>NC_069780.1:48830178-49440714 GCF_027406575.1 Nycticebus coucang
ATTATTTTAAGGAGTAAGAGAGGACAGGGAGATACTGGAATCTAAAAATATCATAGGTTTTCAGGAATTATGACTTGACCATTTTATTTTAATAAATATTAATGTTAAGAATAGTTGTAGATAAGTCTAAAAGGTAAAATTAAATCTAATTTTAGAAACTCTAACACTAGAACACAAAGCTAAGGTATTCCATAAAATTTAGAAAATTGCCAGGTGTGGTGGCTTACACCTGTAATCCCAGTACTTTGGGTGAGAGGATCACTTGAGACCAGGAATTCAAGTTTGGGCAACATAGAAAGACCCTGTCTCTACAACAACAACAACAACAAAAATTAGAAAATCATGTATCGTTTTTAGTTGGATAGATATTTGATGAGTTTGATTGGAAAATTTATTTAGGAATAATAACTTGGTAGCAGCTTAGAGAACAGTTTGAGGTAGGAGAAAACTAGAGTTGAGAAAATATAATAATCCAAGAATGCAGAGATGAGTGGTAGGGGTTATGGAGGAAATGGAAAGGAATTGATACGGTTACATAAAAAAGGAGGGATTCACAGGTTTTCATGTCTGATTTGATGTGGGAAGATAAGGAGGAAACAAGATGATTTTTAAAGTTTGAAATTTGCATAGGGAGATTATATTGGGGAAAGATGATGTGCTTCAGTACTTGGGGTCTGAACTGCCTTTTAGATGATCAAAGGGAAGTTAAGCAGTTTTGTAGCAGGAACCTAAAGAATAATGTGGCCTGGAAAGAAAGATTTGAGAGAATATACACAGAGATATTTGTTGATAAAACTACTCAAGGAGACTAGAGTGATATGTTAATTAGGTTTGTGCGGCCTAGGTATGCTAACTCAACCGAAGCCGTGAGGTTTCACAATGACTCAATAGCCAATTACATATGCCCAAAATTCACTGTTTATTGCAAGGCCTTCACACTTCACCAATCATGCAATTAATATTCAACACACAGGCAGTAATAAGAGGGGGTAATGAACCACTGTGATGTCTAGGAGACCAACGCGCTAACAGACCAGTCCAGGGTCAGGAAAGCCTTCAGCCAGGTCATCAGGGGAGTCACTGCTTCTCTCAGAGTTCACAGCGGCAGCCATCAAGACCACTGGAGAAGACCTCACAGTTCTCACTGTTCTCACTGGCACAGCCTCCATCTGAAGACATCTTGGACAAGGCCAGGTCTTTGCTACTTTTATGATCCCCACGCATGGGCCTATTCTCATTATCTTAGCCAACCCTTTACTGTCTATTGGCTTGTTTCAGGTCTGGGGTGGCAAGCGGGTGGCAGCAGGTGTATCACCTCAGTCTGTTACACACACATTTATCTTTTGATGGGGGAGCAACTGTGGGCTCGATGCTACTTGACGTGAGTGACTCCATGTTAAGACATTATTATCACTGACCATTATGATCTATAATAGAGATGAACAGCCGAGGTCTGGCAACTACACCTTGGGCAATAACCATCACTCGGACAGAGTTCAGGGAGGAGAAACTGAACTGAATAGAATAAAAAGGATTTATAGGAGAATAATAAAATAGTGTAGAGTCAAGGAAGGGGGAAATCTTTAGGTCTCTTAAAATTGCCAAATGCCATGCAGAGTGATCCTAAGGAAATCACTGGGATCTTGAGGTTTCAGTTTCAACAGGATGAAAATGAAGTTCCAGGAAAGCCAAATTTTGAAGTGTCAATAAGATGGCAAGGGGTAAAGAAATAGCATTAAAAGGCAGGTAGAAAATAACGGTAGATTGAAGGCATATCACAGTCAAACAAAGCTTTCCCCAGAACGAAGTAGACTCGGGCATTTTTAAATGAGGGAAAAGAACAGCGAGGAGAAAAGAGTTTTTGTTGTTCTTTTAGGAATGTTTTCGTTTGTTTGATTATTTTGGATTTTGTCTGTTGTTTCTTTGGGTTTGCTTTTGCTCTCGTTTTTCAGAAAACTAGTGATCATGTTACCAGGTATTGCCACCTAATATGTTTCAAGCACTGTGGTAGATACTTTTCACTTATATTTTTCCAAATCTTGTACCTATTTTATAGAGGAGGAAATGAAAAAATTGGGGAAATTATGTATCCTGACAAAATGAGTCATTTGCTAAGTGGTGGAGCACAAAATCAAATCTACTTGATGTAAATTCACTTTCTCTCATGCCTCAAGTCTCTGAAATGCAATCCACCAGAAAGTTCTTAGAAAATGGTAGGAGATACATAGAGCTTGAATATGACTCAGAAGGCTTCCAGGGACTTCTAATAAACAATCCCTAACTTTATCTCAGCAAATCAGTGAGAATTTTGCCTCTGGAGACTTCTCTTCTGGGCCTGTATACTAAAGGTGATACCATGAAGTTAGACTCGGCTTGAATTTTGTCTCTGAAATCAACTAGGGGGAAGCCAAACAAGCTCACTTTCTTTTATCAGACAAACAATTGTATATTCTTTTTTGCCTTTTAAATTAAGAAAAACCAAGAACTAATTGCTGTTCTGAGATAAGAGACCAACCCAAATACTCAAACGTGTTTGCCCCAGCAACTTTTTTTTCTTTCTTTTGTACTGTTTTATATTTGTTTTGAATTTTTTCAAGTTCTTCAGGGATCCTGTGGGAAAGTGAGTGGAATGTATGTGGACGTACGTTGTATAGACTTTCATGGTTGATCTCTCTGGAGAGATCTGAACAATTGGTAAGTTTTCAACAGAACACCTGTTCATAAGGAGGACCTTCAGGTGGAAAGATAGCATAGGTAGGTGAGCGGAGGTAACCAAGCCCTGAGAGTTTCAGAACACAGGGGGTTTGATGATGTTACAGAAATACAGAATAGGATTTTGAAGTACAGAGAGTGCACAGCTCCATACTCCAGGCTCCCAGTGAAGTTATAATTGTCACTGTGTGTATTCTTAAGCAAATGCCATGTTCAGAACTAGACTAGCAGTGTGAGCAAGCCTCGGGGCCCTTTACCCAAGATCTGTCTTTTTCTCTTCCTAAGAAACACTTGGTTGGAATGGCCAGGCATTTGTTGGGACACAGTAAAGTTGTGGGCAGTGTAGGGGCAAAGGATAAATTTACCCTTTGCCCTCAGAAGGGTCACTGAAAAATCAACTCATAAAAGGAAGAACAATAAGAGAAAAGGCATCCAATTCATTAACATGTGCATGGGGAGAATCACAGAGTAACTGTATATCCCCAGAGGAATTCAGAAGCTAATATACCAAATTGGGGTTACAGGAAAAATGGGGCGGGGGGGGGAGTCAGACAGTGGCCAAAAACAGGTTACAGTGTGAAATCAGGTTAGAGTGGCAAGACAGGTCATGGGAGGGAGAAAAGAGGAGGCTTGTCTAGCAAAGGTGATTTTGTATATAGATTAAAACTCACAGATAGCATCCTTCAGAGAGAATGGAAGGATGGACCATCCTTCAGAGGTTGGTCTTTTAAAGTTGACCAACCTGTTAATCACCCCTAGATCCAGGCCAGGAAAGTCCTGGCTGGATCAGTGCAGATTTTCTATAGATGCAAATTTCCCCCACAAAAGATAGTTTTGCTTGTTTGGTAGCTCTCTGGAAGCCATCTCAAAATATGTCAAAGAAATACATTTTGGGGTAAAGCAAAATACATTGATTTCCTTCAATAGGAAAGATACCTTGAATCTAGAGGTAGGTATCATGTGACACACAGACGTGTGGATACTTCTGGAAGGGAAGGAGTAAATAAAGCCTTCGCGAGGATTTATAAGAAATATGCAGGGTGGTGCCTGTGGCTCAAGGAGTAGGGCGCCCATCCCATATGCCAGAGGTGGCAGGTTCAAACCTAGCCCCGGCCAAAAACCAAAAAAATAAATAAATAAATAAATATGCAGAGAAATATTAAGAGTTTGGAGCTATAAAGGCCAAGTTTGTGTGATGATTGAGGACCGTGAGTGCTAGACTGAGAAATCTATAGAGCAGAAACTTTCTAATAAATGTCTAATCACCTCCATAAATAACCAGTGCCTCTATGCTCTCTGTACAACATGTTCACCTGAGTTTGGGAGATTAGTCAGCCTTTCCCCACAGCTACTGCTATTTCTGATCCTACTATCTGAGTTCACGGGTACCAAGAATCTTTAACCTTTGCTCACAAACCTATCTCTCTCTGCCTTCTGTATTTGTAACTGAAATTATACAATTTAAACAAATGCTGTTGTTACTACTCAATGGGTTGTATTGCCTACTTCCCACAAAAAAAAGCCAATACACTGAGAGAGCAGGGGTTGCAGCAGAGAAAGCATTTAAAATTGTAGGACACAGCTGAGGAAATGGGAGAAATTTCTCAAATCCACCTCTCTGAAAATTTGGAGACTGAAATTTTTAAGAATGGTTTGATGGGGCGGCACCTGTGGATCAGTCGGTAAGGCGCCGGCCCTATATACCGAGGGTGGCGAGTTCAAACCCAGCCCCGGCCGAACTGCAACAACAAAAAAAAATAGCCGGGTGTTGTGGTGGGCGCCTGTAGTCCCAGCTACTCGGGAGGCTGAGGCAAGAGAATCGCTTAAGCTCAGGAGTTGGAGGTTGCTGTGAGCTGTGTGATGTCACGGCACTCTACCGAGGGCCATAAAGTGAAACTCTGTCTCTACAAAAAAAAAAAAAAAAAAAGAATGGTTTGATGGACTCAGTGCCTGTAGCTCAAGCAGCTAGGGCGTCAGCCACATACATCGGAGCTGGTGGGTTCGAATCCAGCCCGGGTCTGCCAAACAACAATGACAACTATAACCAAAAAAAAAAAAAAAGCCAGGCATTGTGGCGGGCACCTGTAGTCCCAGCTACTTGGGAGGCTGAGGCAAGAGAATCACTTAAGCTCAAGAGTTTGAGGTTGCTGTGAGCTGTGACACCACAGGACTCTACCCAGGGTGACACAGTAAGACTCTGTCTCAAAAAAAAAAAGACTTGATGGGCGGGGGGCGTGGCTAGGGCATTGGCATTGCTGATTGGTTGGGTAAGGGTGAAATCATAGAAGTGTAGAAATTGTCTTCTTGTGCCGGGCCAATTTCTAGAGGGGAATTGCAAGATCAGTTGGGTCAGTTCCTTGTCCTGGGCCACTGGTCTGGTTGGGTCAGTCTTGTCCATCCTAACACAAGGTCTGGAAGATATTTCAAAGATCAGCCTTAGGTTTCACAAGGGTGATATTTTCTATGGGAACAATTAAGAATTTTTATGACCATCAGTTATGTGACTCCCAAGTAGTAAGCAACTCTAGGAAAGCTAGGTAGGAAACAATGGCTGATTTTTTTTTTTTTTCACTACGTCTACACCTTTGCAGAATTCAGGCCACTACCATAGTTCCACCTTGCAGCCCTTTATTAATTTTATGAAGGGAAGTTTCAGTATATAACTTGACTAAATGTGAGGAGGAAATGATCAAGAAACAGTTTCTGTGACAGTTAAGTTAATGCTTTAGGAAAAAAATGATAAAAGCAAGTATTTGGTGTTAAATTAACTATGGCTTATTTTTTAAAATTGGAGAAAATATCTAAAACTACAAAAAGATTTTGGGCTTAGATTGCTTCACAGGTATCTCTGACTGTGATTGGTAAGAAGACAACTCCAGCAGAGAACTCCTAGTGGAGACTGGGCCCTGGCTCCAAGCACATATGGCTGCCTATTTTTCATGGCAAATATGAAATATTAGGCTGTATATATAGCATTTTCTATGATTCTTCATTTTAATTTACTTGTTCAATTAATCACTGTGACAATAAGAAGGTACTGGTAATTTCGAAGCAAGGAGGTGACATATTTAGACAATAAGGTAGAATTTATTTCTATCTAATAAGCATTTTAGTCTATGTCTCAACATGAAAATTTCAATACGCTTTCATTAAAAATACATTAACTTGAAGGATGACTTAAATAAAATTCTCTCTATAACTCGATTTTAAATTAAGGTATAAGGCAGCATGAGGTTGTGGGTGAGAGTGAGGTTGCTGGAGGCAGACTGGTAGCTCCACAGTCCTGGATTTCCCACGTACCAGGGCTTGGTTTTGAGCAAGTGAGTTGGCCTCTCTTTGCCTCAGGTTGCTTATGTTTTAAAGGAGGATAAGACTAGAACCTACCTGAGAGGGATAAGGTATACAATATTACTATTACTATTATTTTTTTTTTTGAGACAGAGTCTCAGGCTGTTGCCCTGGGTAGAGTGCCATGGCGTCATAGCTTACAGCAACCTCCAATTCTTGGGCTCAAGCGATTCTGTCTCAAAAAAAAAAAAAAAAGTTACAAGGCACAGTGTACCCCACATGGCCTCTTCCCTTCCCTAGTTTTGGCCCCTGGATATTCTGGGAAGCATTTGATTCTTCAGTCATCCTGTTTTCTGTCCCTCTGTATCAGTCATTCAAGTAATCTGTACTTGGTATGTGAATTAAAGACACAGATGGCTCTGCCTGTTGTATAATCTTTGACAGAACATGGCTTCGTGAGACCTAGGACGACCAGGAAAGATGGTACCTATGTTGCGTCTTTAAAACTCTTTTGAGTAACTGAAAATATTAAGGTTAAATTATGTTAAATTAGAAAGATAATCATAGAATGTTTGAGTTATCTATAAGGTTAAAATACTAAAGCATTAATTGTTAAATGTTAAGTTTAAGTTTGTATACCTTGACATCTTATTTTTATGTGATATAAAAAACTAAATATAGGGTGGCACCTGTGGCTCAGTGATTGGGGTACCAGCCCCATGTACCAAGAGTGGCGTGTTTGAACCCAGCCCCAGCCAAACTGCAACAGAGAAATAGTCGGGCATTATTGGGGGTACCTGTAGTCCCAGCTACTTGGGAGGCAAGAGAATTGCCTAAGCCCAAGAGCTGAAGGTTGCTGTGAGCTGTGACACCATGGCACTCTACCGAAGGCAACAGAGTGAGACTCTGTCTCTAAAAAAAAAAAAGCTTAGAAACAAAACAACAACAAAAAATACTAAATATATTTAGGTGTGCAAATAAAATTAGAGATTAATAACAGTTCAAAGTTACTTTGACTTCCTAGGTTTTTTTACTGAGTTGACATTATAATTATTATATGTAATTAAAACTACTAGATAAAAGAGAAACGATTCTGGTAACTGATCAAGATTTTTTTTTTGAGACAGAGTCTCATTATGTCGCCCTTGGTAGAGTGCTGTGGAGTCAAGCTCACAGCAACTTCAAACTCTTGGGCTTAAGAGATTCTCTTGCCTCAGCCTCCCAAGTAGCTGGGACTACAGGCACCTGTCACAATGTCTGGCTATTTTTTTGTTGTAGTTGTCATTGTTGCTTAGCAGGCTGGGGCCGGGTTTCACAATGTCTGGCTATTTTTTTGTTGTAGTTGTCATTGTTGCTTAGCAGGCTGGGGCCGGGTTTGAACCCACCAGCCCCGGAGTATGTGGCTGGTGCCCTAACCACTGAGCTCTGGGTGCTGAGCCAGAGGGTCTCACTCTTGCTCAGGCTAGTCTTGAACTCCTGAGCTCATGCAATCCACCTGCCTCAGCCTCCCAGAGTACCAGGATCATAGGCGTGAGCCACCGCACCTGGCCTCAATAAAGCCAATTTTAATAAAATCTTACAAACAAATTCACCTAACTTCAATCAATTTTACTGTAAGTTAAGATTTTTTTTTTTTTTTTTTTTTTTTGTAGAGACAGAGTCTCACTTTATCGCCCTTGGTAGAGTGCCATGCCATCACACAGCTCACAGCAACCTCCAACTCCTGGGCTGAAGCGATTCTCGTAAGTTAAGATTTTTATAATCTTTACTTTCAACTTTTATACCCATTTTGTTTTAATCATCACTAAATTTAAAAGTTTTTAAAACCTATAAATTAGACAAAAATTTTTTTCAATAAAATTACTTATATTTTATGTCTTATAACATTTCTCTTTAAAAAATCGTATTCACTGGCTCAGCACCCGTAGCACAAGAGGTTACAGCACCAGCCACATACACCAAAGTTGGTGGGTTTGAATGCAGCCTGGACCAGCTAAACAACAATGACAACTGCAACAAAAAATAGCCGGGCATTGTGGCAGGTGCCTGTAGTCCCAGCTACTTGAGAGGCTGAGGCAAGAGAATCTCTTAAGCCCAAGAGTTTGAGGTTGCCATGAGCTGTGATGCCACGGCATCTACCGAGGGTGACATAGTGAGACTCTGTTTCAAAAAAAAAAAAATCTTATTCAGTTACCAGAATTGTTTCTCTTTTACCTAGTAGTTTTAACTACATATAATAATAGTGAGATCCCCATCTCTAAAAATAGCCTAGCATTTGGTGGGCACCTGTAATCCTAGCTACTTGGGAGGCTGAGGCAAGAGGATCCTGAGCCCAAGAGTTTGAGATTGCTGTGAGATGTGACACCATGGCATCAACCCCAGGGTGACTGAGTCAGACTGTCTAAAAAATATATATATTTTTTGGCTTTATCATTAATACACTAATACAATAAAATAATTTGGTTTTCTCTCCTTGAACAAGATTTTTCTATGATGTTAATAGGAACAATGAAAGGTTTTATACACATTTTGACTTGAATAATACTTCAATTGCCTATATTAGGTCTTATGATTGCTTGGGAAACTGAATCTCCTTGGTACTTCAGCTGTCTATATTAGGTGCTATGGCTGGGAAACTAAGTCTTTTCTCTATCAAAGAATAAGATTTTTGCTTCTTAAAATCTTCTAATTGTCAGTTTTATTAAGTGAATGACTAATTTTATAGTAAACTGTGATCCTGTTTCATGGACAGCATTTTATGACAGACAATTCATGACTTCCTGCTTCTTAAGTCTTCAATAAAATGTAAAGGTACTAAAAATAAAAATTATAGCAACACATGTGGTTCAAGATATAAAGTGTACCAAAGAATAAGATATGTTTTTAATAAAAAAAAATTATACAGGAAGTATAAAATGTGTTCTTATTAAGTGTATAAGTAATTTTGTCTAATTCAGAAGTTATTTAAAGGTTGATCTGAAATACAGGTTTGGGAAGAAAATGAGAACTCTCTGGAAAGTGACTAGTGAGCAAGAGAGAGATGTAGAAAGGCAGTGAATTTAAAAATGTGTTTTGGTAAGGAAGGAGAATAATATTGTGTATAAAGGAACTTATGTGGTAAATCTTTGTCCTGAAATAAAGTGGCTGGTTATTTAAGGAAAGGGAAACTAGGACAAAATGGAAGGTTTTTAGCATGTTTATAAATTGTGCAGGTTGGGATACAACTTATAATAGGGGATTTATGAAAGAATTTGTATGTGATCCAGTTGACTAAAATTTATAAAAATTTGGTTAAAACAACAAAGTTTTCTCAAGATATGAATTCATGGCTCAGTGCCTGTGGTTCAAGCAGCTAAGGCACCAGCCACATACACCAGAGCTGGTGGGTTCAAATCCAGCTCAGGGCCACCAAACAACGATGATCGCTGCAACCAAACAATAGCTGGGCTTTGGGACAGATGCCTGTAGTCCCAGCTACTTGGGAGGCAGAGGAAGGAGAATCACTTGAGCCCAAGAGTTGGAGGTTGCTGTGAGCTCTGATGCTACAGCACTCTACCCAGCATGATAGCTTGAGGCTCTGTCTCAAAAAAAAAAAAAAAATATATATATATATACATATAGATAGATAGATATATATATATATGAATTCATTCTTGATGAAATTACATGACCTATTATTTCCTCTTTAATTTAAAAATTGCACTACAGAGGTTTTTCTTTACCTTTTTTTTAGTAACTGGTCTAAATGAAGCAGAGATTTTATGCTTTATCATAGATAATCTCTTTGTTGCCTTTATTAGACTTTTGGCTAACTAGAAAAAACTAAACTTTAAAAGGGATAGATTTACACTCACATAACTTCCTATATTGCCTTTAGAATCTTTTGACAACTATTACTCTTGAGATTCTATTTCAACAAACATTTTAAGCCTTTGATATTTGACAGACTTTCCAAAATCAAATTTCTAAACAGTCTTTTTGATCTCAAATTAGCTTTTTAAATATTAGGATCACTAAAATCTAGGAAAGACATATTAGGTTATTTGTTATGTTAAAACTGTATAGGCAACATTATTAAATATGAAATGATATTTAATTTTCTTTGGATTATGTTTATGTATGTTATTAATATATGTTCCAATATTGGAACATATATAAATATGTCTTAGTGTATGTTATCAGTAATAATTATGGTACCCATGTTAAATTGTCAATGCCACAAGAATAACAAACTCTGTCTATTGTTTCTTTAACCATGGCTCTTCTAAGACTTCTGTCTTAAATAGACAATTATTATTTTACTTTGATTCCTCTCAGAATGTCTTTTTTTAAACCAGCAAAGTCAAAAGTTTATCCTTCAGGGAAAGTCATGGAAAGGGCTGACAGTGTTGTAATTATTTGCCACCTGAAAGAAAGACTGGGACCCCACTTCAGGTATAAATCAGATGGTGATGTAGTACACCTGCACAGGCAGGTCACCACCCACAGGGGCAATGGCCCGAAGAGAAAAGCAGGTTGCCTTTTATACCTTTTTGTTGTTATGCAAGCAAGCAGAAACAAAAGCAGAACGTGGCAGTTAGCTGGGGCGGGGTTACAGTCAGGGGCTACAGCGTGGCAACCGCGTGGTGTACTACGTGGTGGTTGGCATGGGGGCAACTAGGGGGATGCAGTACCTTGGGAACTTTGCCTGGGTAATTTCTTTTCACCATAGCTAGGGGGTTGGGGGAACTGGGAGAACTTCCCTGTTCTATGGGGGTAAGCTTTCCCATTGTTTTACCTGTTGCTAGGAGTTATTGGGAACTCAGGGAACTTCCTTGTTCTATTCTAAAACCTGCTCTCAGAATTAACCCAAGGGGGGGTGGTTTGAGACATGCAGGGATGCAGGCTGAGACAGTTGGGGGCCTTTAGGGGGCCTTTGGCTGGGTACTACAACAAGTTCTCTTGAATACAAATTTCTGGTGGCTTTTGAGATTTACCCTTGACTAGAATAAAGCGGACTTCTAGGACTTAAATCAGAAAACTGACATATCCATGACTATTGCTAACTCAACCTCAAATGGAACAGAAAATAATTACTTGGATTGAAATAATTTTATGACTTTTGTTTGAAATATTTTTTATTCTTTCTGTGTTGTTTTCCATAAGTCAAGAAAACATTTTTGCTTCTTTAAGCTATTTATAGCTTACAATAAAGTATGTATTTGTAAGGAAACGTTGAAGCATTTATATTTCTCTTTACTTGATTTCTTCAAATTTGAAAACCATTTGTAAGCATTCTTAATGTATGGCAATATAGTTATTTGCATAAGTTTAATAAGAATCTTTTCTTCTGTGGGACACTATGAAAGATGTTGGTTATTTTACCAAGACTTTGACTGGAATGACATATTTTTTCTTTATTAAATCATGAATGTACATTGATGCATTTATGGGGTACAGTGTACTGATTTCATATACAATGTGAAATGCTTACCTTGAACTGATTAACACATTCATCACCTCGCTTACTTATTTGTTGTGGTAAGATAATTATACTCTTTTCTTAATAGTTTTGAAATGTACCATTGCATTATGCACATTAGGTGAGATCCCACTAAATACCCTCTCTCCTCTGGCCTCCCCCCAACCCTCCCCTCTACCTTCTCTTCCCTCCTACTTTTTGGACTATAGTTATATTTTACCATGCATGTAACTATGTAGGTGATTATATATTTATTTCATATTAGTATTGACTACATTGGATACTTTTTTTCCCATTCCTGAGACACTTTAATAAGAACATGTTCTAGCTCCATCCAAGTAAACATAAAAGATGTGAAGTCTCCATCTTTTTTTAATGACTGCTTAGTATGGAATGACATTGTTTCAAAAGTGACAAAACTGCATTAAGGAATTAAGGTTGACTTCATAAGGCCAAGACAAAACCCATTGGAAAAACTGGCCAGGTAACTCATCAATAACATTTCCAGGTCTATGGTGAGTACAGAATGTCACTTTCTGATAGATCCAAGAATCTCAAGTTACTTTGGGGCCTCAAGAAAAGAGGAATTCATCCAATCACAAAGCTCCTAAAACTCTCAGAACTTCCTGAATGATGGGTGGGGTGATAGGACCATCTTTCCTTATAATATCTGATTTAGTTTCAGGTTGCTAATACCAGAGCTTCTAAGATCCTTCGAATCTCCAGCATGATAAGGAAGTCTTTTTGTATGTTAATCAAATGACAGGTGGCTGAAAGCCCCTAGATAGCTTCAGGGTGGGGACTAGTTTCCATGCCCTAATCATGTGATTAGTGTTGAAACTTCTAGGCCCTCTAACCTGCTCCAGGCTGAGGAGACAGACTGGAGATTGAATTTCATTTAATCAATCTTGCTTACATATTGGAACCTCTATAAAAAACCCTAAAGAACAGGTTTCAAAAGCTTCTGGTGGAATGCTGGACAGATATTTTATTAAAAAGAAAAAAAAAGAGCTTCTGGGTAGGTGAACACATGGAGGTGCTGGGAGGGTAGCACTCCCAGAAAAAGCCTGGAAGCTCCCTGCCCCTCCCACATGCCTTGTCCTACAAGTCTCTTCATCTGGTTCTCTACAGATGTCCCTTTAGAATATCCTTTGGGTTACAGGAAGTAAAGAGCCTTACCTAAGTTCTGTGAACCATTCTTCCAAATTATCAGACCCAAGGAGGAGACCACAAATAGCCCCAATTTAAAGCCAACTGATTAGAAATACAGGTCACAACCTTGAACTTTTGAATAGTCTGTAGTGGGGGACTGGGTCTTGTAGGATCTGAGCCTTTAACCTGAGGAGTCTGTCCTAGGCCCAGGCAGCACTATACTTGAACTGCAGAATACCCAATCGGTGCCCCAAGAGTTGGAAAAGTGCTTATTGTAAGGGAAAAACCCATACATTTTGTGTCAAAAGTGAAGTGGTGAGTAGCAGAGAAAAAAAGTGAAATGGTGAGCACAGCCAGGTCCTTTTAGTACTTAGGCTGTGTGGATGCCCGTCCCATTATAGAAGTCAAATACAATAATACAGATAAATCTCTAAATTTAATGTTTTGAGATACAAGAATTGCAATGAATTGTTTTTTCTGAAAAACAAAGAGAAGATTGGAGATTTTAGGAAAAGGAGAAATGTTAGTGTTGTTTTTCCAGAAAGTTCCTGGCATTAGTGAAGTTTGGGGGAAATGGCAAGCTCTGATTGGCCAATTGTGGGTAAAACTAGTCTTAGATTTGCAGCAGGTTGTTTCAGTAAAACCCGGTTTCAAGTTACGACTGGAAGTTTCAACATCCAGGCTCCAACAGAATTACAGTCTGTTCAAGCTGAGTGTTCCCCCCCACCCCCATCTGGCTTACGCACTGTTTTAGTTGGGTATGACGAGAATGACCCAATTTGTATGATCATCTCTCACAAAATTTCATCATGGTTGTGGCTGTTCTTCCCATGTTTCAGAGTGAGTAGTAATAAATTTTAAAAAGAAAAAAAAGGAGAGAAGGAAGGGAGGGAGAGAAAGGAAAACAGGAGAGAGTGAGAGTTCCTTCGCCCATTATTACCATAAACGTAAAAGAAGAGAAACTGGGGGTGGGGATGTCTGTCTGGGAATCTGGCACATAAACAGTCCCCCAGGTACCAAACGCTTCCTTTGGGCGTCTCTCCTCCCTCTGGTTGCCTCCCAGCTGGGCTGGAACTCAGGAAATGGCAGAGAGAGGGCAAGAAGGGTGTGCCCGGCTGGGCTTTTCCATTTCCTCCCTTGGGTTCTGTTTTTCCACCTTGCCTTTCACCTTGATCCAAAACAAGAGGGTAAAAGCATGTTAGAGAAAAAGCTCCTTTCCGGGGTCTGATCAGACCAAACAACACCAAGGCGTTGGTGCACTATACTTGAGTTGCAGAATACCCAACTGGTGCCCCAAGACTTGGAAAAGTGCTTATTGTAAGGGAAAAACCCATACATTTGGTGTCAAAAGTGAAGTGCATGAAGGTGCAGGCCGGCCATTCAGGACAACTCATTTCAGTGCCTGGGTCTGCTCTTACTCAGTGAGGGTCGGACTTCCCCAAGGGAAGAGCAGGAGCGGTTGTGAGGGAAACTTCCCAGCTGCCCAGGGGCGTCTGGATTCCTTAACGCAGCTCACAGGCTGGGGTGCTGAGCTGCCTCCTTCACCCGCCTGGCGTCCCCCTTCTCTTTAGCCGCCACCTGTGACGCAGGCGTGATTTTCCTTTTACTTATCAGCACCCGAATCCGTGGGGTTGAGTCAGGTCAGCAGCCTTTCTTATTAGCAAGAAGCTGGCCTGCCCTGTGGCACAGAGGCAAAATGAATCATGGTCCTCCCTCCCTCTGCATGATGTCATAATTTAACCATCCAAAAATAGAAAAGAATCTATTCCGTTTGTAAAGCCCGAGAGAGGAAATCTGAGTTGGAAACTTTCCTTAATTGTGCTGATATTTAACAATAAACTTTGTAAAATGAGAATCTAATCTCACTGCCCAATATAGTCTTTGACTTTTTTTTTGGGGGGGGGGCAGGGCTGGGTTTGAACCTGCCACCTCCAGTATATGGGGCCAGCACCCTTCTCCTTTGAGCCACAGGGCTGCCTCTAGTCTTTGACTTTATTTTTACATCGAGAGAAAAATGTGTTTGATGTTTTCTTAAATTATGCCATCATTTAAGGGATAGACATGCATATAATCTAAAATCCTAGGATAGCCCTTCAATATGTTGATCATGTCTTTAAGGAGTTGAGGATGGTGTAAGTAGAGTGTTAACAGAGTTAATGGTACTTTCTGCAAATGTCTATAATTGCTATTCATAAAGGAAGCTTCTTTTGTTTTTTTCTGGTCTTGGAGTGTGGCGCAAGGAGTGGTGTTTTACTTGTTTCACAGGAATCCTCCATGTTAAAGTATTATCAGCTTGTGGGGTGAGTGTTCCTGGTTTCCTTCAGTGTAGAGAAGGCACCTTTCCCCTTGCCCCCTACCCCTTACTCATCTGTGTACCAGAGGAAGACGGACTCTGTGGAAGACTGTTTGCAAAGGCAGTCACAATAATTCCTCCTTCCTCCGGCCCTTTACACTGTGGATTTTCCACTCCTCCCATCAAGAGGTGGAATTAATTTCTCCGCCTCTTCCAGCTGGCTGGCCTTGTGACCTGCCTTCACCACCAGAATGTGAGCAAGTGACGAGCTGTGGCTTCAGAACCTCTCAGCTGCAAGAGGCCTGTTGCAGTCTTTGCTCTTGTCCCTGTGTGCTGCAGCTGCGTAAAGAAGCCCAGGCTAGACATCTGAAAGATGAGAGATTGTGTGAAATAAGGTCCCAGCCCAAACCAACCACCAATGTGCAAGAGAACCCAACTGCCACCCTCCAGCCTCCGGTGAGCTGCCAATTACTGCAACTACATGTGTGCAGCAGACAAGACCAACAGAATGGCCTCCCAGCTGGGCCTGTGCAAATTGCTGACCCACAGTATTGCTAACAGAGAATGGTTGTTGTTTGAAACCACTGGGTTTTCAGGTGGTTTTTAAACAGTGACGGATAATTGATACTAACCTAATCTAATTGATGATCAGAAAGAGATTGAGGGTGCCCCGCTCAACCTCTTCCTCTCACTTCCCTTTTGGCAGGAAGCGGCCCTTTGAAAATCCATATTCTCTTATCTTCCTCCAGACCGTAATCTGACACTGCATCTCTCCTGACACCCTGATCCCTATTTTTTCCCAAATGCCAAAGGACCAGGAATTAAAGTCAGTATTTGGCTAAATCCAGGACTGAAACCAAGCATTGCCATGAAAGAAAAAACTTCAAGGAATCAAGAATCATTCTGAAAAATAATAAAACTTTTAAAAATATTATAATTCTAATTTTAGTAGCCACAATTTTGAAATCAGTGAAACACCTCATTTGTTCTATTTGGGAATTTTTCACTTCTTGTAAGAATGAATTACATTATCATTTTTGCCACCGTAAAATTTCATGAGGAGGGAAAAAGTTTAAACTTGATAAATTACCTTCAACTCTGACATGAAAAATGGAATACACTATTAGAAACAAATGGATGTTATCTCCATCATGGTGAATCCAGTTCCACAGAATTTCTTGTCCTGGGGGCAAAAAAGTAGTTCCATGATAATTCGCAGTTTTGGGGGGACATAAAAGAACAGAGAAAAAAGTCACAAAAAGAAAGCTTCTTTGTTTCTGGGTTTGCATACACTAGGCTGCACATATTTTATTGCATTTGGGAGGGCAGGTGAGGAAGGAACAGGGTAAATACAAACAGAATTAATCCTATAACCCACATACGTATGAATGGTAGCATTTTCTCGTTTCCCTTTTGTTTACTAAATGTTAAAATGATGTATCAGTGCAACACATTTCTACTATCTCATTTTTATTGATTTCATTCATTGATACTGCTGTACTTCAAATCTAAGGAACCATGATCTCTCCAATACATTGAGAAACTCCAGAGAGACCACAATTCTGAATTAAATGTATTTCATATCATAATTTCCTTCTGTGAGTGAAAGTTGTATGATCATTTGAAGGATCATCATCAATAATAAACTATTGGTAATTTTGAGCAAAGTGATGCTCTGAAAAATACTTTCTTAGTAAAATCTTCAAAAATGTCTGATTAACAGTGTGATGAAAATACGTCAAATGGTCTATAAAACCAGTGTATGGTGCCCCATGATCGCATTAATGTTCACAGCTATGATTTAATAATAAACAAATGTCTGGTTAAGGGTTCAGCTTAAATGACATTTTTTACAGATCTCCTGGGGAAGGGATGGGGGAGGTTAGGGTGGAGGGAGGGTAATGGGTGGGGCCACACCCACGGTGCATCTTGGAATGGGTACAGGCGAAACTTACTAAAGGCAGAATACAAATATCTTCATACAATAACTAAGAAAACGCCATGAAGGCTACGTTGAACAGTTTGATGAGAATATTTCAGATTGTATATGAAACCAGCACATTGTACCCCTTGATTGCACTGATGTACACAGCTATGATTTAACAATAAAAAAAAATTTTTTTTGAGGGCCAGGTGTGGTGGCTCACACCTGGACTTTGGGAATCCAAGATGGGAGGATAACTTGAGGCCAGGAGTCTGAGATCAGCCCGAGCAACATAGCGAGACTATTTCTACCAAAAGTTAAAAAAAAAAAAAATTAGCCATATGTGGTAGTGCACACCTGTAGTAGTCCCAGCTACTCAGGAGGCTGAGGAAGGAGAATCACCTGCGCTCAGGAATTGGCGGTGGCAGTAAAGTATGATTGTGCCGCTCCAGCCTGGGTAGCAGAGCAATAATGTATCTCTGAAAAAAATAAGTAAATAATAAATTTTTTAATTTGAATTGGGTAATCAACTCTTTTAATACACATCACTGGTGCAATATGCAACAGATCGTATTGACCGCCTACTCTGGTTCTTGCTGACAGAACTTTGACATGTGTGGGGGTGGAGGCTGTTCGCTCCTCCCGGCATGACTTAGGTAGATCCTGATTACCCTGAGCTTATCATGGTACTTTCATTTCCCCTGTCAGTGATTAATTTTGAAAAGGATGTGTGACCTAGTTCTGGCCAATTAAACAAGAGAAGAATCTGCTGGAGAAATTCTGGAAAAGATTACCTTTGTGATGAAGAGGAAGGTGACTTTTCTTCTGCTTGACATTGTTAAATTTTGATATGACCCAAGGAATAGCTGTAGCATCTAGTGGCAATGAGGAAGGCTGCTTCAACAAGACAACTGGTAAGGGTGACAGAAGAATGTGACTCCTTGTCAACCAGTGTGATGAAAATGAAAATGTGTCAAACGGTCTATAAAACCAGTGTAGGGTGCCCCATGATTGCATTAATGTACACAGCTATGATTTAATAATAAAAAGAAAAGAAACATTAAGTTAACCAGCCTTGAAGCCATCCTATCTCTGGATTCTTTTGTGCAAGGGATATTTCCCTTAGTGTATAAACCAGCTAAGTAGTGGCTTTTGTTTCTTACACAGAGAATATGCTGCATAATACGATGTAAATGAGTTTGAGGATGATGTTGGGGAAATATGATTACAAACAAAATCTCCTACCACAAAAAAAAAAAAGTAAGAGAGAAAGGGTAAGAGAGAACAGGCTGGGCATGGTGGCTCATGCCTATAATCCTAGCACACTGAGAGGCCAAGGCAAGTGAATTGCTTGAGCCCAGGAGTTGGAGACCAGCCTGAGCAAGAGAGAGACCCCCCCCAAAAAAAAAAAAAAAAACAGCGGGGTGTTGCGGCAGCCACCTGTAGTCCTAACTACTTGAAAGGCTGAAGCAAGAGTTTGAGGTTGCTATGAGCCGTGAGCTCAAGAGTTTGAGGTTGCTGTTGTGCTATGATGCCATGGCACTTTGCGGAGGGCAACAAAATGAACCTCTGTCTCAAAAAAAAAAAAAAAGTAAAAGAGAAAGAAAACAGTTTAATTATGGAGTAAATATTCAACCAGAGGGCAGCGCCTGTGGCTCAGTGAGTAGGGCGCCAGCCCCATATACTGAGGGTGGCGGGTTCGAAGCCGGCCCCGGCCAAACTACAACAAAAAATAGCCAGGTGTCATGGCAGGCACCTGTAGTCCCACCTACTCAGGAGGCTGAAGCAAGAGAATCACCTAAGCCCAAGAGCCAGAGGTTGCTGTGAGCTGTGATGTCATATCACTCTACTGAGGGTGACAAAGTGAAACTCTGTCTCTAAAAAAAAAAAAGAAAAAAAATATATTAAACCAGAATGTGATGTACATCACAGACAATCCACTAAGAGATTGCAAAAATTAATAAATCTCACCCTTTCGTATAGCCAAGCAGAGAGAGAACATTACATACATGTTCTCAAGATAAATGATAACTGGTCCTCAAGTAAGAGCACTTGACAATGCCATCTGTCACATATAATTCAACTGAAAATCACCTAGTCTTTGGGGTGACTATCTGTGTGAGCTAATTGGCTTTATCTAAAGGAAAAACAAATTCTTATATTTTCTGACAAGAGGTAGTTTTGCAATTTGGAACAAGGCATTTGCTGAAGTTGGTTGGCTCCAACTTTCCCACAGGGACTGGGACTTTGGGCTCCATCTTTCTATCATTCTGGATGATTGCATTTCAAAGAGATGGTTTCCAGGTGCTTGAGGAAAGAGTCCTGGGTTGTAAAACTGGCAGGAGATTTATTTAGCTTTTAAAAATATTTAAACATACATCTCAAAGAGGGGTAGAAAAGAAAATCACAATTACCAGTCTTCTTAAGTGAAAGCTCTAGGAAAAAGGATGAGTAGGGCATCCATTTCTTGCACTGGGGAGAATTAATTTTGTATTTTTATTCTACTCCTCCTTACAATGAACATATAATTATCTCCTAAATTCCTTGACCATTTGCCCATTCGCATTTGTCACTCCTCTTCCCACAACCCCCTCAACTGGGAGTGAGTCTCATTTAACTCTCAGGCAGCTCAGGCTGAGGGCACAGTAAGAGGACTTGTGGCAGACAGATGGGAGACTGGGCAGAAAGAAGCAGGAGGGGAATGAGCAGCTTTCATTCCCGTGGAGTTAACGACTTGCTAAAGAACCACCTCCATCCTCAGTAGCATCAGGACCTCTGAGCAAGGTGCACAATTACCCCACTGCACCAGACGACGGACCAAGAGTTTGAGAGGTGCGGAAACTAAAATGCAGCCCTGCTTCCCTCACCAGGCCATGTGCCCCAGAGGAAGGAGCACCTGTTTCTTCACACTAAAGTATTATGTGGCTGCCTGGTTTTTAAGCCAAGGGAGGATGTCCCTATCTGCCACCGTCACCCTCTAAACAAACCACATGTAGTTTTTATTTTTAATTTATTTATTTATTTACTTATTTGAGACAGAGTCTCATTATGTAACCCTCAGTAGAGTGCTGTGGCGTCACAGCTCACAGCAACCTCAAACGCTTGGGCTTAAGTGATTCTCTTGCCTCAGCCTCCCAAGTAGCTGGGACTACAGGCACCCACCACAATGCCCGGCTATTTTTTGGTTGTAGTTGTCATTGTTGTTTGGCAGGCCTGGACTGGATTTGAACCTGCCAGCTCTGGTGTATGTGGCTGGTGCCCTAGCCACTGAGCTACAGGCACCAAGCCCACATGTATTTTTTAGAAGGTCTATCTTCTTGACAACTATAGCACTTTAATTAAGGCTATATTAGTTAGCAAAGGCTGCTATAATCTGCTATCACAGATAGGGTGGCTTAAACAATGGAAGTCTATTTTCTGACAGCTCCGGAGGGGGAGACTGGAGATGACTGTCAGCAGGGTTCGTTTCTCCGAGGCCTCTCTCCTTGGCTTATAGATGGCTACCTTCTCCCTGGGTCTTTAAATGGTATTCCTTTTGTATGTGACCATTTCCAAATTTTTTCTCTTATAAGGACATCCATTGCATTAGATTAGAAACCATCCTAATGACCTCATTTTTTTTTTTTTTGAGACAGAATCTCAGGCTGTCACCCTTAGTAGAGTGCTGTGATGTCACAGCTCACAGCAACCTCAAACTCTTGGGCTAAAACAATTCTCTTGCCTCAGCCTACCAAGTAGCTGGGACTACAGGCACCCACCACAACACCCAGCTGGTTTTTTTGTTGCAGTTGTCATTGTTGTTTTAGCTGGTCCAGGCTGGGCTGGAAGTTGCAAGCCTCGGTGTATGTGGCCAGCCCCCTACCCACTGAGCTACGGGCACCACCCTAATGACCTCATTTTAATAATTACTTCTTTAGGGTGGTGCCTGTGGCTCAGTTGGTGGGGCGCCGGCCCCATATACTGAGGGTGGTGGGTTCAAACCCAGCCCCGGCCGAACTGCAACCAAAAAATAGCTGGGCGTTGTGGCGGGCGCCTGTAGTCCCAGCTACTCGGGAGGCTGAGGCAAGAGAATCGCTTAAGCCCAGGAGTTGGAGGTTGCTGTGAGCTGTGTGAGGCCACGGCACTCTACCAAGGGCCATAAAAGTGAGACTCTGTCTCTACAAAAAAAAAAATAATAATAATTACTTCTTTAAAGACCTTATCTCTACATAGAATCCCATTTTGAGGTACTGTCGGTTAGAATGTACATTCAACATACAAATTTTGAAGGGACTCAAAGAGGCATAACAAAGAGGCAAACTCCTTAGCATATCTTAAAGGTAAACAGATACTTATAAATGCATTTTCTAGGTAGAGAAGATGAGTCCTAAAGCAAGCATGAATTACCTGTGGCCTGCTAGTGAGGAGTAGGTCTTTGAAGTCTGACCTGGGTCCAAATTCTGGTTCTATCACTTCCAGCTGTGGCCTAACCACTTCTTTCACTAAAGCCTCAATTCCATCACCTGTAAAACTAAGACTAATAATGTATACTTCATAGTGTGATTATGAGTATTAAGTAAGAAAATGTATCTAAAGCACTTAGAAATAGTAACGGTTCAATACCTGGTTTCCTCATTGCTAATAATACTCAATAGCCTTCATTCAGTATTCCAATCAGATCTTGCAGGAAGTTGTTAAAAGATACTTTAAAAGGTCAAAAGAAGGTTGGTCATGCCTGTAATCTTAACACTGAGAGGCTGCAGCCAGTGGATCACTTGAGCTCAAGAGTTGGAGATCAGCCTGAGCAAGAGTGAGACCCCACCTTTACCAAAAAAAAAAAAAAAATGCCATGCTGTGGTGGGTACCTGTAATCCCAGCTACTTGGGAGGCTAAGGCAAGAAGATAGCTTGAGCCCAGGAGTTAGAGGTTGCTGTGAGCTATGATGCAATAACACTCTACTGAGGGTGACAGAGTGAGACTCTGTCTCAAAACATAAACAAACAAAAATAAATGAGTTAATTTTATTTAACTCATTAATTAATGAAGAAACCAGTAAGATGTTTCTTCTTTTGAACTACATCCAGTTCAAAAGCACACACATATATGGGCCACCAGGAAGGCCGCACGATGAATTTGCAAACAGAATACTGGTCAACATCCTCAGGGCCATACCCAGTTGTATTCCACATAAAAGTACGCATTTGCTTTTCTCTGCAGAAGAATCATTTGCCTTACTGTAAGTTTCCTACAATTTAGCTATAAAATAGCTTACAGAATGAGGGCTTAAACCCCTATGGACCCAGACAACCTGGAAGGGTGTACTAGACAGGAAGCCTAGTGATCTTTTCTTTTTTTAATCCATTTAAATGACTTTCAACGTTTTTCCTAATATAAAGGATTACATTTCATTATTAGTAAAATAAAAGATTTGGTTCTGAGACACCTTTAGTTCCAACATGTCATTATGCTGATTGGGCATTATGTGTATCTGTGTGTGTGCACAAAATTCAGGGAATCTTTTGTTGTTATGTTAGGACTATTGTAGTCATTTGTGTTAGTTGAAATTAGCCATAGCCATGAGTGCATCTTTTTTTTTTTTTTTTTTTTGTAGAGACAGAGTTTCACTTTATCGCCCTCGGTAGAGTGCCATGGCATCACAGCTCACAGCAACCTCCAACTCCTGGGCCTAGGCAATTCTCCTGCCTCAGCCTCCTGAGTAGCTGGGACTACAGGCGCCCACCACAACGCCCGGCTATTTTTATGAGTGCATCTTTTTACTCTCTCTGTCTGAAAATAGAATCAAGCCCAAATCCCACTTTCAGTTGCTTCAGACTGTGTGGATGTGTGTACATGTGGACATATAAATGAAGGCAGAACATTTATAAAACAAGCATAGACATTAAGTGTATTTCTTACACACTGTCTTACAGAAGGCGTTGTCAGTAACTAGGTTAATATGACAAACCAGGGAAATATTGTGTAGATTTTGGAGATGACAAAATTTGGGGAAGCAATGAAGATTTCCCTAATTCTTATAGACTTTTCCTTGCAGAGAAAATATAGTAGGTCTTGTTAAGATCACTTTGTGACCTGGAGATGTTCGTAGTCATGCTGTTACAGGACTGGTCTCCAGGTAGCCTTGGCCCGACCCAGTTCTCCACTTTTCTCACTCGCAGTTTTCAAGAATAGCTGTAGAAGGTGCTGGAAATGCAACATCCTGAGATAATGGGGGAGCTGGCCGGAAGAGCCTGGGCTCTTTTATGTCCCCCCATACACCCCCAGAAAAGAAGGTCCTCAACACTTTGACCCAATGAGTCATGTGACCCTGAGGTTTATAAGTGTCCCTCAGGTGCATTGCAAGTGGGGCAGCACTGATGAGACTCACTCATCTCTGGAAGCTTTCTTGGGTCTTGGGGAAACAGCTCACATGAATCCTAGGCTTCTAGCTGTAAGTAACAAAGCCGCTTCACCTAACTCACTGGTGGGGGGGTTTTGCCTCACTGGGCTCAGACAAGTTGGTAACCAGTGCACAGTGAAACTGCTTCACAGTTTGGGGGTGGGGGTGGGTGTCAAAATTGGTGCTGGGACTGGAAGAGAATAGGAAAAAACTGAAGTGGAATTTTTTGTTTTTATTTACTTCATTTATTCTCTATTAGACCCTAAACTCTAAACATTAAAGCAATAGAGAAGAGGGTCAAAAGCTCTTCAGCTATGTAATTTAATATTTAATAAATGTTTGTTGAATGAATGATTGAACTACTTCTTCCTTCCTCTGAACATAGAGCCCATGTAACCTAAAAAGCTCTCAACCTATTAAGGGTTTTAGAAAGTTTACTATATTTGAAGGTGTGAAAGTATGAGTAATGATTATGTATAGCTGATATTTTTTGAGGATAAATATTCTGCTTTGTAGATTTTATCAGGTAAAAGCCTGTTCAGTTTAGAAATCAGCATGAAAATTTCTTTTTTTATTTAAATTTGTTGATTCCAATTTAAATGATCTCGTTTTAACTAAAAGGATGTTCTTGATGGTGAAACATAAAAACAATTACATTTCTTTGTTTTAATCTTCCTTTTCTTTCATCCTAGTCATTTCTGTAGAAACAAAGACTGAAATGACTAGGTGGCATTGTGGAGGATTTCTGGTAATAACACACCTACACAGCGTGCTGCAGGAAATAGAGTCCATGCCTGATGCTCATGACTTGATGAGTCATATAAGAATTTAGGAGTATTGCTACTAAATGTTGAAGATTTACATCCCAAATATATTTGTCTTCCACCAATAACACATGGATGAAAGGGCAGACATTGAAGTCCTGGTTTGTATCCAGATACACATAGACATTTATATCTTTCTACATAGATATAGTCATGCATAAATGTCATGGCAAGTACAGTGCAAGAGGTGAACATGGAAGATGAGGTGGGAGAAGATAACTACTAGTGATTAATACCTCTAATGTGGGAGTCAAATGACACTCATTCATTTACTTCATCATTGAAATAACCCTGGCAAGTAGGCAGTAGGGACACGATGGGACACGATTTTACAAAACTGAGACTCAATGGTAAGCAGCAGAGCCCATTTCTGAAGCAAGTTAAGCCCCAGTCCACTAATAGGACACATCATAAGATTTTTCCTGTCGTCCTTGGACTGCAGCTAGGACTCCAAACTAAAGCCCAAAACTGGCAAGTGCCTCCACATTGTAGAATCAGAGACCTACCCGAACCTGGAAACAACCACATTCTTCTGGAGTCTAAAGTATTAATTGCTCCTGCCACGAAGCCTATGTTTCTCCTGCTCCTGCTTCTCATGCACTGAAAAGACCAGGAGGGAGAGAGGTTTAGATAATGGAAGAAGAAAATAACATTAGAACAATTTCTTCTAAAGGTTGAGATTCCTACAAGAAGGAAAGAACAATGTTTTTATCCCCATAATGGGGATTTGCTTCAAGAGTGGATGTTGTTCCCATAGATGGGAACGAGGGCAAAGAGTTTTGGGGAGAGAGGGCATGGTGAGGTCCCAGGAACACTCTGCCTTCATTTGTCAGTTTTTGTTAGAAGATGGAGCCCACATGTGCCTGCTGACCTGTTTGCTGAAGAATGAGAATTGGAGCTCAGACACACGTCTGCAGTATGTGTGAGTGTGTGTACTGGGAAAAAGGATGCTGGCAAAGAGACACAAACGCATTGCAGGCTAAATGCCACTGATTTGGAGGTTTCCTTTTCCCTGATCCCCAGCCCCTACATACTCAGATACCCAAGATCGTCAAGAAGTAGATCTAATTTAAGCTCATTAGGCCAACCATCATTGTGGTAGGATCTTTCCAGGAAAACTCAGCCAGGAACTTTCCCATTAAGTCAGCCCCTTCCCATGTCCACATCCTTTGTCTTGGAACTTACAATTCTTTCCACTCAGCAAGCACAGTATGTTGCCTCATGCCTTGATTTTGTGTTCAGCCATATGACTTGTTCCGGACAATAAAATTAAGTGTAAATGTACCACGATGAGCTTAGGCCTTAAGATGCCTTGAATTTACTGCTAGCTCTCTTGCACATCCGCTGTCACCAGAAAAAAAGCTTCCCCCAACATCTGGTCCCCTCTTCCTGGGCACCAGAATGAACACACGGAAAGCTAAGCTGAGCCCGTATTACCGTGAGTTGCCAAGCGCTGTTGGTAACCTATCTTGAAACAGTGGTGCCCACATGAGATCAGCCTCAACCAGTCAATCCTCGGAGACATGAGCCATACAAATAATTTTCATTGTAAATCAGTGAATTTTGGTGCAGGGTTTGTAATGCACTAAAAGCTAACTGATAAAATCATTTCTCTAGGACAGTAAAAAAATGTGGGAATTTGAACTAGAAAATGCTATTATTTCTAGAATAATTTCCCCTATGATTGTGCTTCCTTGTTTAACAAGTGATTAAATTCATCCTAATTTGTATTATTTGCTGGAATATATGTATTTCCTCAAATACTCTAAGAGGAAAATGTATCTACCCTCTCATTCTTCCAGGGTGCGTTACAGTGGTGTTATACCTCACGGTAACCTCAAACATCTGGGCTCAAGCAATCGTCCTGCTTCAGCCTCCTGGGTAGGACTATAGGTCCAAGCCACCAAGCTGAGATAAGTATCTTATTTTTTATAGAGATGGAGTCTTTCCCAAGCTGATCTTACATTCCTGGCCTCAATTGATTCTCCCGCCTCAGCCTCCCAAAGTGCAGGCCTGAGCTATCCCACCCAGCCACTCTCACTCTGTGGTACTGTGAGAAGACCATTCCGTCATTGCTGGTAAAGCATAGTCCTACATTTATCCTTACTGTACATGAGGAGCTTGTACAGTTAATTTGAAAAAGAAGCTCAATCATCTTGATATGTTGCAGTCCAAAACTTCATTTATGAGTCACTTATTTAGAACTCAAATCACTTCTTCCCATTAAAAACAATATGATAATGTTCCCTGGCAAAAGCCCATTAACCTTATAAATAAGGTTACCAATATCAGTAATTCCAGGGCACACAAGCCAGAATTCCTCATCTCCCACTGTTTAGGTTTTCTTCTCTCCTTATGCTCTCTCTTCCTTGTTTATTCTTTCTGAAGAAGAGGAGAAGCTGATTAGCTAAAGTTTATTGTTTGGGGGTCTCCTTTCCTAAGAGAACAAATCATTTATCAAAAGGCAGTGAGGACATACCACTATCCCTTAAGCCCATGTCCTCTCACATAACTGTCTGTGTTCACAGACTTGGAATCTGTTCTGCAGCCTCTCAATCAATCTGTCTCTCTCCCCCGCTCCCTCCCTCTCCCTTTCTTTTCCACCCTCCCAGATATACCGGAGCCTGTAGTTAACCATGTTTCATAATTGCAAACGCAGCAAGAAATCCCACTGTAGTCTCAGGCATAAGATGAGCTCTCGGTCATTGAATACTGAAAATCCTTTATTCATAGAGTTTTAAAAATGCTTGTGCACGTTAAAGGATCAGGTCTTAATTTCTCTTATTAGGCTGCAACTTAGGTCAGAAAAAACAGTGGGTAATTGCCAGGGGTAATTGGCATTTAGAATTCGTAATGGCCACTCACCTTCTGTTCCTCAGTCCTTTGGGAAAATTTTTTCTGTGTTCCAACTGAGGATGGCTGGACACATCTTGAATGCAACCTCTTTTTACTCTATACTGAAGGTAAGACCCCCATTTCACAACGACTCATCTTTTAGAACAATCTAGTTCTTTCATGGAGAAGTAAGGGTTATGTTTTGTTAGAAGAAAAATTGGTTTTGACTCAGCACCTGTGGCTCAAGTGACTAAGGCGCCAGCCACATACACCTGGGCTGGTGGGTTTGAACCCAGCCTGGGTCCGCCAAACAACAATGACGGCTGCAACCAAAAAAATAGCCAGGCATTGTGGCGGGCACCTATAGTCCCAGCTACTTGGGAGGCAGACACAGGAGACTCGCTTGAGCCCAGGAGTTGGAGGTTGCTGTGAGCTGTGATGCCACAGCACTCTACCCAGGGTGACAGCTTGAGTCTCTGCCTCAAAAAAAAAAAAAAAAGAAAAGTTGGTTTTGAAGAAAGTATGATAGGTAGTAGAAAATACTATGTGTGTGTTCCATTTCTTTAAAACTTGCAAAAAGATACATTACTTTTCTCAGTTCAGAGGTCAGAGATTAAACTTTTTCCTAACCTTCACTTCTATGGATACTTATTCTGACATAAATTCTCAATCTTTTTGAGAGAATTCTAATATTCTCTAATAAAATCACTGTTTTAACTAAACATTTTACTCAGTTAAAGCTTAATCAATTTTGTCTCATATTTTTTTAAAAATAAAACCAGTTAGTATAGAATTGTGGTCTATTTATAACTAGAATTTTCTTTTTCAATTCATTCTGAAAGCCATATTACTCCAGTCTATGTCTCATATCCCCCCAAATCATGTAAATTATCATTTAACTAGCTTCCTTATGAATTTTATAGCCAGCAAAATACTTTATTGATGACCACATATTTTAAACTCTGAGATTTTCCAGCCTTCCTTTTTTTTTTGAAGCAGACTCTCACTTTGTCATCCTCAGTAGACTGCCGCGGCCTCTTAGCTCACAGCAACCTCAAACTCTTGGGCTCAAGTGATTCTCTTGCCTCAGCTTCCTGAGTAGCTGGGATTACAGGAACCCACCACAATGTCTGGCTATTTTTAGAGACGGGGTTTTGCTCTGGCTCAGGCTGGTCTCAAACTCATAAGCTCAAGCAATCCACCTGCCTCAGCCTCCCAGGTGGTAGATTATAGGCATGAGCCACGATGCCTGACCAGCCTTCCTTCAATATAGCTGCTATTTAAAAAGAAGTTTATGGGCAGTGCCTGTGGCTCAAAGGAGTAGGGTGCTGGCCCCATATACCCAAGGTGGTGGGTTTAAACCCAGCCCCAGCCAAAAACATGCAAAAAAAAAAAAAAGTTTAAATCTGTGTATCACATCTTTTTTTGTTTTGTTTGTTTGTTTTGTTTTGTTTTGAGACAGAGCCTCAAGCTGTCACCGTGGGTAGAGTACTGTGGCATCACAGCTCACAACAACCTCCAACTCCTGGGCCTAAGCAATTCTCTTGCCTCAGCCTCCCAAGTAGCTGAGACTACAGGCACCCGCTACAATGCCTGGCCATTTTTTAGTTGTAGTTGTCCTTGTGGTTTGGCAGGCCCACGTTGGATTCGAACCCGCCAGCCCAGGTGTATGTGGCTGGTGCCTTAGCCGCTTGAGCTACAGGTGCCAAGCCTGTATATCACATCTTATATATAGTTCAAATACTTATTAAGGCTTCACCTTCAGATAATTTAAGTGACTTGAACAAAGGGCTTACAGATTAAGTGAGGTCACCTTGTGAATCATTTCTGAGTACCTTTCAAAAACACTTTTAAATGTCTCTCGGGAATGCTCACATTGCTGAGCAGCTCAGGGCTAACCTCCACCCCTTCTGGGCCAATGGAAGAATCCCCCACCCTCAGGCACATGGGCCCTGGCTCTTCTCTGTGGCAGGTAGAGAGGGGAGGCTCTGGTACAGTGGGAGGCCAACTTCTCCTATGTGAAGAAACTCACCTGCTCTACTGTGGGAGAGTGTGAATGTTCCAAGAGAAACAGGGACAAGGAAAGAAAAGAGAAAACACTGGTAGAATTTAATCCTGGCTTCATGTAACAAAGGCCAGATACATCCCTGCCCCTCCCAGTTACATGAGTAAATCAGTTCTCTTTAAAACACAGCAAGACACTCCTTTGTTTGAATTACAAAAAGGAGGATGTGTCTGAGCCTGAGCACAACTTTTGGCAACTCTCTGGGCTCTCTCATCAGAAAGCCCCAAGCTCTCAGAAGGCCGAGAAGGACAGCCAGTCTCAGGGTCGGGCAGAAGTCCCTCAGAGTCCCTGGACACCAGCAGATGCTCCCACGAGATGCCCATCCTTCTAAGCTTGGAGGCACCCTGGCCCTAGCACTGCTTTCATCTGGCACATGTGGAATATTTCTTTTAGAAATCATATACCAAAACTAGTAGCAGTAGTAATAGTTAAAAAAATCTCTTCTACTTCTTATAGAATTTGGGATCTAGTATTATAAACATAAAGAAGCCATCTTTAAAAAGTATATTTCAAATGTCTTACCACAAAAAGTAGTAAGTAGTCAAGATGATAAGTACATTAATTAACGTGATGTAATCATGCCCCACTGTATACCTTCTGTATATATAAACATCACTGTGCTCCATAGAAGTATAAAATATATAAAAATTTGTTGACCAAAAATAATTTTAATATAAAATTTTAAGTCATAAAGCAATTCAAAAAAGAAACTTTCAGTTGTTATCAATTGAATTAGTATTAATTCATTAATACTTCCATATTAAACCAAGACCTTCTTTTTTTTTTTTTCAGTTTTTGGCCAGGGCCAGGTTTGAACCCACCACCTCTGGTATATGGGGCCGCACCCTACTCCTTGAGCCACAGGCGCTGCCCAACTGAGACCTTCTTACTGTTATTACTACCAACAATATTATCAAAGAACAATAAAGCAAATAAAACTCTTTGCTCTTTGGGGTTCCAAAAGTGAAAAAGCATATATCAAAAAAGCAAAACA
This sequence comes from Nycticebus coucang, assembly GCF_027406575.1. Lineage (NCBI taxonomy): Eukaryota > Metazoa > Chordata > Mammalia > Primates > Lorisidae > Nycticebus > Nycticebus coucang. The sequence continues at coordinate 48,860,103 of NC_069780.1, forward strand.
ACACCAAGAAACTGAAGATGCAAATTGTTTCTGAGATGCAATTGTAAAATACATTAGAAAATCAAATTAACTAACTACATTAATTTTCTATCTCACGCTGCCCCGGCTAAAGAAGCTGATGAATAACATGGTTTCCAACAGGTTACTTAACATTTTCGAAATAAGTGTCCTAATAATGATTATAATAAAAATAGTGTCTCAATTTAATTACTATCGCTATAAAGATCGTGCTCACTTGCCATTTCACACAAAGGCACACATATATCTATGTATACATATGTACTTATAAATATACACTAATCAACAAAAATGCAACTTAAGGATGATAGCTACAGACATACAATTCCTTTTTAATGTTTAAGCACTTAAGAAAGGTGGATCTTTTAAGCAGCTTGAATGAAGATAACTTTGAGGAAGAATTTTGCCTACTTTCAGTGTGATGAAAGTGTGTCAAACGGTCTGTGAAGCTAATGTATGATGCCCCATGATCATATCAATGTACACAGCTATGATTTAATAAAAAAAAGCATTTTACCTACTTGCAGGGTTTTGAGCTTTTGGTACACTTACACAGAAACTTCCCTTCAGGACTTACAGTGACAGAGTTTACTCAATATTTCTTGAAAAAATATTGTAAATTGTGAGAAACAAAGTAAAGAAACTTGGAAAATGAGCACTAAGAACTAATAAATTGAGGCTAAGAACAGATGAACGGACAATTGTGTTACAACAATATAAATAAGGGGTTTCACGCTCATTGAATAACTAACTACATTAATTTTCTATCTCACGCTGCCCCCGCTAAAGAAGCTGATGAATAACGTGGTTTCCAACAGGTTACTTAACGTCTTTGAAATAAGTGTCCTAATAATGATCATAATAAAAATAGTGTCTCAATTTAATTACTATCACTATGAAGATCATGCTCACTTGCCATTTCACACAAAGGCACACATATATTTCAAAATTCTCAGATCTTTTTTATACAACACAGCTCCTAGGGAATAGAAATTAAGGTGTTACCCCAAAAAAGCCAAACAGGTTGATATATAGAAATGTTCCATTTTTTATTAGTTTTCCTTTGAAGGCTGCAACAACCTTAACCCTAAGTCTTTTCATAGATAGCATTCCTATTGCCTAACAGCGTGACATAGACACATCACCCCTTCCCTCCCAAAGCGGGAGGGGGGGTGAATTATACTGACTTCTTGATTTTTCATGCCAAAGTTGACAGTAAGGTGTCCAAAAAAATCTTATTTGATTTTCTAATGTATTTTACAATTGTATTTGACTATGAAAGAAATGCTCTAACAACTCAGTCTTTAAATAATAAAGATCTCAGGCAGGAGGAACTGGAAATCTGTTCTACTTCCCCATGTTGACTCCTACTCAGGAAACTTTTTTCCCCCAGTTAATGCAGGAAATCTACCTAACACGAATTGGACAGTATTTATTGGTTCATTGCTCAGAAAGCCACATATATTATGGAATTATTCATAACTAGTTGCACATTTTAACAGTTGAACATTTTTCCAGTTCCTGCTGGGTTAGAGAGGCATCGTGTTACAGTGGAAAGAAAAAGGCATGAAAGAGGAGGGAGCAGGGGACATCCAAGGGGAAATGGATTCATGATGACACACTTCTGTAAAATTCCCTAGTTAAGAACAATGTAGCATTTGTTTTCCCTCATTAAAAAAATATCTAAAGGTATCGCTGGGTACTTTTCCATTAATTTTTTAAAGGTCTTGACCTCCTAAAGAAAAATTTCTGACTAAAAGGGGTTTTCCTCACCACTCAGTCCCTTCTTCTGCAGGCTCCTACAGTGAATCGATGCTCTTCTATTTGGCCCTTCAGACAGAAATGAGATTGGCAGACACTTTCAGCTTTCTGGCTTCGCTGGTGGGATCCAGGGTAGAACATGATTGAGCTGTCAAAGGACCTCCTTAAGTACAGTTTTACCTGATAAGTAAGAGTTTCCAGAAAAATGGTGACACATACAGGAAGAAAAATAGATTGTTTAACTCACTCTGAAAAATCCCTTTTGATTCATAGACTGTCTACATGATTGGAACATAAGAAATCATCTCTTTCTCCGACCAGACTCTTCTCAATTCACAAACAAGTACCTCAGGGGGCAAATAAAACTTCCCTGTGTTGGTGTGAGGAGGAATCACATTAGTAAAAGGAAAATAAGTTTCCTGAGTGCGAAACAAATGAGAGAACAAGATGCTGAACTGGGAAGAAAGGGCGGCAGAGCGAATGAGAGGGGCGTCCAGTGCCATTTAAACCATTTTTACAGAAAATTAAATGCCCTGATTTGGGGGGAAAAAAGGGGGGGATATTTATGGACATCAAAGAACACAGGCTTTCAACATCTAGAATCAGAGACAATTTGGAGCGTGAGGGGGTTCCATGGCAATGGATTTGAAACTCTATTTGTATCATTTGGTTCCAGCAAACAAGACCTGGCTTCTCTGGCAAAGAATTCTAGCTATTAGTTAGAACCCATTGAGTTGTTTTATCCAGAGCTGTTCATAATCCTGGACATCATCATCCTGAACGTTGAAATTCCAAACAATTAAAATCCCTAATATCTAAAAATCCTCAAAATTCCAATCCAGAAAGATTAAAATTCCAGATGCCAAATTCTGGGGAAAGGATTAGAGCATCTCAATTGTACATAGGCTAGTTAGCTGCATTAATATTAGTTGCATGGGGCGGCGCCTGTGGTTCAAGGAGTAGGGTGCTGGCCCCATATACCAGAGGTGGAAAGTTCAAACCCAGCCCTGGCAAAAAAAACTGCAAAAAAAAAATATATATATATGTATATATATATATATATATACACACACATATATTAGTTGCATCTAATAAGAACTATTACCTTGCTTTTGTCTTTATTTGGAAATTAAGTGTGGTCTAAGAAGGTGTGTATGGGTGCCAAGTTGACAAGGGGTAAATGTAATATTAGCTATCAATGTGAATGCATTAAGGAATACCCGGAAACCAAGTAAACCATTATTTAGGGGGGCGTCTGTAAGGGAGGTTCCAGAGGAGATTTATGTGTAAATTTGAGTGGATTAGGTGGGGGAAGATTCCCCATCAGCATTGGCAGCCACCATCTGATCAACCAAAGGTAGGAGAGAACAAATACAGAGGCTACTGTTCTCTTCCTGAGAGCTGAGGCAGACTTTTCCTCTGTTGCCTTGCACATCAGAGCTCTGGGCTCACCATCATTTGGACTCCAGGACTACACCAGTGGGCCCCCTGGGTCCTGAGGCTTTTTGCCTGGGACTGAGAGTTACTCCCACAGTTTCCCTGCTTCTGAGGACTTGTACTAAGCCACCCTACAAGCATCCCCAGCTCTACTTTGTAGGCAACATGTCATGGGTCTTCTCAGCCATCTCTGAAGAACCTCAACTCATACAGATTTGACATCAAGGAAGCTGAATATCATTTTTCTTACTGTATTTCTTACAACACAATGGAAGAGACCTGAGATCTCACAAAAAGGCTATGATAAGGTAAATGTATGAGGCTACTTAACAGAGAAAGAAAAAGATAAAATTTTAAAAGCCAATTATTATTAGCACTGCCAAAGCAGGAAATCACTTAGTTGCAATGGCTGAGTAATAACCAGACTTTCAAATGGATAGCATACACTTATAAAGTTTGCAGACCCCAACCACTATTCAAGTACAAGTTCAGTGAGTGTTTCAAAGATCCCAGAAGAAAGGAAAACACAGAAGAATACAAGAAATCTCCCCTGCCAGATTATTCAATCATGTACAACTTCTGCTCCTTAACACATAATGCCAATTTGCTATGGTATGTATTTCATCTTCACATCATTCCCGATACTGGAGGTATAAATTTTGCAAATATAGTTAGAGTTCTAGTTTATTTTATGCATTTTTCGCAAACTTGACTCCAGGAAAATGTATTATCACAGCATTGACTTTGTGTGTAAGCACTGTAAGTATACATAAAAACATTGAAACTTCCTCAACAAATGGAAAGAGATCCTGGGTTTATAAAAGATAGCATTTCTTGGCATCTCAGCTACTCGGACAACTGCATATGCTTGGGTGACTTGTTGTGATTTTTGATCCACCTCATCAAAAGAATTAAATTGTTGGTCACAGTATGACCACAGTTAGAAAGCTGGGTGCACATAATTACCAACCATGCTGAGACATATTTGTACATTTTATTTTTTAACCTATTTCATTATGAATGCTGTTTGTCTGCTCAGAATTGTCACATCCATTTGGCTGCCATTGGTATAACTGAGTGTTTATTCTTGCAAAAATGTGCAGGTTATTATTGCCTGTTTCATTGTTCAAGTGGCCATGTTATGTTTTACATGTTTCTCAAATAAAGTCCCTTTAAAATGTAAATAAATGTCTCTTAAAACATTTTTTAAATTATATTTTCCAGCCAGGTGTGATGGGGTGAGACTGTAATCCCAGCTACTCAGAAGACTAAAGCAGGGAGCTCACTTGAGCACAGGAATTCTGAATTCCAGTCTACAGTACATTATGATGACCCCTGTGAATAGGCAATGCACTCCAGCGTGGGTAACACAGCAAGATCTTGTCTTTTAAAAAATTTTTTTAATTATTTTTTTCAGAATTATATTTTTGGGCTTTTGATCTTTCAGGATTTCAACATTCAAGATTATGGCAATCAGCATTCAATCCTGTAATTCCTCTACTAGGCATCTACCCAGAAGACCAAAAATCACATCATAACAAAGATATTTGTACCAGAATGTTCATTGCAGCCCTATTCACAATTGCTAAGTCATGGAAAAAGCCCAAGTGCCCATCGATCCACAAATGGATTAATAAATTGTGGTATATGTACACCATGGAATATTATGCAGCCTTAAAGAAAGATGGAGACTTTACCTCTTTCATGTTTACATGGATGGAGCTGGAACATACTCTTCTTAGTAAAGTATCTCAAGAATGGAAGAAAAAGTACCCAATGTACTCAGCCCTACTATGAAACTAATTTAGGGCTTTCACATGAAAGCTATGACCCAGTTACAACCTAAGAATAAGGGGAAGGGAGAAAGGGAGGGGAAGGAGGGGGGTGGTGGGTGGAGGGAGGGGGATTGGTGGGAATACACCTGCGGTGCATTTTACAAGGGTATATGTGAAACTTAGGTAGATGTGGAATGTAGGTGTCTTGGCACAATAACTGGGAGAATGCCAGGAAGGCTGTGTTGACCAGTGTGATGAAAATGTGTTAAACGGTATATGAAGCTAGTGTATGATGCCCCATGATCATATCAATGTACACAGCTATGATTTAATAAAAAAAAAAAAAAGATTATGGCAATCAGGATTATATCTTTTTTTATTATTATTAAATCAGAGCTGTGTACATTAATGCAATCATGGGGCACCATACACTGGTTTTATAGACGGTTTGACACATTTTCATCACACTGGTTAACATAGCCTTCCTGGCATTTTCTTAGTTATTGTGTTAAGACATTTACATTCTACATTTACTAAGTTTCACATATACCCTTGTAAGATGCAGCAGGATTATATCTTTTGAGATTATGGCCCACACCCATTTCTCTCCCACATCCAAAAATGGGAGTCTATTGGATCGAGTAAAGTCAGGGTTTTTCATATTGGGATTATAGAAGAGAACAGATCACTCCATGTGGAACCATGGCTATAAAAGATGAGAATTGGGGGCGTTGCCTGTGCTCAGTGGGTAGGGCACCAGCCCCATATACTGAAGGTGGCGGGTTCAAACCCACCCCAGCCAAACTGCAACCAACAATAGCTGGGCATTGTGGCGGGCACCTGTAGTCCCAGCTACTTGGGAGGCTGGGGCAAGAGAATTGCCTAAGCCCAGGAGTTAGAGGTTGCTGTGAGCTGTGATGCCATAGCACTCTACTGAGGGTGATAAAGTGAGCCTCTGTCTTTAAAAAAAACATGAGAATTGATTAGTAGAAGCCAATATTTAGGCAACTGCTTGGAAGAAGACTTACCAGATACTGGTGGAAGAGGAAGGAAAAATTGCAATTTGAAAAGATTAAACCCTCTACCTTTCATTTGGGTTTTTTAAGTTATTCTAGTTTAAGATATCCCATCATCTATATAACCACTGGCAGGTGTATAACTTATTACAACTACTTTGGAAATACCTAGAAAAGCTAAAAATGCACAATCCATACAACCCCACAATTTCATTTCTAACTGATTACTGTGGACTAAATTGTACCCGTCTCAAATTTATATGTTGCAGTCCTGTCCTCCATTGTGACTGTATCTAGACAAAGGGTCCTTAGGATATATTTAAGGTTAAATAAAGTCATAAGCGTGGGGCCCTAATTTGATAGCTCTGTGTCTCTCTCTTTGCTATGTGAAGACACAGTGAGAAGGTGACCATCCACAAGGCAGCAAGAGAGGCCTCACCCAAACCCAACTGTTCTTAGTGCCTTGATCTGGAACTTCCATCCTCTAGAATTCTGAGAAAATAAATTTTGGTTGTTTAATCCACCCAGTCTGTGGTATTTTGTTTTTGCAACCTGAGAAAACTAAGACAGTGGCTATCCTAGAGAAGTTACTGTATGTGTGTCTAAGAAGGCAAAAACTAAGGATGTTCATTATAGCATTTTTCAGAATGATAAAAATACAGGAACAATCTAACATTCTATAGAAAAAACTGTTTATTCGTATAACAGAATTTTATACATCAGTTGAAATAAATGAACTCTAATAACATGTATCAAGGTAAGTGAATATAGTGTCAAGAAAAAAGTCAAGCTGTAAAAGAACGGTTATAAAATTTGAAACACACAAAAATTACTTTAGAGGCAGCACCCATAGCTCAGTGGGTAGGGTGCTGGCCACATACACCAAGGCTGGTGGGTTCAAACCCTGCCCAGGCCAGCTAAAACAACAATGACAACCGCAACAACAACAACAACAAAAATAGCCAGGCATTGTGGCAAGTGCTTGTAGTCCCAGCTGCTTGGGAGGCTGAGGTAAGAGAATGGCTTAATCTCAAGAGTTTGAGGTTGCTGTGAGCTGTGACACCACAGCACTCTACCCAGGACCACAGCTTGAGACTCTGTCTCAAAAAAAAAAAAAAGTTTAGAATTTTTTGAAACATACACACAAAACTAAGCAATATTTAACGCATGCTTATCATAACACATGTCTATTATATGTAACATAGTGAAGGCAACCAAATATTGGCTGAATTAACTGGGTAGGAGCACCCACATCAGGTTCCTGGTGGAATCCTTTAATCTACATTTCATGAAAAATAAATAAATAAGGACTTGAAGGAGAATGACAAATTATTCTGAGGAATAATGACTAAATACACAACTTCTGCATAATGTCATACTATAATTTACCAAAATATACAATTGGGAGGGGTGATATTAAGTATTATTTACACACACTCACACACACAATCACTATATGCTTAGCCAGAGTGGTTAAGAAAATAATTTCTTTTTTTTTTTTTGTAGAGACAGAGTCTCACTGTACCGCCCTGGGTAGAGTGCCGTGGCGTCACACGGCTCACAGCAACCTCTAACTCTTGGGCTTACGCGATTCTCTTGCCTCAGCCTCCCGAGCAGCTGGGGACTACAGGCGCCCGCCACAACGCCCGGCTATAAGAAAATAATTTCTACACTTGCTCAAATTAGATTACTGTCTTTTTCATTACCAAGATTTTATTGATTCTCTAGAAAATTCCAAACTAATCTCATCCATTGTTTCCATCATCAGAGCCCTTATTTGAAAAAAAAAAAAAAAAAAAAAAACGCTCAGCCTCCTGCTTATCTGATTGCGCAAATTCGTTTTAAATCCTGCCTTAATAAATGGTATTCCTATGGGCGGCGCCTGTGGCTCAGTGAGTAGGGCGCCGGCCCCATATACCGAGGGTGGTGGGTTCAAACCCCGCCCTGGCTGAACTGCAATCAAAAAAATAGCCGGGCGTTGTGGCGGCGCCTGTAGTCCCAGCTACTCGGGAGGCTGACGCAGGAGAATCGCATAAGCCCAAGAGTTAGAGGTTGCTGTGAGCCGTGTGACACCACGGCACTCTACCGAGGGCCATAAAGTGAGACTCTGTCTCTACAAAAAAAAAAATAATAATAATAAAATAAATGGTATTCCTAAAGGTACTCTCTCCTTTCATCATGCTCTGTGTACTCTGGCCAGATGCCTCTGTGATATTCTCTCCTACACTGAAAGAAGGAATATTTTAATTCTATTCTTTGGCAAGAAGAGTGCCTGATTTGGGTTCACAATAAAAACATGAAAGCTGTGTGGCTTCTTATGTTCCACCATTAAACACTCCTCAAGGCACAGCAGTTCTGGGTGTTTCGTAAGGGATATCATAGAATTGATGTTCACATTTATAGGTTTTTACTTCTTTACTTTTATATGGTTTCATTTGGATTTGATTTATCCATAATGTATTTACAAAAAAGGTAAAATGTACTTATATGTGTCTAATAAAAACACAGAAACAAGGAAATACAGTGCATCTAAATATTTTTTCATTAGCTTAAAATTAATATAAAGAACCATATCCTAGAACATAATTTATTTTGACTATGTGTTAAATTGTTTTATACAATTACAGTAGGACCTTGGTAAGTTGACCACCCAAGGGACTGGAACAAACTGGTCAACATACAGAGGTGGTCAACATAAGGAACTAGGCCTACTATACTGATAGCTACACGTACCTTACTTTCTTATATAGCTCATATTAGCAAATATCATATGAAATCAAACATAATCAAAGCACAGCAAAATCACATATACGGTAGGTATCATACGAAATCAGTACATTAACTGTTTCCTCATGGTTTAATCAGTCTTTCTGAAAAAGAGTCGATCTGAGCCAGTTTCTTATTTTTATTGCAAACATAAGTGGAGAAAGCACTCTCAACACTGACTATAACACTCAGCATGCCTGGGCATTTTTCCACAGCAAATGACTTCAATTGCATCATCAAATGCCTGACATCCTCTTCTTCTGCAATCTCTGCAATTTCCGTGTCATCCTCACTTGCTTCTCCCACTTCATCAGCTGCTCTATGCATTTTTATGCTGGTCTATACTTTGGTTAATATCACTTGGAAAATTGCTGCTGGGGGTCAGATTCGTTACAGATTGCCACCTCGTCATCCATTGCAACAAAACCTTCAAAATTCACTCCTTTGAATTCTGCCATGGGAGATGGACTACTTGATAGAGCCAAAAGATCATGCTCTTGGGTTGTGAAGAATCCAAATTTCCTGAAACACTTCTGTATCATTTCTGGCTGAACTTCCTTTCAAGCAAAACTGATCTAGGGGACAACAGTCAGAGCATTAATTGATGCAGCAGATGAAATTGCTTCCACAGTTGGACCACAGGTTTGTGCTTTAGACCCACTGTAAGAGCTGGCCTCCATAGTGCATTTTAAATGTTTTGATGATGCCTTGGTCAAGAGGTTGGATTTTTGAAGTCATGTTTGGAGACAGAAATTTCAGTGTTGCATTTATGAGATGATTCACTTGTGGGTGGCCAGGACAGTTATTTACTGTCAGTAGTATAGACCATTTCTTCTTCTTCATTTCTTGGTTGATACCTGTTACCCACTCTTCAAATAGTGCATCAATCATCCATGCACATTTGATCTCCAAGTGACAGACAGGAGGTCTGCAGGATTTAGGTTCTTGAATGTGGTTGGCTTTGCTGAGTTACAAATCACCAAGGGCTTTAGTTTCTCTCCAGTAGAGCTGGTGCAAAGCAGAAGTGTGAAACACTCTTTGGAAAGTTTTCTCCTCTTACACTTGTTACCTTTCATGACAAGGCTTCTGTCAAGCATCCCCTTGAAAAAGTGTCCACACTCATCAGTGTTAAAGATTTCCTCTTTGAAGCCTCCGGTGAAGTCAGGGAACTTTTTGATAAACTCTTTCACAACTTCTACTGGAACTTCATTGGATTCATCACATAAGATTTTCTGGGAGGGCGGCGCCTGTGGCTCAGTCGGTAGGGTGCCGGCCCCATATACAGAGAGTGGCGGGTTCAAACCCGGCCCCAACCAAACTGCAACCAAAAAATAGCCGGGCGTTGTGGCGGGCGCCTGTAGTCCCAGCTACTCGGGAGGCTGAGGCAAGAGAATCACTTAAGCCCAGGAGTTGGAGGTTGCTGTGAGCTGTGTGAGGCCATGGCACTCTACCGAGGGCCATAAAGTGAGACTCTGTCTCTACAAAAAAAAAAAAAAAAAAAAGATTCTCTGGAAGATCGAAGTTTAAATTTCTTAAGCCAGCCACTTGATGCTTAGAAATCTGCTGTCCTGAATTCCTATGCTAAATTTTTAGCAAATTCTTATATCATCAATGCAGATTTAGGTGTTAATTGCCCTGGTTCAAACGTTCAGCTTAATGTGGCTTCACTGACTTTATCAACTTCATCCAGGCAAGTTTTTCTCCTTTTCTGCTATAGGGCTCTGCTTTCCTTACCATATCTCTCTAAGTACTCATGTTTACATTTTTGGATGTGACTAACTGTGGTCCTGCTAACACCAAAATGTTCCACTATCTTTTTTTGGCTGCTTTCCAGAAAATGTAGAAGTTCAACCTTTTCCTTCACTGTCAGCTCTTTGAGTTCTTTCCTTGGCCATCATGTCTCAATCAACTATAAAATTTTTCAGTAATCATTGGATATACCTACAATTCAGACCAACCCTTCATGTTGGAAAAAATCTTCTGTAATACATGATAAACAATAGGACATTAGGCATAATCCAACACATGGTAATAATAAAGCATGAAAAAAAGAACTTATACTAAAGAAAAAATAATACAACTAAGGGGCAAAGCCCACACCTTCTACCCCTTGGTGTTGAGTGGACTCAAGTGGTCAAGTTATAGAGGATAAATTAATATGGTTTGTCACAATCCATGTGATCAAGATATAACTTACAGAGGTAGTCAATATGTAGAGGTCAGTCTTCCATTGAGGACATGTGGGTATGTGTCCAGTTTATGAAAATTAGGTCAACTTAAGGAGGTGGTCAATGTAGGGAAGCAGTCAACTATGGATATTCTACTGTCTTTTCTTTATACATGTCAGTTTTTCCCAAACTGAGCTTTATAGAACTGTGTTATTAACTATTTTACTGAATATGAAGAAAAAAAGGGATCCATTGTCAATAAAGTAGTATATTTATGATTAGATTGAATTAAGTAAGTTTCATTTTTGAAGACCTTCTCAGAGCCTCTATGTGACTATCCATTATAAACCCCAAGAGATGCTGAAATAACAATACCCTCATTTCCTTTTGATGTTGTGTTTACAGAATGCTTATTAAAGTCACTGGGACACTATATTTTTTTCACATTTATTTAGGTTATGTATATGTTTGGATTTATATTTCAAGATTTTATATTTACCTTCCCGGCCTCATTTTTAATTTTTTTTATTCTTTTAGTATTTTTTTTTAATTGTTGGGGATTCATTGAGGGTACAAGAAACCAGGTTACATTGATTGCATTTGTTAGGCAAAGTCCCTCTTATAATTGTGTCTTGCCCCCAAAAGATGTGTCACACACCAAGACTCCACGTCCCTCCCTCCTTCCCTCTCTCTGCTCTTCCTTTCCCCTGACCCCTCCCTCCTTCTCTCTCCCTCTCCAGGAAAAAAGAAAAAAGAAAAAAAAGCTTTTTAAAAATCTTCAAATAATGTATTTTTCCCTGATAATTCAATGGCTAGAATTTGAATAGCTTCAAATTTGATTTTAAGTGAAACTTAACTCATTAACATAAGTTATTAGTTACCAAGGAAATGGGTTAATATATAACCCATATATATAATATAATTTCTTTACATTTCCCCCCAAATTGTGCTAAATAAGTTACATCTTTAACATTAGTCTCTCTTTAAAACCTTCATTAATTTATGTCATATGTCAAACTATCAAAACAAGCATAAATCCAGCCACACCCTCACTCACCAAACTGAGACAAGACCTCACCGCCCTCTAGTGGGATGGCCTCCACATTCCACCCTATGGAATCAACCCCCTATTCCAGTGGGTGAGATGAAGGGATAGGCGCTCTTAATGGAGATTATAATTCCTCACGGTTAGAACTGTACTCTCTTTCATTCGTTTAAGAAATATTATACTTATTTTTAAAAGAACCTTAAATGAGCCATCATCAAGAAAGCAAGGAAAAATCATTAGAAGGGTAATGAATAGCTTCATCACTATACAGAATCAATCTCTGATCTTCCAAGTTTCTATGTGTCTTGACATTGTATCCTTGGTCACACCACAACTCCCTCTTTACTAAATTTACAAAGATGTAAACCTATTCTTTTATTTTAAAAAAAAGTTTATGTTTTTCTTAGTTTCACTTCTCTGGATTTAAGTGTTCCTTCATTTTCTTTTCTAAACAACAAAAATAACCACTGAGTTCCACTTTCTGCTTTTCTCCCCCTAAGGATGTGAGCCATCAGCCTCTTCCATTTAAAAAACTCCTATTCCAGGGCATGATGGGAGGCAGCAGAGGATAGCAGACAAGAGCAGAGAGGGTGGTAGAGCCAGTAGTGTTGACTTCAAAGCCCCAAAGAGCCATTTACTGTAAATGTGATGTTGAGCTAGTTATTTGAATCCTGTGTATATCAATTTTCTCATCCTCAAAATCAGAATAATGATAATAGCAACCAACAGGCACCGAGCTTAAATGAGAAAATCCATGCAGAGGAGGTAGAACAGTGCATAACATAGTCAGTACTCAATAATTATTATCTGACATTACTACATCAGAGTAAATAAAAATAAGATACATTGAATGAAAAATTTGACCTCTTTTCAAAACTAAAGGGAGCTGCTCATTAGGTCCCCACCATGTCTTGTTTAAATGATTGCTATAAGCCCTCTAATTGGCCTTTCAGCCAGCAGTTTCTTCCAATTCCAGGCCACTGTCAGCAGTTACATTTATTTTCCTAAAAATAATATTGATGTTTCTGGTTCAGAATATGATAAACTAATACTCCTGCTGAAAACAAATTAAAAAAGCTATAAAACATATAGAATAACAGTGTGACAGAACTGAAAATCACCTAGTTCAAACAGGATTGGAAAGGAAAGTCTATAATCCTTAAGAGAGAAGAAGGATAAGACGTGAACTCTACTCTCTCCATGGCTTTTCCCCAAATGCGTTTTCTAACTCATAAAATAGAGGAAATAGTCCTAAGCAGAAAGCTTATTGGGCTGAGGAGAAATAGACTGAAATTTGGGCTGCCAAAGTGGCTAAGACTTGAGAGAAAAAATTATAGTGAAAGCAGAGAATTGAGGGGAAGTGAGATTATATATATGTAAAAAACCTAAATCCCCTGTCTCCACTCCCTTTTAGGTCACTGGCTAACTCCTTGGTTACATAGGCTCAGCATAAGTCTCAAAAAAAGAAAAAAAGAGAAAAAAACAGCAGAAAACAAGGTCTGAAAGAATAGAGATAAGCAAAAATTTAATTTTATAGCAATAGAAATTTGAGTTCAAGCCCAGGAAAGGCTGAAGAGAGAGATGTCAGTAAATACCCTAGACTTTCAGTTGCAATACAGAGAAGTAATCCTAGGAATAGGGGCAAAAACGAAAAAAAAAAAAAGCCTTAATATGACTAAAACGATCCCTCAAGAGAATCACAACAATCCTTCTGTATTTTATCAGCCTATTAGAGGAAAACTTACCTCTCTTTGGAGGAAGATAACAATATTATAGGCTCCCCAATTTATCGTCCACAGTATCTGGCTAAAAAACAGGATCAAATAACTAAAAGCTACAATTTTAAAACTAAAATAAACATAGTTCTAGAAGCCAACATGGTAGCTCATGCTTGTAATCCTAGCACTCTAAGAGGCCAACTCAAGGTCCGGAGTTCGAGACCAACCTGAACAAGAGCAAGATCCCATCTCTACAGATGTCATGGCAGGTACCTGTAGTCACCTGAGCCCAAGAGTTTGAGTTTACCTTTTTGTTTGTTTGTTTTTAGACAGAGCCTCAAGCTGTCACCCTGGGTAGAGTGCTGTGGCATCACAGCTCACAGCAACCTCCAACTCCTGGGCTTAAGCGATTCTCTTGCCTCAGCCTCCCAAGTAGCTGGGACTACAGTGCCCACCATTTTTGGTTGCAGTTGTCATTGTTGTTTAGCTATCCCAGGCCAGGTTCAAACCTGCCAGTCTCAGTGTATGTGGTGGCGCCATAACCACTGTGCTACAGACACAGAGCTGACAAATAGAAAAATCTTAAAAGCACTCAAAAGAAAAAAATAAGTGGGTGGCTCCTGTGGCTCAAGGAGTAGGGCGCCAGCCCCATATGCCAGAGGTGGCGGGTTCAAACCCAGCCCTGGCCAAAAACTGCAAAAAATAAATAAATAAAATCTCTTTAAAAAAGAAAAAAGAAGTTACCTTTAAAGAAGCAACAATAAGGCTGTTAGTATGCTTTTCAGAAGAAATTATGGAAATCAGAATATAATGGAATGGCATTAAAAGGATAAAAAAATTTTTTAAAAATCCTTTCTGCCTTCTTACCTAAAATTCTATACATGGTAAAAATATTATTCAAGAAGATGGTAGGGTGGCGCCTGTGGCTCAGTGAGTAAGGTGCCGGCCCCATATACCGAGAGTGGTGGGTTCAAACCCAGCCCCGGCCAAACTGCAACAACAAAAAAATAGCCGGGTGTTGTGGCAGGCGCCTGTAGTCCCAGCTACTCGGGAGGCTGAGGCAAGAGAATTGCTTGAGCCCAAGAGCTGGAGGTTGCTGGTGAGCTGTGATGCCTCGGCACTCTACCAAGGGCGACAAACTGAGACTCTGTCTCTCTTAAAAAAAAAAAAAAAAAAGAAAGAAAAGAAAAGATGATGGTAATAATCAAGACCTTTTCAGACAAACAAAAGCTGAGAGAATTTATCACAGAAGATTGTTACCACAAAAAATATTAAAGAGTTATTCGGGCTGAGGAAAACTATTCCAGATGGAATCACAAGTCTGCATAAAGAAATAATGAGCAGAAAATAGGGTAAGTATACGGGCAATCTAAATAAATATACACTGGGTTATAAAAGACAAAAAACAATAATTATATCTTGAAGGGATTTGAATATACATAGACGTAAAATATATGATAATAGTACAAAATATGAGGGAGATAAATGGAGTTAATTATAAAATTCTTCCATTTTTAGGGAATTATTAAAAGTATTAATTAAAAGTAAATTGTAATAAGTTTAGGATGTATGCTGTATTCTACTGTTGCTTAATCAACCACCCCCAAAATTTGCTGGTCTAAAACTATCATAGCATTTATTTTGTTCATGAATCTTCAATTAGGCAAGACCCAGTGGGACAGCTTGTCTGCGCCCTGAGCATCAGCCAGGATGGTTCACAGGTTGGGTACTGGAACCATCTGAAGGCTTGCTAACTCATCTGTCTGGTAGTTTATGCCAGCTGTTGGCTAGAACTTCCCTGACAGTATGCCCAGAACACCCAAATGTGGTCTTTCCATGTGGCCACCTAACTTAGCATGGTGGCTAGGTTCCAAGCTTGGGTGCCAGGAAAAACAACCAGGCAGAAGCTATATCACCTTTTCTAACCTATCCTCAGAAGTCATGCAGTGTCATCTCCACCAATTTCTATTGGTTAGAAGTAAGTCACTAAAGATAGCCATATTAAAGTTGAGGGATTTAGGCTCAGTGCCTGTACCTCAGCAGCTAAGGTGTCCACCTCATACTCCAGAGCTGGCAGGTTCGAATCCAGCCCGGGCCTGCCAAACAACAATGACAACTACAACAACAAAATAGGCAGGTGTTGTGGCGGGCTCCTGTAGTCCCAGCTACTCGGGAAGCTGAGGCAAGAGAATCACTTAAACCCAAGAGTTTGAGCTGTGACGCCATGACTTGATGGTACCAGGGTGATAGCTTGAGACTATCTCAAAAAATTAATTAATTAATTAACTAATTTAAAAGTTGAGGGATTTAAGGCTCTGCCTGTTGAGAGACAGAATGTCAAAAAAATTATGGACACTCTAAAAGCACAAAGTAAGTTTCAACAAATTTCAAAGAATTGTTATTATGTAAATCATATTCTGTGACAACAATGCAATTAACTTACAAATCATTATAAAAAATGATGTTTTCCAAGATCGTCTTCTAAAAACTTCATATATTTACCTTTCACATCTAGATCAGCCATCCTCTAGAATTGTTATATATGTATGATATGTGCTTAGAGGTCATGTTTTCTTTTTTCCTTATAAATATCCTACTGACTAGGGACTGTTGTAATAAAAATGTTCCACTGCACTGCAGAGCCACTTTTGTCTTAAATCAATGGCCATGTAAGAATAGAAATTTCTATTCTAATCCTTTCATTTATTAGTCTATCATATTTCATGCCACACTGTTTTAATTACCATGGCTCTATATGAAGTCTTGATAGTCAGCCAAGCTAGTCTTCTTAGCTGGTTTTCTTTGAATATACTAGGGCTGTTTGAAAATTATCCAGTCATGTATGTGATTATGAATTATGATGCCATAAACATTCGAGTACAAATGTCCTTATGGTAAATGTCTTCTCTTTTGTGTAGATGCCTAGTAATAGGATAGCAAGATCAAATGGTAGGTCTACTTTTGGTTCTTTGGAGAATCTCTATACTTCTTTCCATAGAGGCTATACTAGTTTACAGTCCTACCAACTGTGTGTGAGTGTTCCCTTTTCTCTGCACCCACACCAGCATCTGTTGCTTTGGGCCCTTGAGACGTGGGCCGTTCTTGCTGGAGTTAAATGATATCTCAAAGTGGTTTTGATTTGCATTTCTCTGATGATTAGGAATGATAAGTATTTTTTCATGCTTTGTTGACCATTCATCTGTCTTCATGAGAAAAGTTTCTGTTCATGTCTCTTGCCCAATTTTCAACAGGATTATTTGCTCTTTTCTTGATTTGTTTGAATTCTTTGTAGATTTCAGTTATTAGCCCTTTGTCATATTCACAGCAGGCAAATATCTTCTCCCATTCTGAAGGTTGTCTCTTCACTTTGTTGATTGTGTCCTTAGCAGTGCCGAAACTAATTTAACTTGATCAGGTCATTTTTGTTCTTGCTGTGGTTGCCAGTGGGGCCTTCTTCATAAATTCTTTCCAATAAAATGAAGAGTTTTTCCCAGTTTCCTCAGGTTTTTAGTCGTGTGTGTGTGTGTGTGTGTGTGTTTCTTAGATTTAAATCTTTTATCCACTATGAGTTAATTTTTGTAAGTGGTGAGAGGAGCAGTTCCATTTTCAATCTTTTACATGGAGCTAACCAGTTCTCCCAGCACCATTTATTGAATAGGGATTCTTTTCCTCAGTGTATTCTTTTGTTTGCTTTGTCAAAGATAAGATGGTAGAAACCATATATGACAGACCCATAGCCAATATCATATTGAACAGACAAAAGCTGAAACCATTCCTGCTTAGAACTGGAACCAGACAAGGATGCCCACTGTCACCACTACTATTCAACATAATGCTGGAGGTCCTAGCCAGTGCAGTCAGACAAGAGAAGGATTTCAAGGGTATCGAAGTGGGGACAGAGGATGTCAGGCTATCACTCTTTGCAGAGGATATAATCCTATACTTAGGAAACCCCCAAGGACTCAACCATGGGACTCCTGGAAGTGATCAAGAAATACAGCAACACTTTGAGGGATAAAATCAATGTATACAAATCGGCAGCCTTCGTATGCACCAACAACAGTCAAGCTGAGAATCAAATCAAAGACAACAATGCTCTTCCCAGTAGAATCAAAGAAAATAAAATGCCTTGGAATACATTTAACAAAGGATGTGAAAGATCTCTACAGAGAGAACTATGAAACACTAAGAAATTGCAGAGGATGTTAACAAATGGAAGAACATAACATGCTCATGGCTTGGAAGAATCAGCATTATTAGAATATCTATACTGCCTGGGCGGCGCCTGTGGCTCAAAGGAGTAGGGCACCGGCCCCATATGCTGGAGGTAGTGGGTTCAAACCCAGCCCGGGCCAAAAACTGGAGGAAAAAAAAAAAAAAAAGAATATCTATACTGCCCAAAGTGAACTACAGATTTACTGCAGTGTCCACAAAAATACCAAAGTCATCCTTTGAAGATCATTAACAAATAATTCTACATTTTGTATGGAACCAGGAGAAAAACTAAATAGCAAATGCAATTTTATGAAAAAAGAACAAATCTGGAGACATCACTTTATCAGACTTCAGGTTATGCTACAAGTCTTTAGTGATCAAAACAGTATGATATTAGCATAAAAATGGAGACATAGATCTATGGAACAGAACAGAGAATCAGAATGAATCTAGAATAAAACTAGTTTTTAATTTTTGTAATTTAAATGTTTGCAGATTTTGAAGATGCTCTCATGCAGTTTGCAGAAATTCTCTCCCATTTTTGGTTTGCTATGAGAGTTTTTCTTCTATTTAAAAATTTTTTTCATTGAAAAATATAACTGTACATATTCATGGGGTGCATAGTGATTTTTTATACATATATAGTGATCAGATCAGGGTAATTAGTATATCTAACATCTCAAACATTTATCATTTCTTTTTGTTGGGCATACTCAGTATCTGCCACCTAGCTATTTGAAGCTATGTATTATTGTTAACTATAGTCATCCTACAGTGCTATGGAACATTAGAACTTATTTCTCCTATCTAACTGTAATTTTGTATCCTTTAACAAATGTCTCCCTATCCCTCCCTTCCTTTCACCCTTCCTATCCTTTAATATTTTCTGTCCTACTTTTTACTATTGTGAGATCAACTTTATTTAGCTTCCATGTATAAGTGAGAACATTTGGTGTTTAACTTTTTGTACCTGGCTTATTTCACTAAGCATAATGTCCTGCAGTTCCATTCATGTTGCCATGAATGACAGGATTTCATTTTTTATGGTCAAATAAAAAAGAATGAAGTCATTGTATAAGTCCTGAATTTTAATCATGAACGTAAGTTAAATTTTATCAAGCATGGAGTTTTTCTTCCTACCAAAATGATTACATAATTTTTTTGAATTCTGAAAATATATTGAGTTTGAGACCAGAAAAATTAGCCAGGCATGTTGGCAGGCACCTGTAGACCAAGCTACTCAGGAGGCTGAGGCAAGAGGATTATTTGAACCCAGGAATTCGATATTACTGTGAACTCGGCTGGTGCTACTGCACTCCGGCCTGGGCAACTTCATATAAAAAAATCTTTTTAATGAGTTATCCTTATAGGTTATAATTCATTAAGGTGAATTATCAGCAGGTAGCAAGCTGTTGCTGGCCTCAAAAACCAAGTTTGGAGGAGTTACCTTTTTCTCTGCCCTCCTAATTAAAGATCTTTTTCCTCAAATGATGGAAATTATCCATGAAAGTGTATGGATTTAGGGTTTTCTTTGTGGAAAAGTTTTTACTTTCAGATTCAATTTCTGTAACAAATGATTGCTTAGATTTTGCTTATTCTCAGACCTGATTGTGATCAACCCAATACATATTTTGATACATTCTGGAATAAAGGCAACGACTGAAATTGGGTATTTTAATCTCTCCGGTGTGTTTATCAGTCTTGCTTTTATAGTTGACAGGTCTGTCAGCATTAGGCTTGTGTATACCCTCACTTCTTATGCTACCTGAAGCTCAGAAAGTAGTTAATTTAATTGTCAACAATATGCTTGATAGCAACTAAAATGTCAATCAAAACTCCAGAACATCTTTACCAAGCAATGGCTCAGACAAAGGGACCATCTGAGTGACAGCCTCAGGGTTGCAGGAATTATAAAATGGAATTTCTTTTTTAAAGTTCTTAATAATCCTCATATTGGTGGACTAAAGTCCTCATGATATCCAAACTACAGAAAGAAACAGAACTCAATGATTTTCAGAGAGTGGCTAAAAACTAAACAGTCATAAAAGAGGAGGACCCTAATAAATGGTATTTCTGTTTATACCCTCACATGATAACTCTAATTAATCTCCTCTCTGCTAGGTATTTGATAGTTGAACACTTTCTTGATTCCTTATATATCTAGCAATAAAATATGGAAGAAATTAACACACAAGTTTCTAGATGGAGTACCATATTACTTGTCTATTGCTGTATAAGTAATTACCCCAAAACATAGTAGCTTAAAATCATATTTATTATCATATACTTCCTGTAGACCATGAATCCAGCCTTGGCTTAGCTGCTTCCTCTGCTTCAGGGTTGTAACTGAGGGGTTAGCTAGACTGGCAGTCCATCTCAAGAGTCAACTGGAAAAAGATCCATTTCCAAGCTCACTCACATGATTGTTCTTAGGACTTGGTTCCTCATGGACTATAGGACTGAAAGCCTCAACGCCTCACTGGCTGTTTGCTACAGAAGGTTCCCTTCATAAGGCAGTTGGACCCATGGCAGCTTGCTTCATCAGAGCAAGCAAGCAAACGGAAAGAGTGCCAGAAACGTAGAAGCCACAGACTTTTGTTACCTGATCTTAGAAGAGACATGTCATCACTTTTGCCAATTCTATTCATTAGTAGCAAGTTACTATTAATAATTCCAGTTCATATTCAACAAGGAGATTACGCAAAAGCATGGGTATTAGGAAACTGGGTTCATGGAGAGCCATGTTGGAAGCTCCCTACCATAAGAATTAAATCTTTGACTTAGCTCCTATTACCAGCAACTAAGATCCATATCTAATTCACAGCACCTGGTGTATAGTGGACAATCCAAAAATGTTATGTTAAGTGATTGATTTTCCCTTTCTTGCCCATAATTAACCATTATTCTAATTTCAACCACCTTTATGACAGCTTCTTAAATTGTTCACATACTGTTGAATTTCATCTACCTCTGAAGAAAAGAGGAATGATGTAGAAAACTAAATAAGTTTGAATTCATTCTTGAATGAAAGCAAATTGTCTATAAGAACTGGGGCTTAGATGGAAAGAAGACTTTTATTTAGAACTTTCATTTATTGTTCATGTGTATTTTTAGCAATTTAAAGGCTAAAATTTTCACATATGAAGCATGTTTACCAGGTACATTTTTTTTTGGTCTATAAAAAATGCTAAATAACTAGGAATTAAAAACCCTATGAAAACACTTAAGAATATTCATAAGAAGGCCAAGCGCGGTGGCTCACACCTACAATCTTAGCATTCTGGGAGGCCTAGGCAGGTGGATTGCTTGAGGTCAGGGTTTCGAGACCAGCCTGAGTCAGAGCAAGATTCCATCTCTAAAAGTAACAGGGCATTGTGGTGGGCACCTAGAGTCCCAGCTATTTGGAAGGATTAATCCTCTCAAGAGGATTTTTGAGCAAAACCATGGCACACTACTGAGGGTGACAAAATGAAACTGTCTCCATAAAAACCAAAACCAAAAACCAAAAAACAACAATGAAAGAATATTCATAAGCATATGCCATTCTAGCTTCAGCCAAATAAAGCCTCGTGTCAACAAAATAAAACAAAAACCTACAGTCTTCATTTCATTTTCAATAAAAATGAATGAGGGCAGGGGAGATCATAGATACATTTTCTACAACCTTTTCTTGCTCTAAAGACTATTACTTGGTTATCAGAATGTGTATCCGTCAAGTGGAATCTGGTGCCTACTGTCAGAAGTGAGCAATTCTGTTCACTGCATCTTGGAGTCACCAAGGAAAACACACTGCAGCACTGGATGAAATGCACCACGCTTCAGAAAAAAAAATATATATATATGTGAATTAAAATAAAATCTTGGGCGGCACTTGTGGCTCAGTGAGTAGGGCACCAGCCCCATATACCGAGGGTGGCAGGTTTGAACCCAGCCCCTGCCAAACTGCTACAACAACAGCAAAAATAGCCAGGCGTTGTGTAGTCCCAGCTACTCAGGAGGCTGAGGCAAGAGAATCGCCTAAGCCCAAGAGCTGGAGGTTGCTGTGAGCTGTGATGCCACAGCACTCTACCAAGGGTGACAAAGTAAGACTCTATCTAAAAAAAAAAAGAAAAAGAATGCTCAGCGCCCATAGCAGAGTGGTTGCTGCGCCAGCCACATACACTGAGGGTGACAGGTTTGAACCCAGCCCTGACCAGCTAAAAAACAATGACAGCTGCAGAAAATAAATAAATAAATAAATAAATAAAATAAAATCTTAAGCCCCTTCCCAGCCAACTGAGTGGACCCTCTGTTGGCCAAGGAGACACCCCCCAAAAAAACCTTAAAGTTGACTTGCCAGCCATGAGGAGAAAAGAGGCCAGCCGTGCCTAATTACGCCTTGTCCCTTTTGAAGTTATTCTTTGTAATGATAAAATACAAATCATTAACAAGCCATAGGTCAGGTAAGACAAATCACACCTGCAGTCATCAATTTACTTAACAGTTTGTCTGGTGGCTTGTCTCTGATTAACAGACTTCTTTATCTTAACTTAAAATGTTCAAAGCCTCTAGATAAAGCTTCATTTCTTTAACTTGCTGCAAATCAAAGAATCTTTAAACCTACCTATAAGCTGCAATCCTCTGTTTCAAGATGTCCTGCCATTTTGGGACAAACCAATGTATCCCTTCCATGTACTGATTTATGACTTTATGTATAATTCTTGTCTCCCTAAAATGTATAAGACCAAATTGTAACCCAACCATGGCAGGACTACAGGCTTCCTGGGCATGGCTCTCTGGGCCACGGTCACACATTTTCAGCTCAATTTACCTCTTTAAATTATTTTCCTGCATTTGGATTTTCTTTCATTAACAATAAATTACAAGGGAGTCATATAACCGAAAATTAGAAAATATGAAATTAGGGCGGCGCCTGTGGCTCAGTCAGTAAGGCGCCGGCCCCATCTACCAAGGGTGGCGGGTTCAAACCCAGCCCCGGGCCAAACTGCAACAAAAAAATAGCCGGGCGTTGTGGCAGGCGCCTGTAGTCCCAGCTGCTCGGGAGGCTGAGGCAAGAGAATCGCTTAAGCCCAGGAGTTGGAGGTTGCTGTGAGCTGTGTGAGGCCACGGCACTCTACCGAGGGCCATAAAGTGAGACTCTGTCTCTACAAAAAAAAAGAAAATATGCAATTAATTTTATCCTAGAAGTTTTTATCCATAGGGAAGTGGCATAATAAAGAGTGAGAATATAAGATATGAAATTCATGTATAATTTATTAACAGTTAGCAATTTTTAATACTTTTCTGAACTTTGCTATTTTTATATGTAAGATGGAACTAATATTGCCAGCTTCTAACTTGTGTTAACTGAGACAATACAAAAAAATCCCAATATTACCTGTCCTAGCAGACCTATTTTATGCTAATTTACAAGATCAAACTTACGGAAGATAGAGATGATACAAATACTGTTTTGAATTTCTTTCTTTAAAACTATAAGAAGAAAATTAGCAAATAATATAGTTGCCATTTTATTTAATACTTTACATAGTTGAGAAGTATTCAAATTTTACATATTTGAACAACTGATTAAAATGCAAATGTCCATCCATTTGTATAGAGCTGCACAAAAGGATATGTAGGGAAAGTAATGGTCTGTTTACCAAATTCATTTGGCTGTGGGGCCAACTTCATCAAATGTAAAATAATTCTGTCTTTGGAATCTAAGGCTATAAAACAGAATTAATACTGTTCTTGGATCTGTACTTCACATTAGTTATCATGTTTTCTTGATGCTGTAGATTTAACCACATATTGGTAGAAACATATAATTTCTCACATACACTACACATTGACACCAATTTGTGCATACGAAGTAAAATTTAAGTGAATACATTCTGTATGAAATTATTAAACTGTATAACAAATACAAACTTGTTAACAAATTTCCAGAAAGAACAAAACAACAGCATTAATAAAGAGTGGTCTTTTTCATCATTCTCAAAAATTCTTCCTCATTTATTTCTCCATCCCCATCATGATCAGCTTCATGAAGCATTTCCTGTAAAACAAAATATAAATATATGAAATATATTTAAAATGAATAATTATATAAATGAATATTCAAATACAAACTCAAAACCAAATTTTAAGTGTATAACTAAAGTTCAAGTATATAATAATTATACTAATACATAAATCTATAAAATTCATAATTATACACAATTATAAAAGTAAGAAAAACTTACCTGAAGTTCATCATCTGTTAAATTTTCCCCCAGTTCCTTAGCAACCCTCTTGATATTGTTTAGTGTTATACTTCCAGTATCATCATCATCAAATAATTTAAAAGCCTTCAAAATTTCTTCTTTTTCATCTTTTTCACTCTTTCAAAAAGTAAACAACTATCATTAATCTTTCATTTATTCATTCTATCAAGCTGAACTTACTAGATCTTTGAGGGTGAGAGCAGCAATGTGTCAGGTAGCTGAGTTCTGACTTTATTTATTGCTCTGACTTTTAACAATTATTCTAATGTACTAATATCTGTCCTTATGGTATTTAAACACAGGGTTTATTGATGTGAAAGAGGCACAAAGTGGTAAAGAGAATGCATTTCTTATTAATTGTAGTAATCCACATCTATTACTGAAACTTCAAGCTCCAAGAAAACAGAAAGGTTGTCTCATTCAATACTCCTTAGAATAGTAGTAGTACCTTGTAAAAATAGGTACTCAATATATGTTTGCTGAATTCAAAGCCTCAAAATTCTAGCCCATTCTCTCTAATCTGCCATATATCCTCATTTCCTAACAAAAATCTCTTTCCACATTGGTCAGTCTTTTCTCTAACAACCTGAAAACATCTTTAATCTTGCTTTTCCTATCTAATTCCCTTTCATCCTTAAAAACCTAGTTACAATTCTTCCTCTATGAAATCTCTGCTTGCTCCAGCCCCAAGAGGTAGAAAACTATGCTGCTTATATTTCTTTGAAAATTAAAATCACAACCATACCATTTTTACACTCATAATGGCAAAAAAATCTTCAAATCTAATGGTGCCAATTCCTTCTTTGTCAATTTCAGCTGTCATTTTTTTAATTTCCTCTTTCTTTGGTTCAAATCCTAAGGCCTGCATTGCAATCTGAAATAGGAAGGAAATAAATTATAATACGCTATGATTTCATTCGAAGCTTTTAAATTATCTTTTAAAAAATAGCTTCCTCTCTTTTTTTTTTTTGCACTTTTGGCCAGGCCTGGCTTTTGGGGCCAGCACCCTACTCCTTGAGCCACAGGCATCCCCTAGCTTCTTCTCTTTTTTACCATGGACTAAGCATAAACTGGGAAAATCAGGTCTGCAGGCCTACGTTCCAATCCCATAAGCCATAGGGTATATCATTGTTACATCTGGGCTGTAGTCTACTCATTTTACAAAACACAATTAAAATGTTTAACAAGATATTATTTTGTTAATGCTGGGCAGGTTTATGCACTGAAGAAATTTTATATAAAGCTTTCATAAGACTGTATTAAAGAAAAGTCTAAAGATTGCACAAATAAATGGTTTTTAAATGTCTTAGAATTAGATATAATTTCAGAACCTTCAATTCTTTCACATCTATGGTTCCAGACCCATCAACATCAAATAAATCAAAGGCCTCTTTAATTTCTTGCTTTTGAATTTCATTCAATTCCGTATTTGCTGCACTTTTCTTCCATTGCTCTGAACTTGGGCAGTGGTTGGATGCCTGTAACAGATACATGTGTAGGTGAATGATAAACTATATAACTAGAAACTTTAGCAGAATCAGAATAATTGATTCACTAAGTAAATCTAATAAATCCTATTTTCTACTATATAAAGAACCTCAACAAGTTCCCCCTTTTCCTTTTGCTAACATTTGTGCTTTTGGTTATTAACGTCTTGGTAGAAAGCCTCATTCTTTTTTACCATTTAGATTTTTTATTAAAATTACTGCCTTCTGAGAGGGAAAAAAGGCAAAGAAAAGCATGCTAGCCCAGTGAAGGGTATTATGTCAGAACACAGTTAGCCTTACTCAGTATGTCTGAAAAGCAGTCGTTTAAGGAAAACTTACTTTTATAAATCCCTACATGTCTTATAATAAAATGTGTTTATTTTGTGGGATATGCTTGATTAGAACATGGTATTATTTCCCATCTGCTTCTACCACACTGTCCTGTACTGCAACGGCTGAGAAGGGAGAAACTACTCCAGGGATCTGAGTTTCTTCTCGGGTTCTACGGCAACCTTATTTCAGTCTCTTGTCTTCAGTGTCAGATTAAGAAGCAGTGGCGGGGAGGCAGTAACTGGATTCCTTCCTTGTTCCTGTGGATCCCAATGGTCAGCTTCCGGGTGTTAAGGTGGTGTGGATTCTTGGTCCCCGGACTGGACGTACACTGGTAGGGTCTTCAGCTCAATAGTTCCAGGGGCAGCCTTCTGAATCCTCACCTTCCAAACGGGGTCGGTCACTAGCAGCCCTGGCCAGGCAGCGTTTCAGAATCTGGCTGTGGTTCCCGGAGGCCCCGCCTGCAGCCCACTCCCCCGGCCCTCCAATAGTTATGCATTTGCATTCAATTCCAGTCTGGCTAAGGAGCGGATTCCGTTCCCAATGCTGAATCTAATGGAGGCTGCAGGTATTAGCGTTTGATGCGGGGAAACATGAATTGAAGAGCCGCTCTTCTGTCCCTAGAGTCTGGGACAAGGCGCTTGTATCTGACGACATGAGAAGGGGTTACTATTGACACCTAAGATCATGAAAAGGAAACTTATATACATTTCATAAACTAATCAAAATCTCCTCTTGCTCTGGAGAAAACTTCAGCAGGAGGTGACAACTTACACTCACCATGTCCCTAACCAGCGGTCTCAGCAGCCGGGACCTCCCTGACTCACTCACTCACCCACCGCAGTTCAACCGCTGTCTGCACAACTTGCCAGAGGTTGCTAAGGCCGCTCTCCCAGCCACGCCCACCCACGCTCTGGATGATTGACGGCCATTCTAACCAATGGAAAGAAAAATGCTCTTGAGGCCAGCCCCCTCTTTATATCCTCTACCAATAGAGTGGCGTCCTGCCTTTTCCCAACCTTCCTTTCTGCCTGCGTTTCTTAGCGACCAGGCCTCCGGATCAGCATGATCCGCCCCCAAAACAAAGGAGCAGTCTACCCACTGCGGGGAAAGAGGCGTCTTTTCTTTGGCATTTTGGTGTCCTTGTCCCACCCAGAACTGCGTCTGGCGGGAGGGAAGACGGAAACGCTAGCCACTGTAGGAGTGACGAAAGGAGCGAGGTTAGTAGTGACGTGCTTCCACGGACTGCTACGTCTTTGGTGAAGATGGGGGGAAGCCCTTGTTCGCTTTTCTGACTTCCTTGGGCCGGGAAAAGGATGAGATTTTAGGAGTTAGTGGGCCTAAGATGAATTAGTCCAACATCCGCTGGGATCTTAGGTTTTAGCCACTTCCCTTCTCCTTGCTTCGGGCAGGGTTTCTAACATGGTAGGCGCCAAAAATTCTACATAGGACGTCTATGGAGCAGCAGCGCGGTTGGAGTGAGGTGGACATGGGGCTAGGATGTGCCTTGGGATGCACCTGAAGCTTCTCTGCATAAGAACGTTTTTACGTATGTTGTATATAGTGTTTATTTGCGGGGTAGGACTTGGGCCTCACCCTAATCTCTATCAAACGCGTCCACATACACACTGGCCCCCAGCCATTCCTTTGACCAGAATTCCTAAAATTTGGCCAGTTGTCCAACCCTGTCAAGTTTAAATCCGCACTCTCGAATCAAACACAGGTAGCCTGATTGGCCAGTTAACTCAGTAACGGTCTACAGTAGACTAGACGCCCCAGTTACTGCTGTTAACCAAATCAAACTCATCCAGAGGACCAGGCTTGCTGGTTCTATCCGTTCTGAACCTGACCAGGGAGGAGCAGCTTAAAGGGTGGGAGAGAAGGACAGAGGTAGGGTGGACCACTGACTTCCTGGTAGGAATGAAGAGACAAGTCAGTCTCTCTCTCTCTTTCTTTTCTTTTTTTTTTTTTTTTTTTTTTTTTTGAGACCGAGTCTCACCCCTCAGTAGAGTACTGTGGCATCACA
Organism: Nycticebus coucang; assembly: GCF_027406575.1. Classification (NCBI taxonomy): domain Eukaryota; kingdom Metazoa; phylum Chordata; class Mammalia; order Primates; family Lorisidae; genus Nycticebus; species Nycticebus coucang. The sequence goes on from NC_069780.1 coordinate 48,888,116, forward strand.
GCTCACAGCAACCTCAAACTGTTGGGCTTACGCGATTCTCTTGCCTCAACTCACCAAGTAGCCAAGACTACAGACACCCGCCTCAACGCCCAGCTAATTTTTTGTTGTTGTCATTGTTGTTGAGCCCACCTGCCTCAGTGTATGTGGCTGGCGCTGAGCGGATTATAAATCTCTTAAAATTTATAACCTTTAGGGCGGCGCCTGTGGTTTAAAGGAGTAGGGCGCCGGCCCCATATGTCAGAGGTGGTGGGTTCAAACCCAGCCCCGGCCAAAAACTGCAAAAAAAAAAAAACTTATAACCTTTAATTGCTCAAACAACTGGACCACTTTTATGCCTTCAGCAGTGCCTTTTCTAAAGTAAATATTTTGTAAAAATCATACTGGATTCTCCAACAGTGGATTCAGGAAGAATATTAACTTTTGTCTACTCTTTTTCCTTTGTCTCACTTATCTCCATGAAGGCAGGACAGGAAAAAAATGGGCAAAGTATACTCTTGGAGCAGTCTCCCAAATCACTTTTCACACTTTCGTAAGTAGAAACATAGCACATTTTCCAAGGCTATCAGCCTATCTATCAGAAACATAGCCGTTACTAATCTAATTATACTTTACAACCTTAATATTAAATCCATACACTACCAAATTTTTCAGTGCTTCCTACATGCCATGTACTATGCCAGCTACTAAGTGAATTTGGAAGGAATTAGGTGTAGAGTATGAAAAGATGAGTAAAACCGGGCGGCGCCTGTGGCTCAGTGAGTAGGGCGCCGGCCCCATATACCAAGGGTAGCGGGTTCAAACCCGGACTCGGCCAAACTGCAACCAAAAAATAGCCGGGCGTTGCGGCGGGCACCTGTAGTCCCAGCTGCTGGGGAGGCTGAGGCAAGAGAATCGCGTAAGCCCAAAAGCTGGAAGTTGCGGTGAGCTGTGTGACGTCATGGCACTCTACTAAGGGCGGTAAAGTGAGACAATGTCTCTACAAAAAAAAAAAAAAGTAGAAAAGATGAGTAAAACCAGGGAATCTACAGATTAGTGGGAGAGAGAAATATAAACATATAAATATAAATGCAGTGTTTTTAATACATGGTGCCAAGCTTTGGTATATATGTATAGAAAGTGCTTTAGGAACACAGAAAGGAGGGATTACTCTACCTTGGGGCATTGAGAAGGCAGAATCAAAAATGTGGTATTTGCCTTGGGTTATGAACAATATATAGTATTCATGGAGAATCAAGAGTATAGCTTAGTACAGCTAAGTATATGTTCTAGTATAGCAAGATCATTGGGTTTATAAGAAAAAGTAGAAGATGAGTCTTAAGACACATATGTCAGAGAGGAAAAATACTTTATTTTCTAAAATAAATAAGCCTGGTACAGTTGCACACACCTGTGGTCCCAACTACATGGGAGGCTGAGGCAGAAAGATTGCTTTAGCCTAGGAGTTCCAGGCCAGCCTGCGTAACATACCGAGATCTCACATTAAACAAAAAAAAAGAAGATGTTTTTGGCAGTGAAGTAATCTGTTTAGGTTTTTCAGAGATAATTCTGACAGCCATGTAAAAGGGGGACATTTCTTAGTAGCACTTAACGGGGCTCAACCAAAGGGAGTGCCAAATAAGAATCATGGCAGCTCCAAGGGTGGTTGAACCTTACATTAATGTTGAATAAGTACTAACAGCAGCATCTGTTTTCTCTTGTTTCAATTTTGCACTTAAATTGGGGTGAAAAATATGTTGAAAACCATTCATTCATTCACTTACCAAATATTCAGTGCCTGCAATGTGTCAGGAAATTACATTTCAATAGAGAGAGATAGTTTATAACTAATAAATAAACTGTGGGGCGGCGCCTGTGGCTCAGTCGGTAAGGCGCCGGCCCCATATACCGAGGGTGGCAGGTTCAAACCCGGCCCCTGCCAAACTGCAACCAAAAAATAGCCGGGCGTTGTGGCGGGCGCCTGTAGCTACTTGGGAGGCTGAGGCAAGAGAATCGCTTAAGCCCAGGAGTCGGAGGTTGCTGTAAGCTGTGTGAGGCCACGGCACTCTACCGAGGGCCATAAAGTGAGACTCTGTCTCTACAAAAAAAAAAATAAATAAAAATAAATAAATAAATAAACTGTGCACTATGTTACCAAGTGATAAGTGTTATGGAAAAATGAAAGAACAGATAAAGAGAATCTAGAATATAGAGGGAAAGAGGAATTCTGGGAGTGCTCAGGATAGGCCTCACTGAAAGAGGGGAAATTTGAGAACAATTTTGTAGGTAATGAGGCAGTAGATGTCCTGGTGATGAGCATTCCACAAAAAGAGAACAACTAGAACAGAAACACTAAAATAGCATGTTACAGACACAGAAAAGAAGCCAAAGTAAAGTGGTCAAGGGGTAGAGTAGTAGATAAAGTCAGAGGACAAAGGGAGGAGTGCAAATTATTAGAGCATTGTAAGGAGTTTGACTTTCACTCTGAGTGAAATGGAGAGGCTTTTCAAGATTTTTGAGTATAGGAGTAAAAATATCTACTGGCACTTAAAAAGTTGCAGATTTTGGACTTTTAGATTTAGTATACTCAAACCGTGTTATGTACTGCTATTGACCTTAAAATATATTGTATATATTGAACTGTGGTGCTCCCCAGCTTCAAGGATGAATTTAGATGTGGTTACAGAAACCAACTTACCCATGCTATTGCCAGTAATAGAAGAAAAGCAAAAATCTGAGACAACAAAAGATTGTTTTGTTGTTGTTGTTGTTGTGTTTGAGACAGAGTCTCAAGCTGTTGCCCTGGGTAGAGTGCCAGGGCATCACAGGGAGCTGGCACCCTACCCACTGAGCTACACGCCCAGGAAGTGAAGATTATAATGTAAATATTACCTATAATCTTAGCTCCAGCACTCTAAGTAACAGGGAGCTCACACCTCACAAAGCAGGTAATTTTATGGTAGACAACTTTTCAATTGGGAGTACCTTGTTTAAAAGTTATAGTTCTTTTTATTGGGTGGCGCCTGTAGCTCAAGCAGCTAAGGTGCCGGCCACATACACCAGAGCTGGCAGGTTCGAATCCAGCCCGGGCCTGCCAAACAACAAGGACAACTACAACCAAAAAATAGCTGGGTGTATGGCGGGTGCCTACAGCTACTTGGGAGGCTGAGGTAAGAGAATCGCTTAAGCCCAGGAGTTGGAGGTTGCTGTGAACTGTGACACCCTGGCACTCTACCCAGGGTGACAGCTTGAGGTTTTGTCTCAAAAAAAAAAAAAGTTCTTCTTATTGGTCTGTCTCTTGTAAACTTCCATCCATTTTGTATGTGAATGATGAAATATTATGCAAAATAAGTCAAATTGCTCTTGAACCTCCCTTTAAACAATACTGTTTGATTTTTTTTTAATAATCTGTTCAGTAACCAAATTCATCCCTTCCCTTCGATCCCTCTTCCACATTTCTCACCTAGCTAACTATAGAAGATTCTTAAGTAGCCTCTATGCTTCTAGTTTGTCACTCATCCTGTCTGTCCTCTACAGTGTTATCAGAGTGATAACATATCTAAAACATTATTGCTATTGTAAAACAAGTAGTCATAAAACATTGTAGCTTTTTTTTTTTTTTTTTGTGGTTTTTGGGCGGGGCTGGGTTTGAACCCGCCACCTCCAGCATATGGGACCAGCGCCCTACTCCTTGAGCCACAGGCGCCGCCCCCTGTAGCTTCTATTATTATCCCCACTTTTCAGATGTGGAAACTGAATTAAAAATAGGTAAGTAACTTGCTGAAGGCTACACAGATAGTAAGTAATAGAGCTAAGGTCAAACCCAGACTTCAAGATTCAGAAGTACCTTTCTTTTTTCTTTTTTTTTTTTTTTTTCAGTGTAACAAAGAGAAATTTTATTTAAGAACAAAGGGAAAGTTTAGAGCATGATGGAGACGAGGTGAGAGTAAGAGACGTGGGGAAGGACAGTGTGGAGGTAAATACCTCTTCAGGAGTACCTCTTTCAAATACTACATCAAGATGTTTTTATTGTTTTTTAACTTTTTTTCAGTGTTCTCATTTTTCCTGGAGGCTCTTTTTTTTTTTTAATTAAAAAGTAAACTTATTTCAGGTTAATGTGAGGTTACAAACAACTAGGTCAAAATATTTGATTTTGTTAGGTATAATTCCTCTTGTGGTTATGTCCCACACTCAAGATGTTCTTAATCTTCCTTACTTCGGTTGTTCCCATTATAGGATCAAGTTTAAGCTCCTTGGTATGGTATGTAATGCCCTTTATGATCCAGCCCTTTCCTTTATCTTCCTACTAATTTTTTTTTTTTTTTTTTTTTTTAGTTTTTGGCAGGGGCTGGGTTTGACCCTGCCACCTCCAATATATGGGGCTGGTGCCCTACTCCTTTGAGCCACAAGCGCCACCCTGTCTTCCTACTATTATCCAGTACATATTTTTTTCCATAAAACCAAACTACTTGTGTTATCCCCAGGACACTGTGTTTTTTCACATATACGAGGTCTGACAATTATGTTTGTGAACTCATGCTAGAAGAAGTGCCACATACCTCATTGCTGAATATTACTATGGTCACCTTAGAAGTCCTCCTCTTGGGAAGCTAGGCACCAACACCAGTGCTTAGTCCACCCTTCAAAGCAATTTTGGAACTCTCTATCTGGAATGGCCATCAAAGCTGTATCATATTACCCTCGAGGTCCTGAATGTCATCAAAATATCTTCCTTTCAATATTTTCTTTGTCTTCAAGTAAAGAAAAAAGTCATTGGGGGCCAGATCAGGTGAGGAGGGAGGGTGTTCCAATGTAGTTATTTGTTTACTGGCTAAAAACTCCTCACAGACAGTGCCGTGTGAGCTATTGCATTGTCATGATATAAGAGCAGTGAGTTAGTTGTTGGTGAAAAGTTCAGGTCATTTTCGTCTACTTTTTCATGCAGCCTTTTCAGCACTTCCAAATAGTAAACTTGGTTAACTGTTTGTCCAGTTGGTACAAATAATGACTAATCTCTCTCATATCAAAACAGGTTAACAATATTGTTTTGACTCTTCATTTGGACTGACAGAATTTTTTGGTTGTGGAAAATTGACTGATTTCCATTGTGCATTTTGATGCTTTGTTTCAGGGTTATATTGGTATACCCATGTTTCAGCTCTAGTGGTAAACAGCCCAGAACATGGTCTTGCCTCTTCTAAAGGTCTTGGCAAACTTTGACTCTTCTTTTCTTTTGTTTATCAGGGAGCTCCCTTTTTTATTACACTTTCTCATGCCAACATTGTCAGTTATGATTTTCCTGTTTCTCTGTCAATGTTTACTTGGTCTGCTATGCTTCTCACACTCAGCCAACAATTTTGACACACAATTTGACAAATTTTTACAATGTTTTCATCAGTTTTGCTTGTTACTGACCACCTTGACCTCTCTTCATCAGTGATGCTTTCTCTTCTCTCAGAAAAATTTATAATCCATTTTGTACACTGCTGTTTTCTTCATGGCATTATCTCCATGCCATGAACTTGGACTAACATATCTCTGATTTCATTTCTACTCTTGTCAAGTTTAACAAGAAATTCAATGTTTGTTCTTTGCTCTGACATTCTTATGACAGCATACAAAACATGCAACAACAATAATTAACGCCACTTAGCAAGACACCGCTATACATCAACACAAACACAGCTGTGAGATACTGATATACCAAGGTCTTTTTTTTTTTTTTGCAGTTTTTGGCCGGGGCTGGGTTTGAACCTGCCACCTCCGGCATATGGGGCCAGCCCCCTACTCCTTTGAGCCACAGGCACCTATACCAAGGTCTTGAAACCTTACTGAGCTTTTTATAAAGTGCTGCCTATGTAAGCGTACAGTGGCAAGTTTGTGAACTTAATTATACAGCCTTGCGTGCACATATGTACATTTATTACCACCTCTTTCAACTTGCTCTTTCTAGTTTTTTCCAAGACTCATTCCAAGAATTCCCTTCTGAAACCTTGCCTATCGCCTTCACTTGTTACTGGAGTGCTTCTTGTCCATGCCCACATACCTTTATTGTTAATATTATTATAAAACTGTATCACTGCACTGACCATATTTAATAGAGATTATATAGACCTCAAAGGTAAGGACCATATCTTATTTTTCTTTATTTCTAGAATTTATAACCATGAATTACATTGCATAAAATTCCAAGTTTTTATTTTATTTGCAGCTGATGATTCCTGGTGATGGCTTACAGAATCATAAACAAAAGAAGGCACATAGGACTTCAACAACTTTCATCATTTGCAGAAATAGGAAGAAGTTTAATAGGTCCAGTAAAGTCATCCAAATTTATTATAGATGAAGAAAGTCACGAAAGTGTGTTAATCAGTTCAACAGTAAGGCTTCTTGAAAATTTGGATTTAACCAGTGCAGTGGGACAACTTCTCAATGAAGCAGTTCAAGCACAAAATAACACATACAGAACTGGAACCAGTACTCTGTTGTTTCTTGTTGGTGCCTGGAGCAGTGCAGTTGAAGAATGTCTTCATCTGGATGTCCCCATTTCCATAATAGTGTCAGTAATGTCCGAAGGTTTGAACTGTTGTAGTGAAGAGGTAGTTTCCCTTCAAGTACCTATCCACAATATATTTGACCATATGGACAACACATTGTCTGCACTTGAAACATGTGGTGTCTGTTTGTGTCCTTTTCTACAAGTCCCTTCAGATACCGGTTTGGAACAGGAAGAGCTTGATCTCAAAGATGTTGCCTCTCAATCTTTGAGCAGTCTTTCTGGGGAACTTGTTAAATCACCTAACTTCTTCAAACCTCAGACGAAGGTTGAAGCAGACAAAAACACATCACGAACTCTGAAAAATAGTCTGTTTGCAGATACTTGCTACAGAAAGTCAGTACTGAACCACAGTAGGCACTTTAAAAGAACAGACACTAATGAACAGATAAGCAAACCAGATGGATTTCTAGAACGTGATGCAGCTAATCCCAGAAGTTACAGCTGTAATGATTTGGTACAATTGGCAGCAGGCTTGAGTCATGGAGACCCCAGCAGCATGAAGTTAGTAGAAGAAGCAGTACGGGTGCAATATCAGAACGCACGTATGAAACAAGTTAATTCTCCAGTGCCATTTATGTTTGACATTTCAAAGATCTTCACTTGCTGTCTACCAGGTTTACCTGAAAGTTTTTCTTGTATTTGTCCAGGATATATCACTGCTGTATCAGTATCTAATACTAATCTGATCAAGGAATTGCAGAATCAGCCTACCCGTCTACTTCTTATTGAGGGTGACCTCACAGAGAATTATCGCCACCTGGGATTTAATAAGTCTTCAAATATTAAAACTGTATTAGATAGCATGAAGCTTCAAGAAGACAGCTCAGAAGAACTGTGGACAAACCATGTGTTACAGGTATTAATCCAGTTTAACGTGAACCTTGTCCTGGTACAAGGAAATGTTTCTGAATGCTTAGTTGAAAAATGCATACACAATAAGCGGTTGATAATTGGGTCAGTGAATGGCAGTGTGATGCAGGCTTTTGCAGAGGCCACAGGAGCAGTACAGGTGGTCTACATTACACAAGTGAATGAAGATTCTGTGGGCAATGGGGTCTATGTGACCTTCTGGAAAAGCAATCCCTTGGATGTTGTAGATAGGAATGACAGAATAGCAATCTTGTTAAAAACAGAAGGAATTAATTTGGTTACAGCAGTGCTTACTAACCCAGTCACTGCACAAATGCAAACCAAAGAAGATAGGTTCTGGAGTTGTGCCTATCGTTTGTATTATGCTCTAAAAGAGGAAAAAGTCTTTCTCGGAGGTGGTGCAGTTGAATTTTTGTGTCTTAGTCATCTTCAAATTCTTGTGGAGCAATCTCTGAAAAAAACAAACCGTGCCTCTTCAGTGTGGCTTCATAATACCTCCTCTTGGCTGGCTTCATCTCTGGAGATATACAGACCAACTGTACTTAAATTCCTAGCAAATGGATGGCAAAAATACCTTTCAACTCTCATATATAACACTGCCAACTATTCATCAGAATTTGAAGCCAGCACATTCATTCAACATCATCTACAAAATGCTACAGAGTCTGGCTCTCCTTCATCTTACATCTTGAATGAATATAGTAAAATAAATAGTGGAATTTTTAATTCAGGCATTTCAGATAAACTGGAGCAGATTCCAAGAGTTTATGACATTGTTACACCAAAGATTGAGGCATGGCGCCGAGCATTGGATTTAGTACTGTTAGTACTTCAGACAGATAGTGAAATCATTACTGGACTTGGACACACACACATAAACTCACGGGCATCAGAGGGCTTTTTATTTTTGTAGTGTTTGGAAAATCTCTTGTAATAGATTATAGTAATAATAAATTGACTAATAGCCAAATTATGGTGCCTCAAATGCCAGCTGTTACTAAGAAGAAAATAATTGATGTCTGTCAATAACTGTGCAGGACCTGAGATTTTACCCTACTTACAGTTAACAAGTTAGCCTGTTACTGTTTCATGAGATGGTACAGAATACACAAACACCTAGGTCTGAGACAAAGGACTTTTATTATTCACAGCAAAAGCTGTAGCCAGACTTTCATGTTGGTTTTATTCAGTTATTTATTTCTCTAGGTTCCACAGGAACGCAGAGGGCCAATGATGGGAGCCTGTACACAGTGGATTGTTTTGTAGGAAAGGAACACTGAGCTTAGTATAGTCACTGCTTTTATAGTAAGCAAAAACAATCCTGCTCCTTTGCACAAGGGGAATGTCAGACTTAAAGACTGCTTAGTGTAAACACAATTCTGGAACATGGACTAGGTAAAGATCAATCAAGTTCTTGCATTCTTATCATACTACGTAAGTATGCAGGGACACTGAGAGCCCATAGTGGATCATCTCTTGCAACAATCCACTTCTCAGCCTGTCGTGTTCTTGGTCAAACTTGAATTTTAGCACGAATGTGCCACTCTCATTAGCTGCTCTGATTAATCTGGCAACCAGGTTGTTTAGTCAGTACCTAATCCATTGGTCTTACATAGCAATTAAGGCTATTGTAAATGACACTGAACAGCAGGATAAAGTCAATCTGCAGTATTGACCTCAATCCTGTCCCTCCAGGTCTTAAATTCAGTTGGCTGTAAGTTCCAACTGGGGACCAGAAAGTCTTTATTAGGCAACCAGAATGTAGTCAGAGACCAACATATTATTCATTATGACCCATGCAAGGGAACTTTGACCTGCTGGTCTATGGTATCAAGGTCAATAATTAAGGGGGCAAGAGCTGAGCAAAAAAGCAAACCCTGTACCCTATGGAAAGGCTTGCCATAGTCCATTTTTTCCTCACATACAAGCACATAACCTCAAAGGATCCAGGTTACTCTAGTTCACATTTGATGTCTAACCTGATAAGATTCACCATTATATATTAGATTTGATTGAGTCACGTAAGTACTATCACCGAGAAGTTGTAGCCTCAATTGTCATACATGGTATAATCTAAGGCCACTCTAATATCAAAGTATATGATCTGTCAGAAACAAAGCTGTCTGGTCCTTGTGTTTCTTCCTGTTTACATGTGGCAGCTGCCATTGATGGTTCATGTTCTGCCTCCAGTATCGATAGACTCTTAACTAATATGTTGTGCACTAAAAAGGAGAATTTTACTAGTGGGACCAAAGAGATAGCATTGTTTGTTTCATTTCCAGAGGGATTGAGTGCTATAAATCTGTCCAAACAGTCTTAAAAAACTTTACTGGGAAACAGGGCCCTGAATTTTGTCTGGGTTTACTAGCCATTCCTACTGGTAGATAGGCATGATAACACCACAGTCAGGGTCTTTGGAAGTGGATTTTGATTTCAAATACCAGAACATTATGGTTGACCCTTGAACAATAGCAGAAGTTAGGGGCACTGACCCCTACATAGACAAAAATCCTCATATAACCGTTGACTCCCCCAAAACTTAACTATTATACTAATAGCCTGTTAACCAGATGCCTTACCAATATCATAGTCAATTAACACATTTTTATGTTATATCTATTATATACTGTATTCTTACAATAAAGTAAGCTAGAGAAAAAATATTAAGAAAATCTTCAGGAAGAGAAAATATATTTGCTATTCATTAAGTGACAGTGGATCATTGTAAAGGTCTTCATTCAGGTCATCTTCACACTGAGTAGTGTCAGCAGAAGGAGCAAGAGGATGGCTGGTCTTGCTGTCTTGGGCAGCAGAAGTGGGTATAAAAAATCGTATGTAAGTGGAAGCATGTATAACGTCAAACCTGTGTTTCTCAAGGGTGAGCCGTTTGTGTATAGTGAAAACTCTGGGCATCGGAATAGAAGCACTCACACTAAATCCCAGCCTGCTCACTGGCAGCAGATGGTGGGGAGTTTACTCATTTCTCTATGTGCCACAATACCCTGAATGGGAAAAATCTTCTCTGGCACTTTTTGAGAATTTGCACTGTAAGGATTAAACACTTAGTTATCAATTATGACACTAGTATATTGAATTGGCCCGTAGGACCCCACCCGCAAAGGCTCACTCTTTACTGCAAGTTTTAGTCCAGTCCCTTCAGTTGAGTTTAGTGAATGTTCCCCCTGTAGAAACATGGACCAAGAAGCTTAACACTAGCAGATCAGGGGCAGTAACTGCTAAGAAATTATATTTCTCTGGCTAGGAACCCAGGAAAGAGCAGGATGTGAGGGAGGCAGCCAGTGGGGCCTTTTTCAATTTTTAAGCTCCTCATTTCAGCACCAACTTCTTTCCTAAGTAATTCTCAGTATCTGGAGAGTCCCAGGGTCTTTATTTTTGCCCCCATACATCACTGTAGCTCCTCATTGCCCGGAAGTTCTTAGTGCCTTTGGCCACCCTGTGCTCCCAGTATCTGCTTTTTTTTTTGTGGTACTGGATAGAATGATGTGGACACCTATACTGAGTCACTTTCTTCCCCAAGTTCCCTATCATATTTCCATACTTGTCTTTTTCTTTAAAGTAGCCAAGGGCAGGGTGGAGGGGGGTGTTTTCGATTTATAGTAATGTGCTGCTAATATGATTTTGGTTAATTATGGACTTCATAAAATGATGATTCCATAAAATTATAATGCTGTATTTTACTGTACCTTTTCTATGTTTAGATACACAAATACATTATGTTACTGTTTACCATGGCATTCAGTACAGTAACATGCTGTACAGGTGGGTAGCCTAGGACCAATAAGCTATGTCATACTGCTGAGGATTGTATGACAATCTGTAGTAGGCTTATTTAAGTACAGTCTGTGATGGTTGCATGATGCAGTTGCCTACCAGTGGATTTCTCAGAAGATATCCCCATCATTAAGGGATGTAGGACTGTAATTTTGGTTTTGATTAGCTGCCTGACACAGCCCCCAAAAAACTTTTATTTTCAATCTAGTCAAACTTTTAGTTCTTCATTGCTGACACCATTTGTTTTAGCTTTGAGGACCCCTTATCAGCCACAGCCAAATTTCATCTCACGTAGGGCCCTATGGAATGCTGCCTCATTGTCATAGTAACATCTTCCTCCCACCCTGAGGTGAGTGAGCAGCAACCAAGACACCAATTGGATAGCTTGTCTTAATCCTACCCTTATGCTTAGCCTCTAAACAGTCATTAACAGGTGGGATGGGGGGTGCCCTACTCCTATCTTCCTTTCCCACCAGCAGAGGAAAGCATTCACTCCTGGATCCCAAGCAGTCTTCTCCTATCTCCTAACCCAGCCCATTGGAGCCTTCATTTTTTCCAGTATTAAAAGATAAACTTAGAGGCATGTTTTAAATTGTAAAGGGTTTATTTGACTAGACAGTGAATCATGACTCCAGAGGTTCCAGACAGCAGGCAGTCTGGGACTCCACCAAAGTGGCACAAGGGAAAACTTTTATAATGTGTTCATGGAAGCAAGGCAAAGAATTTGATTGAGTAAAGTGGAGCAGTAGCCTTAAACACCCTAGTTAGAGGTTAATTGGCAGTTTCTGGTAGGTAAAGACTCTACTTAGAGCTTAAATGGTAGTTTCTGATTGGTTAAGCTTTGTCTGATTGGTTAAGTTTTGTTTTCCATAGCCTATAACCCTTTTGCCCTGATTTGGGTTTCAGTTTGTTTTATATAGAAGTTCAGGGTACCAAAGCCACTTCAATAGCTTCCAAATTAATTATTTTAACATCAGAAAACCATGGGTCTGTTAGCCAAAACTGTCAAAAACTGTGGATCTGAGATTTTGCCCTACTTATAGAAAGAATGTTATGGTCTGAATATGGCCCCCAAAATAGATGTTTTGGAAACTTAATTCCCAATACAACAGAGCTGGGAGGGGGTACTTAATGGGATGTGTAGGTCATGAGGGTTCTACTCTTGTGAATGGATTAATTCAGCTATATTAGGGCTTGCAGAAGTGGGTTTATTCTCTTCTGCCATGTTCCTCCCCTCCAGAGTGGGCAGTCTGTAAGGCATCATCTTGAAAGCACAAAGAGCAGACCCACTTCAGACACCAAACCTACTAGCAGCACCTTGATCTTGGACTTCCAAGCCTCCAGAACTGTGAGAAATTTCCATTTATTATAAATTACCCAGTCTATGGAATCTGTTATAGCAGCACAAAATGACTAAGATACAAGCTAACAAGTTAGTCTGTTAAAAGTTCTTGGGGTGCTAAGAAGACATGAGACCTGAGGGTCAGAGACAAAGGACTTTCTTTTTTTTTTTGAGACAGAGCCTCAAGCTGTTGCCCTGGGTAGAGTACTGTGGCATCACAGCTCACAGCAACCTCCAACTCCTGGGCTCAAGCGATTCTCCTGCCTCTGCCTCCCAAATAGCTGGGACTACAGGCGCCAGCCACAACACCCAGCCATTTTTTGTTGTTGTTGTTGTTGTTGTTGTTGCAGCCCTCATTGTTGTTTGGTGGGTCTGGGCTGGATTTGAGCCCACCAGCTCAGGTTTATGTGGCTGATGCCTTAGACGCTTGAGCCACAGACACCGAGCCCAGACAAAGGACTTTTATAGTAGCCGGAGCTTAATGTTGATTTGCATCAGTCTCCTGTGTTTCAAGTCTCATTGGGCTGACACAAAGATCCCGTGGTGAATGTCCACCCACAGAATGTGTTATATTGTAGGAGAGAAACACTGAGCTTCGGCTCCGCACCTGTAGCTCAAGTTGTTGAGGTGCCAGCCACATACACTAGAGCTGGTAGGTTTGTAGCCAGCCCAGGCCTGCCAGACAACAATGACAAGTACAACCAAAAAATAGCTGTGTATTGTGGTGGGTGCCTGTAGTCCCAGCTACTTGGGAGGCTGAGGGAAGAGAATCACTTAAGCTGAAGAGTTGAAGGTTGCTGTGAGCTGTGATGCCACAGCACTCTACCCAGGATGACAGCTTGAGGCTCTGTCTCAAAAAAAAAAAAAGAAAAGAAAGAAAGAAACACTGAGCTTGGGCATGTCACCCAAGTAAGCAGAAGCAAGCCTATTCTGAGTCAGGAGGAAGAAATAACATTCCTCAGCATTTCTTCCTACAAATAGAATCCTGAGAAATGTCCTACAAAACAAGTGGGGTAATACCCAGCAAAAACAAGCAAGGGTGCTCAGAGCCCATGGTGGACTACCTCTCCCAACAAGGTCTTTCTCATTTGCTACTTCACCTTAAATTGAAGATTATAAGGATAAATTGTATTTGTAGTTTTTGTTTTTGTTTTTTTGCAGTTTTTGGTCGGGGCTGGGTATGTATATGGGGCTGGCGCCCTACTTTGAGCCACAGAAGCCACCCTGTATTTGTAGTTTTTAGAAATGAATAAAGAAGAGCTCTTAGAAAATAGTTAATAATAGTAGTAACTATGTTACCGATTACCTACGATGTTCCATGCACTATTCTAAATCCTTTCCATATCAATTTTTAGGGCTGCTTATATAGTTTAAACAACAAGAGTTTTTTTTCTCACAGTTCTGGAGGATAGAAGGCTGAGATCAAGGTGTCAGCAGGACTGGTTTCTTCTGAGACTTAACTCCTTGACTTGCAAATGGCTGCCTTCTTGTGTTTTCACATGGTCTTCCTCTACATGCACACATCCCTTCTATTTTTGTGTCCAAATTTCCTTATAATGACACCAGTCAGATTGCATTAGGGCCTACTCTAATAACCTCATTTTATTTACCTCTTTAAGGGCTCTATCTCCAAATACAGTCAGATTCTAAAGTAGTGGGAGTAAGGGTTTCAGCATATGAATTTGAGGGGGGATACATAACACATACATCATCTCAATCATTGCAACATCCATTTTAGTGAAGAAGCAGGCTTAATATGGTTAAGAAAGTAGCCCAGGGCGGCGCCTGTGGCTCAGTCGGTAAGGCGCCAGCCCCATATACCGAGGGTGGCGGGTTCAAACCCGGCCCCTGCCAAACTGCAACCAAAAAATAGCCTGGCATTGTGGCGGGCGCCTGTAGTCCCAGCTACTCGGGAGGCTGAGGCAAGAGAATCGCTTAAGCCCAGGAGTTGGAGGTTGCTGTGAGCTGTGTGAGGCCATGGCACTCTACCGAGGGCCATAAAGTAAGACTCTGTCTCTACAAAAAAAAAAAAAAAAGAAAGTAGCCCAGTGTCTCACACCTACTAGGTAATAGAGCTGGAATTGGAACCAAAATTTTGTCTGGCTCCAAAGTGTGTATCTCTAAGTATTAGTTATGATATGACATTTTTTTCTGAAAGGTAACAATAATAAAACAAGAAGAGAAGACATTGTTTGTTTATAGGAATGATTTAAATGTGTTAAGAGATGTACCTTGATTATCCTCATGCTTGGGAAAGTTAAAGAATATCATTTTGTATTATGCTAAAGCATATTTTTTAGTTCAGCAGTTGTCTTTAATATGACTGATCTCATGAAAACCTTATATCATTGGTAATCATCCCAATTATATATACTGTCTTTGTTTAAAGTTGAAGTAATGGGCTCGGTGCCCATAGCACAGTGGTTATGGCGCCAGCCACATACAACAAGGGTGGTGGGTTTGAATCCAGCCCAGGCCAGCTAGACAACAATGATAGCTGGGACAAAAAATAGCCGGGCATTGTGGTGGGTGCCTATAGTCCCAGCTACTTGGAAGGCTGAGGCAAGAGAATAGCTTAAGTCCTAATGTTTGAGGTTGCTGTGAGCTGTGATGCCATGCACTCTACTAAGGACGACATAGTGAGACTCTGTCTCAAAAAATAAATAAATAAAGTTGAAATAATAACAATGTTGAGTATTGAATTGCTTTTGAAATTAAAATATAGCAGAACCTCCATAGTTGACCTCCCTACATTTACTATTCCATAGACCAGACATGCACCACATGTACGCATTAGTATAATAGGCTTAGTTCTTTAGGTTAACCACCTCCGTATGTTGACCAGCTTGTTACAATCCCTTGGGTGGTCAACTTAGAGAGATTCTACTATATACTGTTTTACCTAGGTAGATACTGACACTTTTATTCTCCCTCTATAGCATTAAAACTTAGTTTTTGTTAAATATTATACAGAGTATGAATGCTACTAATATTAACATAGATGTTTATTTTACTTTGTATAATAAAATTTTTGGAAGTTGGTATTTGTTTACATTAGTAGCAATAAGTATTTAACAAATCCTTCCAATAAATATTTTCCTTTGAAATCAGAATAATCTCACTTTAATAGAGATTTTACAAGTTTGTTTTGTTTCCACATTCTAAAAATTTTGCACTATCGTGTTTTATCAGCAATTTTTCTAATTATAATAACAAGAAATGCCTTCAAGTTTTAATTATTCCAGGAACTGTTATGTCCTTGCAACTGGAGAGCAGTCCCTGGAATAAATTTGATTTATGCAAGAAGTAGGTTTTCCAAGAAACTCTATCAACAAGCAATTACACATTTCCCGTAAGACAAGAGGAATGTCGACATTTATGTGAGACTGACCTATCTTTTTAAACATTGTAGTGTAGGGCCCAAGGAGGCCATTGCCCTCTGAAGATTCACTGAAAAGCCCCTGACAATATGCAGATTAACGGAGAAAAGGCATACAAATTTATTTAATGTGTATACATGGGAGGGAGTCATTAGAATGAAGACCCAACAACATGGAGGAAATTTTTCATTTTTATGCTTAGGTCTGTAACAAAGTATGGACAGCTGTGTAGAAATATGATCTACATATATCTATATAGAGAAGGAAGGAAGGAAGAAATATGATCTAATATTATTAGACTGAGTGGGAAAACTCAGCAAGGTCTGTGTAGATTCTTCCTGGCCTCTCGAAGCTTGCATTCCTTCCTTCTGGACTTGGGGCAGGACTCTCTCTGTAATGTGAGTCTTTACAACAGTCAAATAGGTCAGATAATTTCTTCGTGGCCAGGTATTACACAGAAAGGCAGGGCTCTGGGAGTTAGAGTAATATGTTTAGGTTTTATGGCTGGATTTGGGAAAAGCAGTTCTGAATTCTATGCCCTGCCTTGGGGAAGAGGGATTCTAGTTTCAATGGCTAGCCTCCTGGGAAAATAGGACTGAGTGACAGGAGAGCAGGAGAGAATCAGTGGAAAGTCTTCCCAGCCAGACTTGACTTTGACAAGCACACAAGGGCTACACAGACAGCTATGTTTTCAGTCCTTCGTTAATAACAGGAGAAAGCCCTGGAGCCATGCAGCTGAGAACCTGACTGTGGCCCACAGTCTCATGGAGGAAAGGCAAGAGATAGCAAACCTATCCCAGCAAGCCCTTTTCATGGCCGCATTAATCCATTCATCAGGGCTCTCACAACACTGTTGCCTTGGGGATTACGTTTTCAACACATAAATTTTAGGAGGGGACAAAAACATTCAAACCACAGCACTGGCCAAATAATATTCTAACAGACAGTGAAAACTCATCAGAAAAAAAAAATGTAGCCACACAACAATAAAAAATATCTTTATATAAGTTAAAATAGGCCAGGTGCAGTGGCTCCCGCCTATAATCCTAGCACCTGGGAGGCAGAAGTCAGTGGATTATCTGACCTCACAGGTTTGAGACCAGCTTGAGCCAGAGCAAAGCCTCATCTCTAAAAATAGCCAGGCATTGTGGCGGGCACCTGTAGTTCCCAGCTACTGGGGAGGCTGAGGCAAGGGGGACTGCTTGAGCCCAAGAGTTTGAGGTTGCTGTGAGCTATGATGCCACAGCACTCTATCGGGGGTGACAAAGTAAGACTCTGTCTCAAAAAAAAAATGAGTTAAATCCCTTAGATCAAAATTTTTGAAGAAATAAATTAGGAATAAGATATCAGAGAGATTAGATGGCAAAAAAACAGGATATGAAATGGGACCTCGAACTCTGAAAATAATTGAAGGGATTATTGACAAGAAACACTTTTGACTGAATTACAAGTAATACAGAACCAAATAAACTCTGCAGAAAATATAGTGACAGAAGTAAATTTCATTCCCAGGTATGCAGTAGAGAAATTTCCTTTTTGATGATAACTTATTTTAAAATTCCATAACATAGGGCGGCGCCTGTGGCTCAGCGAGTAGGGCGCCGGCCCAATATACCAAGGATGGCGGCTTCAAACTCAGCCCTGGCCAAACTGCAACAACAAAAAAAAAAATAGCCGGGCGTTGTGTTGGACGCCTATAGTCCCAGCTGCTCGGGAGGCTGAGGCAAGAGAATAACGTAAGCCCAAGAGTTGGAGGTTGCTGTGAGCCGTGTGACGCCACGGCACTCTACCGAGGGCAGTAAAGTGAGACTCTGCCTCTACAAAAAAAAAAAAAAATTCCATAACATATTTATTGCACCATTTTTCTCTGTAAAATGATAACTTAAATGGCCAACCTTTACAAAGAATGACTTTCCTAAGTAAAGCATGGCCTAATCTAATGTTAGAGTCACCCTCTGGAACTTTTTCAAAGCCATTAAGTTTAGGGGAAGTTCTTGGCTCACTAGCTCATGCCATTGTTCTAAAAGGCTCAGTTCACTGAGGGGAAGGCAATGGTGGCTCAGAGGAATCCAGGGGCTCACTGATTCTGGCATGACCTGGCAGGTTTTTCAGGATTATGGCTTTGCAGAACCACACACTGTTTTGTCTGGATAGCCAGAGATAATCATCGTCAGCAGAACTAACAGAAGATTTGCTAATTTCATATTTGAATTTGTAAGTTAACTATCAGATAAACCAGAATACTCATATAAACTGAGTGCAGAATGTTCTTCTCCCACATGGGAAAGTCTTTCTGGGAAGATAGGAAGATTGTTGAGGCTGGAATTGAAGCCAAAAGACTCCTCTGATACAGCCAGTGGTTAGACACCCTCTCTTCAGGAACACCATGAACCAGGAAGGCACACTCTTTGCTCATTTCTTCTGCTGTATCTTCTTTAGTCAGACTTTGATATAATAAGACACTGCTTTCCTTCTACTCAATTATATTTCAGACGTGCCCTCTGGAGGCTATGCCTCATTTCCACTTTAAATGATAACTTCCTGATTTCATTTGGGACGCATTTTCTCCCCTAAAGTAGCATTTTCTAATAACTACATTCATCTACTTCCTGACATAAATTGTACTCCCAAAGCATAATCTTATCTCCAGGTTCTGGGACCAACAGATTATTGTCTTATCTGGGCCAACTAAAGGCTCTTCTGCTATGATTGGAATTTTTGTCTCCTCCAAAATTCATGTGGAAATTTAATATGGCAGTATTGAGAGATGGGGCCTTGCCTTTAAGAAGTGATTGGGTCTTAAGGGTTTTGCCCTCATAAATGGATTGATGAATTAATGGGTTATCAGGTAAGTAAGACTAACAGCTTTATAAGCAGAGGAAAAGACCTGAGTGAGCACACTCAGTCCCCTCACCATGTGAGGCCCTGTGCTGCCTCAGGACTCTGAGGAGAGTCTCCACCAGCAGGAGGGCCCTCACCAGATGTAGCCCCTCAACTTTGTGCTTCTCGGCCACTATAACTATAAGAAATACATTCCTTTTCTTTATGAATTACAGTTTCTGGTATTGTGCTCTAAGCAACAGAAAATGGACTAAGCCAGCTCCTTTCATGAAAATAATGACAGGAAAGATCAGCTTCCAAGACACACCTGTAGTCAAATACACATTGGACGTAAAATTAGGAGACCCTTGTTCAAATTCTGCCTTTTCTTGTGTGACTTTGGACAACTCACTTAACCAATTTTAATCTGTTTCCTGTTACTTATAAATTGTACTTTTAAAGCAGCTTTGATATTAAAATGACATATGACATGGCCAGGCACGGTGGCTCATGCCTATAATCCTAGCACTCTGGGAGGCCAAGGTGAGTGGATTGCCCTGAGCTCAGGAGTTGGAAACCAGCCTGAGCAACAGTGAGACTTCATCTCTAAAAAAAATAGCTGGGTGTTCTGGTGGGTGCCTGTAGTCTTACTACACAGGGAGCTGAGGCAAGAGAATCACCTGAGCCCAAGAGTTGGAGGTAGCTGTGAGCTATGAGGCCACGGCACTCTACCAGGGTGATAAAGTAAGACTCTGTCTCAAAAAAAAGACATATGAGTATATGTTGCAATAAAACTAAATAAATATTAACTGCTTGCTAATACTGAGGGAAATGAGTCAAGCATTTGGAACATTATAAAACAATTTTGTGAGATTTCTGTTCCCTTTCTAGTTTTACAGGTTTAATGATTTTCCTCTGCCTCCCTCCCCACCTTGCCCTCTTAATAGTGATTAGAAATAATGCTCCATGAACAAAAAGGGCTTATGTGCCTACTTGGAAGTCAGAGAAATAGGAAAACAAAGTAGTAGGCAAGATGTATATCACTTCTCAAGGTGGATGGAGGAGCTGAGAACTCAGGCAGTTGAAGAAAATAATTACGAATAATAATAGTAGGTTTGGAATAGTGTTTTTGCCCTTTAAAAGAGTTGCTAGCCTCTAATGGCCACTTGTATGAGTTGGCCAGGCTAACCCAAGCTAGGGAAGGTGGAGAGTTAGAAGCAAATGATCACTCGCCACCTTTGCTAAGCCTCCCCCTGAAGTATGAGTTTGTCATCTGTTACAAATCCTGTCAAGTTCTTATTGTGCTTGCCACCTGCTTTACTTTAGTATTGTGTATACATACGCAGTAGGACAATCAAGTTCCCAAACGCAGCCTGGAAGAAGTACTACATACCTCACTGCTGAATATCAATACGGTCACCTTCGAAGTACACCCCTAGGGAAGCTATACACTGACACTGGCACCTAATCCACCCTTCAAAGCCATTGGAATTCTTTCAGTGACCATCAGAGCTGTTGTCATATGAAGTCTGACAGTTAAATTCTCAAACTCATCCTAGAAAAAGTACACCATACCTCATTACTCACATCACTACCACCACCTTCAAAGTACCCCCATCGGCTATCTGATGACTGTAGAGCTGTTCTCAACCCTGGCTTTATAAAATTGTCCAGAACCCTTTAAGAACTACTTATGCCCTGATTACGTTGGCAGATATGAATTTAACCAGTCTGAGGTCAGGGTGCCAAACACTGGTATCTTTTTAAAACTCCAAAGGTGGTCAGAATGTACAGCCATGGCTGAGAACCACTACCATAAAGGGGTGATTTTTCTCTTTTCCGTGGCCTTTAAC
This sequence comes from Nycticebus coucang, assembly GCF_027406575.1. Taxonomy (NCBI): domain Eukaryota; kingdom Metazoa; phylum Chordata; class Mammalia; order Primates; family Lorisidae; genus Nycticebus; species Nycticebus coucang. The sequence continues at coordinate 48,908,708 of NC_069780.1, forward strand.
CTCTACCCGCAATTACAGTACCACCTGAGGAGCTTTTTTGACAAATTAAATAAGAAACTCTGGAGCTTGGACCTGGTATACGTGTTTTTAAAGATTCCCTAGATAATTATAATGTGCACTCAGGATTGATAATCACTGTCACATCTTAAGTAGGATATGAAGAAATGATCTTTAAACACAAAGTGATTGCTACCCCTCCCTGGGGAAACTGGGAACCCATGGGCTCGGGGAAACACACACTTGCAACATTGCCAAAACCTACAAAGTCATGTAGTTAGCTCCAGCCTAGGGAAGACAGTGTGGAAAGAGGCCACAGCGCTAAGGAAGAGTAAAGAAATACAGCAAATCTTCATGTATTATTATAAATTACTTCATGTATGTGAAACAAGTTGAACGCCTAAAATACCAGATACAATCAGTTTTAACTCTGCAGTCATCTGAAGGATTGTTCCATCAAAGTGTCCATCACAGGTGCCATAAAAGAGCACTTTGTGGTCGCCACCGGGAGGTGCTGCCGCTGTCGCTGCTGCTCGTCTGAGTTGCAGAACCTGGCGGGCACATTACAGCATTATTTTTGTTGAACCTTCTTAAGAATCCAGAGAGGAGGTGGAGCAAGATGGCAGCCGAGTAACAGCTTCCTTGCATCTGGGCACCGTGAGTCTGGGGAGATAGGACTCCAGGCATCTCTGGCTGGTGGGATCTGCCTATCATCACCCCTGAGGATACAGGAAGTCAGCAAGAGACTTCTGGACCCCAAGAGGAGGACTAAAAGAGTGGAAAACTGGCAAGTGGTCGCGTGTGTTCAATCCGTCTAAACCCGCCCGCAACTTCCACAGGCACGAGAACTTAAAGAGCAAGAGGAAGTGAAAGGAAAATTAGGGCAAGGAAACAGATAAAAGAAATCACCCATGAGGAAGAATCAGCAGAAAACTCCAGGCAACATGAAGAACCAGTCCAGAACAACCCTGCCAAGGGCCCATGAGGTAGCTACTGCAGAGGATTCCACCTATACAGAAATGTTAGGAATGACAGAAAGGGAATTTAGAATACACATGTTGAAAACAATGAAAGAAATGATGGAAACAATGAAGGAAACTGCTAATAAAGTGGAAAATAACCAAAAGGAAATCCAAAAACAGAATCAAATCAGAGATGAACGATATGAAGAATATAAAAAGGATATAGCAGAGCTGAAGGAAATGAAACAGTCAATCAGGGAACTTAAAGATGCAATGGAAAGTATCAGCAACAGGTTAGACCATGCAGAAGAAAGAATTTCAGAGGTAGAAGACAAAGTTTTTGAGATAACTCAGATAGTGAAAGAGGCAGAAAAGAAGAGAGAGAAAGCAGAACGTTCACTGTCAGAATTATGGGACTTTATGAAGCGTTCCAACATACGAGTTATAGGAAATCCAGAAGGGGAAGAAGAATGCCCCAGAGGAATGGAAGCCATACTAGAGAATATTATAAAAGAAAATTTCCCAAAAATCACCAAAGATTCTGACACACTGCTTTCAGAGGGCTATCGGACCCCAGGTCGCCTCAACTCTAACCGAGCTTCTCCAAGACACATTGTGATGAACCTGTCCAAAGTCAAGACAAAACAAAAGATTCTGCAAGCTGCCAGGAGTAAGCACCAGTTGACCTACAGGGGCAAATCCATCAGATTGACCGCAGACTTCTCTAATGAAACTTTTCAAGCAAGAAGACAATGGTCATCTACCTTTAATCTACTTAAACAGAACACTTTCCAGCCCAGAATTCTGTACCCTGCTAAGCTAAGCTTCAAAATTGACGGAGAAGGCACCTGTGGCTCAGTGAGTAGGGCGCCGGCCCCATATGACGAGGATGGAGGGTTCAAACCCAGCCCCGGCCAAACTGTAACAAAAAAAAAAAAAAATTGACGGAGAAATCAAATCATTTACGGATATACAAACATTGAGGAAATTCGCCACAACAAGACCAGCTCTACAGGAAATACTTCAACCTGTTCTGCACACTGACCACCACAATGGATCAGCAGCAAAGTAAGAACTCAGAAATTAAAGGACAGAACCAAACCTCCACACTGATGCAAAAGATAAAACTAAGCAATGGACTCTCACAAAATAAGACGAATAGAATACTACCACACTTATCAATTATCTCAATAAATGTTAATGGCTTGAATTCCCCACTGAAGAGACATAGATTGGTTGACTGGATTAAAAAACACAAGCCATCCATTTGCTGTCTGCAAGAAACACACCTGGCTTCAAAAGACAAATTAAAGATCCGAGTCAAGGGTTGGAAGACAATTTTTCAGGCAAATGGAATTCAGAAGAAACGAGGAGTTGCAATCTTATTTTCAGATACATGTGGATTTAAAGCAACTAAAGTCAAAAAAGACAAAGATGGTCACTTTATATTGGTCAAGGGAAAAATACAACAAGAAGACATTTCAATTCTAAATATCTATGCACCCAATTTAAATGCTCCCAGATTCTTGAAACAGACCTTACTCAGTCTGAGCAATATGATATCTGATAATACCATAATAACAGGGGATCTTAACACTCCTCTTACAGAACTGAACAGAACCTCTAAACAGAAATTAAACAAGGATATAAGAGACCTAAATGAGACCCTAGAACAACTGTGCTTGATAGACGCATATAGAACACTCCATCCCAAAGATAAAGAATATACATTCTTCTCATCACCCCAAATTCTCCAAAATTGATCATATCCTGGGACACAAAACAAATATCAACAGAATCAAAAGAATTGAAATTTTACCTTGTATCTTCTCAGACCATAAGGCACTAAAGGTGGAACTCAACTCTAACAAAAATGCTCGACCCCACCCAAAGGCATGGAAACTAAACAATCTTCTGTTGAATAACAGATGGGTGAAGGAAGAAATAAAACAGGAAATCATTAACTTCCTTGAGCATAACAACAATGAAGACACAAGCTACCAAAACCTGTGGGATACTGCAAAAGCAGTTTTGAGAGGAAAATTCATCGCTTTAGATGCCTACATTCGAAAAACAGAAAGAGAGCACATCAACGATCTCACAAGAGATCTTATGGAATTGGAAAAAGAAGAACAATCTAAGCCTAAACTCAGTAGAAGAAAAGAAATATCCAAAATCAAATCAGAGATCAATGAAATTGAAAACAAAAGAATCATTCAGAAAATTAATGAAACAAGGAGTTGGTTTTTTGAAAAAACAAATAAAATAGATAAACCATTGGCCAGACTAACGAGGAATAGAAAAGTAAAATCTCTAGTAACCTCAATCAGAAATGATAAAGGGGAAATAACAACTGATCCCACAGAGATACAAGAGATCATCTCTGAATACTACCAGAAACTCTGTGCCCAGAAATTTGACAATGTGAAAGAAATGGATCAATATTTGGAATCACACCCTCTCCCTAGACTCAGCCAGGAAGAAATAGAGCTCCTGAACAGACCAATTTCAAGCACTGAGATCAAAGAAACAATAAAAAATCTTCCAACCAAAAAATGCCCCAGTCCAGATGGCTTCACTCCAGAATTCTATCAAACCTTCAAGGAAGAGCTTATTCCTGTACTGCAGAATTTATTCCAAAAAATTGAGGAAGAAGGAATCTTCCCCAACACATTCTATGAAGCAAACATCACCCTGATACCAAAACCAGGCAAAGACCCAAACAAAAAGGAGAATTTCAGACCAATCTCACTCATGAACATAGACGCAAAAATTCTCAACAAAATCCTAGCCAATAGATTACAGCTTATCATCAAAAAAGTCATTCATCATGATCAAGTAGGCTTCATCCCAGGGATGCAAGGCTGCTTTAACATACGCAAGTCCATAAACGTTATCCACCATATTAACAGAGGCAAAAATAAAGATCACATGATCCTCTCAATAGATGCAGAAAAAGCATTTGATAAAATCCAGCATCCTTTTCTAATTAGAACACTGAAGAGTATAGGCATAGGTGGCACATTTCTAAAACTGATTGAAGCTATCTATGACAAACCCACAGCCAATATTTTACTGAATGGAGTACAACTCAAAGCTTTTCCTCTTAGAACTGGAACCAGACAAGGTTGTCCTCTGTCACCTTTACTATTCAACGTAGTGCTGGAAGTTCTAGCCAATACAATTAGGCAAGACAAGGAAATAAAGGGAATCCAAATGGGAGCAGAGGAGGTCAAACTCTCCCTCTTTGCTGACGACATGATCTTATACTTAGAGAACCCCAAAGACTCAACCACAAGACTCCTACAAGTCATCAAAAAATACAGTAATGTTTCAGGATATAAAATCAATGTCCACAAGTCAGTAGCCTTTGTGTACACCAATAACAGTCAAGATGAGAAGCTAATTAAGGACACAACTCCCTTCACCATAGTCTCAAAGAAAATGAAATACCTAGGACTATACCTAACGAAGGAGGTGAAGGACCTCTATAAAGAAAACTATGAAATCCTCAGAAAGGAAATAGCAGAGGATATTCACAAATGGAAGAACATACCATGCTCATGGATGGGAAGAATCAACATTGTTAAAATGTCTATACTTCCCAAAGCTATCTACCTATTCAATGCCATTCCTATCAAAATACCAACATCGTACTTTCAAGATTTGGAAAAAATGATTCTGCGTTTTGTATGGAACCGGAAAAAACCCCGTATAGCTAAGGCAGTTCTCTGTAACAAAAATAAAGCTGGGGGCATCAGCATACCAGATTTTAGTCTGTACTACAAAGCCATAGTGCTCAAGACAGCATGGTACTGGCACAAAAACAGAGACATAGACACTTGGAATCGAATTGAAAACCAAGAAATTAAACTAACATCTTACAACCACCTAGTCTTCAATAAACCAAACAAGAACATACCTTGGGGGAAAGACTCCCTATTCAATAAATGGTGTTGGGAGAACTGGATGTCTACATGTAAAAGACTGAAACTGGACCCACACCTTTCCCCACTCACAAAAATTGATTCAAGATGGATAAAGGACTTAAACTTAAGGCATGAAACAATAAAAATCCTCCAAGAAAGCATAGGAAAAACACTGGAAGATATTGGCCTGGGGAAAGATTTCATGAAGAAGACTGCCATGGCAATTGCAACAACAACAAAAATAAACAAATGGGACTTCATTAAACTGAAAAGCGTCTGTACAGCTAAGGAGACAATAACCAAAGCAAAGAGACAACCTACACAATGGGAAAGGATATTTGCATATTTTCAATCAGACAAAAGCTTGATAACTAGGATCTATAGAGAACTCAAATTAATCCACATGAAAAAAGCCAACAATCCCTTATATCAATGGGCAAGAGACTTGAATAGAACTTTCTCTAAAGACGACAGACGAATGGCTAACAAACACATGAAAAAATGTTCATCATCTCTATATATTAGAGAAAAGCAAATCAAAACAACCCTGAGATATCATCTAACCCCAGTGAGAATGGCCCACATCACAAAATCTCAAAACTGCAGATGCTGGCGTGGATGTGGAGAGAAGGGAACACTTTTACACTGTTGGTGGGACTGCAAACTAGTACAACCTTTCTGGAAGGAAGTATGGAGAAACCTCAAAGCACTCAAGCTAGACCTCCCATTTGATCCTGCAATCCCATTACTGGGCATCTACCCAGAAGGAAAGAAATCCTTTTATCATAAGGACACTTGTACTAGACTGTTTATTGCAGCTCAGTTTACAATCGCCAAAATGTGGAAACAGCCTAAATGCCCACCAACCCAGGAATGGATTAACAAGCTGTGGTATATGTATACCATGGAATACTATTCAGCCATTAAAAAAAATGGAGACTTTACATCCTTCGTATTAACCTGGATGGACGTGGAAGACATTATTCTTAGTGAAGCATCACAAGAATGGAGAAGCATGAATCCTATGTACTCAATTTTGATATGAGGACAATTAATGACAATTATGGTTATGGGGGGGAAGCAGAAAGAGGGATGGAGGGAGGTGGTGGGGCCTTGGTGTGTGTCACACTTTATGGGGGCAAGACATGATTGCAAGAGGGACTTTACCTAACAATTGCAATCAGTGTAACCTGGCTTATTGTACCCTCAATGAATCCCCAACAATGAAAAAAAAAAAGAGCACTTTGTGCAGTGGGGAGCAGCAGTTCTGTGAGGCAGGCTCTTTTATTACCTCCAATTTACAGACAAGCCAAGGCACAGCTGTTAAGTCTCTTGCCTAAGGTTAAGTATCTTGCACAGAGGTTAAGTAATTTTGCCCAAGTTAGTTAGAGGTACAGTCTAGCAGGAGGCTCAAGACTACTATGCTACACACCAACCAAAAACATGTAGTACTTTTTAAAGAACTACTCTCAAAGTCGTTTAATATTTTTCAAATGGTTTCTTTAATAATCTAGTTTGTTGGCTCAGCGCCTGTAGCACAGTGGTTATGGCGCCAGCCATGTACACCCAGGCTGGTGGGTTCAAACCCGGCCGAGGCCAGCTAAGCAACAATGACAACTCCAACAAAAAATAGCCAGGTGGTGTGGTGGGTGCCTGTAGTCCCAGCTACTTGGGAGGCTGAGGCAAGAGAATCGCTTAAGTGCGAGAGTTTGAGGTTGCTGTGAGCTGTGACACCACGCACTTTACCGAGGGTGACATAATAAAACTCTCCAAAAAAAAAAAATCTAGTTTGTTATTTTTAAATGAGTTTTCACCTGTAGCCATTTAGTAATATGTTATTGTATGGCTTTTTAAAAATAGCTTAGTTTTTATTTAGATTAGACAATTTATTCATATTAACTGTTTTAGATTGACCTCTGGGATAGCAAAATCCATGTTTTGTAAGTAACAAACATGCCAAATTGTCAGTACTGTTTGCAGGTTACTTCCAGACTCCTAGATCATGTTGTACAAGCTTTTACTTTGTATCTGACTTCATCTTTGACCAATTTTATTGCGTGTTCTGTCACCTAAATTCTTTCTAAATACTTTCATTTATCACAGCATAGCCAGGCCCCATTCTTTTTGTCTTTAACTCTAGATTGACTTTTCCTCTTCATCTATTTGCACTGCCATCCTGAGATTTTTGGAGACATTCATCCTTTCATTTTTTTTTTCATTATTCTTCAAGGTCATTATTAGAAGAAATTTTTGATCTCTTTCTATTCTTCCCCACACACCAAGGATACAATTTTTTTTTTGAGACACAGTCTCACTTTGTCGCCCTTGGTAGAGTGCTGTAGCATCATAGCTCACAGCAACGTCAAACTCTTGGGCTCAAGTGATCCCTTTGCCTCAGCCTCCCAAGTATCTGGGACTACAGGTTCCCATGATAATAGAGGCTATTTTTAGAGAGTGGGGTCTTCAACTCCTGAGTTTAGGCAATCCACCGGCCTCAGCCTCCCAAAGGGCTCGGTCATGGGTGTGTTATCACTCCTGGCCTCAAGGATACAATTCTTAACATTTGTGGTATGACTTTGCCAGGCTCCTTCTCTAAGTATGGATATAACGTTTTTTTCACAATCCAGAAATGGAATCATGCTAAAGACGTTGCCATGTAATCTACTTGTGTCAATTAATATATTAAGAATTTTTCCAGGGGCGGCGCCTGTGGCTCAGTGAGTAGGGCACCAGACCCATATACCAAGAGTGGCGGGTTCAAACCCAGCCCCTGCCAAACTGCAACAACAAAAAAATAGCCGGGCAGTGTGGTGGGTGCCTCTAGTCCCAGCTACTCAGGAGGCTGCTGAGACAAGAGAATCGCCTAAGCTCAAGAGCTTGAGGTCGCTGTGAGCTGTGATGCCATAGCACTCTACCTAGGGGGACAAAATGAGACTCTGGTCTCTTAAAAAAAAAAAAAAAGAATTTCTCCAGGCTCAGTGCCTGTGTCTGAAGCTGCTAAGGCGCCAGCCACATACACCAGAGCTGGCAAGTTCGAATCCAGCCCGGACCTGCCAAACAACAATGACAATTGCAACCAAAAAATAGCTGGGCCTTGTGGCGGGCGCCTATGGTTCCAGCTACTTGGGAGGCTGAGGCAAGAGAATTGCTCAAGCCCAGGAATTTGAGGTTGCTGTGAGCTGTGACACCACGGCACTCTACCCAGGGCAACAGCTTGAGGCTCTGTCTCATAAAAAAAAAAAGAATTTCTCCAGTATTATTAAATAATGTTCCAGTAAAACAATTTCAATGGCATTGTATAATTCTAGCATAATAAAGCTACTATAATTGATTGAACATATATCCTAGCAGATATTTAGGCCAATTCCTGCTTGGACGATATTATAAACAAGGCTACCATGAATGTATTTGTAACAGAATCTTTCCTCTTATTCATAATTATTTCCTGTGGATCAATTCTTAGAAATGGATATGGGGTCGATAGCTAAATGGACATTTTTAAGCTTTCCTGATTTTTTTTGCCTAATTATTCTCCAAAAGGGTCTGCAAATGAATTTCTCAAACTCTTGTCAACATTGTCATTAAAATTTTGTTTGACCAGGCAGTGCCTGTGGTTCAGTGAGTAGGGCACCGGCCCTGCAACAACAACAAAAAAAATTATTTTGTTTGACCAATTTTGGGTGAAAACACTATCTCCTTTTAATTAAATTTTGTTAGTGAAGAAAAAAGAACAGTGATTATTTTTTCTTTATTAAAAAATGAAAAATGTAGGGAACTGGCTTATTGTACCCTAATGAATCCCCAACAATAAAAAAAAAATAAATAAATAAAGTAAAAAAAAAAAAAAGAAAAATGTAGGGTGGCGCCTGTGGCTCAAAGGAGTAGGGCGCCAGCCCCATATACCGCAGGTGGGAGGTTCAAACCCAGCCCTGGGCCAAAAACGGCAGAAAAACAAAAAGAAAAGAAAAATGTAGGGCAGCACCTGTAGCTCAAAGGGGTAGGATGCTAGCCCCATATGCTGGGGGTTGTGGGTTCAAACTCAGCCCCAGCCAAGAACGGAAAAAAAAAAAAAAAAAAGAACAATGTCTCTTTTCTTCTTTTGGTGTTTAGAAAGGTTTTTCCAATTTCAAGACTTTTTTTATAATCCTCTAGGCAATCGTTTTAGTACTTTTATTATTTATCCTTATTTATCCTTCACATTTAAATATTTACTCCCTCTGAATTTATTTTAGTAGATGAATGATTATGAGTTAAGATTCTTTTTCGTTTTTTGTTTGTTTGTTTGTTTTTGGTTTTTTTTTGAGTTAAGATTGTAAATGAATTTTTTCTGAACAGTTATACAGTTGTCCCATATAAGGTTTACATTGCCAATTTAGATATTCCTTAGCTGTGAGGAGGAAATACCAGCAGTAAACCAGCTATCGTGTTCTCAGTGGCTAAGAAACATTTTCATGCCTCTCTAATTACAATTCATACCATCCAGCATTCTGGCAATTTTTCTGCCACCATAGCACCATATACTACTGAAAAAAAATAATATTCTAGAAAATTGTTTCATGATAAAGTGCTAAGAATAAAGGCAATATCCCTTTCACCAAAGTCTTCCTGTACTGTTTGAAAGCTACACTCTCAAAGAAGTTTGCCTTATTTCTTCTAAGTTTTGCTCTGAAAAACTTAAAGATGTCTTCTTTCTTTCGACCTGTAGGTGGCAAACTTCCACTCTGATGCTCTCGAAATTTTGACCTGAGATATATAGTCCACGAAATGAAAGAGGAGATTATTTAAGCGTGGTAGCACAAATCTGTAAATAAGAAGATTTAAAGTAATGGGAACTTTGGGGGCATTTATATTTTAAATTATTGCATGTTTTGAGCTATTTAGCATAGACTAAGGTCAGAGTTCTGGCTCTGCTGTTAGCTAATAGTGACCAGGGATTCAAGTTCTCTTGGCCTGTTATCAGACCTTTAAAACAAAGTTGAACGAAATCACTCTTATTATATATACTTTACAGCTTTATATTCTGTGATTGTCATTGCTAATTTATATCATGAACATAATTTGCATGATAGTGAAACTCATTTGAAAGGGGGCAAAAATGTCAAATAATTGTTTTTTAAAAGATTATAATAAGGCCAGACTTGAAAATTTATTACCAATATAATAATGTGACTATACTTAATGATACTGAACTATGCACTTAAAAATGGTTACAATGGCAAATGTTATGTATATTTTACCACAGTTAAATTTTTTAGGTAACAAAATTTATTACCAAAAATTTATTATACCATGTTTATAACATTACAGTTTTAAAAATTGGCCGATTATTATTCTTAGTAAAGCATAACAAGAATGGAGAAGCATGAATCCTATGTACTCAATCTTGATATGAGGACAATTAATGACAATTAAGGTTGGGGGGGGAAGCAGAAAGAGGGATGGAGGGAGGGGGGTGGGGCCTTACTGTGTGTCACACTTTATGGGGGCAAGACATGATTGCAAGAGGGACTTTACCTAACAATTGCAATCAGTGTAACTGGCTTATTGTACCCTCAATGAATCCCCAACAATAAAAAAAAAAGAAAAAAAAAATTGGCCGATTATAAATTCAAACCATTATAATGACTTATTTTATTGCAAACCACAAGTAATACAAAAGAGATAAAATCATTTTTTAAGTATATAGAAACAAATTAACTTAGATCTATTGTCACTACAGCCCTATCAGTAAATTATAATGTGTTCAAAAGTAGAATATAAAATATAAACCTGTAAGAAACCAGAAAATTGGCAGGGTGTGGTGGCTCACGCCTGTAATTCCAACACTTTGGAGGCCAAGGCAGACGGATCTTCTGAGCTCACAAGTTTGAGACCAGCCTGAGCTAGAGTGAGACCCCTGTCTCTAAAAATAGCTGGGCATTGTAGCAGGCACCTATAATCCCAGCTACTTGGGAGGCTGAGGCAAGAGAATTGCTTGAGCCCAAGAGTTTGAGGTTGCTGTGAGCTATGACACCACAGCACTCTACCAGGGTGACAAAGTGACACTCTGTCTCAAAAAAATAAATAAACAGAAAATAAAATGTAAAACACAAACAAACCAGAATAGCATATTTATCCCTAATAAATTAGTGACTATTTTTAAAAAGTTATTGGAGGGTGGCACCTGTGGCTCAGTGGGTAGGGCACCAGCCACATATACCAAGGGTGGCAGGTTCAAACCCAGTCCCGGCCAAACTGCAACCAAAAATAGCTGGGCACTGTGGCAGGTGCCTATAGTCTCAGCCACTCAGGAGGCTGAGGCAAGAGAATGGTCTAAGCCCAGGAGTTGGAGGTTGCTGTGAGCTGTGATGCCACAGCACTCTACCGAGGGCAATAAAGTGAGACTCTGTCTCAAATAATAATAATAATAAAAATAATAATAAAGTCTGGGCTTTAGTCAATAATTGTGTATCAGTACTTGTTATTACGTGTAACAAAAGTACTATACAATGTAAGATGTTAATAACAAGGGAAAATAGATGTGGGTTGCTACGATTGGAATGTGTCTCCTAAAATTCATGTGTTGGAAATTTATTCTCCAATGCGATGGACTTGGAGGTAGGGCCTTCACCCTCGTGAATGGTGCTATAAAAATGACTTTCAAGGGCGGCGCCTGTGGCTCAGAGAATAGGGCGCTGGCCCCATATGCCAAGGGTGGCGGGTTCAAACCCAGCCCCGGCCAAACTGCAACAGAAAAATAGCCGGGCGTTGTGGTGGGCGCCTGTAGTCCCAGCTGCTGGGGAGGCTGAGGCAAGAGAATCGCGTAAGCCCAAGAGTTAGAGGTTGCTGTGAGCCGTGTGACGCCACGGCACTCTACCGGAGGGCCGGAGGGCCGTACAGTGAGACTCTGTCTCTACAAAAAAAAAAAAAAAAAAAAGACTTTCAGGACTGGGTTCTCTCCCTCTCCTGCCTTGTAAGAACACAGCAAGAAAGCCCTCATCAGATGCCTGCACCTTGGGCAGCACCTGGGACTCAAAGGAGTAGGGCGCTGGCCCCATATGCTGGAAGTGGTGGGTTCAAACCCGGCACCGGCCACCAAAAACTGCAAAAAACAAACAGATGCCTGCACCTTGATGTTGGACTTCCCAGCTTCCAGGACTGTGAGAAAATAAATTCCTATTTTATGTAAATTACTTACTCTGTAGTACTCTGTTATTCTAGCACAAACCAAACTAAGACATGGGGTATATGAGAATTCTCTGGACTATTTTTTACCATTTTTCTGTAAATCTAAAACTATTCTAAAATTATATATTTATTTTAAGACTATAATAGTGTGTTCAGACTATGACACCACCTAACATATTGAGATTGATGTCCAAAATAACTTAGCCTAGTTTTCTGTGAGTGTCCAGCTAATAAGATGAAAAATTGCCAGGTCATATCTACAATCATGGAATAGCTTAAAAGAACACATCAACAACTGAAGATAAACTTCAGTAAAGAAAAAGATAAATTACTAAGAGCTGAGAATATAAAAAGTAAAAGTAAAATAAGTCTATAGTACTTTTTCCTTGCCACCAGGTTATCTCCAACAGGAACAAACAATAAAAATACATTTCAAGACTCGGTGCCTGTGGCTCAAGCGGCTAAGGCACCAGCCACGTACACCTGAGCTGGCGGGTTGGAATCCAGCCCTGGCCCACCAAACAACAATGACAGCTGCAACCAAAAACTAGCCGGGCATTGTGGCGGGAGCCTGTAGTCCCAGCTACTTGGGAGGTGGAGGCAGGAGAATCGTTTGAGCCCAGCAGTTGAAGGTTGCTGTGAGCTATGATGCCACAGCACTCTACCCAAGGTTACAACTTGAGGCTCTGTCTCAAAAAAAAAATATGTTTCAAGTACAGAATGACAACTCTAATTCCAAAGCTATCAAAATGTGAAGTTGTTACTATTATATAATAATATGCAATTAAGTCCATTTCAGGTTATTTTGAATTTTCCTTTTCTGAATTTTTTCCTTTTTCCATTTCTCTTGCCATTTTTCTTGGCAGTTGTATTTAAAAATTTTCCCAATATGTTTATCTGGTGGTGTGAAAAAGATTCTTTGTACACTCTCTACTATGAATGAAAGCAAATTGGGAAGTTCACAGCCTGTTGACAATATCGAGCACTGGTTTGATGTCTAAAAAAAGTAGACCTGTTTCCTGTGTTAACCTCAGAGTAGGAGATGGAAAAGGCTACTTCCCAATAGGTTTCCACTGGGACTAAACATCAAATTAGGAGAAAAGAGACGGATGTAATACATCTTTCCCTCGCCACTTAATTAAATCATACATTAAAATAGTTTCTTGCTAATGAATTCAAAATGTTCTAAACTAACATTAGTGTTTTCTTGTTTGAAAGCAATAGAGACTTCTGTTGATGAAGTCATTTGTTTTCCTACAAATCATCATTGGTTTCCTGCAGTACTTCTGAAACTGCCTTACATGAATCACGTAGGCCACTTATCAAAATGCAGATTCCTAGACCCAGAATTTAAGTTTTTAATGAGAGCCTTCTTCTGATCAGGTAAGTTTTTGGTATTAGTTCCTCAACCCTGTATACACATAGAATCTTCTGGACAGATTTTAAAACTATGAATGCCTTAGTGTATCCCTTTTATAACCCAGATTTTCTTTGCTTTTTCTGGGTGGGACCTACACACTGGTGTTTCTAACTCTCTCTGGTTGATAACAGCATGCAAACAGGGTCAAAAATGACTAGTCTTGTTTAAGGAACCAAAATTAATTAGAAAAACCTGTCCTTTGCTCCTTAGGCTTTATTCAAAACACACTGGCTACTAAACACAATGTATGGATCTCACAAGCATAAGGCGGAGATAAGAAACCAAAAGAAAACTGCTAATTGAGACAAACTGCTAATAGCTATGGGGTTTCTTTTGGGGGTGATAGAAGCTCCTAAAAGTATTTCTCTGGAATTGGTGATGATGGTTGCACAACATAGTGAATGTACTGAAAACAACTGAAGTATACGTGTTACAGTTTTGTGGGGGTTTGGGGGGGTTTTTTGGTGGGGGCTGGGTTTGAACCTGCCACCTCTGGTATATGGGGCCGGCCCCCTACTCCTTTGAGCCACAGGCGCCACCCTGAAGTATACATTTTAAAGTGGTGAATTTTATGTTATGTGAAGTGTATTTTAACAACAACAAAAAACAATGCTATTTATAAAAAGAGAACAGAATGTGGCAGTGCCTGTGGCTCAAAGGAGTAGGGCGCCGGCCCCATATGCCGGAGGTGGTGGGTTCAAACCCAGCCCTGGCCAAAAACTGCAAAAAAAAAAATAATAATAATAATAAGCAGAATGTATGACCATTTTTGTAAATTTCAAAACCAAGCGTATCTACACTGAAGGATGAGAACACAGGCTCATGGTTATCTCTGGGGAAGATGGAGGAAGCAGTGATGGGCAAGTAGGCAAGGAGGGTGCTAGGGTGCCGCTGTGTTCCTACGCTTACCTGGACAGTGGTTAGGGGGCAAGCTCACTTCGTCAGAATTCATTTTTGAGCGGTATATTTATGATTTGTATTTTGGGAAGACTCTGAGTCATCAAGAGAAGGCTAAAAAATATTGAGGCTCCTCTTGAGAATGCAGGAAAGATTGACTAAGATTCTTAGGCAATCAAAGCAAGTCTTCTGAGACATGAAGATAGATTTTGACAGTAGAGATTATTTTATATTGAAATAGTTTACCAAAGGAGGTTATAGAATCTCTGTCCTCAGAAGTCTCTAAAAAATAGCCTTCCTGTAAAATCAGTTCTGTTTTGTGATGATATTTTGCACTAATTGGCCAGATAATGCCTGAGACCTAATCTAGTCTACCTTTAATTGGTATCTACTTTATGTCTGGCAATCAAAAATAAGATAAAACAAAAAGTCTTATTTTGATTTAATACTTTCTGTTCTGGAAATCAAAAATAAGACTCAGGCTCAGCGCTGGTAGCTCAAGCATCTAAGGTGCCAGCCACATACACCAAAGCTGGCAGGTTCGAATCCAGCCCAGGCCTGCCAAATAACAATGACAACTACAACCAAAAAATAGCCAGGTGTTGTGGCAGGTGCCTGTAGTCCCAGCTACTTGAGAGGCTGAGGCAAGAGAATTGCTGAAGCCCGGTAGTTGGAGGTTGCTATGAGCTGTGATGCCACAGCACTCTACCCAGGGCAACAGCTTGATGTTCTGTCTCAAAAAATAAATAAATAAATAAGACTCAGAGATCCTCAAATTCCCGTACTTGCCAAATAATATAACATATTATTATATATATGTTAATATAGATAAAAACATATTTTTAGTTACAACAAACTTTATTATAATCTAGTACACTATTCGTCAAGCTGAATTTCCCAAAGCTCATTTAAAATTTTCCTTTCTTTTACATCATTTCCAATGTATTTCTTTTATTGCTGCTAATATGCTGACAGTCCTAGACTCTCCTTCCCTTCATTCTTTATGTTTTCCTTTCCCAGGCTCTATGCATTTAATTCTTTTTTTTTTTTTTTTAAGAGACAGAGTCTCACTTTGTCTCAGTAGAGCGCTGTGGCATCACAGCTCACAGCAACCTCCAGCTCTTGGGCTTAAGCAATTCTCTTGCCTCAGCCTCCCAAGTAGCTGGGACTACAGGTGCCCGCCACAACACCCAGCTATGTTTCTTTGTTGTTGCAGTTTGGCCGGAGCGGGGTTTGAACCCACCACCCTTGGTATATGGGGATCGGCGCCCTACTCACTGAGCCACAGGCACCGCCCTATGCATTTAATTCTTTCTTACTTTCTTTCTTCATGTGCTCCAAGATTTCATCACTTTATTGCCTCTTCTTATATTTCTTTAGCTCTGCTCATATTTCTAAGACCTTTAGTTTCCAGAAATGACTATAGTACTGTGAAGTCCTAGTAAATGTCCACTTCCTCTTGCAATCTTGTTTGTAGGCAGCAACAATACAGTTCAACAGTGACTCCTCTGGTTCCAGGATTATGTCATTAGAACTGAGTCAATTTAGAATTGCCACTGATTTCATAATCTCTGTTTTGCATGTAGTCTACTCCCATGGAAATCTTTTCATGAATTTCCAGAACTCCTTTTTATTTCATTACTTGTAGACTATGCCTTTGTATTCTTACGTCTAAAGTTTTATGTCTCTTATAAAAACAAGCAGCAATTTTAAATTTGTTTTGTTCATTGTTCTGTTTTCTCTGAGGGTGTTGCCATATTGTAAGTACCTAAATGAATATTTTTTTCTAGTTCTCAATTTTTCCAACTGTTTCTTCCTTCATTGGCAAATATTACATCAACTCTTATTAATGATGCAATTTGTTTTCACTTAAGGAAAATCAAATTACAAAAAGAAGAATACATCTTGTTTCTCAGCTACAAAATGTTTAAAATAACTCTTAAAAAAATTATACTGGCAGAAAATAAGGCTAAAACTTCTAGAACCGGAAAGAATCCACAGAACTTTCTTTAGGAAGGGTAGAATTTAATTGTTGTGCTATGAGTCAAATAGGAGTCTAGTAATGACTTTGAGGGGCCAGGCCTGAAGACTTACACCTATAAACTTGGCACTTTGGGAGGCCGAGGTGGATGGATGGCTTGTGGCCAGAACTGCCTCTTTAAAAAAATAAAATAAATAAGAAAAACTAGCGAGGTGTGGCAGCTCACACCAGTAGTTCCAGCTACTTTGCAGGCAGAGCCAGAAGATTGCTTGAGCCCAGGAGTTCCAGGCTTCTTTGAGCTATTGTAATGTATATGATGACACCATTACATTTCAGCCTAGAGAGCAGAAGGAGACCCTGTTTAAAAAAAAAAAAAGAAAGAAAGAAAAAAGAAATAGCTTGGGATAAGGAAAGTGGGAAAAGGTTGGGGAACCAAAGCAAACCCGGGTATCACAGAAATAATACTTGATCTAAAGTTAGAAGGTCTGAATAGAGCCAGTTTTCTCTACTTGTATCTACCTTTCTCCTTAAACTCTTCTGAGGTTCTCAGTGCTTCCAGACTGAAATACAAACAACTGCACCAGGAGGAACAGCTGGCTCTAAGATAGAGGTCTGCCTTCCTAACTTAGATGTCTGGCATAGACAAGATGTGCAGTTGCCCTAATGTACGCTGACTCCATGCCCTCCCACCCTTTCTCCAAGAGTAAATGTTTCTTCTTTACCTATTTCAAAGGATAATGTGCATGTGACTATGCCAGCATTTATCTTCAATTGCTCCCTCCCTTATCTTTGTGATTCTAGCAATTTGCACAGAATAACAGTCCAAAAATGTTTATTGGATAAATAACCAACATTAGTGTGAGCTGAGACAGTGGAGATACTATCATAGTGAAGATGGGAATCATTGTTCAGTTTTTTTTTGTTGTTGTTGTTGTTTTGCCAGGGCTGAGTTTGAACCCACCACCTCCGGTATATGGGGCCAGTGCCCTACTCCTTTGAGCCACAGAACAATTGTTCAGAGGTGCTCTTCCCTGGAGCCAGGGAGACATTCGGGCAGGTCATAATGCCTGGCTTATGGTGGCTCAGTGAATGTCAGATGAATTGTTACGTTTTTATTCATGGGTGAGTGCCCCATCCTCATACTGGCCTCCACAAATCTATAAATCTTTAATTGTGGAAGAATAAAATGATTTCTGCATAAAATAAAGAGTAATTTGGCTAGACTTTGACTGTTAATATTCTATTTGCTCGAAAATCCTCCTAATAAAAAACAGGCTCATTTAGTTTGCTGTTTACTTTGAGCAGAATAATGCTCTATCAAACCTGAGTAGACAGAATTCTGGTTTTGAACAAAAATCACGTTCATACTTTTTGATTACTCAGAGCTTGTATTTAACCTACTCATAATTCAGGTCTTTTGCTTCTCTCCTTATCCCTCCTGATGTCCAATTTCTCACCTTTTAAGCATTCTATCTCATTCACAGATGGTAGAGAGAATGAAGAAAGAAAATAGATAAATTTTTATAAACCTTTTTAGAATTGGAACTTTTACTGGAAGTTTCCCTAAATTCCTGTGATTCCCTAAAGATTTTAAAATCAGAGGCATATTTATATACTTCTGAGAATCAGGTTCTTTTATAGAGAAGATATATTATTCTCCATTATGTCCAAATTTCGTTTATATAGAAAAATGTTTACAGAGCATTGAAATGAAATTGCCAGTATTATTGACTTGTTTTTTCTGGGGTTTGTTGTTGCTACTGTTATTCTAGCTTGTGGACAGTTAACAGTGACTAAAAAGGAAGAACACTCATGAATTTTGCCTTAAATATTTCAACAACTTGAAACAATTTATACCAAAAACCTACTCTGTCACTGACAAGTGTGTTGAAATTTTGAATATTTGATGCACCATTTGCTTCTGAGCCAACCTAGGCTTTCTCTGTAAAGCATAGGTTTTTTTGTGTTTTTATTTTAATTGGGATACACATGTGGCTCGGCGCCTGTGGCTCAAGCATCTAAGGCGCCAGACACATACACCTGAACTGGCAGGTTCGAATCCAACCCGGGCCCACCAAACAACAATGATGGCTGTAACCAAAAAATAGCCAGAGATTGTGGCCGGCGCCTGTAGTCCCAGCTACTTGGGAGGCAGAGGCAGGAGAATCTCTTGAGCCCAGGAGTTGAAGGTTGCTGTGAGATGTGATGCCATGGCACTCTACCCAGGGGGACAGCCTGAGGCTCTGTCTCAAAAGGTAAGGGGAGAGGAAGAGAGGGGAGTGGAGGGGAGGAAAGGGAAGGGAAGGGAAAGGAGAAAGAGATGAAATTTAGGGTAGGGTAAGAAGCAGATATTTACATTACACTATATATGTATTTTAAGATTGTGAAATTATAGTAATGAAAACAGTGTTATACGAGTATTGGATTATCAAACAGATCAGTAGGGCGGTGCCTGTGGCTCAAAGTGGTAGGGCGCCAGCCCCATATACCAAGGGTGGTGGGTTCAAACCTGGCCCCGGCCAAACTGCAACAAAAAATAGCCAGGCGTTGTGGCAGGCGCCTGTGGTTCCAGCTACACGGGAGACTGAGGCAAGAGAATCGCCTAAGCCCAGGAGTTGAAGGTTGCTGTGAGCTATGATGCCACAGCACTCTACCAAGGGTGACAAAGTGAGACTCTATTTCTAAAAAAATAAATAATAAATAAATAAATAAATTTTAAAAAACAATAGACATTATATTACAAAAGTCTAGCACAATGAAGAAATTAAAATTTAATAATAATTGGATCTTCATGCCAAAAATGAACCTTAATCTGTACCTTATACCTTATACAAAAAGTAACTCTACGTCATAGACCCAAATGTAAAATGTGATACATCATAGACATAAATGTAAAACAGAAAACTATGAAACTTTTAGAAGAAAATATTGGAGAAAAATGTTTGAGTTCTGCAAAGAATTCTTAGATATGATACCAAAAGCATGATTCTTTTAAAAAATTAATAAATTGGGCTTCATAATTAAAAGCTTATATTCTGAAATAATGCTAGATCTAAAGTTAGAAGATCCAAATAGATCCAGTTTTCTGTACTTGTATTCAATTATTCTCATCTTCACATTAATAGTCACAGACTGGGATAAAATACTTGAAAATCATATATTTGTATCCAAAATATATAAGTAACTCTCAAAACTTATCAGAAAAAGAATAACCAATACCCCCTAAAAAACAGGGCAAAAAGTCTGGAAGGATATTTCCTAAGATGTTTAGATGGCAGCCACATAGAATGATGTTCAACACCATTAAGTCTGTAGACTAATGCAAGAGAAATGCAAAGTAAAACCCCAATAAGATACCACTACATGCCTATTATAATGCCTATGTTATTTTTTTAGTGGATAGTACAAAATGCAAGGATGTGAAGCATCTGGATCTATCATTCATTGTAAGAATATAATTATTACAACGGGGTGCGCCTTTGGCTCAGTGAGTAGGGCGCCAGCCTCATATACCAAGGGTGGTGGGTTCAAACTAGGTCCCAGCCAAACTGCACCAAAAAATAGCCGGGCGTTGTGGCAGGTTCCTGTAGTCCCAGCTACTTGGGAGGCTGAGGCAAGAGAATCACCTAAGCCCAAGAGCTGGAGGTTGCTGTGAGCTGTGACACCATGGAACTCTTCCGAGGCCGACAAAATGAAACTCTAGGGTGACAAAATGAAACTCTGTCTCTAATAAAAAAAAATTAGTGGGGGTGGCGCCTGTGGCTCAGTCGGTAAGGCACCGGCCCCATATACCGAGGGTGGCAGGTTCAAGCCCGGCCCCAGCCAAACTGCAACCAAAAAAAAAAAAAAAAAATAGCCGGGCGTTGTGGTGAGCGCCTGTAGTCCCAGCTACTCGGGAGGCTGAGGCAAGAGAATCGCTTAAGTCCAGGAGTTGGAGGTTGCTGTGAGCTGTGTAAGGCCACGGCACTCTACTGAGGGCCATAAAGTGAGACTCTGTTTCTACAAAAAAAAAAAAAAAATTAGTACAACCATTATAGAAAACATTTTGTTAATACCTTACAAAGTTAAATGTGCACTTATAATTTGACTCAGAAATTCCACTTCTCTGTATTTACCAAGGTGAAATTAAAAAAAAATATTCATACAAACTTCTGTTTGCTAATGTTTATAGCATCTTTCTTTGTAATGACCAAAAACTGCAAATAAGTCAAATGTCCTTCCACTGGGGCATAGACAAATTGTGGTATATCCATGGAATACTACTGGACAATAAAAAGGAAAGAAATATTGATATATTCACATGGTTGATTCTCACATGCGTTCTGTGAACTGAAAGAAGCTACATTTAAAAGGCTACATGCTGTATTAGTCTATTTATATGGCAAAACTATAGCAAAAAAGAAGAAATCACGGCTTGTTGGGGATTAAGAGGTAGTGAATCACACGTATATTCAGGCAAAAACTTGCACATGAATATCCATAAGCAGCATTCTTCATGATAGCCAAAAAGAGAAATGTCCATCAACTGATGAATGGATACATGCAAATCTAGTATATCCATACAATGAAATATTATATGGTAATAAAATGAAAAAAGTACTAACACATGCCACGGCATGGATAAACCTTGAAAATATTGTGGTAAGTGAAAGCAGCCAGTCACAAAAGAATATATAACGTGTGATTCCTTTGTCAGGTAAATGTATATAGATAGAAGAGTAGCAGTTGCCTTGGGCTGGGAAATTTGGGATTAAATTGGGGAGTAGCTGGTGGGGTTTCTTTTGGGGTGATGAAATGTTCTGACATTAATTACGGTGATGACTGCACAACTCTTTGAATATTCTAAAAAAATCATCGGATTGTACATTTTAAGTGAATGAATTGAATGGTGAACTACATCTCAAGAAAAGGTATCAGCTAGGTATCTGTGGCTCAATCGGCTAAGGAGCCAGCCACATACACCTGAGCTGGCGGGTTTGACTCCAGCCCGGGTCCGCCAAACGACAATAATGGCTGCAATCAAAAAATAGCCAGGCAAATTGGTGGGTACCTGTAGTCCCAGCTACTTGGGAGGTGGAGGCAGGAGAATCACTTGAGCCCAGGAGTTGGAGGTTGCTGTGAGCTGTGATGCCACAGCTCTCTACCCAGGGTGACAGCTTGAGGCTCTGTCTCAAAAAAAAGAAGTAGTATCACAAGGGCGGCACCTGTGGCTCAATGAGTAGGGCGTTGGCCCCATACACTAAGGTTCAAACCCAGCCCTGCCAAACTGCAACAAAAAACAGCCAGGCGTTGTGGCAGGCGCCTGTAGTCCCAGCTAGAGAGGAGGCTGAGGCAAGAGAATCACCTAAGCCCAGGAGTTGGAAGTTGCTGTGAGCTTGCGATGCCAACTCCTGGGCTCAACAGGAGTTGGAGGTTGCTGTGGCATCACAAGCTCACAGCAACCTCCAACTCCTGGGCTTAGGAGATTCTGTTGCCTCAGCCTCCCGAGTAGCTGGGACTACAGGCACTCACGACAACGCCCAGCTATTTTTTTGTTAAGAGTTTGGCCCAGGCTGAGTTTGAACCCGCCACCCTCAGTATATGGGGCCAGCGTCCTACCCACTGAGCCACAGGCCCACCTGGGGAGAGCTTTCTAAAATGACAAAGATGAATGCTAAATGTTCAATGAAATCATTCATAGATTTGGCTATATAAAAACATGGAAATCTGGATATCAGAAAGCCCCCAAATTAAACAAATTGGAAAAATATATATTTTCAACAAATATGACAAGAAAGTATCTTTACTATGTAAAGAGCTTATACAAATCAATAAAGAAATAACTTAAGCCTAATTTGATAAACAAAACATACACAGTAATCCCTATTTAATTTTGCATTACTTCTGTTTTCTTCTGCTATGGCTGTCACATTACATCCCTACAGTTTGAAGATTGGATAAGGAAAAATGTAATCTACTTACTCTTATTTCAGAAAATATGCTTGAATCTTCTTCCCACCTTAAGCATAGAGTTATGAATTTTCTGTGCAAAATTCTTTTTTTTTTTTTTTTTTTTTTGTGTGTGTGTGTGATTTTTTTGGCCGGGGCTGGGTTTGAACCCGCCACTTCCGGCATATGGGACCAGCGCCCTACTCCTTGAGCCACAGGCGCCGCCCTGTGCAAAATTCTTAATGATGAGATTTTTTTTTTTTTTTGTTACTAACCTGTGTCAAGCACACAGCAGGCAAGGCTAAGGCCAACTCCAAGGCCTGCCAGATTTAGCTGTAAAGACACAATGAGCCCTTTCTAACTTTACACCCTTTATTGATTGTATACACAGCAAAGAATGAATAGCAAAGGCTCCAGTCTCCCTGGGCCCCTGTTTCAGACATGAAAAAGAATGACACTGAAACAAAAGGCAGGATGATTGCCAAGTAAGTTGTGGTACACTCTGTTGCCACAGAAGGAATTCTAGATTGCAATGAAGCATTTCTATAGCCATCGACTCTGTCTAAAGGGGCTGAAGAAGAAAGCCTCACATCTCATCTGGACCTGGGAGGCCGTGAGAAACTCTCTCATGTCAGTTTCCTTGATGGACAGGGAATTGGGTGAGAAATATTATTGTAGAGCAGCAGTTCTCAACCTGTGGGTCATGACCCCTTTGGAGGTCGAACAACCCTTTCACAGGGGTCGCCTAAGACCTTCTGCATATCAGATATTTACATTACAATTCATAACAGTAGCAAAGTTACAGTTATGAAGTAACAATGAAAATAATTTTATGGTTGGGGGTCACCACAACATGAGGAACTGTATTAAAGGGTCCCGGCATCAGGAAGGTCGAGAACCCCTGTTAGAGGCTCATCACAAGCCTCCCATACTCTTTGCTCCATGAAGGCCATAAGGAGATTCACCAAGGCTTACGTCAGATTGCAGTTCCAGCCTTTCCTGCATGTCTATGTGGATCTTTCCAGGATGCAGGGTCACCAGGGTACAGCTGTGCCCCTACAGCTCACTGGCTATCTCCCTGATCTGCAGAGTCCCACATCTTATTCTTCATTTCCCCTCTTTCCTATTTGTGAAGTAAAGCCGTATGAACCATCCGCGTAGCACTCCCTGCCCCTTCTCTTAGTTAAATACCTTTCCAAAATTATCTAATGTTTTCCACTGTGCTACTAAAAATAAGAAGAAAAAGCATGAGTTATATATTGCTGTATAATAAATCACCCCAACTTACTTGCTTAAAACAGTTTATTATTATTTCCCACGAATCTGTGAGTTGGCCAGGTGCTTCCTTGCTGTTTTTGCCTTGGCATACAGCTGGGAGGTTCAGGATGGCCTCAGGCATGCATTTGACAGTTGGTAATGGCTTTTGGTTGGGGCACGTTGGTTTTCCTCTGTGCATCCTCTCCTCTTCAGAAAACTGGACTGTCTCCCTCACATGTCAGTCTCAGAGCAGCATTCCCAGACAACAAAGGCAGAAGCCACAAAGCCTTTCCAAGTCTAGCTCAGAATTCACACAATTTCATTTCTACCACATTCTTTTTGTTGAAGCATGTGACAAGGACAGCCCAGATTCAAAGTATGAACTCCTTCTCTTGATAAGGATGTAAGAATAGGCTTGGTGCCTGTGGCTCAAGTGGCTAAGGCTCCAGCCACATACACCTGAGCTGGCAGGTTCAAATCCAGCCCGGGCCCACCAAACAACAATGGCGGCTGCAACCAAAAAATAGCCCGGCATTGTGGTGGGTGCCTGTAGTCCCAGCTACTTGGGAGGCAGAGGCAAGAGAATCTCTTGAGCCCAGGAGTTAGAGGTTGCTATGAGCTGTGATGCCACAGCACTCTAACCAGGGCGACAGCTTGAAGCTCTGTCTCAAAAAAAAAAAAGAATGTAAGAATAAAAAGAATGCCCATGTTTTTCAATCTACAACAATGCAAGAAGAGGAAAAATTGATTAGCCTACCTGAAATTAATCAGGTAGAATCATTGAAGCCTAAAAAAATATGACTTTTCTTTTCTTTTTTATTCTTTTGTAGAGACAGAGTCTCACTTTACCGCCCTTGGTAGAGTGCCATGACGTCACAGGACTCTCAGCAACCTCCAACTCCTGGGCTTAAGCGATTCTCTTGCCTCAGCCTCCCGAGCAGCTGGGACTACAGGCCCCCCCCCCACAACACCCGGCTATTTTTTTGTTGCAGTTTGGCCGGGGCTGGGTTTGAACCTGCCACCCTCGGTATATAGGGCCGGCGCCCTACTCACTGAGCCACAGGCACTGCCCAAGTAAATAAGAATGTTACAGTCACTACTGTAAAATCTCTGTAACACCAGCAGGTCACATGAATAGAAAACTAATAAACATTGTCATAGGCCCAGAAGGTATTTGCAGGAGGAAGTAGAGATACTAAGTCTTACTTTTCTAGGCACGGTGACCTGACAAGTATCCTTTCCAAACTTCAGAGAGTAATGCCAATTTGATTTCAAGCCTCTTTAGTTAATAATAGACTGTAGAATACCAGACAAAGATTTTGTTACCTAAAAGAGAATTTGCAAAGTAACTCTCCTTAACTACCAGTTGACCAACATTCGCTGACAGGAGTTTGCACTTCTATTATATCATCATAACTGATGAAAGTTAAATGAGATAATTAATGTAATGTGCTTAGTGTAATACATGGCTTATCTTTGCCTCTAATTTTATACATATAATTATATATAAGTATGTATATGTAATTATATATAAGCTTACATATATATTTCGTATAATTATATGTATAATTTTATATGTATGTATATATGACTGCTACTGTTGCTTCAAACAAGGCCTTACCAAGAATTTACATTGTCCAATGACAGACAGACACTCTATTAGGTACTTTCTTAATATATTTTTAAGGTCAAAATGAGGTAAAACTTTGGAATGTCTATTGTTCCAATGTTCATCCATTTGATGAAAACTGACCTAGAACAATTGCAGTAGTTAGCCATTGCTGTGTAACAAATAACCACAGAAAATCTCAGTGCCAATAAACAAAAGCATTTATTTTGTTCGTGGGTCTGTGAAGTGGTTAGGGCAATACTGCCTTGGTCTATGGCACCTGTTTGGCTCTTCTTCATGCTGTAAAGCTATACACAGGTTGGAACAGCTCTGTTCAATGTATATTTACATTGAGACTCTTACTAAAGGGGCAGCAAGTAACCAAGAGAAGCTCTTCTCATGGTGAGAAGATGCAAAAATATATAGATTTTCTTACAGTCTACATTCAGAACCAGCACAGTGTCACTTCGCTTAAGCCAATGGAATGGCCCACTTTACCTTTCATAGGAGGAACTCCCTACCAGGTCACAGAGAAAGGTCCAAGTTACCAAAAGAGATAAAGAATTGAAGTCAAGGCCAGGCGTGGTGGCTCATGCCTGTAATCCTAGCACTCTGGGAGGCTGAAGTGGGTGGATTGCTTGAGCTCAGGAGTTTGGGATCAGCCTGAGCAAAACTGAGACCCCATCTCTACTAAAAATGAAAAACTGAGGGAAGAGGATCGAATGAGCTCAAGAGTTTGAGGTTGCTGTGAGCTACAACACCATAGCACTCTACTGAGGATGACAAAGTGAGATTCTGTCTCAAAAAAAAAGAATTGAAGTCAATAATGCAATCTATCACAATAATGTTTAAAGAATCTCAGCTGGCTGGGCACGGTGTCTCATGCCTGTAATCCCAGCATTCTGGGAGGCTGAGGCAGGTAGATTGCCTGAGCTCACGGGTTTGAGACTAGCCTGAGCAAAGTGAGACCCCTATCTCTAAAAAATAGCCAGGTGTCATGGCAGGCACCTGTAGTCCCAGCTACTTGGGAGGCTGAGGCAAGAGGATTACTTAGCCTAAGAGTTTGAGGTTGCTGTGAGCTATGACAGCACAGCACTCTACCAAGAGTAATGAGTAACAAAGTGAGACTCTATCTAAAAAAAAAAAAAAAAAGGAAGGGGGAGGGGGCGGTGTCTGTGGCTCAAAGGAGTACAGCACCGGCCTCATATACCGGAGGAGGTGGGTTCAAACCTAGCCCCGGCCAAAAACTGCAAAAAAAAAAAAAAAGAATCTCGGACCAAGCATCTGCAGACAATCCCTAGACACACCTCCACAAAGAAACATGTGTCCTGGTTTAGCTTCTTATATTTTCCTAGTAGGACATAAATTCCTTGACTATTAAAGCTTATCAATAATACCATTATTATTTTTTATTTTTTTGAGACAGAACCTCAAGCTGTTGCACTGGGTAGAGTGCTATGACATCACAGCTCACAGCAACCTCCAACTCATGGGCTCAAGCGATTCTCTTGCTCCGCCTCCTAAGTAGCTGGGACTACAGGCGCCCTCCACAACGCCCAGCTGTTTTTTGGTTACAGCCATCACTGTTGTTTGGTGGGCCAGGGCTGAATTCAAACCTTCCAGCTCAGGTGTACGTGGCTGGAGCCTTAGCCCCTTGAGCCACAGGCCCGGAGCCAATAATACCATTATAAAAAAAAATTATTGGCTCAGCACCTGTAGCTCAGTGGTTAGGGTGCACTGGGGCTGGTGGGTTCAACCCCAGCCTGGGCCCGCTAAACAACGACAACAATAACAACAACAACAACAAAAAAAAAAAAACAGCTGGGCATTATGGCAGGCATCTGTAGTCCCAGCTACTCAGGAGGCAGAAGCAAGAGAATGACCTAAGCCCAAGAGTTGGAGGTTGCTGTGAGGTATGACGTAACAGCACTCTACTAAGGACAACAGGGTGAGACTCTGTCTCAAAAAAAAAAAAAATACATACTCCGCTGCCTTTGGCACTCTTTTAAAACATGGTGGGACCAGGATTCCTGCATATCAGTCCCTTCAACACTTAAAGCACTAGGTTCTGGGTCCTACATCTACATATGTAGTTTAACTTACTGCCTCTCTTCCAACCACCATATCAGCATCAAAATTCCAGCCTGGACGTTACATTGGTCATACTTCCTTTTGTCCAGTTGTCCTGTGGCATGACTCTGCTAGGATTACCAAGTAGGGGAAAAATATAGATCTTTTCTTTACTATCTTAGGTTCATGGCTGAGACCCCTATAACAAAAGACAGATTAACAAGAAATAAACTTAAAGACATGATTGCAAGAGGGACTTTACCTAACAATTGCAATCAGTGTAACCTGGCTTATTGTACCCTCAATGAATCCCCAACAATAAAAAAAAAAAAGAAATAAACATACTAACTGATTTAATAGAAGTTTTACATGACACAGGAGCATTCACAAGGAAATGAAGACCCTATGAAACAGGAGAACCCACATATTTTTATGTTTAGGTTTAATGAAGAGTGCACAGTCATGCCAAAGGACAAACTGGGTGAAAGGAAGTGTGACCCAATGGTAATACCCTGGGGGAAACTTAACAAGGCCCATTTTCCTGAGTCTTCAGAGACAAGGATGTTTCTTTCCTGCAGGTACAAGCTGGCGCCTCTCACACAAGGGTCTTATGACCTTGTACAGAGGAGGGTCACCTTGGTGTTATGGGCTGCTTAGAGGAGAAGGGACAGGAGATGGTGAGAGCAACCTCCCTTCCTTTGCTGTTTCCTCAAATGCCAAGGTACCATATTTCAGGGCAGTGTGTACTAAACCCCATCAACTGTTTTATATCTTTCTTATATAAATAACACCATGTACATAGCAAATTTATGGAGGTACGACTTATGATGGCAATTGCAATGCTTCCATACCCTCAGATTTCAGAGATGTTCCATATTGAAAGCGATGCTGTAAATAACATTGCTTCACGTATACTTCCTATACCATTGTTACCAGAATTTCTTTCTTCAGTAGGTCCTTGGCTCAGAGATTTGAAGAATGAACCCACGGACCACAGATCAGCGGTAAGACAGAATTTGTTAAACAGAAAGGAATACAGAAAGAGTAAAATAGCACCAGAGTTTCTGGCAGAGGGAAAGACCAAAGTTGGAAGACTCCACACGGGTCCTTTGTCTAGGGGTATATATAGTCTTGAGAATTACATTTGGCCAGGACTTGGAAGGTGGAAAACACTTTTTCAAAGTTAACGAATGTGTTAACAAATAAATGGATACAGTCCCTTCCATTTGGGCAAAATGTCAGGGTGTTCCCTTCATAAAATTGCCAGGCCTAGGAAAACTGGGGTCCCTTGTCCAACCTTGAATGGGGGAAGACTGTATCACTATAATACAATTATTATATTATTATAATATAATGTGTATGTGGTCCCAGCTACTTAGGAGGCTGAGGTGGGAGAATCACTTGAACCCAGGAGTTCAAAGGTACAGTGAGAGACCAGCTACTGCGGTGGCTCACACCTGTAATCCTAGAGCTCTGGAAGGCCAAGGAGGGTGGATTTCTTGAGCTCAGGAGTTCAAAATCAGCCTGAGCAAGATGGAGTTCCCATCTCTACGAAAAATAGAAAAACTAGGCAGGCATTGTGGCAGGTACCTATAGTCTCAGCTACTTGGGAGGCTGAGGCAGGAGGATGGATTGAGCCCAGGAGTTTGAAGTGGTTGTTACAGTGAGCTATTGATACAGGGATTCCCCCATTCAGGGCTGGACAAGGACTCCCATTCTCTAGGCTAAGGTGAACTCTGAAATCAGATCCCCATTTCTAGAAAGAAACAGAATGTCCTTCCAGGCCACACCCTCTGGGCTCTAGCAAGGTCATGAACACAACCTATTTCCTTTACTGAAACAAGAACTGCAAAGACCTAGTAACCTTGCCCCAGCGGAGGGACTGTATTCATTCATTTATTAATACATCCATTAACTTTGAAAAGGTGTTTTTCCACCTACCAAGTCCTGGCCAAAATGTATTATATATACTCCTAGAAAAAGGACCCATGTGCGAGACTTTCGACTTGGTCTTCCCCTTTGCCAGAAACTTTGGTGCTTTTTACTCCTTCTGTATTCATTTCTGTCTAATGAAATTCTATCTTACCACGATCTGCAGTCCAGTGGGTTCATTCTTTGAATCCCTGAGACCCAGGACCTACTAAAGCAGTGGTTTTTAACCTTCCTAATGCCTCGGCCTTTTAATACAGTTCCTGTGGGTCTTGAAATTCCCGTAGCACTGTGAATGAGGGTGCCACTGCCCTCCAGTCTGGGCTATAGAGTTAGACCCTGTCTCTACAAAAAAGAAAAGAAAGGGCCATGCCTGTGGCTCAAAGGAGTAGGGCACCAGCCCCATATACCAGAGGTGGCAGGTTCAAACCCAGCCCCAGTCAAAAACTGCAAAAAAAAAAAAGAAAGAAAGAACATAGATCTCTGTTAGAAGGAATAAGCTCTACCTATTACTGACTTGGTCAGGTTTTTTTATATATAATAATTTCTATTGTGTTCATACAGTGAGAATATAGTGACAAGACGTAGTAAATGTCAGTGTAATAGCAGCTTCTATGTATGTGGGGGGGGATCCCAGTTGTGAACTCAGAGTTCTACAGTTTCTACAGAGGATTGACAATTCCCATCCTCCCTATCTTGCCATTGGATTGTCAGGAGTCCATGGGGAATTGTCTTGGAACAAATCCAGTCTCCCAAACTTGCCCAGACATGTAACAGTGTAATATTCTACAGCTTATTATTTAGTATAGTTAATGGGCAACATTATATAACATAAAAGAGAAATTTTTTTTCTACTTTTTTCAGTAGATCTTTTATTTACATGTTTGTCTTGAGAGAGGATACCCCAGAAGGGTGAAGTCCAGGAGAACAGGTCTTCTCAAGGAGACCACAAGGATATAACTGTAGGATCCACTCCATGGTTACTCAATTCTTGGGAATTTGTAAACTTAACTTCCTGGAACTTGGAAATTTCCACTTGTGTGAAATCCTGTAATTCTGTGGGAGCTGAAATAGCATTTCCGGCTTGATTCAAACTGGCCAGTGAGAAGGGTACCTATGGGTTGGAACTTTTTGACTATAACTTAAAAGAGAAAGATGGAGGCAGTTGGGGAGCATGGGCATTGGAATTCTTCTATGAGTAAGCTTCTGGCCGATTGAATAAGGCCCTTCCTCTTATAAACATGATGTTTGGATGCTCTTTCTCTCCCTAGGGCCTCATCTTCCTACAACAGTATCAGGGTGATAGTTGTTTCATAGAAGGAGTTGGGAAGGATTCCTTCCTTCTCAATGTTTTGGAATAATTTCTGCAATATAATATGAGCTCTTCTTTGAAGGTTTGGTAGAATTCTGCTGTAAAACAGTCTAGTCCAGGGCGGCTCCTGTGGCTCAGTTGGTAGGGCGCCGGCCCCATATACTGAGGGTGGCGGGTTCAAACCCGGCCCCGGCCAAACTGCAACCAAAAAATAGCCGGGCGTTGTGGCGGGCGCCTGTAGTCCCAGCTGCTCGGGAGGCTGAGGCAAGAGAATCGCTTAAGCCCAGGAGTTGGGAGGTTGCTGTGAGCTGTGTGAGGCCACGGCACTCTACCGAGGGCCATAAAGTGAGACTCTGTCTCTATAAAAAAAATAAAAAAATAAAAATTAAAAAAAAAAAAAACAGTCTAGTCCAGGACTGTTTCGTTGTTGTTGGACACTTTTTTCAATTTTAGTGCTTAATATTTGTCTGACTGAGAGTTCTAATTCTTTCTGATTAAGTCTAGGGAGATGGTGTGATTCCAGACATTAGTCCATTTCTTTCCCATTTTCAAATTTCTGGGCATAGAGATTTTTGTAGCAATCAATTATGCTCTTTTATATCTCTGTACTAGCTAACTGTTGTTATTTCCCTTTTTTTGTTTGTTTCTGATTGAGGTTATTAGAGACTTCACTTTTGTGGTTCTAGTATCTAGCCAAAGGTTTACTGATTTTATTTATCTTTTCAATAAACCAACTTTTTGTTTTGTTTATCTTCTGAATAGTTCCTTTGTTCTCAAGTTCATTTAATTCTGACTTTAAAAAAGAGAAAAAAAAAAAAGAGAGAGAAAAAGAAATATAATTTATCTATCCACACGACTAAGATAAAATATACTTGTCCATGAGTCACTGTGTGACTCTCGCTCCTGAGAATAAGTAGGAATCGTTAGGGTGTAGGAATTGTTAGGGTGAAAGAGATGTTAAAGTGGTCTTCATACCATCTGTATATGATATGGAAATGTTATAAGAGCAAGTTTGACTTCACTTCACTGTTCATTCCCTTTCTGTTACATTCCATTACCTTCAAAACTGGTTCCTCTTGTTTGCCCTCCCATTGTATAACTGTGAATGCAACCCTCACCTGGTTAAGTCCCCCTCCATACATTTCCTTAGGACATTGTAGATTGTACCTGCTTTGTTAATGAAAAAGTGCTAATTGCTCTCCTGATTATAGCATTGTGTAAACTATGCTATAGTTTACCCTGTGATTACCGCTGTACCCTGTGATTTCGCTATTTTCACTTCTGTAACTATGCTTGCTTGCCCCCCACCCCCATTCCCAGGAAAAATTTTGCCTTATAAAAGCCAGAGCCTCAAACACCTCGGGGCTGCTCTCAGAAACCCCATGTTGGGACTCTGAAGCAGTGACGGGGTGGGGGTGGAGGTGGGCTCTTCAATATAAGGACTCCTCTTTAATTGGATTTGTCTGGTAGTGTGGTCTTTGAGAGACTCATGGGCATAACAGACTCTTGTGTTTCCAACAGATTATAAATCCCTATAGGCCCTGGTATGGAAAATGAGTCTCTGGTTGGCCTAGTTTTCTTAGTATTTTAGATTAATGATTTAATCCTGTATTCCATCCTTTCATTTTTAAAATTCTGGAACCTGGTGCTTATTTATGTGTCTAATTACTAGAAGTACTTTTGAATTATCAAACTACAGTCCAGAGGAAGGCATTACACAGGATTTCATGTTTACACATTTGCCAAATACAGTAAGAGCCTGATTAAATGTTTAATGGGACCAAATATAATAGATCTAAACAATGC
Source organism: Nycticebus coucang (assembly GCF_027406575.1). Lineage (NCBI taxonomy): Eukaryota > Metazoa > Chordata > Mammalia > Primates > Lorisidae > Nycticebus > Nycticebus coucang. Next base: position 48,940,972 of record NC_069780.1, read on the forward strand.
ACTCGATAAATGTTTCTGTGGAAATGTGCTGGACAGCTTGCTCCAATGTCTGACTCAGAGGAAAACATTCTAGTGAATTCACACACAGAGAAAAGAAATTTGGACTGACGATAGGTGGGTGCAATCACTGATGTCTATTGGGAAAGAAGTGGCAGTGTTAATAATTCCATTGAGATTCTTTCATCCAAAATTTGATACTGGGATGACAAATTTTTAAATGATACAATATTACACCACCAAATTATCCCATAATACTGCAGACATACCTCAGAAATACTGCAGACTCAGTTCCAGATCCCAATAGAGAAAACATCATAATAAAGTAAGTCATGTGAACTTTTTGATTTCTAGGTGCATATAAAAGTTATGTTTACCCTATAAGGTAGTCTATTAAGTGTGCAGTAGCACTATCTCTAAAAAGCAATGTGCATGCCTTAATTAAAAATTACTGATAAAAAATGCAGGTCTGAGTCTCTAGGAAGTCAAAATCTTTTTGCTGGTGACGAATCTTGTCTCAGATATTGATGGCTCCTGACTGACTGATCAGGGTGGTGGTGATTACTAGAGTTTTTTTTTTTTTTTGTAGAGACAGAGTCTCACTTTGTCACCCTCAGTAGAGTGCTGTGGCATCACTGCTCATAGCAACCTCCAACTCCTGGGCTTAGGTGATTCTCTTGCCTCAGCCTCCCAAGTCGCTAGGACTACAGGTACCCATCACATCGCCCAGCTATTTTTTTTTTTTGAGACATAGTCTCACTATGTCGCCCTCTGTACAGTGATGTCATGTCACAGCTCACAGCAACCTTTAACTTTGGGCTTTAGAGATTCTCTTGCCTCATCCTCCCAAGTAGCTGAGACTACAGGTGCCCACCACAACGCCCAGCTATTTTTGTTGTTGTTGTTGTTGTTGTTGTTGTTGTTGCAGTTGTCATTGTTGTTTGGCAGGCTCAGGCCAGGTTTGAACCTGCCTGCCTCAGTGTATGTGTCTGGCTCCATAACTGCTGAGCTATGGGTGCCGAGCCTAGAGGTTCTGTTTCAAAATAAGACAATGATGAAGTTTGCTGCGTTGATTAATTCTGCCTTTTACAAACGACTTGCCTGTGAAAGAAAATATTACCATGAGAATGTGACCACTTCTCGCTCCCTACCATAGGAATGTGACCTTTTGTAACTGTTCCAGGAGATAGCCCCAGGAGCTTCAGCAAATGTTTACTATTAAGTAAATATTTGACTGTTAGTCTTGTCTTAAGACAGTTGAATAGTGAACTAGAGTTCTCCTTATCTACTTAGAATCCCAGGTGTGTGTATTCTCTCTTACTTTGTTAGAGTCCCTGGCATATCTGCTATTCCCGCCTACTTTGTAGTTTTTGCCTTTATAAGCTTGTAAAAAACTGCTGTGGGGGACTTGATTTCTCGGCTTCTAAAAGAGTTGTGAATCAAGTCCCCGTATACAGGAATAAAAATCCTCTTGCGTTTTTGCATCAAGAGACGACTCTTGCGGTTGATTGGGGTGGTCAGAGCTCCGGGCTGAGTGGGGGGTTCTGCCCCCAAGTCTTTCACCTGTAGCATACCATGCTATTAGATGGCATTTTACCTACATTTTGAAAAAGTGGAGGCAATCCTCTCAAACCCTGCTGCTGCTTTGTCAAGTTAATGATGTAATATTCTAAATCCTTTTTTGTTATTTCAACAACGTTCATAACATCTTCACCAGGAGTAGATTCCACCTCAAGAAATGACTTTCTGGACGATGCCTATGGCTCAGTTGGTTGGGCACTGGCCCCATATACCAAGGGTTCGAACCCGGCCTAGACCTAACTGTAACAAAAAAATAGCCAGGTGTTGTGGCAGGCGCCTGTAGTCCCAGCTACTCGGGAGGCTGAGGCAAGAGAATCACCTAAGCCCAAGAGCTGGAGGTTGCTGTGAGTTGTGCCTCCATGGCACGCTACCAAGGGCAACAAAGTGAGACTCTGTCACCACAAAAAAAAAGCACCTTCTTTTTTTTTTTCTTGAGACAGAGTCTCACTTTGTTGCCCTCTGTAGAGTATTGTAGTGTCATAGCTCACAGCAACCTCAAACTCTTCGGCTCAAGTGATTCTTTTGCCTCATCCTCCCAAGTAGCTGGGACTATAGGCACTCGACATGACTCACGGCTATTTTTAGAGACAAGGTCTCTCTCTGACTCAAGCTGGTCTCCAATTTGTGAGCTCAGGCAATCCTCCTGCCTGGGCCATCCAGAGTGCTAGGATTACAAGTGTGAGCCACCATGCCCGGCCCCCAGGAACCTTCTTTTCTAAGCAATAGGTCTCAACAATGGGCTTAAAATATTCAGTAAACCAGGGGATGGTTTGCTGTCACAGTATTCAGTAAACCATGACACAGGTTTGCTGTCATCCAGAATTGATGGTTACAATTCTAGATTACAAATTGTATATAATTCTTATGCACCCTGGAATTTACAAAATGGTAAATGAACACTGGCTTTGAGTTGGAACTTAAAGTCAGCAGCTGGTTAGCCCCTAACAAGAAAGTCAGCCTTGTCCTTTGAAGGTCCTCTTTAGGAGGAAAATCCTCGATGGCATCTTCTTCTGGTAGAAGGCTGGTTCATTTACACTGAAAATCTGTTGGAGCGGTGCCTGTGACTCAAAGGAGTAGGGCACCGGTCCATATACCAGAGGTGGCGGGTTCACACCTGGCCCTGGCCAAAAACTGCAAAAAAAAAAAGAAAAGAAAATCTGTTGGTTGGTTAGTGTTCCCACTTTCCTCAATCATCTTAGATCTTCTGGATAACTTGCTTAACTTCTCTATCAGCACTTGCTGCTTCATCTTATTTTATTATGGAGAAGGCCTATTTTCTTACACCTCATGAAGCAACCTCTATTAGCTTCCAATTTTTTTTCTGAAGCTTTCTCACCTTTCTCAGCCTTCACAGAATCGAAGAGAGTTAGAGCCTTGCTTAAGGGATTAATTAGGCTTTTTCTTTCAGGGGGGTCCACCCATAGCCTCTGCTGGCTATGAGTGTTTATCTGTGGTGGAGGATATCTAAAAAATTATGCATAGACCTTTCATTAGTGTTTGTGTATTTAATGTGTGGCCCAAGACAACTCTTAGGTAAGCATTCATAGCCAGCTGTGGGCCATGTTGGACAGCCCTGGAAGCCTTAAGGGAATGCTGTGGCTAGTTAGATCTTCTATCCAGACTATTCAAACTTTCTGCATATCAGCAATTGAGCTTGTTTGCTTTCCTATCAGTTTTGTGTTTACTAGAATAGCACGATTAATTTCCTTCAAGAAAATTTTTCTTTTGCATTCACAATTTGGCTAACTCTTTGACACAAGAGGCCTAGCTTTCAGCCCATCTTGGCTTTTGACATGCCTTCTCCACTAAACTTAATCATTTCTAGCTTTGATTTAAAATGAGAGTTGTGCAGCTCTTCCTTTCACTTGAATACTTACAGACCGTTGTAGAGTTATTGGCCTAATTTTGTATTTTATGTCTCAGGGAATAGGGAGGTCTTAGGAGAGGCAAAGAGGTGGGGGAACAGTCACTTTGTTGGGAAGTCAGAACACACACATTTATAGATTAAGTTCACAGCCTTGTATGGGCCTGGTTTGTGGCATCTCAAAACAATTACAATAGTAACATCAAAGATCACTGATCACAGAACACTGTAACAGATAGAATAAGAATGAAAATGTTTGAAAAATTGTGAGAAATACCAAGATGTGAGACAGAGAGATGAAGTGACACATGTTGTTAGAAAACTGGTACTGATAGAGGTGCTCGATGCAGGGTTGCCACAAACCCTCAGTTTGTGAAAAACACAATGTCTGCAAAGTGCAGTAAAGCAAAATGTGATACAATGCCTGTATTCAGTTTCTCTTTCCTGGTAACTTCAACTTCAATTCTCTGTTCTGTTTTTCCATGGTTTTTTGAAAATAAACATACAAGAAAATCACCAAAAATAATCTGTCATCATTTTCCATTTTTCTAACCTCCGAACAGTTTTTACAGTATTTCTGATGCGTTGAACCAAAGGGGTTTTCTGGTTCTTAGAAGTTATAACAAATCTTGAACTTTCAATATTTTTGTCTTTTTTTCTCAAACCACAAATTATTCTCTTGTACTTTCCCCAAGAATTACTATATGATGGTTTTTATTCCGGTTAAGACAGTAGTTTTTTTTGTTTGTTTTGTTTTGTTTTTGTTTTTGGCTGGGGCCAGGTTTGAACCCGCCACCTCCAGTATATGGGGCCAGAGCCCTACTCCTTGAGCCACAGGTGCCACCCAAGACAGTAATTTCTATGCCCCCAAAATTGAAAGAAAGCTAGTGTTCAGATCCATTATCAGAAAAAAAAGAAATCTACATTTTCTTTTTCTCCATATATCTACAGCAAATATGGCAAGAAGGTAGTTCCTTAATGCATTTAGAGAAGAAAAGTGAAGTTAAAAAAAAAAGTGGATATTGTTCAAGCTCAGAAGATTCTTGACTTTGGTGAAGTTGTAATATAAACAGTTATATTATAGGGGAAATGGAATTTAAAAGCAATTTTAAGTGTTGGAAAGCAGGGAGCACTTCCATGAGTCTACTTTTACAGCATATCCCAATGCCAGTTCCTTGTTTTAGAGCAAATCGAAAGCCTTCCATTCCAAGTCCCTTAGCCAACCCAGTCCATTTTAGCATGAAGTTTGTAGTATATCTTTTCCCAAGCCAACAAAACAAAGCAAAACAACAAAGTAACATTTTTAAAAACCTCTCCAAATGAACATTTTATTATGCATTTATCTATTTCCAAGTTAATTTTTTTCTTCTTGCCCTATTACAAAATTAAACAAGTTAATTCTTCCAGGTTCCATGTATGAAACAATTTCTAGTAGATATGAATGTTGTAAACATAAAAAAAGAAACTATATAAAAATGATGTATAAGTAGGGGGGGCACACTCATTGGCTCATCCTGTAATCTGAGCACTATGGGAGGCCAAGGTGGGTAGACTGCTGAACGCAGGGGTTTAAGACCAGCCAGAGCAAGAGCAAGACCCAGTCTCTAAAAAATAGTCTGACGTTGTGGCGTGGTGCCTGTAGTCCCAGCTACTTGGGAGGCTGAGGCAAGAGGATCACTTGAGTCCAAGAGTTTGAGGTTGCTGTGAGCTAAGATGCCATAGTACTCTATCAAGGGCAACAAAGTGGGGCTCTGTCTCAAAAAAATATATATATATGTACATATATACACATATGTAAGTATATAAATGCTATCTAAGTATTCTTTATAAGTATATAAGAGTCATACAACTATAAGTCAAATGTTATTATGAAAACCACACTGTGATATGATATGTAAACTTTTCTCCTTTTGTTTTAATTTCTCCATTATCCCATACTAATAATTGGGGCAACAAAGTGGGGCTCTGTCTCAAAAAATATATATATATGTACATATATACACATATGTAAGTATATAAATGCTATCTAAGTATTCTTTATAAGTATATAAGAGTCATACAACTATAAGTCAAATGTTATTATGAAAACCACACTGTGATATGATATGTAAACTTTTCTCCTTTTGTAATAATTTCTCCATTATCCCATACTAATAATTCCATGCTAATATACTAATACTAATAATTTTATTTTAATAATCTAATTATTTGACAATTCTCATACTAATAATTTGATTTTAATAATCAAAACCGCTATGTTGGAATTATAATGTTATTCAGTTAGGTTCAAAATGTTAAACATTTCTGTTTTGGGCCTTAGTAAAACTAACAAAAATACTCTGCATTACAAATTTTCACTTTAGATTGAAGATGGTATGTAAAAAAAAAAAAGAAAGAAAGAAAGAAAAGATCAGAAATCATAATCTAAAGATGCCTTTTTTTTTTTTTTTTTTGCAGTTTTTGGCCAGGGCTGGGTTTGAACCGGCTACCTCTGGCATATGGAGCTGGTGCCCTACTCATTTGAGCCCACAGGCACTGCCCTAAAGATGCCATTTCTTAAAAAATCATTTTTCTCCTCAGTTTTTAATAGTTAATAAGCTGCTTCTTTGTTCTTGTTATTGTCATTAAAACTGCCATGAAATTAAAATTCCATAGAACAGTAAGCATCCCTCAGGAATCTCAAACTTTAAGGTAATTCATTAATGTGAAAGAAAGTGGCCATGATAAATTATTTTCTTAGTGTTGGCAAATAAAAATCTCTTTTGGAAAACAGGATATACGGAAAGAAAACAAGAATTGTCAGATGGCTGCGCACACAGGGAGTGTGGTCTGTGTTTGCCTTATGTCTCATTCCTAGGGGGTCTGCTTAAAAGATTAAGTAGACAGTTTGTAGATCAAACATGAGAAAAGCTAAAACCTGAAATGTAGTCAACTTCTAGTAATGTGCATGCTTATGAAGTTTTTTCTTCTGGTTTACAAAAAACTGTTTAACGTGTGTCTGGAGACCTGGCTTACTCCTGTGCCGCTTCCCTGACCACTGCATGATTATATCCTAGCCTAATTTTTTTATCATTAGCCTAAGTAAAAAGAAGAAGGAGGGCGGCGCCTGTGGCTCAAGGAGTAGGGCGCCAGTCCCATATGCTGGAGGTGGCAGGTTCAAACCTAGCCCCGGCCAAAAAAAACACACACACAAAAAAGAACAACCATTTGTTTTTAAACCAGAATGCATTTCCAAGAAAAAAAAAAACTGGGGGTTTAATGTTCATGTCTCTAGCATGGATAATTACAAGGGACTCTAAGGTCAGAGAATACTAAACCAGACACATGTGCACAATACTGACCTATTTCATTGTTAGTTGTAGGTCCTTAGTCTATCCTCCCTCGGTTTTTGCTTATATGAAGGAATCCAGAGTGGAAGAGCCAATTCCAATAAAAGAACATTCACGTTCTTCTCCTATGTCCCCTCTCCACACTTCTCTGCTATGTGACCTGGAGGCTAATTCCATGTGAAGTGTACCAAAGGCATCTATCTTGTCGTCTGGATTCTACTTGGATTTAGCCAGTAAGAAGCACCTTAAGGACGCTGGAGTAGCCCCACGTCCTGCCCAGATGTCAGCTCCCAGCAGTAGTTAGACCTGGGTTCTGGCAGCTGCTCCCTCTCCTTGCCCCTGCCGGCTGAGGGGTCGTATGACTGCTTACTAACTCCAGGGTAGAGCAGAGTGCAGCTTCCTTAAACACCACCCAGCCTTTTGTAGGTAGACTCTGTCTCCAATTCTCTTTAAATTACCCAGATTGTGGTGCCATTTGTTTCCTGCAGGACCTGACTCCACTGTCCCGTGACAGCTCTCAGCTCCCAAGCCAACTCTGATCAATTGGCAGGAGTTAACAGGGAGCATTTTTGTGATAGATTCTGGACATCCAGGGTTTTAGTGAACGTGGGTAGTGACGGATTGGGTGTAGAACGAAGAATACTAACTCTCCATGCCAGGTGTTGGCAATCCTTGTTCTGGATTTTACTGATCATGATTAAATCCTCAGAAGATTTAAAACCAGAGAGATCTGTGATGAGAAGCACATCAGGCCTCATCGAAGTGATGCTGACAGACCAGCACAGGGGTGTGGAACCTGCAGCCTGAAGACCACATGTGGACTTCTAGGTCCATAAGTGCAGCCTTTTGACTGAATCCAAAGTTTGCAGAACAAATCTTTTTGTTTTTATTAATACATTTTTGTGTATTTCTTATATTTTTATTTTATTTTTTAGATGAAGATATTTAAAATATCAAAGAATAAAATAAGTTTCAACAAAGTAATCTTCCCAGATTGATCATACAATTAGAACATTAGTAAGCCATAAAGGTTAAACTGATAGGTTCTATGCTCATGATTTAGTTCTAATTTTCCCTGCCTGATGCCACAACTATATGAAGCTGGTGGGTGAGAGTTCATGGCGGTCAAGTACATCAGTCTGTTACAGTCTTTAACAATGGTCCACTGTGTTCTTGTCTGAAGTAGAATTTGTGAATAGTTGCAAGGCTTGACAGTATTTAATTCTTTCTGCTTAACAGTATTTAATTCTTTCTGCTTCTTTAGCACATCATGCTAAAGAAGACCAGGAGAATACTGAAGGAAGAAAGCAGATTTTTAAATGAAATTTGGGAATTACAATATCTTGTTTCTGCAAAAGATAAGATGATTTGCTTGCTTTGTGATACTGCAATATTGATAGTAAAGAAATTCAGGGCAGCTCCTGTAGCTCCTTGAGTAGGGCACTGGCCCCATATACCGAGAGTGACGGGTTCGAACCCAACCCTAGCCAAACTGCAACCAAAAAAAAATAGCTGGGCGTTGTGGCGGGCACCTGTAGTCCCAGCTACTTGGGAGGCTGAGGCAAGAGAATCGCTTAAGCCCAAGAGCTGGAGGTTGCTATGAGCTGTGATGCCACGGCACTCTACCAAGGGCAATGTTGCTGTCCACTGGGCTTCTAGTCAATGACGCAGAGGCAGCACCGCAGACAAAATGATTGATTTTCAAAGGAATAGTTGGTGCTCACTCAGGCACAACAGCAATCACTTGTCTTTATTCACTTTCTTACATACCCAAACTCATCCAATAACAATAATCCAAGAATAAAGAAGACAAAAGGTAAAGATCCCTTATCAGTGTTAATACAGCTAAGTACATATACACCTTTCTAAACCAAGAATATCCTGTTTGGAGATAAACAACAATGGAGATGAACCACAAAGGGCTGGGTTGTCTGTTCTGTATGCCCACTTCCCTACATGACTAACTGAAAGTTATTGTGTAAATAGAGGTAGGGGATTAAGTGCAATGGTCCATTGCCCCAGGCAGATGATCTGTCTCCAACTATGACTTGGCAAGGGCCCTCTGGCACGCTCTTTCCTTTAAGGCATGACTGCCTGCATTTTTCAGCAAAGCTGCTTATGCGAGCTGGGGGAGAATATCCCCCAAAACTCACAGCTAGCCGGAGTATTGGAAATGTTCCTTCTCAGGGCCTTGTACCTCAAGGAGCACAAATGAGACTGATTCACCTTACAAGGGTGCAGGGGACCATGCCCCTTTAGGTAACAAAGCGAGACTCTGTCTCTTAAAAAAAAAAAATTCAATGCTCATCAGCTCCTCATCAGATAAGGACCACAAATACTTTAAATTGGAGAGAGAGATGTGAAAGGTAATTAAAAGTTAATTAGGGCGGTGCCTGTGGCTCAAGGAGTATGGCGCCAGCCCCATATAGCGGGGGTGGTGGGTTCAAACCTGGCCTCAGCCAAAACTGCAAAAATAAATAAATAAATAAAAAGATAATTAAAAGGGCAGTGCCTGTAGCTCAGTGAGTAGGGTACCAGCCCCATATGCCGAGGGTGGCGGGTTCAAACCCAACCCCGGCCAAACTGCAACAACAACAAAAAAAAATAACTGGGCGTTGTGGCGGGCGCCTGTAGTCCCAGCTGCTCGGGAGGCTGAGGCAAGAGAATCTCGTAAGCCCAAGAGTTAGAGGTTGCTGTGAGCCGTGTGACGCCACAGCACTCTACCCGAGGGCGGTACAGTGAGACTCTGTCTCTACAAAAAAAAAAAAAAAAAAGATAATTAAAAGATAAAAAGCAAAAGCAAAGACAATTTTTTCAAGCAGCAATAAGACCTGGAAATAGGGCGGTGCCTGTGGCTCAGTGAGTAGGGCGCCGGCCCCATATGCTGAGGGTGGCGGGTTCAAGCCCAGCCCCGGCCAAACTGCAACAACGACAAAAAAAAAAAAATAGCTGGGTGCTGTGGTGGGCGCCTGTAGTCCCAGCTACTCGGGAGGTTGAGGCAAGAGAATCGCTTAAGCCCAGGAGCTGGAGGTTGCTGTGAGCTGTGTGATGCCACAGAACTCTAGCAAGGGGCCATAAAGTGAGACTCTCTCTACAAAAAAAAAAAAAAAAAAAAAAAGACCTGGAAATAATGCCACTGAAACAACTTATAAAGTAGCTTGTATACTGGGGGGAAGGGAAGCCACTCAGTGATGCAGACACTGTGCAAGAGTGCACAGTGCACTGAGAAAGAATGTGCTGTCCAAGTTGTAGGATGCTTGGACGGTGATAACATTTTGAAGTTCAAACAACTGCCTATTTCAAGGAGAACCATAACTAATTTGACAGCACAAATTTGCCTCTGACTTCATGCAATACTTCAAAAGAAAAGTATAGTATGTATTATTCAATCACTTTGGATGAATCAACTGATTCAAGACTGCTGATTTGGACTTGGTGCAGGTTTGTTATTAATACTTCATTCAGGTCATAACAAGATCTTCTCTGCTATGAAGAGTTACATTGGGCACTTCCGTGAACAGAACACGGGAAATCTTTAACAACTTTCGAGATAGATGTCGTGAAGTTGGACTGAATTTGTTAAATTTAGTCAGTGTATGTACAGATGGTGCACCTTCCATGATGGAAAAACATGAAAGGTTGGCTCAGCACCTGTCACTCAAGCGGCTAAGGTGCCAGCCACATACATGGGAGCTGGCAGGTTGAAATCTGGCCTGGACCCACCAAACAACAATGACAGCTGCAACTAAAAAATAACTGGGTGTTGTGGCGGGCACCTGTGGTCCCAGCTACTTGGGAGACTGAAGCAAGAGAATCGCTTAAGCCTAAGAGTTGGAGGTTGCTGTGAGCTGTTACGCCACAGCACTCTACCCAGGGTGACAGCTTGAGACTCTGTCTCTACAAAAAAAAAAAAAAGAAAGAAAGAAAGGTTTATTGTGCAGATAAAAAAAGCATTAATAGATCTGGATGCTCTCATTTCTCTTCATTATATCTTGCATCAGCAAAATCTCTGTGCTAAAGCCTCTATTTTAAGTGACACTTTGCATCAGATTATAAGTATTATTAAATATATTCTTGCAAATTCAGCATGGCATTATCTTTTTTTTTTTTTTTTTGTAGAGACAGAGTCTTACTTTATGGCCCTTGGTAGAGTGCCATGGCCTCACACAGCTCACAGCAATCTCCAACTCCTGGGCTTAAGCGATTCTCTTGCCTCACCTCCCGAGTAGCTGGGACTACAGGCGCAACATGGCATTATCAGTTTCATGACATGACATGATGAAGTTCAATGATGAGGTGTTCAGTATGGTATCATTCTGAAGTGTGTTAGTTATGTCAGGGATAAGTGTCAGCCAACATTTTATCTCTGTAAGAACAGATAGTTAAATTTTATGAAGAACAGAATCAACAATGTAAATTATTGAAAGAAGATTTCTAGAGGAAAGCAGCATTTCTGTGTGACATGAAATGACATGAATATTTCTTTGCAAGACTATATATAATATGTGGCAAAAAAAAAAATCCAAGCATTTTGAAAACAAAAGCTATTTTTTTTTCAACACTTCTTCAGAAGGAAATTTTGTGCAGGGTGTGGTGGATCACACTCATAATTCTAACACTCTGGGAGGCTTAGGCAGGGTGACAAAGTAAGACTCTGACTCAAAAGAAAAAGTTAATAAATAAAAATAAATTAATACAGCCTTCCAACTTGAAAAGGTTCCCTACCCCTGGACGAGCAGAAAAGAAGGAGATTAAAAAGAAAGCTTAAAAAGTAAACAAACAAGCTGGACACAGTGTTTCACACCTGTAATCCTAGCACTCTGGGAGGCTGAGGCAGGTGGATTGCCTGAGCTCAGGAGTGTGAGACCAGCCTGAGCAAGAGTGAGGCCCCTCTCTAAAAATAGCCAGGCACTGTGGCAGGAACCTATAGTCCCAGCTATTTGGGAGGCTGAGGCAAGAGGATCACCTGAACCCAAAAGGTTGCTATGAGCTATGATACCATGGCACTTTACCCAGGGTGATAAAAGTGAGACTCTTGTCTCAAAAAAAAAAAAAATTAAAGAAACATACAAACAAATGAAAAAGTGCACATGTAAAATATAGCAGAGTGCAGGCCAATCCAGTGTAGGGTAGATTCATCAGTCTACCCAGATCATGGTGGTTTTGAGCAATCAAAAGAAAGACTAGTTATGTTAGGTATACTTTCTTTGAAAAAGGCATAAAATATATCCTATATTTTACAAAGATTTCTATCCCAAAAGGCTAAAATCTTTATCATTTATATGCAAGGTTGTCTTAGAGCTCAGTGGCCATTTTGAATTCCATATCAGTCAGTTCTTCAGTATCTAAAGAGATTTCATAAAAGGTCAATTGCCCATTCCCCACTATTGCCATTGACAAAATTCCTAAAATTCCCATCCATCTTCATAAGCTATGCCAGATGATGACTCTGACACCACAGGGGATCAAGAGCCAAAACTACCACACTAGTGAGGCAGAGGCAGCTCCCACTGTGCCCTCCCTCGGCACCTGGGGCCCTTGCTTGCTATGTGCTGGCCAGATCTTGTTGTTACCATCGCTTTTCTCAGCCCCCTAAAACTTACTTCTTAGAGCAAACTCTGTACTGTAACATTGTGATAATTTCTTCGGGGTTAATAAACTAAGGGGAAACACCACTGCAGCCTTCCTTTGATCGGAGGAAGGAGGCTCTTCTCAGCAACCTTCTGGAGCTATGTGGCAGTGGCTTTTAACGGATTCTCTCTCATGTCAGAAACAGCAGTTAGTTCACTGATGAGCAGGTCACTGGGCAAAGCTTCATAACGGAGTGTGAAATCAGGAGATATTGGAGCTGACCTTGACAAGCTTCAGTCTGAGCAGACAAGCAAGAGCACTACCACCTACAATTAATTACAGGAAGCACTGTACCCAACCAGTTCAGCCACAGAGCACCCCTACTGTGCACTCAACCCTGCACCTCTCTGGGATCCGTGAGAGCTCTGAGAACAGGAAATTCCTTCCACAGCTGAAGCTAGTGCCATGAGCAGATGGAAAGAAGAATTTACAATCTTCTTTGTGAGCCAGCTGGAGATGTGAGCTCGGAATCTGGCTTCATTTGGTGAATTGCCTCCTTTGTGTTCTAAATCTAGCCTTTGCAAGTCCTGCTCCTGGATACCAGCTGAAGTAATTTCTTTAGTGACACAGTTCCTCCTCTTGGAAAGAAATATGCTCATATACTCAGTTTTCTTTCTTTTCTTCTTCTTTTTTTTTTTTTTAGACAGAGTCTCATTATGTCTCTCTGGCTAGAGGGCTAGAGTGCTATGGCATCACAGCTCACAGAAACCCTAAAATCCTGAGATCAAGTCATACTTTACCTCAGCCTCTCCAGGAGCTGTGACTATAGGCTCCCACCACCATGCTCAGACAATTTTTCTATTTTTAATAGAGAATGTCTCGCTCTTGCTCAGGCTGGTCTCAAACTCCTGAGCTCAATCAATCCACCTGCCTTAGCCTACCAGGGTGCTAGGATTACAGGTGTGAGCTACCACACGTGGCCTTTTTTTTTTTAAATTTGTTTTAGAGACAGATTCTCACTTTATAGCCCTCAGTAGAGTGCTATAGCATCATAGCACATAGCAACCTCCAACTCTTGGGCTCAAGCCATCATCTTGTCTCTGTTTTTCTATTTTTTTTAGTAGAAATAGGGTCTTGCTTTTGCTCAGGCTGGACTTGAACTCCTGAGCTCAAGCAATTCACCCAATTCAGCTTCCCAGAGTGCTGGGATTACAGCATGAGCCATCATGCCCAGCCTCTAAACCTAGTCTCTCAAGGATTAAACATCATACTACAACAGCCACCAATATCATAACTCATCTGAGGAATTACTGAGAACAAGACTTTCTCCTGGCAAGCCTGTAAATCTCTTGTGACTTGGAAGGTAAAAGCCACCAAGTAGCTCAGTAATCTTGGAGGAGCAAAGTTCAGTACTGTAGTAGTAAGGTTATTGTTAAACATTAAGCATTTTATGACAGTTCCTTAAAGGATTAGTGGAGAAAAATTGCATTTACTATTTTGAAGATCATTTCCTTGAGCACATACTCTGTTGGCACCTATGAGATCATTTCCCCGAGCATGCAGCCCCTGCATGTCTTTGCTTAATAATCTTTCTGCCTATTATGTATCTTCTCAATAAAAGGACTCTGCGAGAAATGCTCAGTGCTATCCCGCACCTATAGTTAGCCTCGCCTCTTGCACTGTCAATCCGTGTCTCGTGAGATCATTTATGCGGTCACAACCCTAGTCTTCATCTTTCACATGATGTCTCAAAACACTATCAAATTAGCTCCAGACAAATCCAGTCATTTCAGTGTGTTTATTAGTTATTTCAGATTTAAAGCTGGTCAGTCATTCCAGAATTCTCCCCCAACTCCGCATTCTCCCAAAGTAATAGTCATGTTTGGAGGACTGTTTTAAGTTCAGGTTCCTTAATTGCAGAGCCTGCAGCAATTGCTTGATTTGGAGTAGAGGGTGCGGGTTCAAAAGAAAGCTGTAAAGAAATGAAGGAAGTGAGATACTTCAGAGTGAGAAACCAAGCACAATCATATTTCAGTTGAAGTCTATCTCAGCTTGCCAGGGAGCCCAGGAGTGTGATTGGTACCACAATGTTGACCCCACTGAGGAGGGGGCCAGGTTTTTGTGCCCTCTGTCAGTCAGTCACTGGTTCCTGAGGATAACCTCCTAGGTAGTTCTGGGCAGTGCCCAGGTGAGGGTAGTTCCCTGGATAAATATAGCCCATGAAGGAAGGATCTTGCTAGCAAAATTAACAGAAAAATGAGTTCTGTCTGTACCCTGTCTGTTCTCTCTCCCTCTCCCCACCTCAGTTAACAGGCACCCTATGGGGCTTTGTTTACACAGCAGAGTTCTGTTTTCACAACATCTAAATGGAGCCTAGCAGAGAAAAAGAAAATGCAAGTTTTCCTTTCCTTTTATGATTTCTTGACCTACAAACTAAAACTGCCTTTTAGAATCAGCCTTTTACAACCTAGAGGGGTTCCCAGTGAACAAGAGCAGACAACAGGGGTGTGAGCAGAATCAAGGACAGGATCACAATCAAGCAGGTAAGTGTGTCTCCAAAGGAAAGGCAACTGCTTCTGTGATCTAAGTAGATACAACAATTCACAATACCCTGTCAATTTGGCTACAGCCAGCCGTAATTCTTAACCCCCTAAATAAAAAGCCTGTGGAGCTGGTTTTCTAGGCCCGCACCCTCTCCCTCTTTTACTTCTCTGCTGGCCCTTTTACATCTGGAAAAGTAAAATAAACGTTTGTTTCCTTTAGACTAATCTTTGGAGAAATCTTTCTCAAAACTTATGTGTACTAGCTCATACCCTAATATCCCTGTGAGCTAATACTGCCCAACACTTGTGACAGCTGGGGATGGGATTGGTGTGCTGGTTAAATAAAGGGAATGGAATGGGACCAACAGTGTCTATTAGAAGAGCGTCCAAGACGTTTAGGCATTGGGCTAGTGTCCTGAGTACTTGCGTTGCTGGACAGAGATTCATCTGCTCACCACCCCACCTGAGAACCAGACACAAGACGTGAGTATTGGTGAGGGAAAGGGCTGGCAGCCTAAGGGGATGGTGGACTGTTGTCTCAAAGCCATCTCATCTTTCTCTGTTTACCAAGCAACTTATAAAAGGAAGGAATAAAGCAGGTTGGTGGCAGAAAGCAAGCTTTGTGCAAGTCAATATGCTACAGGGTTCCCCATTCAGGGCTGGATAAAAACCCCCATCCAGGCATCCTCAAACTTTATTCACTGTCCCTCAGACTGTTGGAGGGCCAGATTATAGTTTAAAAAAAAAAACTATGAACAAATTCCTATGCATACTGCACATATCTTATTTTGAAGTAAAAAAACAAAACGGGAACAAATACAATCACACTGCTTCATATGGCCCACGGGCCGTAGTTTGAGGAACCCTGAATCTAGGCCTACACAAACAGACTTCTTTATTTCCAAACTGCACTCTCTGAATACAGGCAAGATAGAGAAGAGCAGTTTTCCAGTATTTCATGTAAGCCAAGCCTCTTCTGAAGTGGACTCCCTGCCACTTTTGCCAGAGCTAGAAGGACTGCATTCATTTGTTAATACACTCATTTACTAATCAGTGTTGAAAAGGTATCTTTCCTCTGCCAAGTCCTGGCCAAGTGCAATTCTGAAGACCTCCCTGTTTACAAACGGTATGTAACCCCCTAGACCAGTGGTTCTCAGCCTGTGGGTCACGACCCACAGGAACTGTATTAAAGGGTCGTGGCATTAGGAAGGTTGAGAACCACTGCCCTAGACAAAAGATCCACAGGGCTTCCCACTTGGGTCTCCCCCTCTGCCAGAGGCTCTGGTGCTTTCATTCCTTCTGTATTCCTTTCTATCTAATAAATCCTGCACTATCACTGATCTGTGTGATCAATGGTTTCATTCCTTGAATCTCTGTCAACAGTGATGACTTACACAATGGTTATCAGCAGTAGGTGTCCGGTGGATCTTGTTATTAAGCAGCCTGTTCCAGACTCATGATGTGCTCTTCCTCAAGGTCGTTTTCTAATCTGCTACCAGGCAACTGGGTAAGCAGGCAGCTAATTTGTTTTTTTTTTTTTTTTTTTTTGAGACAGTCTCACTATGTCACCCTCATAGAGTATCATGGCGTCACAGCTCACAGCAACCTCCAACTCTTGGGCTTAAGTGATTCTCTTGCCTCCGCCTCCCAAGTAGCTGGGACTACAGGCGCCTGACACAATGCCCCGCTATTTTTTTGGTTGTAGTTGTCATTGTTGTTTGGCAGGCCTGGGCTGGACTTGAACCCACCAGCTCTGGTCTATGTGGCTGGCTCACTAGCTGCTGAGCTACAGGCACCGAGCCAGGCAGCTAACTTTAAACAAACTGAAAGTATACTGGTAACAAAATGGCTTTCCTTTAGCCAGCCTAATGTTACAGTCTGGACTGCTCATGGGGTGAGTTTACACTAGATCTTCTACCATCATGTCACTCAGCAGTCTACACTTAGAAGTTATCAACGCTGGTGCTGCGTAGTTGTGTGAGATCATTTGGTGCTCAAGTGGCCGTCATCAACTGAGACCTAACTGAAAACTCATTCGCAGCCAGTGCTGTAGCATCTCTGTATCCCATCCCTGAGACCCCTACAGGCCAGTGACCTCTCCCCCATCTCTCTGCCCTCTCTCAGGAACCTTCTCATTCCTCTCAGAGCCTGGAAAGCACTGACTACTCTCTTCCAATATGTTATTGGGTGAACAAAGTGTGTGAGGCTGCTTGAGGTTCTTTGTGGGTCTCCCCGGGATACAACCATCCCTGAGGCTCCCTCAACCATGGAATTACAAAAGCATTTCAGGAGATTCTCTTCTGGTGCCCTCCTGAGTTTCACTCCCTTAAAGAACACACGTGCCCCTCTCCCACTTACATGCCAGTCACTTCCCTAAGTTGCTGCCCTCCCTCTGCTTGGGCAATCAATGCTCCTTTAGTCTCTGGGCTGATGTTTCTATATTTATTTTCTTTACAGTTGAGGACTGAATTCCGATCCTTTTTTCTCTTGCCCAAATTCCTTTCTAAGAGGCTACAGCTCCGAATGATAAAAATCTCATTAAATAGATTTTTATTAATTATTAGGTTTACTTTCCAACCTAATTCTGGTATAGTATCACATGACCGAAAGAAGACCTCCTTATCTTAACCCAGGGATTCCTTCCTATTGACTCCAAGTCTCCAACGCTTAGCTCTTTCTTTCTTTCTTTTTTTTTGTAGAGACAGAGTCTCACTTTATCACCCTGGGTAGAGTGCCGGGGTGTCACACAGCTCACAGCAACCTCCAACTCCTGGGCTTAGGCGATTCTCTTGTCTCAGCCTCCAGAGCAGCTGGAACTACAGGCACCCGCCACAACGCCCGGCTATTTTTTTGTTGCAGTTTGGCCAGGGCCGGGTTTGAACCCACCACCCTTGGCATATGGGGCCGTAGCCCTACTCACTGAGCCACAGGCGCCGCCCACGCTTAGCTCTTTCAACCAACTGCCAGCTAAAGAATCCCTAAAATCCACCAATGACTTGTAGGGCCCCACTTGAAGATGTCCTGCCTTTTGGGGCCACAAACCTATGTATACCTTAAATGTATTGATTTATGATTTTACCCGTAATTCCCGTCTCTGTGAATGTATGAAACCAAACCATAACCAGGCCACCTGGGGCACATTGTCTTAAGATCTCTAGAGATCATGTCCTCCAGGATACAGTTGCCTGGATCAGAATAACACTTTTTTTTTTTTTTTGCGGTGGCTGGGTTTGAACCCACCACCTCTGGTGGGGGGGGGGGGGATCCTACTCCTTTGACCCACAGGCGCTGCCCCGGAATAAAACTCTTTTTTTTTTTTTTCTTTTTTTTTTTGTGGTTTTTGGCCGGGGCTGGGTTTGAACCCACCACCTCCGGCATATGGGACCAGCGCCCTACTCCTTGAGCCACAGGCGCCGCCTGGAATAAAACTCTTTAAATTGTTTTATAAAGTTGGGAGGTTTTTGTTTGGTTGTCTTTTTTTTTTTTTCCATTAATATAGTGTGTTGTTGAAGTTAATTAAATTGTATTCCCAGGGATTTTTCCATTGATACTTCTAAACTTTCGGACCTTTTTCAACAGCCTTCATTTTTTTTTTTCTTTCATAACTATTGCCTCAGCTGTGGGTTTCAAAAATTTATTCTTGAAACACAAAAGCTAAGCAATAATTGCGTCTTTCCTTTTGCATTTCTGCTTTAATAATTCTAATATTCCCAGAGGCAACAAATGCACCCCCCGCTGCCCCCCATAGAACCCTGAAAACAAGGAGGTTTTCACAAGCTCGCACACCCCTGCCACAGACACCAGGGTGAGGAAAAGTGCAGGCCCCATCTTGGGGGCACTTTAAGGATGGAAAGTTCGCCAAAGAGAAGGAAGGGTGCCAGAAAGGCAAAAGGAAAATGAGCGTAGAAAGAAACCGAGAGGAGAGTTTTCAGAGGTTTCAGTTTCAGGTTCATTAGAGGAATCTCTAGATCACTCCGCCTCCCCGGGGCTGCCCTGCAGAGGGCATGTCAGGACTTGTAAGATCTGGACCCTAATATGTAGCAATGAAGGTGTTGGCTTAGGTCCAGATGCACACTACATCCCAGTGCACACTGCGGGAGAATTTTAAAAACATAAGAATTAGTTCAAAATATATCTGACTACTAAATAAAAAGATTAATATAGAAATGGTAAAAAGAAAATATTATTTTCCATCATACTAGGAAACAGAATAAGATGGTTTAAAAAACAGAATTAGTGGCATGACTGAAAATGGGTTTATTTATTTATTTTTTAGAGCCAGAGTCTCACTTTGTTGCCCTTGGTAGAGTGCTATGGCATCACAGCTCACAGCGACCTCAAACTCTTGGGCTCAAGTGATTCTCTTGCCTCAGCCTCCGGAGTAGCTGGGACTACAGGTGCTTTCCACAACGCCCGGCTATTTTTTTGTTGCAGTTTGGCCGGGCCGAGTTCGAACCTGCCACCCTTGGTATATGGCGCCGGTGCCCTACTCACTGAGCCATACCGCCACCCCTGGTCTAGTAATTTAAATAAAGTACAACCATCCAGTGTGTTACAGAAACTCACAGAGTAAACTGAGGCTTGGCCACATAATCTCTCTTGACTCCAGATATTTGGGACAAAAGAAACTTCTGCAACCTTTTTTTTGTAAGCATTTTTGTCTGTCCAAAGTTGGTTTTTTAACCTTTTTGGCCTTTTAACTGATAAATAATTCATTATCACTCAGCTTTGGATGGGTTTATAGTTGGTACTTATATGGTTAACATTTACTGAGTGCTTATTACATGTACTTTACATATAATAACTCATTTCATTCACAACTCAACTGTGTGAAATGGATATTGTGAGTATTCCTCTTTTACAACGGAGGAAGCTGAAGAAAATTTGAACACTTACTGCGTACCATGTATATGTTTTGGGTGTAGTATCTCACAAAATCCTTTAAAAATAGCTTTGAGGTTCTATTCTCCTGCCCCCGTTTTATAGATGAGGAAATTAAAACTCAGATGAATTTGTTTTAAGTTGACACAACTTGTTAGGGTGAAAGAGATGTTAAGGTGGTCTTCATACCATCTGAATAGATATGGAAATGTTAAAAGAGCAAGTTTGATTTCCCCTCACTCCCTTTCTGTTACATTCCGTTACCTTCAAAACTGGTTCCTCTTGTTTGCCCTCCCATTGTATAACTTTGAATGCAACCTTCACCTGAAATTCCCCCTCTCTACATTTCCGTAGGACATTGTAGGTTGTACCTGCTTTGTTTTGTTTTGTTTTGTTTTTGCAGAGACAGAGCCTCAAGCTGTAGCCCTGTGTAGAGCGCCGTGGTGTCACAGCTCACAGCAAACTCCAACTCTTGGCCTGAAGCAATTCTCTTGCTTAGCCTCCGGATTAGCTGGGACTATAGGCGCCCACCACAACGCCCAGCTATTTTTTGGTTGTAGTTGTCATTGTTTGGCAGGCCCGGACCAGGTTCAAACCTGCTAACTTTGGTGTATATGGCTGGCACCTTAGCCGCTTGAGCTACAGGTGCCAAGCCAGGAAAGGTGATTTTTTTTTTTTAAGCTTGAAGAAGATAATATTCCTGGTGAGAGGCACTTGAAGAAATGTACAGAAGTTGGAGATGTTTGCAAGATGAGGTGACTTGTGTCTACTACCTTAGCTGAATGCTTGCTTAGTTGCAGAATTCACAGGTCCAATTAGGTGATACACCAAGGTAAATGCAAGGTCAGAGAGTTCTGAAGTGTGAGACATGCAGGAATGTAGATACTGTGTCTGCTTCTGGTCTAGGAAAACTTCAAGGTGGAGGCCTCTCACTCATGCCAGCAGGACTTGAACAAACAGTGGTGTGGTGAAACTAGGAAAAGGATGAGAGGACTATCCTGCCCATGCTGGCTCCAACTGGATGTGATGCTGTATAGGATCTCCAGTTGGATGTGATACTGTACTGTTATAGTGGCAAATAGAATACTAACCACTATTGCAAAGGATAGTTATACTAGCATTTCAAAGAATCATTTACTATACACATGAAAAGACAATGTACGGAAAAGTTATTTGGTAAATTATGTATACAAAATATAAAAGCAGTATTTGTAACACTGGCAAAATACCACTTCAATGGCCAAAAATAACAGGATGGTGAAATGAATTATATACATATCAACTTGATGAAATTTAATTCTTTTTTCTTTTTTTTTAGAGACATTGTCTTACTTTATTGCCCTCAGTAGAGTGCCATGGCGTCGCACAGCTCACAGCAACCTTCAAGTCCCGGGCTTAGGTGATTCTCTTGCCTCAGCCTCCTGAGTAGCTGGGACTATAGGTGCCTGCCACAAAGCCCAGCTATTTTTTGTTGTTGTTGTTGTTATTGTAGTAGTTTGGCTGGGGCCGGGTTTGAACCCGCCACCCTCAGTATATGGCGCCAGCACCCTACCCACCAAGCCACAGGCACTGCCCGAAATTTAATTCTTAAAATACTAGTTATATAAATTATGTTCTGAGAGGAAATTATAATGTTAAGGAGAGTAGCATACAAAAGTATTTCTAGAGTATGACTGCAGCGATGCAAAAAAGGGGCACAAGCCAAGGCACAGGTGAAACAAGAACAATTGATGTCTTAGGCTAGTAGGGAAAGTCTTTTTTGTATATATATATATATATATATTTTTTTTTTTTTTTTTTTGAGACAGAGCCTCAATCTGTTGCCCTGGGTAGAGTGTTGTGGCATCATAGCTCACAGCAACTTCAAATTCTTGGGCTGAAGCGATTCTCTTGCCTCCATCTCCTAAGTAGCTAGGACTACAATGCCCAGCTATTTTTTTTGGTTGTAGCCGTCATTGTTGTTTAGCGGGCCCAGGCTGGATTTGAACCCACCAGCTTCCATGTATGTGGCTGGCACCTTAGCCACTTGAGCCGTTGGTGCCAAGCCTTTTTTTTTTTTTTTGATACAGGTTCTCAACTCTGTTACTCAGGCTGGAGTGCAATGATGTCGGCACAGCTCCCAGCAACCTCAAACTCCTGGGCTCAAGTGATCCTCCTACTTTAGCCTCCAAAGTAGCTGGAACCATAGGCATGTGTGATCATGCCTGACTAACTTTTCTTACTGTTTTTATGGAAATTGAGTCTCTCTATATTGCTCAGGCTGGTATCAAACTCCTGGGCTCAAGCAATCCTCCTACCTTGGCCTCAAAAAGTGCTGAGATTACAGGTGTGAGGCACCACATCTGGACCCTGTATTCATTATTTTCATTGCCATAAAGTTGCTTAAGCAATAAATAAAAAGCCTAAAAAGGCAGAACAAATGGATAGAAGAAGAAAAGGCAGTATTAGGGCGGCGCCTGTGGCTCAAGGAGTGGGGCGCCGGTCCCATATGCCGGAGGTGGTGGGTTCAAACCTAGCCCTGGCCAAAATAAAAAAAAAAAAAAAAAAAAAGAAAAGGCAGCTATTAGATAACCCTTGAGGAATTTTGCTGTACAGGGAAGCATAAAATGGGGTAGGTGGTATGTGGAGAGGAGTGTGGGGTCTGGGCAAGAGAGAGGCTTTTTTGAAAATAGGAAAAATAGATCCACATGTTTATACTGATGAAAATGATCTATTAGAAAGGAAAAAAACTGATGCTGGAGAAAGCAGAATTGCTGCAGCAAAATCCTTCAGTGTTGGGTCACACTTCGTTGCCTTTACTGAAGTGCAGGTGGCCTTGGGTGGAGCAGGAGGCCTCAGTCTGCAGGGCCCAGGCCAGGCAGAATGTGAGCAGATGCAGGTGGGTTGGCTCTTTGATGCTGCAAAGTTAAGGGAGTTCTCTTTTGATTAATTCCATATCTTAGTGAAATAAGAAGCAGAGTGAGGGGTTATTGGGAGTTTAAGTGATTAAAAGAGTTAATGGACTAAGAGGCAAGATAGTAGAATTTCTTGTGAGAATCAAGGGATAGTAACAAGTCTTATTGCCATGTCCCGTGTAAGACAACCTGTCTCAAGCTGTCCATGCCTTGAATATAGTCTTTCTTCTTTCCCTGTCATAAATTGCTCTTAATTCTTTTTAATTGCTCTTAATTTTTAAAAAGAGTTGGTTGATTATCCTCCTTTTTCATCTTATGTGAAACAGTGAGAATGAACATACACTTGTAGACAGCTATCTTGAATTGTCAGCTTGCATCTACTCTTTAAGTGATTTATCATTATGCACAATCATCTTTTGGAAACATCACAAAGAACCGATCTTAGGCACTGCTGCCCCCACCCATCAGAAGATTTATGAGTGTGAATTAACTATAGATTCTCAGGGGAAGTGACACTCCGAGTAATTGCATTAAAAAAAAAAAAAAAGACATTTGCATCATTTTGCTCTGTATGAGTGACTTAGTCTTGTTTTTCGGTTGTTGGTTCTTTTTTTTTTTTTTCCTTTGATGGCTTTAAGTGAAGACAGGGCCACACAAATCGCATGACTAACTCATCTCAAAAGTTAGATACTTTTTGCAGCTTTTTGCAGCCTACACACCATGTCATTAACAGTACTTAGTGCCAGTGAGGAGGATATGAGTCCACATTGAGACTTATTCTAAGTGAATCAGGAAAAGGAGGAGAGAAATCAACAAGAAAACCGGAGGGAAGGCAAACACATTAAGAGGGGGAAATAAAATAATCATTTAAAATAATTGACCAAGAAACAGTCAATATGTGCTTCTTTTGTTCCTTTAAAAATATATGTTGTACAGAGAGTGTGATGAGCAGAAAATAACACTAAAAGGTAAGAGAACCTGACTGGGATTTCCTATCGAGTCCCTAAATGTTCAGCTCATAGGGATAACTGCAGTCCACTTCTGTGCAGAAAGACAATCTTTCCCTTCTAGACTGCAAATCAAAATTCTGTATGCTTATAGGCTAACATTATTGCCTGTCACTCTGGTAACTTAAACCAAAGAGTATTGTGGTGAACATTGGTGTTTTAGGCACTTCTAGATCCAGAACATTGAAATGACTATTTCCTAGCATTTACCAGACTTAAGTCTACCACATTACAAAA
Source organism: Nycticebus coucang (assembly GCF_027406575.1). Lineage (NCBI taxonomy): Eukaryota > Metazoa > Chordata > Mammalia > Primates > Lorisidae > Nycticebus > Nycticebus coucang. Next base: position 48,964,876 of record NC_069780.1, read on the forward strand.
CAAGAAACACAAATATCCAAGAAACTCATGAAAAATGTTCAATTTCTGTAATAATTTCAAAATTCAAATTGAAATGATAATGAATTGCCACTTTTTGCATTGTTGTCAGGTTGCCCAAAGATTGCTGTAAAGACAATGCCTAATGGTGAAGAGGATGTGGAGAAAGACTTAGGGTACGTTTGGGAAGGTTTAAATTGACACAACTTCTTCAGACCAACTCAGTAAAAATGTGCCCCAAAGTCCTAAAACATTTATTTTTATTTATTTTTTTTTTAGTATTTAAAATATTTTAATGAAAACATTCTCATCATTTTTAAACAATTTGCATTGTTTAATCTGAAGCTGTTCTGGCATCAGGACTTAACTTTTCTGCTCCACAGCTTCACGTGCCGCTGTATTACTAATTCGCCAGTGCTCTTGAGACGTGTGTTAGACCTGTCTGCCTCTGTTGCAAGTCCTTGTGGCAGCTTCAGCGGCTTGATTCTTATCAAATGTTTGACCACTTTCAGTTTTGCATTCGGTGAAGGGATATTCTTGTGAACTTGATGGGTATGTTCTTTTTCTAATCCAAGCATCTTTATTTTATCTTTTTCCCAGTATGGACGTCTTTTTGTACTTTTTATTCTAGTAACAATATGCAGTTTATGGGGGTTCTGTGGATCCCAACCGTACTTTTCATGATCTGCAGGTGAAGGCTGAAACACTTTATCTGGAATTCTTGACTTGGTAAATTTGTGACGAATCCAATCTGTACAAACAAGAGACTCCACGCCTTTTGTCACAGTCTGAAGTCTGCCTAATGGCCTCTGAACTACTGTACACAAAATCCCTGCCATAAATGTGGTGATTATTCTCTTTACAGGCAGCGCCCAGCAAACGCTCAACCTGAATCTTCCTAAAACATTTATTTGTTTAATCAAAAGTATCTTCTATATCAAAGGCAGGAAATTAAGCTTTATCAATGAATAAGTATCATGTAAATAATTGCAAGTACAAGTCCTGTAAAAGGAACATCAAAGGGACAGAAGAGCAAGGAATTAGCACCAAGAAATAATCAGAATTATGCAGTCATGAAAAACTTTGGAATTCCCTAAAAGACTACAGATACTGCATTAAATAAACTATGATATACCCATGCAATGACATAAAGACAAGAAGAATAAAGTTATAATAAATACTTAATTACACATAGAAATATCGATATTGGTAAATGGAATATAAGTTTATAAAACAGTATATTTGTTTGACCCAGTTTTATAAAAACAATATCTGTCTCTATCCCTATCTATTTATTCATCTGCCTGTGAAGGATTGGCCAGCAAAATGTTTCAGTGACAATTTTTGGCTTGAAGATTGATATTTTATTTTTTGTGTTTATCTTCATGAATGTTCTTTTTTTTTTTTTTTTTGTAGAGACAGAGTCTCACCTTACCGCCTTCAGTAGAGTGCCATGATGTACACAGGACTCACAGCAACCTCTAGCTCTTGGGCTTCCGCGATTCTCCTGCCTCAGCCTCCCGAGCAGCTGGGACTACAGGCGCCTGCCACAATGCCTGGCTATTTTTTGGTTGCAGTTCAGCTGGGGCTGGGTTTGAACCCGCCACCCTCGGTATATGGGGCCGGCGCCTTACTCACTGAGCCACAGGCACCACCCTTCATGAATGTTCTTAAAGGTATAAAAAGGTAACAGTAATAAGTATATAATTTGAGACAAGGTAACTGATATATGAGAGAGAGGACCTAAGGGACCCTAAGGGATGTATTAATCACTTTTTTTTTTTAGAGACAGAGTCTCACTTTATTAACTTTGGTAGAGTGCAGTGGTGTCACACAGCTCACAGCAACCTCCAACTCTTGGGTCCAGGCAATTCTCTTGCCTCAGCCTCCCAAGTAGCTGGGACTACAGGCGCCTGCCACAAGGCCCGGCTTTTTTTGTTGTGGTTGTTGCAGTTTGGCCAGGGCTGGGTTTGAACCTGCCACCCTCAGTATATGGGGCCGCCGCCCTACCCACTGAACCAGAGGCACCACCAATCAACTGTTTTTTAAAATTATTTAAAATCTGTCCTCATCTTAAATAGATCAACAGAATGCAATGTTCTTGAAATGCGTACTTTTAATCCCCTGCAGAAATGTCATTACAAAGTTATGATTGAATGTGGAAACCTGGGCTTTTATTAAGACAATATGAAGATTTTTCTCAATCTTTTGCAAAATTATAATTCATGGCATTTGCCCTTATGTTACTGCTCTTTTTCTAAGGAGCTGCTCAGTAGGTTTATAAGAGAATTGATGTTATGAAAGAGTTTACTTTCTAGTGGTATTTTAACAAACAGCACAAATTTTAGAACACACCTTATTTCCCTTATTGCCTTGCCTTCCAGGAAGATTAGAGCTAAATTTAGTGCTCGATTAAGGTAAAGATTTGGTTTCTGGTACAGTTAGTTCTGTACTCTTGAGTGATGTGTGCTGCTCATTAAGTTTTTGTTTTAATTTCAGAACATTACAGGGCTATACACACATTGGTTACATAATTTTGCCTTTGTACATTTTAAGTCAAAGTCGTAAGTGTGCCTTTACCTGGAATGTGTGCATCGTACTCATTAGGTGTGAATTTACCCATCTCTTACTCCCCTCATCCGCCTACTTGATTTCCATTGAATTTTGCTTCCATATGTGCAATAAGTGTTTAGTTCCAATTTAATATGAGTACATGTTGGGCGGTGCCTGTGGCTCAAAGGAGTAGGGTGCTGGCCCCATATACCAGAGGTGGCAGGTTCAAACCTGGCCTTGGCCAAAAAAAAAACTGCAAAAAAAAAAATATATATATATATGTACATGTGGAGTTTGTTTTTCCATTCTTGTGATATTTTCACTTAGAAGAACAGTCTCCAGTTCATACAGGTTGTTACAAAAGATAATAGATTACCACATTTTTATGGCTGAGTGGTACTAATGGTATACATATAACACATTTTATTAATCCACTCTCACTTCTAATTTTTAAAACTTTTGTTTATGCCTTTTCACAGGCAAGTTGCCTCAAATTATTTTTCAAAATAGACCTGCAAGGTAGAGAAATTTATGGATGTTCTGTAATAAATAAATAAGAAAAATTTGAAATTAGTATTCTTTTTTTTTCTGGTTTTTTTTTTTTTTTTTATTAAATCATAGCTGTGTACATTGATATATTCATGGGGCATCATTCACTAGCTTCACAGACCGTTTACCAAATTTCACATATACCCTTGTAAGATGCACCGTGAAATTAGTATTCTTTGCTGTTCATTTGTAGGCTTAATACTAAAGCTTTCTTTTTTCTTTTTTTTTTTGAGACAGAGTCTCAAGCTGTTGCCCTGGGTAGAGTGCTGTGGAGTCACAGCTCACAGCAACCTCCAACTCTTGGGCTTAAGTGATTCTCTTGCCTTAGCCTCCTAAGTAGCTGGGACTACAGGCACCCACCACAACGCCTGGCTATTTTTTGGTTGCAGTTGTCATTGTTGTTTAGCAGGCCGCGGCTGGACTCCAACCCACCAGCTTCAGTGTATGTGGCTGGCGCCCTACTCACTGAGCTAGAGGCTCTGAGCCTGTTTTGCCTTTTTACGTGAATAGTAAAATCATTAACTTTAACTTTAGCCTATTTGAATTCCAATGGATTCTGCATTTAATCTTTGCTGTAACTTCATTACTCTATTGGGAAACTAGGGGTTGAAACATTAGCTTTTCAAACAGCATATTGTTTGGAGATTTAAATTAAGGAAATGCACTTTCCTATCATAGAAGGAATATTGTGAAAATATTTGACATTTTCAAGCCTGACCAAATCCCACTCCATCTTTTTAAAAATCACTACTCATTCCTTCTGTGTGACTTGTGAGAAGACCTTAACCTTAAGAACACTAAGTTGAGATGAAATTTCGTATCCTCCGAATGACTAGAGGCTGAGGTGTTTAAATGACCTTTTCCATCCCAGAGGGTGCTTGCTCTTGAAGTCAGACTTGAGGTCATTGGCTGGATAGTGACAAACAAAGTCATAGTTTTGGCTGGGGGTATAGTAAACTTGGACTACAAACAAAGTTCATGCTTCCTCAGCGATGAAAGAAAAACAATTCAGTCCTCTCCTCTGAACACAAACACTGGCTATAATCAGCCACTTCTGATGAGTAGGAGTTTATAATATTCTGAATCTGGTGTGCATTGCTGTTTGACCATATGTGGTCAAGTTAAAGTGACTGATGTTTTGGAACATTTCCAGGAAAACAAGTATTTCCAAGGAAATATAAAGAATCTGAGAGCTTTAGAGAGGAAACAACCCTGCAGTGGTCAATTCCCCTGTATCTAGAAAAGCTGATAAAGGAAGGTTAGGTTAATAAATGGATATTCTATTTGGAGATCCAAAGGAAACGTGTTTCCACAACTTTTTGCTGCAATGCACTCTCATTCAGTCTTTGAATAAAAGAATCTGATGATATATGGGAATTTGCACAATTACCACAATACATGATTATGATAATTATCGTTGCCCTCTCTTGACAACCATCTATCTTGTCGGTGTCCTCTTAAGATGTGTATGTTCCAGATGTAATTTGTTGAGAGGAATTGTAACCGCATTTTATCTGGTCACTAAGCATGTATTAATGAAAGGCAATTATGTTAGCTTGCTTGGCAATTCTTTACCTTGTTGTCTTCTTCTAACCATGTGATTTTTATATGACTTTTTTTCCAAGCCCGTTTCTGCCATGCTATATTTACCAATTTGATTCTTTTTTTTTTTTAAACTTAGATGAAGAGCTTAACTTGCCTCTATATTACAAATTTTATCTTAAGATTCCAACTTATTGAAAAGCGTAAATTTTAATTTTGTTCATCTATCCTACTAGTTAGCATTCTCAGCTTTATAATTCCAAAACTCTGGTAAGAATGACACCTCAATAAAGGTGTGAACCCTTTTGGTGGGACTGTAGCTTAGTAAGGTCATTTTGGGGAGTGAATTTGACAATGTCTCTTAAAATTGAATGTGCAGAGGCCCAATGAATCTAGTAATGAGTAACAACTATGGAGAATAACTTAAATATATGGAGGCCAGGGGTGGCACCTGTGGCTCAGAGGAGTAGGCACCAGCCCCATATGCTGGAGGTGGCGGGTTCAAACCCAGCCCCAGTCGAAAACTACAAAAAAAAAAAATATATATATATGTATATATGTATATATATACACGTATATATGTATATACGTATATACGTGTATATATATATGTATATATGTATATATGTATATATATATATGGAGGCAGGTACAAGGATAGTCACTGCAAAGATCTGTATATAACCTGTACATCAAAAGAAAAAAAAAAAAAAAACCTGTACATCAGTCCTGGAATGGTTAAGCAGTATGGATATACTCATACTCTGGAATATTCTGCAGCAGTTAAAATGAACAAGGCAGATTCATATTTAAGTCACATGGAAAAACTTCTAAGATATACACTGAGTGAAATGCAAGTTGCTGAAAGATAAAGATAATATGATACCATTTATGTATACAAAGACACACAGCCACCTGAAACAATACTGTTTATTTTCTTTTTTTTTTTTTGGCTGGGGCTGGGTTTGAACCCACCACCTCCGGCATATGGGACCGGCACCCTACTCCTTGAGCCACAGGTGCTGCCCAATACTGTTTATTTTCAATGAGTACAAAATGTATATAAATCCACAAGGAAAGGTCTGAAATGGTACACACCAAACTGAGAAAAAATGGTTTCATCTGAGGAGTAGAGAAGTGACAGGATTTGGGGGTGAAGTTGAAAGGATACTGTTACCATTCTCAGTAATATTTTAGTTTTTTAATTTTTGTTTAATTTTAATTTTAATTTTATTTTTTTTGTAGAGACAGAGTCTCACTGTACCGCCCTCGGGTAGAGTGCCGTGGCGTCACACGGCTCACAGCAACCTCTAACTCTCGGGCTTATGCGATTCTCCCGCCTCAGCCTCCCGAGCAGCTGGGACTACAGGCGCCCGCCACAACACCCAGCTATTTTTTTGTTGCAGTTTGGCTGGGGCTGGGTTTGAACCCGCCACCCTCGGCATATGGGGCCAGCGCCCTACTCACTGAGTCACAGGGGCCGCCTTTTTATTTTTATTTATTTATTTTTTTGAGACAGAGCCTCAAGCTGTCACCCTGGGTAGAGTGCCATGGCATTACAGCTCACAGCAACCTCCAACTCCTGGGCTCAAGCGATTCTCCTGCTTCTGCCTCCCAAGTAGCTGGGACAACAGGTGCCCGCCACAACACCTGCTATTGTTTGGTTGCAGCTGTCATTGTCGTTTGGCGGGCCTGGGATGGATTCGAACCCGCCAGTTCAGGTGTATGTGGCTGGCATCTTAGCTACTTGAGCCACAGGCACCGAGCCATACTTTAGTTTTTTAACAAAGATTGTATTAATATGCTCTTTAATTAAAAACTAATAACAAAAAATGAAAATAAATCTAGTTCAAATTGTCAGTAAAAATATCATGAAAGGGCTCAGCCCCCGTAGCTCAGTGGCTAGGGTGCCAGCCACATACACTGGGGCTGGCAGGTCCAAAGCTGGCCCCGGCCTGCTAAGCAATAATGACAACTACAAATAACAAAACAAAAATAGCCAGGTGTTGTGGTGGGCACCTGTAGTCCTAGTGACTTGGGAGGCTAAAGCAAGAGAATCACTTAAGCCCAAGAGTTAGAGGTTGCTGTGAGCTGTGATGCCACAGTGCTCTACTGAGGGTGACATAGTGAGACTCTGTCTCAAAAAAAAAGAAAGAAAATAACTATAAGCTCATATTTAAAACATAATCTCTTTATTTTAGAGAAATAATACATTTTTAAAGAATCCAATTTAAGACATTCACTACATGAGAAAGTCTAGGAACATTTTCCTACTGGACAAGTCTTAAAAGTGTACTTGTGAATGTTTGAGGAATGTTTGCAAAATCATTCCATGCTATCCCCTGCACCACAATCTGGACTGTTTGGGGCCTTCATCTTCTCATATTCAGAAGGCTCTGGGACAGGATGTATTTCTATTTCACCCTCAATAATGGAGCTGAAAACTAAAGTACCTGATAGTCCATCTTGGAGGAGCAAGGAAAAATGGATGAAAAGATTCTTACAAATGTCTTCTCCCAACTGCAGCCGTTTTTCCAGTGAAAAGATAAGATAGGAAGAAGCTACCAGAGGGCTGTGCCATGGAATCCTGCAGCCTGCAGGACGTAGCCAGAGATGGCATGTGACATCTTTACTTTCTGGACCCTCTTCATTTACTTTCTCTTCTTTCTTCCTTCCCTCCCTCCCTCCCTTCCTCCCTTTCACTCCCCCCCCCTTTCTTTCCTCCCCACCTCCTTTGTTTTTTCTTTACTCTTTGATTTTTTTTTCTTTTTTTGCAGTTTTTGGCCAGGCTGGGTTTGAACCCGCCACCTCCGGTATATAGGGACACCACTCTGCTCCTTTGAGTCACAGGTGCTGCCCTACTGTTTGATTTAAAAAAAAAAAATTTGTTTATTACTCAGAAAAGATTCATTTTTAATTTAGCATCTGACTCTGCTTGTGCCTTCAACGCTTGCACAGTTCTCCTCGATAAGGAAAGTAAGCTTGATCCTGTCACAGACACATTTAACACACAGGGAACCACCGCAGGCCCTGCTGATAACGCTTCTTTTGCTTTAGACAAACTCATAGAACTTCAGGTCTCATAGTACAACCCGCTGGAGATCAGTCTGGGCACTAGCCAAGCTGATTTTGGTGCTTTCTCAAACTTTTGGTGGAAAGGTAAACAATTCTAATACTAAATTCACGACAGCTTAGTTTTGTTAGAGGCTGCATTGTGGGGAAGCCTAGGACAATATGTCAAATACTTAACCATTTTGAGCACCTCCATAAACCATCCCTAGAAAACAAAACAAAAAAAGCACTCTTTTTTCTTGAGGTATGCCTTGTCAAATTTTAGTATTTTTCTCACCGTGTATATGTATGTATATTTTAAAATAAATTAAGTAGAGAAAATAACACATGCATGTAGTATAAAATATCAAGTTGTACAAAAACAGTACAATGAGAAATCTTCCTTTGGCTGCCGACTCCAGTCCCCAGTTCTTCTCCCCAGAGGCAGACATTTCTGGAATGTTCTATGTCTTTGCAAGCATGTATATTGTGTATGTGCATGTGTTTCCCCTTCAAAAAAAAATGAAAGCATATTATGCATATTCAGTACATCTTATATTTTTCCCTTATTTTCCACTTTATTAGAATATCTTTAGAGATCCTTCCATAGCTGTAGCACAGATCTACTTCTTTTTTTTTTTTTTTTTTGAGACAGAGCCTCAAGCTGTCACCCTGGGTAGAGTGCCGTGGCGTCACAGCTCACAGCAACCTCCAACTCCTGGGCACAAGCTAGTCTCCTGCCTCTGCCTCCCAAGTAGCTGGGACTATAGGCACCTGCCACAATGCCCGGCTATTTTTTGGTTGCAGCCGTCACTGTTGTTTGGCAGGCCCGGGCTGGATTCGAACCTGCCAGTTGAAATGTATGTGGCTGGCGCTTTAGCCACTTGAGCCACAGGCGCCGAGCCAGATCTACTTCATTTTTTAAGAAACTGCAATAGTTCATTTTATAATTATATCTGATTGATAGGCTCTCAATAGCTATTAAATGAATGACTCTACTACCAGCCCTATTGATAATCATTAATATTGTTTATTTCAAGTATTTTGCAAGCACAGGCAAAATTGAAGCTCGTATGTTCATACATTTTGTATACATATGTGAATATGTCTAGAGGATAGACTTCTGGAGAGGAAATTTCTGAATCTAAGGGTATACTTATCTCCAAATATTGAAAGCTATTGCCAACTTGACCTCCCACCAACAGTGAGAGTACCTGTTTCTTCACACTCTGTAACGCTATATTTAAAAGCTCTTTGTGCCCACCTGACTAGAAGAACAAGATATCTCATTCCAGGTTTAAGTTCTTTTACTCACATGTTCAAAAACCATTTATTTATTTTTTTCTGTGAACTATCTGTTCACGTTACTTTGCCCATAGGTCTTTCTTGTTTCTTCGCCAATATTTGAGATCTCTTTATTCATTTAGAAAATTAGCTGGCTTTTGTTTTGTTTTGAGATGGAGTCTTATTCTGTTTCCTAAACTAGAATCCAGTGGCCTGATAATAGCTGTCTATAATCTCAAACTCCTGCATTCAATCAATCCTCCTGCTTCAGCCTCCCAAATAGCTGGAACCATGGGCACATGCCACCATACTTCGCTAATTTTTTCTATTTTTTTGTAGAGAAGGGGTTTAGCTCTTGCTCAGGCTAGCTGCCAGTTTCTGGGCTCAACCAGTTTTGACACTTCAGCTTACCAAAGTGCTAATATGACAGGTGTGAGCCCCTGTGCCAGGAGAAGATTAGCTTTAAAGTTGCAGACACTCCACATTTTCTCAGTTTATCCTTCATCTTTTGACTTTGTTAGAGGAGGGGCAACACTGGTGGTACTAACACTTTATCGTTTCTCAGTCTAATATGTATATGGGAGTATATTTAAATAAATGTGATACTATTATACATTTTTGTAATATACTTCTTTCAGTTAACAATATACAATATTGGCTCGGCACCTATAACTCAGCAGCCAAGGAGCCAGCCACATACACAGGAGCTGGTAGGTTTGAATCCAACCAGGGCCTGCCAAACAACATGACAACTACAAGGAAAAAAAAAAAATAGCCAGGCGTTGTGGCAGGCGCCTGTAGTCCCAGCTACTTGGGAGGCTGAGGCAAGAGAATCGCTTAAGCCCAAGAGTTAGAGGTAGCTGTGAGCTGTGATGCCATGGCACTCTACCGAGGGCGACATAGTCAGACTCTATATCAAAACAAACAAACAAACAAAAAACACAATATTGTAAGCATTTTCCCATATTATTATGCATGCTCCTACAAAACTATCTATACAGCTACATGGAATATATTACTTTGAATGAATATAATTTGCTCACATTGATTATTTAAATCATTTCTCATTTTTCCTCATCATAATCAAGGATACATTGAACATCCAGGTTGCTAAAACTTCATGAATATCCATGATTATTTCTTTGGAATAATTTTTTTTGCACCAAAACCATTGGTTGAAATGTTATTCAAATTTCCAAAACTTGTACTTGATGTGCTCTTTTAAACTGTCCTCCCAAATTGTTATAGTAATTAAGCCTTCTTCTGGCAGTTCACGAGGTTTCTGGTTGATCTCATCCTTAGCAACAAAGGATAACATATTTTTTTACGTGTATTTTTTCTTTCTCTTTTTTTATGATAAAATTTATGTTATGAAATATACCATTTTAAAATGTACAATTTAATGGTTTTTAGTATATTGACAAACTTACACAACTATCAGCACCATCTAACATCACTCTTCCATCACCCTCCAAAGGAATCCCATACTCATTAGCAGTCACTCTCTAATCTGCTCTCCCCCATCCTGGAAACCTAAGGTTCTGGGTGTATGGATTTACCTATCTTGGGCATTCCCAAAGAGTTATATAGAATGTGTGGCCTTTTCTGTTTGGCTTCTTCCATTGAGCATAATGTTTTCAAATTTCATCCATATTGTACTTTATTTCTTTTTATTGCTAAGTAACATTTCATCCATGGCATAGATATACAATATTTGTTTATCCATTCATTAGTTGATGGACATTTGGCTTGTTTCCACTTTTTGGTTATTATGAATAATGCTGCTATGAACATTTATGTATGTGTTTTTGTGTGACTGTACGGGTTATCAATCCTCTTAGATTTCACCTAGGAGCGAAATTGCTGGTCATATGGTGATTCTATGTTTAATTTTTTGAGTAACTATCAGAGTGTTTTCTATATTGGCGACACCATTTTATTTATTTATTTTTTTGCAGTTTTTGGCCAGGGCCGGATTTGAACCCACCACCTCAGGTATATGGGGCTGGCACCCTACTCCTTTGAGCCACAGGCACCGCCCGCAACACCATTTTATTTAATGCCTTCCCACAAGCAATACTTGAGGGCTCTTGTTTTTTGACATCTTCAATAGGAGTTATTTTCTGGGATTTAAAAAAAGTTATAGCTCTCCTAGCGGCTGTAAAGAGGGTATCTTTTTGTTTTCTTTTGTATTTCTCTAATGACTGATGATGTTGAGCACCTTTTTATATGCTTAGTGGTTATTTCTATATCTCTTTTGGAGAAATATCCAAATCTCTTCCCCCATTTTAAAATTAGATTATTTGTCCAAATCCTAGGGAATACAAATTATTTAATTGCTTGTAATTGCTCTCCAAATTTCTAGGCACCATTGGTTAAAAAATATGATGACTTAGATTTTATTTTCTTGCTCTTGGGATACAGAGTTCAAGTGAAAGCTACAATAGTTCTAAAAATTCTCCAGGACATCTACAGAGATTGCCTGGAGGGGAGGTATTTGTCTCAACAGATGGATTTTCAAAGAAGAGAGAGGTGTCAGAGAACTGATGGGGTTCAGACTGCTACCCTAAAATATGGCACTTTAGCATGTGAGAAAACAACAGAAACAAGAACATTACTGTTGCTCTCCCTGGATCTTCTTCCCTGAAGCAGATCATAAAACCCTCATTCCAGAGGTGTCTTCCGTGTTCCTGGAAGAAAGGAACATTCTTATCTGTGAAGACATAAGGACACAGAGAAGACTCTGAACAAACAGGCCTTGCTAGGTCCCCCAGTTTATTACCATAACATTATATACCTCTGTCCAGTCTCCATGACTAACTATCAACTTCTTCATCAAACCTAGCTTAAAAAATACACAGGTTTCCGGGTGGCGCCTGTGGCTCAGTGAGTAGGGCGCCGGCATGGTGGCGGGTTCGGACCCAGCCCCGGCCAAACTGCAACAGAAAAATAGCCGGGCGTTGTGGCGAGCGCCTGTAATCCCAGCTGCTCCGGAGGCTGAGGCAAGAGAATCGCGTAAGCCCAAGAGTTAGAGGTTGCCGTGAGCCGTGTGACGCCACGGCACTCTACCCCAGGGCGGAACAGTGAGACTCTGTCTCTACCAAAAAAAAAAAAAAAAAATACACAGGTTTCCCTGTTACTTTGGGTCTTCATCTCTGAAGTTTCCATGTAAAACTCACATAAATAAATTAGTATGTTTTTCTTTTGTTTAATCTGTTTTTTGTTTTAGGGACTTCAGCCGTGAACCTAGTGATGGGTGAGGAAAAGATATTTTTTCCTCATTCATAGAACATATACCAGCCAAGAGAAGGAAGAATACCTGGTTTTAAAGCTTTGAGGAATTTACTCACACTCAAATTTAACATCTTAGAAATAAGAGTTAAGGCCCTCTTGGAGAATTAACAAATGCACTCATGGATGATGTTTTGAAAGTAACAATGTTCCTACAGAGAACTTCTACATTTGCACCTCCTTCTATAAGCCACCTCAAATCGCCTAAGTCTCTCCAAATTGAGTTATCCCATGTCTGAAATATCACAACACTGGTCTTATGCTTCCATGTTACTTTCTACTGATATCTGTGTTTTTCCTTCTCCCCATCTTATGTCCCCCACTGTGTGCGAGCAGACCCTACCTGATTTGGTACCCCACCCCCACAGCACTTACCACGGCTTTGCACAGAGCAGGGACTCAAATATATGCAAGTGTTCTGGACTGGTATCTTGCTAATAATCATTTGCAGTATTTGATTGCATTTCATTACATTCCACTGACAATTACTAAAATGCAATTAAATTCAATATTACAGTTTGGGATTTCCAGAAAATTTCTCTCCCTCTAAGAAATGTGTAACAATTTAGCGAGGGCAATGCCAGCTCCAAGGTAAGCCTAATAAGCTTCGTTTATGATACGGATTCGAGGCCCATCTTCATCTTTCCACGTCCAATTCAAGTTAGGTCGTTAAAAGGAAACCTTTTTCTCTTAGCAACCCAGTCCGATCCCCTTCTCTGGCCTCTTTCTGTCCTTTTGTTGGCAGGCTACTTCAGCCTCTGTCCTTTAATTTTAACAATTTATGCCTCACACGTAGCCTTTGTTTTTAAGTGAACAGAGATTTTCAAAGCCTATTCTGAGAGAATCCTCCCTGGTTTCCGACCCTTCTACTTTGGGGGTGGAAATAGCTTCTCTGCTTTGAAACTCTGGCAAGGAAAAAGAATGGAAGAAAAAGTTGCATTTAAACTTTTAGAAGTTGATTCACGGCCGGTGGCACAGTAAAAGTTCCGCAGTGTGGAGAAAGACTCGACGCAGTTTGGGTGGCCCCGGATTAGGCGGGGGCGGCTTCTGCGGAACAGGAGGCGGCCGAGCCCCCAGGACTTCTGAGGTCTCGGCCGCCGCTTCCCGGCGCGCCCCCAGCTGAGGTCCGGCTCCCCCCGGGGACTGATGTCGCGCGCTTGCGTGCTGTGGCCGAAACGCCGGGCTCAGAGGCCAGCCCCAAAGAACCTAAGCGAGTAGGGGGCGGCGCGCGGGGAGGGCGGAGAGCCGGGGGCGCCGGAGGCTGGTGGGCGTCGGGGGTGGAGATGTAGATGTGACGCCGCGGCCCGGCGGGTGCCAGACCGGTGGACGCGCTGCAGCTCCGAGGCGGCTCTCCGGAGAGCGGCGGCCGCGGAGACGCCCGTCCCGACACCCCAGTTCCGGGGCGCCGGGCTCGCCGCGCGCTAGGGCCGGAGAAGCGCGGAGCGGCCGAGCGGCGCGAGGCCGGGGGCCCGCGGGCGGGGCCGCGCGCTGCCGGGCGGGAGGCTGGGGGGCCGGGGCCGGGGCCGCGCCCCGGCGCGGGTCGGAGGCCGGGGCCGGGGCCGGGGGGCGGCGGCTCCGCGCTCGGCTCCAGCGGCTCGGGGCCCCCGGCAGAGCCCCGGAGGGCCCATGGCAGCCGGGAGCATCACCACGCTGCCCGCCCTGCCCGAGGACGGCGGCAGCGGCGCCTTTCCGCCCGGTCACTTCAAGGACCCCAAGCGACTGTATTGCAAAAACGGGGGCTTCTTCCTGCGTATCCATCCCGACGGCCGAGTGGACGGGGTCCGGGAGAAGAGCGACCCTCACAGTGAGTGCCGCCCGCTCTCCAGCCCCTCTCCCCGGGAGTGCATGTGCTTTCTTTCTTTCTTTTTTTTTTTTTTTATTCCCAGTTTTTGTTTTGTTTTTTTTAGTGCATGTGGTTTCTTTCCACGCGGCCCTCGGCGGCTTCGGGTTCACCGCACGCCCGCCCCTTCCCGAGCTGCGGTGTCGGGCTGGCCTGACGCCCCCCCGGGTGGGGGCAGTGTCCTTTTCCCCTGGGAAGCCAGTCCCTGGGCCGGGGCAGCCTTCCCGCAGACAACCTGTCGCATCCGGGATGCCGGCGGCGGGGAGCCGAGCGCCGCTCTCGCCCTCGGAGAAGCCTCCGGGTCCCGTGCGTGCTGTCCGGACCGCAGCACAGTGAAACGCTCTTGGTTGGAAAAATACCTTTCCAGACCCCTGGCCTTAAATTTCGACTCCGTAGGACCCGAGGCGTGGGGCACACCGCTCTCACCCACGCAACAGTACAGAAAAAAATTTGATTTTTTTCTGAATTGACTAAAGTGGAAAGAGCAACAAACAGAAACAGAAAAGCCCAGATTTTGTTAATAAAGAGTGATAGACTTTTGTATCATAGAGAAAAGAAGTGCAAAAACCTGTATCTTCTACCTGCAGTTATTAGGTTCGGGAGCGAATCTTAAACCCAGAGTCTGTTTCCTCATTCTTAAAGTGGAAATAATATATGCCTTGCATCCAGTTTGAGGATGAAATGAGAATTACAATTTTGTTTTCAGTAAACAAACAAACAAAAAAAATGTTAGTGGTTCTGGAAATAACATCGGCCTAAATCAGTGAATGTCAAAGTGTAGAGGTGGATCTAGAATCACTTGGAAGTTGTGTTATAAAACAAATGGCTGGGTGGCGCCTGTGGCTCAAGGAGTAGGGCGCCGGTCCCATATGCCGGAGATGGCAGGTTCAAACCTAGCCCCGGCCAAAAACCAAAAA
This sequence comes from Nycticebus coucang, assembly GCF_027406575.1. Classification (NCBI taxonomy): domain Eukaryota; kingdom Metazoa; phylum Chordata; class Mammalia; order Primates; family Lorisidae; genus Nycticebus; species Nycticebus coucang. Next base: position 48,979,900 of record NC_069780.1, read on the forward strand.
AAAAAAAAAAAAAAAAATGGCTGGACTCTGTTCCCCAGCGTTTATGGCTCTCTTAAGTCTGGAGTGCTGAAAATTCTCATTTTCTAGAAAGTGGCCAAGTGATGCTGATTTGGGGACCACACTTGGAGAGCTACTGGTCTGGATAAAAGAGGTCAGAAAAGGGCATAAGAACTGGCTGATTTACTACACTGATGGAATTTGAAGTGAGAGAGAGAGGTGACCATAGTATATTTTAAGCTTACGTCCTGTAGGTAAACATATGTTTTAAAAGCAGTGTGTTCTGGCATTCCTTCCTTTATGGATTCTAGGTAGAAAGTCTGAGAAAAGACCTGCAAGGTTCCAGAGCTCCACTTCCCAGTACTTTTGTCTTTGTCTTAAGATACTGATGGAATGTCATTCACTGTGGGGAAAAACGGAAGAGGAGAGCTCTACAACCCAGCAGGCGTAGACAAAGGAATGGGAAATGCACTTTTATGTTATCTGGGTCTCAACCAGCAAAAGATGCAAGTCTTTAATTCTTTTTAGGCCTGCCATAATTTAAAAAATGTATCATTCATTTTATCCAGTAAGACTGAAAAGATTTTTGTAACCTGTTATATGTGTTAATGCTGGTTCTCTACTCTGGTAACATGAGTAGATTTTACAAAATTATGTTTGTGATTAAATTATCTTTGTTCTGCAGTTGTCCACTAGACTAGCTCAGCCGAATAAGGCAAGGTACATGGATGTCCCAATTAGTTTTGTTATTTTCTAGTATCAAAAACTATTAATAAAAAAACATGTCTTATGACCAGACAACAGAATAACTCTCTTTTTTTTTTTTTTTTTTTATTTTTGGCCGGGCCTGGGCTTGAACCCGCCACCTCTGGCATATGGGACCGGCGCCCTACCCGTTGAGCCACAGGCACTGCCCCAGAATAACTTTCTTTCAGATTGGTACTTCCCTTCATACTCTTTTACAGACTCTGTTAGTTGCTGAATCTTTTTTTTTGAAGAGACAGAGTCTCACTCTGTGTCACTCAGAGTGCTGTGGTGTCACAGCTGACAGCAACCTCCAGCTCTTGGGCATAGGTGATTCTCTTGCTTCAGCTACAGGCCCCCGCCACAACGCTCAGCTATTTTTTGTTGCAGTTTGGCCTGGGCCGGGTTCAAACCCGCCACCCTCGGTATATGGGGCTGGCGCCCTACTCACTGAGCCACAGGCACAGCTCTGTTTTTTCTTTTTTTGGGGGGGGGATAGAGTCCTACTATGTTGCCCTTGGTATAGTGCCCTGGGGTCACAGCTCACAGCAACCTAAACTCTTGGGCTGAAGCGATTCTCTTGCCTCAGCCTCCCAAGTAGCTGGGACTACAGGTGCCTGCCACGACAACTGGCTATTTTTTTTTTTTTTTTTGCAGTTATGGCCCGGGCCAGGCTTTTGAACCCCCACCCTGGATATATGGGGCCGGTGCCCTACTCCTTGAGCCACAGGCACCACCCCACCTGGCTGTTTTTTTGTTGCCATTGCCACCATTGTTGTTCAGCTGGTCAGGGCCAGATTCTAATGCACCAGCCTTGGTGTATGTGGCTGGTGCTGTAACCATTGTGCACCCTCCAGCCTGAATCATTTTTTCTTTGAAGCTTTTGATGCCTTCTTTGCCTGACAATGATATACTATGCAGAGACTAGCCAGTGGGGATAATTCGGAATTGTATCACATTACTAGGCTCCTAAAAACAGCTGTTAACCCCCCCCCCACTATTGTATTTTTATTTTTGTGATCTTACTTTAACTCAGTGGCTCACAAATGGGGGTGATTATGCCCCCTAGAACACAATGCCTGGAGACATTTTCCGCTGTCATACCTGGAAGGATGCCATTAGCATCTAATAGGTAGAGATCTGCTGCTAAATGTCCAGCAATACATAGGGTAGTACCCTAAACAACACATTTTCAGACCCCAAGTGTCATTAGTGCTAACACACACATTGCCAACTTTATAACTAGCTAAAGACAAGATGTTAGAAGTGAAAAGTAAAAGTTGGGCACATGGTAGGCAGAAGGAGTTCTTGAACCCAGAACTTTGAGAGCAGTCTGGGCAACATAGTAAGACCCTGTCTCAAAAAAACAAAAATAAGAGTGAAAGGTAGAATAACTCATTCAGATTTGTGGATCCTACTATTTTTTTTAAAGGATACCTTTTACCAGGCAATAGACTGACAAGAATACAAACCTAAAAAATGACGATTTAGTCCCCTTCTATATAACCTGACTTGAACTTACATTTAAGTAAGTAAATATTTTCTTGCATGTTGAATATACACTGATAGTTGACCAAACCAGGAGGCGACTGATGGGAAAGATATAAGAAAAAAAATGAATGTAGACTTTAAATAGTATATCCTCTCAACCACACACCCCCTTCCCCTGGAAAATCTGACCAGCAAATATGGAGAAATAAAAGCAGAGTTAATGGTAGCCACAATTTCCTACCAGATTGTGGCTCAGATATCAAGACCTGTTTGAAGAGTTGTAAATGTACTGCCTCACTCCTTAAACTGTTTTGTCCAATTGACCTAAAAGTCTGTCACTGGAGACTTTTTTCTTTTGGCATGACACTTTTCTGCCCAGATGTTTTCTAACATGGAAGTGATTCTGAAAGGCTGAGTTCAGCCCTTATCAGATGTTAACATTGAGTGTGAATTAAATTGTGAGTGATTTCTTCTCCAAAAGATGGCTGGAAGGCCTGGGGTTTGAGGAGGGATGCCTTGGAGATTGTGATGTAATTGGTAGGGTACAGGCTAGGTGTTGGGGGAGAGGGATGGGAGCGGGAACTGTGAGGCAGGGAAGGACAGAAGCAAAAACTTTCTGAAAGAAGAGGCAAGAGAGGATGACTGAACACAAATGTTTCCAATTGTTCAGTGTTGCTGAAGGTCAGCCTTGCTTCACACCTGGGTGTTCTCTAGAGTTTACTCTCTGTAGGCCCCTTTTCTGGAACTTTTCTCATAGTGCTGGAATAATCTTCATTTGGCACAAGAGTCTTGATAAAAGCAAGATGTTAGAAGTGGTTACAGCGTCTGTGCTTCTCCACCATGTGTGCTGCCTTTGATGTTGTGGCAGACCTCTTCCAATGTCCATGGGAACGTACAACGTTATGTACTCTGAAGTAGTGCACCATGTGAAAACTTTGAGAAGAACGTTTATCCCTAGCAGTGCACTCAGCATGTGGTATATAGTTAATTGAAATGTATGCAGCTTATATACATTTTAGCCTTAAATTTATTCCAGATGTTCTTATTTAGGAAAAAAAAATGAAGGTAGTTCTGGATCTACTTTTGGGCTTCTCCTAGGAGGTAGCTAGCTGCCTGTCTACCATTCCTCTTTGCTTCTAGGCTCCAGAGGACGCTGAATCTTGGAGGGGCAGAGGGACCTGTCACTCCACTGGGGAACAGGGGTAGAGTCCAGGTGGTCCTGACCTCCGTGCTCTTTGCCATGCAGTCCCAATCATAAAAATACGCACTTGTGAAATTTGAAGGGAGGTGTCAGACCTTCTAGTTCTCTGATTTCATTTTATAGAAGAGGATGTTAAAGTTTGGGCAAGTCAACAGTTATCTGAGTTCACCTGTACAGTTCCCCTTGTCATCCTGAACATCCTGAACAGGCTTCTTGCCCACCTGCCTTCTTGCCTTCTGTTTCTGTCCTCCCTGGACCTCAGTGTCCTCTTCCCTTCAACCACAGACAGCACCCTTCTGGGCCCCTTTTTTCTTTAGGCTTCCTGCATTTTAGGGTGGGGAGATGGCCAGCTCCTCTAAGGACTTCCTGCTAATTTGCAGTTGGCTCAGGTCGGATTCCTGGGATTTTGGAGAAAATGACCTTTCCTTCTCTTCACTGCCTTTGTGAACTACTGATTTAATAACACTAGATTCTCTCTACCTCTCTTTGGTAATATCTGCCAAGTAGATCCTACTAACTTGCCTTAATAAATGCAATATTTACTGTAATGCTATTTGTGGCCAGTAAACAAATGAAGTCAGATGCTAATAGCTCATTTAATCCTGGAAATCATGTAATCGGTACAGCAATGAAAGGACAATTCATGAGTCATAGATATTACTACACCTTAGGAGCCTTTTCAGATGAGTTTGACGCCAAGTGACTTCAGCCTAAAAAAGGCAATGTCTCCTCATAACATGTCCTGGGGCCTTTTTGTTTTGTTTATAAAATGGCTATTATGTAATTAGACTTTGTTTAATGGCGTAACAGTCTATTTCTGAGTATTCTCATTTTGATTGATGATTTATGTGAAAACACCATGGTCATAATTTTTAAATTTAATTTGAAAATAAAATGTTACAGATATAATGAACAAAATAAGAACCATCCTTTAAACATAATAACCATAAAATTGACTCTATTAATACTCTACACACTGCTGAGAAGTCACGATCAGTGATATTGAAAAAGGGGATTTAAGGTCTCTCATTATCGGGATTGCTATTTTCTTTTTTATAGAGACAGAGTCTCACTTTATTGCCCTTAGAGTGTTTTGGCATCACAGCTCACAGCAACCTCCTGCTCCTGGACTTAGGTGATTCTCTTGCCTCAGCCTCCCCAGTAGCTGGAACTACAGGCGCCCCTCACAACGCCTGGCTATTTTTTGTTGCAGTTTGTCCAGGGCTGGGTTTGAACCCGCCACCCTCGGTATATGGGGTCAGTGCCCTACTCACTGAGCCACAGGCGCCGCCCAGGATTGCTATTTTCAAACCATGAGATGCCTATACAACAGCATGGTCACTACACACATTATATTCTTTGCTTGTTTTTCCAATTCTGGTGTGCGTTGGTTTTCCAAATACTCTACTTAGGCCCCTTTGTCCTGTAGCACACATCTGTAAGAAGGTTGGCCTGAGGTAAGAATCTGTGACCATGAAGTGGAGCAAGGCAAATCTGCACATTCAGGGGAGACATCTGTACCTCATTAGTATATTCTATCCAGACAGGTATTTGGTTATGTTTTGGTTTTGAGCTTGTCATTTTTCTGTGTGCTGAAATTAGGGATCCAATCTTTTACATAATGTGTATATTGTCAATGCTCTGTCAATAATTAATGCTTGGTTCCTTGCAAAATAATTTGGAATAATGATTATCAATGTAGAACTTTAGTTATGTCCTTAGAAAATGCATTTATGGCACCATGATTTTCAGTGATCCTTGTATCCATGATTCAGTCTACATCTAATAACAATAATTTCAAGCTGGGTGTGGTGGCTCACATATGTAATCATAGCAGTCTGGGAGGCTGAGGCAGGTGCATTGCTTGAACTTAGAAGTTTGAGACCAGCCTGAGCAAGAGCAAGACCCCATGTCTTAAAATAGTTGGGCGTTATGGTGGGCGCCAGTAGTCCCAGCTACTGGGGAGGCTGAGGCAAGAGGATCTCTTGAGCCCAATGGTCTTTGGGCTCAAAGTGAGACTCTGTCTTAAAAAAAAAGTTAGACCACATATCTAAATGTACGTGTTACTACACCAAGAAAACCATAAACTTTGACCACGCTTTATCCAGTACATGGCCCGTGATTAGTTATTCCACAGGAAGGTCCATAGAGAACATTTCCATCAGCGGCTGACATGTAGGGAGCGCTCTCTGAGTAAAGGTATCGACGTTTGTTTATGTAGAGGAGTCATGGGCCCTCCTTTAAGGTGCCAGCATCTTCTCAAAGTGCCTCAGTTATGAACAGAGAATAATCTCACAGAGTCTAGCCAGATCATTACTGCTCTATACAAATTTCCTTTTGTCTTGGCTGAAGTTTAATCACATACTAAAAGTTTGTATAACAATTATAAATTAAACCAGGATATTCCTTACAATTCAATGATACCTAGAACATAACATTTAATATTCATATACCTGCTCTTCATTGTTATTATCTCCAAAATACCTTGACATTCTGTGAACCTTTCATTTCAGAAGCCAATTGGATAATTCAACCTAGAGGTAGGTTAATTTTAGGAAATCATAGCCCTTTGAAAATACTAATACACACACACACACACACACACACACACAGAGAACTATTACAGATTTCTGTAATGAATGAGCATTAAGGATACTCTGGTCAAGTCAAAAGTTACCTTGTACAAGAAAAATGACAGAAGACAACTGGGATGAGACATAACTTGAATACTGAATATTGGCTGTCTGTTGCCTTCAAGCCCTCCAAATCTCTTTAAACTAAAAATAAACTAAAACAGGTGTTTCAAGCGAGACTCATCTGGCTTCTAAGGACCACACTCTATGGCTCAATGGGGCAGCTCCCCTGAGAGTCTTTGCTTCTCTTGTCATCCTCTCCTAAGTTCCTATGGCTATAAATAACCTAGCTTAGAGGTCTCCTTGGCCAAAATTATTTTTATATATTTATGTATATATATATATATATATATAAATATATGTATTTTTTGAGACAGTCTCACTTTGTCACTGTTGGTAAAGTGCCGTGATGTGATAGCTCACAGCAACCTCAAACGCTTGGGCTCAAGTGATCCTCCTGCCTCAGCTTCTTGAGTAGCTGGGACTATAGGAGCCTGTCATAGCAGCTGGCTATTTTTAGAGACAGGGTCTCACTCTTGCTCAGACTGGTATCGAACTAGTGAGATCAGGCCATCTGCCTGCCTGCCTTGGCCTCCCAGAGTGCTTAGATTACAGGCGTGAGCCACCATGCCTGCCCATTGTGGTCTATCTTTTAATGAAGAAAAGTATACTATATAACAAAGTTATATTAAGAAAACATCTGGGAATCTTGGAGGCTGGCAATTAGCTTGTCTTAGAATAATCTATAGAAAGATTAATCATTTTTCAGGATTTAAAAGTTTAGAACTTTTGGGGCGGCGCCTGTGGCTCAAAGTGGTAGGGTGGCAGTCCCATTTGCCGGAGGTGGCGGGTTCAAACCCAGCCCGGCCAAAACCCACAAAAAAAAAAAAAAAAAAAAATTTAGAACTTTTTTCTTTTTTTTTTTGTAAAAACTCTTGTCTCTACATCATCCTCGGTAGAGTGCCGTGGCATCACACAACTCACAGCAACTTCCAACTCCTGGACTTAGGCAATTCTCTTGCCTCAGCCCCCTGAGTAGCTGGGACTACAGGGGCCCCCCACAACGCCTGTCTATTTTTTTTTGTTGCAGTTTGGCTGGGGCCGGTTCGAACCTGCCTCTATACTTTATTCTTCTATTTCATTTCCTTTTTAAAACTCTTTAAATTCTGGATTCTGCCCTCAGTATTCCATGTAAATCATGCTTTATGAGAGCACCACCAGTCTTCCGTTTCAGTGACACTAGCCTTTTCCAGTTTGTCATCCTCCTGTGACACATGGCACTATCGTCTGCCCGACTTTCTGAGAATTCCTTGGTGTTCGTTACACTGCATCAGTCTGCTTCTCTGCTCACCCATCCAGCTGTCTTTTCTTCCTACTCTCCCTTCTGGTTTTGTGCTTTTTGGTGTCCCCCTCTATTCCTCTTTCTGGGCACTTATATTCCTTCGCAAATCGTTTACAGTCTCTGCCTCTGTTCTGATTCCCTGTCTCTGGGTTTCTCACTGTTCGAAGGATCACCACAGTTTCAACTTAAGATGCATAAACAAGACTATATAATTTCTCAAATAAGCACCCTTTCCTACTGAGTTTCTTCTTGTAGTAACATTATTCTTACAAATGTTACTTCTTGTAGTAACATTATACTTACAAAAGGTAGACAGTTTTTAGTTGTCTTTGGTGCCGTTTTCCCCTTACTCCTGTGTATGTATTTCTCTCTCTGAAATGTTTCCCAGACTTAGTGATTTATCTTGCCCTGTGACTTGATTTCACCCATACTTTGCAATCCGACTATTGTAGGCACTAACCGGACCTGCCTGGCTTTCCATATGGCTCAAATATGACTTCCTGCGCAATCTTATTTCCTACTGTTTACCACCCATCCTCCTCGTATGCAGCCAGCACTGTGCTATAAGTATGGTCTTTCTGACATGACACAACCATTATTGTTACAGTAATTGATCTTCCCTCTTGTGATCCTTGTTTTTGGAAAATCCTTCTTTTTCTCACCAATTCCTCTCTCACACCCTCCTCCCATTGTTTCTTTTCTGTGAAAAAATCTTAAGATCCAGCTCAGCAGCCTGGTGTGATGGCTCACACCTGTAATCCTAGCACTTTGCCAAGCCAAGGTGGGTGGATAGCCTGAGCTCCAGAGTTTGAGACCAGCCTGAGCAAACGAGACCCGTCTATAGTAAAAATAAATAAAACTAGCTAAGCATGGTAGTGAGTTCCTGTGGTCCCAGCTACTTAGGAGGCTGAGGTAAGACGATTGCTTGAGCCCAAGAGTTTGTGGCTGCTGTGAGCTATGATGCAAAGGCACTCTGAGTTACACAGTGAGACTCTATCTCAAAACACAAACAAACAACAACAAAAAACGATCCAGGTCAGTAGTCTCCTTTATGAAACTTTCCCCGACCTTCCCAGGGAGAGTTAATGGTTTCTGCCTCAGTTAATGTTGAGACTTGGTACCTAGTCTCAACATAGAACTTAATGTTTTTTGAAATAGTTAATTGTTTATGTGTCTGTCTCTTGTACTGGGACTGTGAGCTCTTTGTAAGCTAGGATTGGATCAAATTTCCTGTATCTGTCCTCACACAGTGGCCACTCACAGCATGCTATTTAATTGAACATGTATGCAATAAATGAGCCAAGTCTCTTAATTTCCTTTTGGCCTTTCTTTCATATCCTCTTCTTCTTTTTAGCCTTCAACCAAGCTGCTTCCTTGAGCCAGAATGTCTCCTCTGCCCTCCTCCATCTGTTCTTTGAACACATTGTCATGTACCTATCTTTCCCTTCCTGCATGTGATCTAAAATTCTCTGTAATATTATAGCTTGCTGTGCTTCAATTTTATGGGCAGTTTCTAGATGGTAAGGAATTTTCATTTAAAAATTTTTTATTTAAAAAAATCCGAATAATATTATCCAGCAGTTCCTTACTCTCTCTTCTGTTCTGAGGGTCTAAGGCTGAACTTGCTTATCCCATTGTCCCCTTTGTTCCATTGCTGATTGAGTGATCAACTTGAGGTTCAATCTGTATTGGTGAAATGAGTAAAAAGCTTTAAGGCTCACAGTGGTTGTGGCGCTAGCCACATGGACCGAACCTGGCGGGTTTGAGCCTGGCCCAGGCCAGCTAAACAATAATGACAAGTGCAACAAGAAAATAGCTGGGCATTGTGGTGGGCGTCTATAGTCCCAGCTACTTGGGAGGCTGAGGCAAGAGAATTGCTTAAGCCCAAGAGGTTGAGGTTGCTGTGAGTTGTGATGCCATAGCACTCTACCCAGGGTGACATAGTGAGACTCTATCTCAAAAAAAACAAAAAAAAAAAACAAAAACAAATGTTAATTAAATACAAATAATTGGATCAAACATGTAACATGGGTAAGTTTAATATAGCACCACTGTAGCTCATTTCTGCAAAGATCTTTCACATTATGCAAGGTAGGCAATAAAGGTAAAATGTAATAATTTGTTGAAATCACTTTTCACTGTAGAAGGTTTCCTTTTCTGTTATTAAGTGGCATATTAGTTATGGTAGTCAGTATTAATGTTTAGTTCCAGAACTGGTTATAGTCCTCCAACTAAAGAATGTAAATCTGGAAATTCATGCTTGTTTCTGCCACTTTAATCCATATATTAGTTTCTCTCTCTCTCCCTCTCTCCCCATCCCTTATTCAAATCTAAAACCAGTGAATCGTTTTAAAAATTAAGAGTAAGGGCTGCCTAGTCTCACTGTTAGTGTCTTTGTTGGCAGCAATGAAACGACACTGATAGTTTCATCTTCGTGTTCATTCAGATTTATGAGCCAGTACTCATCACAACAATCTGTAGAACTATTGAAAGGATAGAAATTGTATGACAAAGTGAGTCATAGTCTTTGTGATGTGATGTCTGTAAGGGTGGGTGGGAAAAATTGCTGCATGACCAGTCTCCTACTCTTTTCTAAGCTGAATCATTTTGCAAATAGAAAACAATTCATAGGTTTTTAGGTGGTCATTACATAAATAGGAAATGGAAAAGAGTAAAAAGGTCAAATAATACCTCCATTTAAAAAATTACTCTTTGAAACACATCACTTGATGAACAGACCTTATTTTGAACTAGAAATGGAATAAATTTTTCTACTCCCTGATGTGTATCTTTCAATACAACACCTGCCCCATGTTTTCCTTACATATTTTTATTTTTTCTGTTATGTTACTTTTCTTGCCTAGATTTTTTTTTTTTATTCTGCTGTCATTTGACCTTTCTCCTTATAACTATATTTCTAGCCACATGATTAATTTGGAGATGGGATGTGTATACTGGGGAGAGGTGTCATTTACTCACTGGCTGGATGACTACATGAATTGGATGAAGACACAAGAGAGAAGGTCCCTTTGAGTTTGGAAATTGTGATTCTGGGATGGTATAATCTTACATTTTGCATTCTTAGTCCTGTTCTGTTACTTTTCATTTTATTAGAAACAGAAGTTTGGAGAGTTTTTCCCTAAATCATATTTAATTTTTAGTCTTTAGATGTAAGATTTATTAACCTTATTTCCATTATCTTCTTTAAGTTAGGGATTTGTAAAAAAAAAAAATTAAAGTGAAAAGAGAAATGTTCTATTTTGAGTGTTTCTAAGTTTTAGAAGTTCTTCTTACATATTTACATTTATACATGACTGTAAATTCAATAACTTAGTAATAGGAATATAATTTTTTTTTCTTTTTTTGCAGTTTTTGGCCGGGGCTGGGTTTGAACCTGCCACCTCTCTAGTATTGGGGCGGGTGGTCCTACTCCTTTGAGCCACAGGCACTGCCCGGGAATATAATTTCAGTGAGAGTGGGAAAATAGTTTTGCTGTTTTAGTAAAGTATACTAACAGATAAAGAAGGCATATATAGTAGGTGTTGGATTGAAGAAATAATGAATTTCAGTGGTGCTCTTAGCTGTTAAATGGTGGTAAAAGTGGGGCTCAGATGATTTTGTGGAGGGGTGGCATTAGAGCCATGAGATGTTCATGGGCTCTATCCAGCCCAGCTCAGACTACTAGAGAGATTGTCTTAGTGACCGGGCAGGGTCCTGCTGCCCTGTGATAGAGGAGGGGCCAGTTGTTTGGCCTTTACCACTGTACTATATTTCTAGAACTTTGATATTTACTGCGTATTTATTAAATGAATGAATGAAATTCTTGAGAACATGCTGTAAGCCAGCTTCACAAGTAATCTATTTAATCTTGAATACCCACCTATGAAGCAAATATCCTTATCCTCATCTTATAGATTAGAAAATAGTTTTTTTTCTTAGCCGGGCGTTGTGGCGGGCGCCTGTAGTCCCAGCCACTCGGGAGGCTGAGGCAAGAGAATCCCTTAAGCCCAGGAGTTGGAGATTGCTGTGAGCCGTGTGAGGCCACGGCACTCTACCGAGGGCCAGAAAGTGAGACTCTGTCTCTACAAAAAAAAAAAAAAAAAAAAAAGAAAATAGTTTTTTTCCTATTGGCTTCTCAAAACACAATCTTTGCTCATGACAACTAGTAATTAATTGTGCATTCTAGACTTCTGAGTGTTTAGAATGGCCAGAATGCCACATGAATGTAGCAGAGATTTGAGCTGAAATAGTGATAATTCATGCTCTTCCTAGAGACTTTATCATGTCCAGCAGAGTCATGTCTCTGCATCTCCTTTCTTAACCTCTTTGTCTGTTGCCCTCTGCCTTGTTTAGGAAATACTTCTGTCATGGTTTAGTATAAAATAATTTTTGTTTAATATTTAGGGGTTGCTTTCTGAAGAACTTAGATTTTTTTTTTTTTTTTTTTGTAGAGACAGAGTCTCACTTTATGGCCCTTGGTAGAGTGCCGTGGCATCACACAGCTCACAGCAACCTCCAACTCCTGGGCTTAAGCGATTCTCTTGCCTCAGCCTCCCGAGTAGTTGGGACTACAGGCGCCTCCCACAACGCCCGGCTATTTTTTGGTTGCATGAAGAACTTAGATTTTTAAATGGTATATACAAAAATAGGATAAGACATAATTAAGGATAAATACTATACAATAGTGCACTGCATAAGACATTTCAGTCAATGACGGATTGTGTATTGTTGGCGGTCCCATTAGAGCATAGTACTGTATTTTCATTGTACTTTTTAAATTATTTTTTTGAGACAGAGCCTCAAGCTGTTGCTCTGGGTAGAGTGCCATGGCATCACAGCTCACAGCAACCGCCAACTCCTGGGCTCAAGCTATTCTTCTGCCTCCACCTCCCAAGTAGCTGGGACTACAGGTGCCCGCCACAATGCCCGGCTGTTTTTTAGTTGCAGCCATCATTGTTTGGCGGGCCCAGGCTGGATTCGAACCCACCAGCTCAGGTTTATGTGGCTGGTGCCTTAGCCGTTTGAGCCACAGGCGCTGAGCCCATTGTACCTTTTTTATGTTTACATACATAGATACTTACCACTATGTTACAGTTGCCTACCATGTGACATGCCATATAGGTTTTGTACCACACAGACTAGGTATGTAGCAGGCTCTGTCATCTAGGTTTGTGTAAGTACACTGTGATGTTCACACAAGGATGAAATCACCTAGGAACACATTTCTCAGAATGTATCCTGTGGATGTATCATATAACATAATGGTAAGAGTTTTTGTATCTAAACATAGAAAAGGTACAGTAGGAGACGCCATCTTCCAGTAATTCACCAAAATGACAAACACAAAGGGAAAGAGGAGAGGCATCCGATACATGTTCTCTAGGCCTTTTAGAAAACATGGAGTTGTTCCTTTGGCCACATATATGCGAATCTACAAGAAAGGTGATATTGTAGACATCAAGGGAATGGGTACTGTTCAAAAAGGCATGCCACACAAATGTTACCGTGGCAAAACTGGAAGAGTCTACAGTGTTACCCAGCAGGCTGTTGGCATTGTTGTAAACAAGTTAAAGGCCAGGGCGGCGCCTGTGGCTCAGTCAGTAGGGCGCCAGCCCCATATACCGAGGGTGGCGGGTTCAAACCCAGCCCCGGCCAAACTGCAACCAAAAAATAGCCGGGCGTTGTGGCGGGCGCCTGTAGTCCCAGCTGCTTGGGAGGCTGAGGCAGGAGAATCGCTTAAGCCCAGGAGTTGGAGGTTGCCGTGAGCTGTATGAGGCCACGGCACTCTACCGAGGGCCATAAAGTGAGACTCTGTCTCTACAAAAAAAAAAAAAAAAAAAAAAAACAAGTTAAAGGCCAGATCCTCGGGAAGAGGATTAATGTTTGTATTGAGCATATTAAGCACTCTAAGAGCCGAGATAGCTTCTTGAAACGTGTGAAGGAAAATGATCAGAAAAAGGAAGCCAAAGAGAAAGGTACCTGGGTTCAACTGAAGCGCCAGCCTGCGCCACCCAGAGAAGCCCACTTTGTGAGAACTAACAGAAAGGAGCCTGAGCTCCTGGAACCCATTCCCTATGAATTCATGGCATAATAAGCGTATAACATAGCACACAGGAGTACTAGTGGACCCATGTTTTTAGGAGCAAGAACCTAAGTATTCCCCATGAGCTCATGGCATAATATGTGTACAGCAGGGGCACATAAGATAACCAACAGTCCCCATGTAACAGTGACACAAGGTGCTGGGACCTATTTCCCACGAATTCAAAAGTCAATCAACACTTTGTCACATTAAATGGTAAGGTGCCTCCCTGAGCTGCTGGAACCTCTTCCCCTATGAATTCATGGCATGGTAGATACAAATAATAGCATAAAAATGTTTCTTGTTCATTCACTACAAGTGTGGTTTTTTTTCCCCCCAAAAGAAGTATTAAAGCAAATTTTAATGTGTCCTAAAAAAAAAGAAAAGGTACAGTAAAAATACAGTATTATGGCTCGGTGCCTGTAGCTCAAGTGGCTAAGGTGCCAGCCATATACACCTGAGCTGGCGCGTTTGAATCCAGCCCTGGTCTGCCAAACAACAATGACAACTACAACCAAAAAATAGCCGGGCATTGTGGCAGGGCCTGTAGTCCCAACTACTTGGGAGGCTGAGGCAAGAGAATTGCTTAAGGCCAGGAGTTGGAGGTTGCTGTGAGCTGTGATGCCACGGCACTCTACCCAGGGTGACAGCTTGAGGCTCTGTCTCAAAAAAAAAAAAAAATACAGTATTATAATCTTATAGAGCCACCATCATATACACCATCCATCATTGACCTAAACATTTTTTATGTGGCCCATGACTATATAGGATGGAATGAACTTTGAAGTCAGGGTCTGGAAGATTAAGCTAGGTCATGTAGAAAATGCAACGAGAATCAACTAAAAGGGATGCTTTAAAAGTATAGTTATGCTCTTTCAAGGAAGCTTGAGATAGGCTCACTATTTAAGGACATATAGTTTAAGATTCTTTTAAAAAGACAAAAAGTAGATGTACTTGGGTCTATTTTAATCTTCTTCAAGTGAAATTATCAATCAATAATTTTCTGCGTCTCTAAGTGAATAAAGACCAAGATAAATAAGGAGCTATCAAGAAAGTGTGATAAGTGTGAAAGCCAGATAAATTCGTCAAGGTATCTAAAATTAAACTCTTCTTTCTTTGAAATCACTTGCCCTCTTTTTTTTTTTTTTTTTGAGACAGAGTCTCAAGCTGTTGCCCTGGGTAGAGTGCTGTGGCATCACAGCTCACAGCAACCTCCAACTCCTGGACTTAAGCGATTCTCTTGCCTCAGGCTCCCAAGTGGCTGGGACTACGGGTGTCTGCCACAATGCCCAGCTACTTTTTGGTTGTAGTTGTCATTGTTGTTTGGTGGGCCTGGGCTGGATTCAAACCCACCACCTGTGGTGGTATGTGGCTGGCGCTTTAGCCGCTTGAGCTACAGACACCAAGCCACTTGCCCTCTTTTTTGACTTGTTTATGTATTCAAATGATCTCACCATCTTCCTTGCCAGCCAGGCCCATCTCTTGGAGTAAATTACTACTCTGCCACTTTTGCCAATCCTCACTTGACTCAAGTCCTATCCATTTCACTTCTGGGCTGCTTTACACACTCATACCAGACACTGCATTCTTGCTGCCCCTGGTCTAGTTCTAACCCTGACTACTGCAACTCCCTTCTAACTGATCTCATTTGTATTTGTTTGCTAAGACTTCCATAATGAAACACTGAAGACTGGGTGGCTCAAACAACAGCGATTTATTTTCTCATAGTTTTGGAGGCAAGATCAAGGTGTGGGCAGGTTTAGTTTCTTCTCTTCTTGGCTTTTGGATGGCTACCCTCTTGCTGGCTCTTCACATGGTCTTTCCACTGTGTTTGTGCCCCTGGTGTCTCTGCGCATGGCCAAATTTCCTCTTCTTTACAGAGACTCCAGTCAGACTGGATGAGGGCCCACCCTAAAGACTTCATTTTAACTTCATTTTAACTGATCACATCTTTAAAGGCCCCCATCTCCAAACACAGTCACATGCTGAAGTACTGGGGTTAAAGCTTCAAACTATGGGTTAGGTGCACAATTCAGCCTATAATGGCTCGTTATAAAGGGCGTTATTCCCTGCCAGGTTAACTATTCCGTTATTCTGTCTATTTGCCCAGTAGTTGGATGTCGTTCTTTCCTGAAGAGCAGCTCTGATCATGTTACTCCTTCTGTACAAAAACATTTGTGAACTTGAAAGAGCTCAATCCCCTGGTATACACACTGCCTTACTGATGTGGGAACCATTAAAGTCTGTACAATCAGAAAGAATAGGAAAGTTACCAGAAGATGTGTGGTTGTTATGGATATCCAAAAGGGGGATTAAAGTGTTTTCTGGAAACTATAGATAAGTAGTAAGCTTAATGTAGGTCCCTGAAAAAATTCCAAGAGGCTTGAGAATACTGAGAAAAGAAAATATCAGAGGCAGCACCTGTGGCTCAAAGAAGTAGGGCGCTGGCCCCATATGCTGGAGGTGGTGGGTTCAAACCTAGCCCCGGCCAGAAACAGCAAAAAAAAAGAAAAAGAAAAGATCAGAATAAGTAGTAAATAGGGTACTACAATGGAAGACTAACAACATATTAATATATTGATTTCAATGGAATATTTACTGAATTTCTCATAGCAATTTCTGTAAGAAAAGTACAGAAGAGAGTCTAAAGAGTTTTTCATGTTTGGCCTTCTTAAACCAGAGTCCAAGTCTAGCAACAGCCTGTTTTGTATAGAAAGTTTTATTAGAACACAGCACTCTTATTTGTTTAGATATTACCAGTGGCTGCTATCACACTACCATGGCAGATACCTGGCAAAGGCTAAAATACTTACATTATGGCCTTTACAGACAGTTCGCTGACACTGGGACTAAGCCATTATGTTTTTATGAGGAGTGAACACTCATTAGTCAACTGCATTTCTGTTACAACCCACTATTAAATTTAATGCTAATTTTCTGACACCCTTGTGTTAGAAACTATATAATATTATCCATAGGCTCGGCGCCTGTGGCTCAAGTGGCTAAGGCGCCAGCCACATACACCTGAGTTGGCAGGTTGAATCCAGCCTGGGCCTGCCAAACAACGAGGACTGCAACCAAAAAATAGCCGGGCGTTGTGGGTGGCGCCTGTAGTCCCAGCTACTTGGGAGGCTGAGGCAGAAGAATCGCTTGAGCCCAGGAGTTGGAGGTTGCTGTGAGTTGTGATGCTACAGCACTCTACTCAGGGCGACAGCTTGAGGCTCTGTCTCAAAAAAAAAAAAAATTGTCTATAGCTTTTGCTGGCATTCCTCAACCTTAATTCTGTGGCTAGGAATTCTTATCTCCAGGCTGATCTCTCAATCAAGCGTGCATTTACTAATGATCAAATGTCACTGATAATAAACAGGAAGTTTGCTTTTCCTCTAAAAAATAACAAATTAAAATTAGTGATAATAGATTTATTTATTTTTATTTATTTATTTATTTTTTATTAAATCATAGTTGTGCACATTAATGTGATTACGGGGCACCATACACTAGTTTCATAGACTGTTCAACACATTATTTATTTATTTTTTGCAGTTTTTGGCTGGGGCTGGGTTTGAACCCACCACCTCCGGCATATGGGGCTGGCGCCCTACTCCTTTGAGCCACAGGAGCCTCCAGATTATAGCTTTATTATCACAGTATGAAAGTATTTTTGATAGATAACTGATCCTCTTATCTAATTATCACAAAAACATCGTGCTTTAGTTATTCTAAATCAAAGTTGTGATTTTTGCTATAGTTTTCACCCAAACTTTTAACAATGGGAAAATTCATTTAGTTACTAACATACATGTTTTGCAGTTCAACTAATTTTTCTTGGAAGACACTGTAGGAAGTTGTGTTACTCAAAGTTAGATATTCTCTGCATGTTTTAATGAGATTAAAAAAACAAACAGTTGGGATATCTAATTACACCTACTTTGAATATTTTTCATACTTAAGTTTTTTTTGGCCATGCTTAATGACGTAGAATTGTAGAGCTTTTATGTTGCGGAATTCTGGAGAATCTTGGCCTGCAGATGTCACCTCCAGAAGTGGCTAAGGGGTCCTGTTAGGTGATTGTGTTCTAGAAAGAGGGTAACACTCACCAAGGCTGACACTTAAAGCACAGGGTTCTGGTATTTAGGTAAGACAGAACATTTTAAAGCCCTGCTGGGGGAAATATCTATGGAAACCTGCCTCAAGGATAGGTAATGAATGCTTCTTTACTTCATGTCGTGGATTTTAACCTGGGGGTCTGTGGATATGCCTCAATTTTCATGATTTCCTTAAAAATAGGTGCAAAATGCTAGCTGTCAAGTTGTTTTTCTGAGAAGAGAATACATAGGGTGGTGCCTTTGGCTCAGTGGGTAGGGTGCTGCCCTATATACTGAGGGTGGCGGGTTTGAACCCGGCCCCAGCCAAACTGCAACAAAAAATAGCTGGGTGTTGTGGCAGGCGCCTGTAGTCCCAGCTACTCGGGAGGCTGAAGCAAGAGAATCGCCTAAGCCCAAGAGCTGGAGGTTGCTGTGAGCTATGACGTCAGAGCACTCTACCGAGGGTGATAAAGTGAAACTCTGTCTCAAAAAACAAAAAAGAGAATACGTAGAATTTTGTCAGATTCTCAAAGAATTGTCTGTCGTCCAAGATAAGTTAAGGAGGGCAGGCGGGTTGGCTCAGATGTAATCCTAGCACGCTGGTAGGCCAAGGCATGCGGTTTGCCCTGAGCTTACAGGTTTGAGACCAGCCTGAGTAAGTGAGACTCCATCTCTAAAAATAGTTGGGCATTGTAGCAGGTGCCTGTAGTCCCAGCTACTCGGGAGGCTGAGGCCAGAGAATTGTTTGAGCCCAAGAGTTGGAGGTTGCTGTGAGCTGTGACGCCACAGCATTCTACCAAGGATGACAAAGTGGAATCTGTCTCAAAACAAAACAAAACCCCAAAATATGTTAATGAAAATATCACTAAATACACTATGTCTTATATTTGTCTTATAATTAATCTTATTGTCCTTGGGAACCAATTTGAACCACATCACAGTGAAAATGCTATTCCTGAATTGTGGGCCTTTAGTTTACAGGGAGTGATTTTCTGAGAAACATCTCTGTGAAACTTGTCCCTGTGTTAATTGTAAGAAATGTTTAAGGCTGCTGTTTACCTCATTGCATACTGTCCACGCTGAGGTTCCTTGGGGGAAGTTTCTCTTTAGTCACTGTCAGAGCTAGTTATGTTTCTCCTTAGCAGCCAGTTTATTTTTACCTTATGGCCTCTGGGAAACTTGTTATTGCTACTGGCTACTAGAAAGTCAAATATGTGGCCTGCTTCTAGCAAGTATAATCATCTCACTCACGGCTTCACCGATTTCAACCATTCATTTCTATTTGCCTTAAAAGCTTTTTTTTGAGACAGAGCCTCAAGGTGTAACCCTGGGTAGAGTGCTGTGGCATCACAGCTCACAGCAACCTCCAACTCCTGGGTTTAAGTGATTCTCTTGCCTCAGCTTCCCAAGAAGCTGGGACTAGAGGTGCCCACCACATTGCCTGGCCATTTTTTTTTTTTTTTTGGTTACGGTTGTCATTGTTGTTTGGCTGGCCCAGGATTTGAACCTGCCAGCTCTGGTGTATGTGGGTGGCACCTTAGCCACTTGAGCTACAGGTGCCCAGCCACTTAAAAACTATTTTTAAAAGTTTTTTTCTTGGTATGTTAATATCTTTGTAACTCACCTTGAATAGTATTCAGGGTCAAACAAGTTAAACCTCAAGAAAAATAATGTATCGATAGGTTATTTTAACTACAGAGCATCCACCATATCATCATATATAGCGTTTGGCCCTGGAGATTAAAACGTGAGAGAAGATTAGGTCCCTGTCCTTCAGGATGTGTTTTGTTTTGACACTGCCTTAAAGAGGTGTAATTCACTAAGGGCAATTATGTGTCCTTCCTGCTTTGCTTGTGGACTGTCCTGTGGTAGAGTGAGGTCATACCAAGGAGAGCAGTAAATCCTAACGGGGGAAGTCAGAAAAGGCTTCAAACAGGAAGGGCCACTGAACAGGGTGTTGGGAATCCAGTAGCTGTCTGCCAGGCAGACAGGGCGGGTGAGGGCATGAAGGCCAAGGGGGCAGTGCCAAGTTTGGCAAGTTTGGGGAACTGCAGGAAGTTTGGAATGACTTGAGTGTAGGGTTATGGAAAGAAGTAAGGCCAGCCAGGCAAGGGCTGGATTATGATGGGCCTGGTAACTGAACAACTGATTTCCTAGAAGCAGTGAGGAGTCACTGGAGGGTTTTAATCAAGGGAATAAGAGGACTAGATTTGAGCTTTTAAGAGATTGCTCAGGCAGGTGTGTGTAATCGATTAGAAGGTATAAGGCTGGGAGCAGGGAGGACAGTTAGGAAATTATTGCAGTGGTCCAGCTGAGAAATGTAAATCTCTTAGACCACTGCCCTGCCCATAGTAAGTGAGGTGCAGGCATACCTCGAGACATTGCGGGTTTGGTGCCAGACCACTGCAGTAAAGCAAATACCACAATAAAGCAAGCCAACAAAGTTTTTGGTTTTCCAGTGCCTGTAAAAGTTATGATTATACTATACAGTAGTCTATTAAATGTGCTATAGTATTATGTCTAAAAAGACAATGTGCACATTTTAATTTAAAAATGCTTTATTGCAAAAAAATATGCAGACGATCATCTGAGCCTTCATTGAGTCCTAATCTTGTTTTTTTTTTTTTAGAGACAGAGTCTCACTTTGTTGCCCTCAGTAGAGTGCTGTGGCGTCACAACTCACAGCAACCTCCAGCTCTTGGGCCTAGCAGATTCCCTTGTCCCAGCCTCTCAAGTAGCTGGGACCACAGGCACCCACCACAACGCCAGGCTATTTTTTTATTGTTGCAGTTTGGCCGGGGCCAGGCTTGAACCTGCCACCCTCAGGATATGGGGCCGGTGCCCTACTCACTGAGCCACAGACACTGCCCTGGAGTTACTTTCTTTTTTTTGCAGTTTTTGGCCGGGGCTGGGTTTGAACTCACCTCCTTCAGCATATGGGGCTGGCGCCCTACTCCTTTGAGCCACAGGTGCTACCTGGAGTTACTTTCTTGACAGAATCCTTGAACCCCTCAAGGTCATTCATGCCCGTTCAAATCAACTTTTTCCAAACTTCCTGTTAATGTTGATTTTTTTGGAGGCAAGGTCTCATAGTTCACTGTAACCTTGAACTCCTGGGCTCAAACAATCCTCCCACCCTGGCCTCCAGAGTAGCTGGGGCTGCAGGTGTGCAACACAACACTGGTTAGTTTTTAAAAATTTTTTTGGAAAGTCAGGGTCTCCTTGTATTGTCCAGGCTGTTCTCCAACTCCTAGCCTCATGTGCATCTCCCAAAGTGCTGGGATTACAGGTGTGAGCCACTGCTCCCAGCCTAATGTTGGTATTTTGACCTGCTCTGCTGAATTATGAATATCTTGATGATATCTGGAATGGTGAATCCTTTCTAGAAGGTTTTCAATTTACCTTGCTCAGATCCATCAAGGAACTCTCAATTCATGACAGCTGTAGTCTTGCAAAATGTATTTCTGAAGTAAGTCTTAAAGGTCAAAATTACTCCTTAATCTATGGGGGGCTGCAGAATGGACATTGTGTTAGGAGGGAGGAAAATAACATTACTCTCTTTGTATATCTCCATCAGACCTTTTGGGTGACTAAGTACATTGTTAATGACTAGTGAAATTTTGAAAAGATTTTTTTTTTTTTTTACATGAGTTAATTTTTATGTCCAAGCACAAGGATAATGAAATTTCCATGCAAAATATTATATACATTAAATAACACACAGTGGTAACAGTGCAGTGTAGGTTTCCTGGGAAACAAACTCTGTGATAGAAATATACAAGCAGGAAGAGTATTTACTGGGCAGCGCTGTCTAGATGAGGACCAGGGAGAGTGGAAGAATGAAACAGGATAGACAGAGCAAGAAGCTGAACTCTGTGGAAGTCCTGACAGATATCTCAGTTGATCCCTTGAGGAACCTCTGAAGTTGGGACAGCCCCTCAAAGATTGTCTGAATTGAGGCTATGGCCAGTCATTGAATATCTGCTGCCCCACAAACATGAACCTTGAATGAGATGACTCTCTTTAGTCAGGGGCAATTTCCAGAGAAGAACTCAGCAGAGAGCAGCTGCCTACCAGTAGTCTCAGTAGCTGAGGGAAGGGAGCTTCAGTCTCAAAAGGGTTGGGGATTTGTGAGAATCTGGGAAGCACATCGATGCTTCCAACCATAGCATCGACCACAGATGATCAAAAAGAACAATACATAATTCATAATTTACAGCAAAGTTCTGCCTCGATCCCAGATACGATTGAATTTAAAATTAGAAAAAGGTAAAATTCTAGCAAGAAGACAAAGAAACCACCTGAAATACCAGCTACTGGAATTATGGAAACTTTGATAGGAAGAGAGATGAAACAAACCCTCCAAAAAGGCCTCTAAATAGTGAGGAGAATTATTTGTGGGAATACTCACTTTGTTTTTGTTTTTTTTTTCAAAGTCTCAAAAAACAGACAACTAGTATTTATAAATATAAATAGAAGATAATAAAAAAAAATCATGCCAAATCTTATAGACCAGGGGTCCTCAAACTTTTTAAACAGGGGACCAGTTCACCGTCCCTCAGACTGCTGGAGGGCTGGACTATAGTTTAAAAAAAAACTATGAACAAATTCCTATGCACACTGCACATATCTTATTTTGAAGTAAAAAAAAAAGGGGGGGGGAACAAATACAATATTTAAAATGAAGAACAAGTAAAGTTAAGTCAACAAACTTACCAGTATTTCAATGGGAACTATGGACCTGCTTTTGGCTAATGAGATGGTCAATGTCTGGTTCCATATTTGTCACTGCTAGTCGTAACAAGTGATGCAAGTGTGCATCCGTTAGTCTAGATCTGGTTGGAGATTTCAGATGTTTCGTTCTGGAAAAAGTCTGTTCACAGACATAAGTGCTACCAAAGATGGTTGCCATTTTGAGTGCATGGTTCCTGAGATTAGGATATGTCTCAGAGGGAAGAGATGCATAGAAATTAGGAAGGCTGCTTGACTTGAATGCATCTTTCAGAGAGTCACAATTCTGCAGTTTGGCCAGTTCCATTTGGTAAATCGTATCCACATTTTCAATGTCAATAGAAAATGAGTTCCAGAAAAGCTGTATGTCCTGTTCATGGAGATGAAGCTCTTTAAATCTAAATTGGAACCCCTTTTGCAACTTTTCCAGTGAATCCACACGTTTTATTTGGGAATGTAACCAATGGATTTTTCGCTAACAGATTTTGAGTTGTGGGGAGACGGCAGAAATTTTCCTTCTTCACTTGTTTGATGAGGAGGCCTAATTTTACTTCAAATGTTTTCACATGTGATTGCATATCACAGATGAGCTTCCCCTTTCCTTGAAGTTGCACACTGAAACTATTGAGTAGCTCTGTTACATCTGTCAAAAAGGCAAGGTGCCATTTCCATTCTGCATCATTGAGCTCTGGTACTTCTTTGTTTTTTGAAAGCAGAAAAGCTGTAATCTGTGGAAGTGAGGCATAGAAATGTTTCAAAACTCTCCCTCCACTCAGCCAGTGGACTTCTGTATGGTACTTAACATCTTCACAGCCAACATTTAGCTCAGACAGAAATTCCTGAAATTGTGGTTTAGTGCTTTACCTCTAATGAAATTAACACAAGATACCACAGTTTTCATAACAGAGTCCCACGTCAGTGATTTACTACACAGCGCTTGTTGGTGGATGAGGCAGTGTATGGCTATTGGATGAGAATGGTTATGTTTGTCCATCTCTTGGTTAATGCCAGCAATTACTCCTTTCTTAGACCCCACCATGCTAGGAGCACCATCAGTTATCACACTGGCTAGTTTAGCCCAGTCCAGCTCCAAACTATTCACAGTTTGGCAAACCTTTTCATAGATAGCCTCTCCTGTAGTTGTTCCTTTGATGCTTTGCAGTGCAGCAAGCTCTTCTGTGACTTCGAAATAGTCATTCATCCCATGAATAAAAATTAGAAGTTGTGCAGACTCAAGAACATCATTACTTTTGTTGAGTGCTAAGGAAAAATAGGAAAGTTTTTTGCAGAGTTTTGCAAATGCTGGTGCAAATTGTCTCCCATTTCTTCAATCCTTCATGTGATTGAGGGTCCTGAAAGACTCACTGTACTAAATAAATTGGCCTTCTCTGGACACATCTCTTTGGCAACAGAAAGAAGGCATTCTTTAACAAATTCTCCCTCCATGAATGTCTGCCAGTGCATGCTATTAGCTTGGCAACTTGAAAACTTTCTCACAGTGATGAAGTATTTAGCTGTTTCTGCTTCACAAAAGTATTTTGCTGAGTTGTCAATGTATATTTCAGTTTTAATATTTTATCTTTTCTCACTTCTCTGACCAAACAATCATATTTATCTTTATGTTGAGTTTGATAGTGTAGACGCAGATTGTATTCTTTGAACACAGACATTATATTCTGGCATATCAAACACACAGCTCTTTCCTTGTACTGCACGAAAAAGTAACATAAGTCCAATGTTCTTTGAATATCCTACACTCTGAGTCAATTTTTCTCTTTCTTGATATCATTGTTTCCTAGGGATTCCAAATTGCTATTAGTAAAATATGAATATATATATATATATATATCGCTATGAAAATAATATACTAGCAATAACTTTGCCCACACAGAGACATATAGACTGCACTGCCCATCAATGCAGTCTGATCAGTGTCCATCAATGCAGCCTTGCCAGTGCCCATATGGTGGAACTCCGCTTTTACCTCAGGCTCACACTGGTGTGGTGTGGGAACAGGCACGATTACAGAGTCAGTTCCTCCACCACCTTTCTAGTTCACATTACCCTGTGCGAACTGCACTGCAATCTGTGAAAGAACTCGCAGAGGAATCTGATCACATGGGTCTTCTCACCCACTGCAGGAAAAAAGAAGGTACGTATGCCTTTTTTCTTCCAAATGCAATGCGAGTTCATCCATACAAGCATATGGCTGAACTCGCACTGCTCAGAGATCGCAACAGTGTGAACCGGGGCTTACACAGCACACAACATACAACATCATACACAACTGAATAGCAATCAGAATATAAATGTGCTTACTGTCATATTTGCATTACCTCTGAGCTCTGGCCATTTGCATTACCTCTGAGCACTGACAATTTGCATTAGCACTGAGCGCTGACTATTTTCGTTATCACCGTAATGCAACCCCCCTAGAAATCCCCCCCAACCAACTAACCAACTTAAAAAAAAAGGCTCTCCTAACTTCAAAAAAAAGCTCTTCTAACTTCAAAAAAAGGTGCTCCCTATCTGCAAAAAAAAGAAAAAATGACCTCCTCTAACTTCAGGAAAAAAAGGCCCCCCTTAACTGCAAAAAAAAGGCCCTACTGACTGCAAAATAAAAAAAAAAAGTAGTCCTAACTTCAAAAAAAAAAAAAAAAAATCCTAACTTGTTCTTACCTCAGTCCTTAGGCGGCAGCAGGCTCTGCACAGGCAACCTGGTGACTCCTCCGATTACACCAGAGACTGAGAGGAGGAGTTGGGAGACAGAGAAGGAGAGGCGGGGAGAGACAGAGAGAAGGAGTGGAGTTGGAGAGTTGGCGCACATTCCACACATGTGCACTGCAGCCTGGGATGAGTTGGCTGCTAAGCGGGACAGGCAGGGCGTCAAAAACACCCGGCGGGCTGGATAAATGTCCTCAGCAGGCTGCATGTGGCCCATGGGCGTAGTTTGAGGACCCCTGTGGTAGACAATAGAAAAAGAAGAAATACTTCAAAATCATTCTACTTCATCTGGATATACCTGAGATTAAAATTGGAAAAATATATATTATTATAAAGGGAATTTATAAACATATTTCACTTATAAATGAGGATGCAATATCCTAAACATTAACAAGTTGAATTAAAAATTATTGTTCAAACAATATACTTTGGTCAAAATTAAATCCAACTTAAGTGAGAATTAGTCACTATTTTCTTTTCTTTATTTCTTTTTTTCTTTTTTGCAGTTTTGGCCAAGACTGGGCTTGAACCCACCACTCCAGGTATATGGGGCCAGTGCTCTACTCCTTGAGCCACAAGTACCGCCCAAGAGTCTTTTTTTTTTCCTGAGCAGTCTCAACAGTGGTTTTAAAATATTCAGTAAACCATGCTTTAAGCAAATGTTCTGTCATACAGCCTTTGTTGCTACATTTATAGAATGTAAGCAGAGAAGATATATGATAGAATTTTCAAATTGGTATATGAGCATTGGCTTCAACTTCAAGTCATTAGTCCCTAATAGGAAAGTAAGCTTGTCCTTTGAAGCTTTGATACAAGGCATTGATTTCCCCTCTGTAGGCAGAAAAGTCCTACATGGCCTCTTCTTTCATTAGAAAACGGTTTCATCTACATTGAAAATCTGTTGCTTAGTGTAACCTCCTTCCTCAATGATCTTAGCTAGATCTTCTTAATGGCATTTTGTTCATAGTAATTTCAAAATTGGAGTCAGTCCTTTCAAAGCCTGCTTACTGTTGACATTTTCTTTTGCTTCACTTGTACTTTTATGTCATGGAGATGGCTTCTTTCCCTAAACCTTGTGAAGCAACCTCTACTAGCTTCCAACTTTTCTTTTTCCCCTTTTTTTTAAGCTTCCAACTTTTCTTCTTCAGCTGCCTCACCTCTCTCAGCCTTCATAAAATTGAAGAAAGTTAGGGTCTTACCTTGGATTGGATTTTTGCTTAAGGGGAATGTTGTGGCTGGTTTGATCTTCCGTCCAGACCACTCAAACTTTCTCCATATCAACAATGAGACTGTTTTGCTTTCTTATCATTTGTGTGTTCAATGGACTAGCATTTTTTAATTTCCGTCAAGAACTTTTCCTTTGCAGTAACAACTTGGCTAACTAGCACAAGAGGCTCAGCTTTCAGTATATCCCGCCTTTCGACATGCCTGCTTCATTAAATCATTTCTAGATTTTGATTTAAAGTGAGAGCTGTGAGACTGTTCCTTTCATGGGAACATTAGAGGCCATTGTAGGGTTATTAATTGGTCTTTTTTCTGTCTTTCTTTCTTTTTAAGACAAGAGTCTCACTTTGTCACCCTTGGTAGAGTGCAGTGGCGTCATACCACTCCTGGGCTCAAGTGATTCTCTTTCCTTAGCCTCCTGAGTAGCTGGACTACAGGCATCCACCACAATGCTTGGCTGTTTTTAGAGACTAGAGTCTCGCTCTTGCTTAGGCTGGTCTCAAACCTGTGAGCTCAGGCAGTCTACCCACCTTGGCCTCCCAGGGTGCTAGGATTACAGGCTTGAGCTGCCGTGCCTGGCCTTAATTGATCTTATTTCAATATTGTTGTGTCTTAGGGAATAGGAAGCCTGAGGAGAAGTAGAGAACCAGGGAAACAGTTGGTCAGGGGAGCAGTTGAAATACACACATTTATCAGTTAAGTTTGCTGTCTTATATGGGCGCAGTTTGTGGTGCCCCCATGCTTATGAAGTCCGAACACACCAGAATTCTAGAACTAAATGCTCTGCATAACATGTCTACTTTTCTTTTCTTTTTTTTGTGGTTTTTGGCCGAGGCTGGGTTTGAACCCACCACCTCCAGCATATGGGACTGGCACCCTATCCCTTTGAGCCACAGGCGCCGCCCACATGTCTGCTTTTCTAATGTGAGGGAATCATATTCATTTTCTTTGGGAAATTTCTCCTATTCTAATGGAACTAGTGACTTGGGAGACACAGGAAGGGTCTGGATCATAACATGGAGGGGTGGATCAAGCTTAATGTGAAGTGGGGCGAAGGAGCACTGCAGATGGTTGGACTGACCCTGGGAACTGGGTTTGATCTGTGAGCAGCGGTGTTCACTGGAAGTCAACCTGGCTTTGGAGTCTCGTCACAGAGGATGGCCCTACCGTGTGGAGGTTGCTGCTGCCTGGGCTGTGATTGAGCAGATGCTGATCACTTGAAGACCTGCCAACGAGATTTTTAGAAGGCCTTTGTTAGTCAGGGGTTTTCAGAGAAACAGAACCTATAGGAGATCTTTACCTGTTTAATTATATGTCTGTCTTTCTATCGAGAGAGATTTATTTTTAAAAGGAATTGGCTCATGTGATTATAGAGGCTGGTAAGTCCAAGTCCCTGGTGGGCAGTCTGGAGACCTAAGGAAGAGTGATGTGGTTCAAGCCTAATGGTCATCTGCTGGCAGAATTCCATTCTGGAGAAGGCCAGGCTTTTGTTCTATTTGGGATTTTAACTGATTGGATGAAGCGCACCCACAACTTGGAGGGCAGTCTGCTTTACTCAAAGTCTACAGATTTAAATGTAAATCTCACCCCATAGCACCCTCACAGAAACATCCAGAATAACATTTTCTTTTTTTTTTTTTTTTTAGAGACAGTCTCATTTTGTCACCCTCAGTAGAAGTGCTGTGGCGTCACAGCTCATAGCAACCCCCAGCTCTTAGGCTTAGGTGATTCTCTTGCCTCAGCCTCCTGAGTAACTGGGACTATAGGCACCTGCCACAACGCCTGGTTATTTTTTTGTTGCAGTTTGGCCGGGGCAGGGTTCAAACCTGCCACCCTCAGTATATGGGGCCTAAGCCCTACTCACTGAGCCACAGGCACCACCCCAGAATAACATTTAATGAAATACCTGGGCACCATGGCCCAGCCAAGGTGGCACATAAAATTGACTATCATAAAGCAATTATTGGCATAAACCCTAGACTGGGTTTATGGTCTGAGTGTCCAAAGAAGAAAGTGAATAAGTCCTGGCTTGGACAGGACCCACCCACACACTCACTATGATGCCCCAAGGACATGGGTCAACAGAGGTACCAGATAGGCTTCCCATCAGTTCCAAGAGGTTTAGTCTGCTCTGGTCCCCAGCTCACCGCTGACACCCCGAGGGGTCCTTCCTTCCGTGGCTGGTGCTTGCCAGTGGGACATGGAGTCCAGCTTCTTTCTTTGCTCTCTTTTTCTCCAGTGTGTGTGTGTTAATTTTACTTCTCCAGGATTTCTGAAAACAAGAATAATGATCTTTTCTCAGAAGAAGAATATTATTAGATTAAACAAAAAGAGAGGATTTTGGACAAGATTGTGGTGATACTTACATGTGGATATGTTTCAGGCTTCTTTTGTCATCCTGGAGACTTGTGGTCACAGCAGTAAACAATTACTGCTGTCCTGGTCTCCACCAGCTGCCGTCTGCTCCTGAGGTTCCCCTGTTCTTCCCTCATGACAGCACTCAGAACCTCATTTTCTGACAGTCTGGGCAGCAGAGGGGAGTGGAGGCTGCAATCTGATTAGGTAGCACTCATTCTAGTTTTTAAAAAAAAAATTTTTTTTTTTTTAAATTTAAGGTTATATTCTGATCTGTGATCGAAAATGCTGCTTGTGTTGTAGCATCGTCCTCCTTTCACGTGGAGGGAAAGTGTCATCGATTAGAAGGGGTGTGGGTGCAAGTAGAGGCACTTCTGCTATAGGTTGAGCATTAAGACAGGTCCAACATAGAAGTGGAGGCGGATGTCACATGCCTTGCTGTTTTTTTTAGAATGCATTGCTGGCCCTGCTGGGAGGGAGCCTGGGGAGACCCGTGGTGAGCCGAGAGCAGTGGGGTTCTCCATGCCTTGCAGCTCTCCCTCACTTGCACCCAGGATAACTGGGGCTCCTTAGCTGTCTCTCTTGGTTTATCTTTATATCCTCAGGTGCAAAGAGCTTCCCTACTTGGAAGCTAAAAGTCCATTCTAGAATCTTAACAAATACACAGAGGTTCCAATACACCAATTTTATAGAAAAATGCCAGAAAATTTTATAGCAAAAATGCTGCAAAATAACAAACTATCTTTGGTGGCTTAGTTATTAGAAAACAGTCAGATGTCCCATTAAGTGATGAGCTTAGCTTGGCTAGCACAGCGTGGGTAGGTAAATTTTTAGGTACAGGAACATTGAGGAAGAGAGTGGGAGACGTGTCTGTTGAGACTGTCACTCTGCTTTTGGCTGGTGCAGTGGCTCGCACCCCTAATCCTAGCCCTCTGGGAAGCTGAGGTGGGAGGATTTCTTGAGCTCAGGAGTTAGTGACCAGCCTAAATAAGAGTTAGACCCTGTCTCTACTAAAAAAATAGGAAAACTGAAGCAAGAGGATCTCTTGAGCCCGAGAGTTTGAGGTTGCTGTGAGCTATGACGATGCCACTGGATTCTACCCAGGGTGACAGAGTAAGACTCTGTCTCAAAACAAAACAAACAAACAAAAGAACAATGAGGAACTTCAAGTCTGTGATTCTCAGTTTTTTCTTTGAAGTAGGAGGGAACAGTGTCTCTGAGAGAAAAGCTTTGTGACTGTCTACCTGACAACGTAGAGAATGGTATATGCTGCTATTGAAAATTGGAGAGGAAAGTGACCAGGGATATGCCGAATACTCACTGAGGGCCCACTTGAGGCTGGAGACCTCATGTTCCTGGTAACACCAGGAGGAATTTCTACTGTGTATGTTCAACAGTGTAAGTGCAAGAGTGGAGAAGCAGAAGGCTATATGGATCCTGAATTTAAACTTCCTCGTGAGCAATGCTTAGAGATTAGACTGATAAGGATGTGATGTCAAGTGGCTAAGGCTTACGCACACAAATGAATGTAGAGTTGGTATTGATAAAGTCAATGAGGCTGAAAGGCCAGCAGAGGGACATAAGATTATACCATGTTAGAGTTTAAGATGAACAGCTCCAGAACGATGGCAGTGCCGTGAGAATGGTAAGTACAGGTTGCTGATTTGACACAGCAGGGATCTTTGACACGTAGTTTTGGTTGTTGTGTATGTTCAACAGCTCAAGTACAAGCATGGAGAAGCCAGAAACGTTGGTCTAGAAACATTGATGTCTCTCAGGATGATGGTAAGGTATGGGGGAGCTAAATTCCACAGTTTCCAGTGATTGCCAGTGACCTATCAGTGGCTGGCACCAATGAGGAGAAACAGGGGGTGTTGTGCCCAGGTGACATCAACCTTGAAAGCAGGACTTCGATATGGTAGCAGGAAAGGAATAATTTTGGAAGTCATTGCTGGAAGCCAGAAAATGGTTTCATGTATTAAAAGGGGAGAGGCCTGAATCCAGTTGAAAATATGTGTTCATGTGGCAGGCGCCTGTAGTCCCAGCTACTCGGGAGGCTGAGGTGAGAGAATCGCCTAAGCCCAAGAGCTGGAGGTTGCTGTGAGGTGTGATGCTCAGCACTTTACTGAGGGTGACAAAGTGAGACTCTGTCTCTACAAAAAACAAAAAGAAAAGAAAATATATGTTCAGAAGAATCAGCTGGATCCTGTGCGTGGCTTCTGGTGGTCTTGCAGTGGCTTATAGTGACTGTAGGATTTGAGTGTCATGGGAGAGGTCTTGGTGTGGTAAGGAAAACATCTTTTGATAGGGAGCCTGCTTTCTATTTTAAAAACATTAATGTTAGAACAGGTGATTTGTAAAGTGTCTTCCTAGTTTAAAAGTTTTTTTCTGTGAATCTGAAAAAAAATGCAGAACAGGAGCTTGAGCCCTTATATAGTCCAGGTGGAAGAATAAACCTAGATTCTGAATCATCTTTTCTTCATGTAAAAAAAGTCACTGTTACCTTAGCAAGAGAAAAGAATACTTTAGTAATTCTTGGATAAAATAATGTAATAAAAGGTGGGAGTTGAGCAAAATGATATATACCATAGAACCTCCATAGTTGACCACCTTCCTACATTGACCAACTCCTTAAGTTGACCTAATTTTCATAGACCAGACGTGTACCACATGTACATATCAGTATAGTGGGCCTGCTGCCTTATGTTGACAAGTTTGTTGCAGTTCCTTGGGTGGTCAACTTACAGAGGTTCTACTTTGTTTCTGTCCTTGAAGTAATTTACTTGCAAGGGCCAGACTACCTTCCCTATATGAGATAAGAAAGTTCAGTTTAGAGAATCTCAAACAATATTTTCTATGCCTAAACTTTCCCTTATTACTTCAAAAATAATGCTGAGGCAATAGTGGATGCTTTTATGAATGTGATTTTTTTCTTATATATCTTTTATGTATCTTTTTCTTGTGTATCTTTTGGAAAAAGCAGAAAGGATAAGAGAAGTAGAAGGTAGAAGAGGGAAAGGAGGAAAGAAAAAAAGACAAAGAACAAGCAAGAGAAGATTAAGGTTGAAACAGAGGGTTTATAGTCAGAGCTCCAGTTGTATGGGGCTCTTGGCACTCTCTTTAGAGAGTGGTTCCAAATCTGACAAGGAGAAAGGAGCAAAAGAAAATAAAATGACTAATTTTGTGGCACAGGGAAAGGAAATACATTCAATAGTTGTGATTTTAGGCTCCTTTTTTGGGATGAAAGTGTAAGCCCTGGAGCCAGAAGCTATTTGCTTTACTACTTGTGTACTTCCTTGTAGTGATTTTTTTTTAATGTACAAACTGTGGCAATTAACTATATGTCTTTTTGGTATAAGGAATAAGATGACCTAGTATAAGAAGATTGTCGGGCGGTGCCTGTGGCTCAGTCGGTAAGGCGCCGGCCCCATATACCAAGGGTAGTGGGTTCAAACCCGGCCCCGGCTGAACTGCAACCAAAAAATAGCCGGGCGTTGTGGCGGGCGCCTGTAGTCCCAGCTGCTCGGGAGGCTGAGGCAAGAGAATCGCTTAAGCCCAGGAGTTGGAGGTTGCTATGAGCTGTGTAAGGCCACAGCACTCTACCGAGGGCCATAAAGTGAGACTCTGTCTCTACAAAAAAAAAAAAAAAAAAAAAGAAGATTGTCTTTGGGAAGACCTCTTCTTGAAATTTTTATCCATTCTCCTGTCCCCACCCTCATTCCTGCATCCCTATACAACTCATTGCTTGGATCAAGGCACAGGTTTAGCGTTATTTCAACCAGCTGTTTCTTAGTTAATAGCAGAAGAGGAAATGGTAGAGTGACGTGCTTCAAAGGGGTAGCGTGGTCCAACACACAGCAATGAAGGAGGGCTGGGACTGCTGATTTGTGACCTTGAGAAAAGCAGTTTGCTAGCCTGGGACCCGGCTTCTTTATCTTTAATTGAAGAATGTGGACTAGGGCAAATCTCTAAGTTAAGGGATTTTTAGAGACAGAGTCGCAAGCTGTTATCCTGGATAGGGTGCTGTGGAGTCATAGCTCACAGCACCCTCCAACTCTTGGGCACAAGAGATCCTCTTGCCTCAGTTTTTCGTAAAGATGTGGTCTTGCTTTTGCTCAGGCTGGTCTTGAATTCCTGAGCTCAAGCAATCCACTGGCTTTGGTCTCCGAGAGTGCTAGGATTATGGTCGTGAGCCACCGTGCCTGGCTAGGATTTTTGACTCAAATTCTGCAGGGGGTTCAAAGAATCAGTTTTTGGGAAGGGCTGATAATGTCATCAGAAATAGGCATGGCTGAAAGAAAAGCACAAGGGTCCAAATGAGGGTGTTTCATGGACAGGGCCTGTCATTGGCGATGGTCACAAAAGTGTTTAACGACCTTTGGTCCTGAAGCAAATAAACATGTAAGGCTAGACTCCATTAGCCAAAATGTCTAACATGTGGGTCTAGGAGATTTGTTGTTATCACAGTGGAAATGAAGTACAGAGATGAAATGACAAGTAGGAGACGGCTTTCTAAATAGGGGCTCGAACTCATTCTTTAACTCGAATTTGTTGAACAGCCAGTCTTGAGTTTAGAGAAAATGCAAAACTGTAACCAAGTGGCTGTTCTGCTTGGCCCTGGCCCTAATCCTAGTCTCAGCTCCTTTCTTTCTTTGTTCTCATTCTTCTGGTGAGGTCATTCTCACAGTTTCATCTTCCACATCGGTGCACATAACAGGTAGACCTGCGTTTATGTCTCAGCTGTGCCCTGTTAATTTCTATGATCTTGGGCAGCTGATTTAATTTCTTTAATACCAGTTTCCTCATCCAGTAAGTAGCGATACTAGCTGAAAATAGCTATTGTATTGGTATTGTTATGAAATTAACGTAACACAGGCCGAATATTTAATTTAGTACTATCAATTGATAAATAGCGTTATACTACTACCTTTTATTCCTAAGTCTCTCCTGTAGCACCTTCTATCTTATGTGACCTCCCGTGCTTCAGTTATCTATTGCTGTGTAACAAACATCTCAAAACACAATGGTCCAAAATAACCATTTGATTATCTCTCATGATTCTGTGGGTTGATTGGAGTACAGTTGCATGTTCTGCTAGCAGTGTATTTCAAACTTATTTATCTCATGGCACACTTGAACCTATAGTTAAACTTCCAAGGCACATCTAAATTATGTTGGTCAAAAAAAAAAAAAAAGAGTTAAAAAAAGGATATACTGGAAGTTCAGTGAGTAGGATGCCGGCCACATACACCAAGGCTGGAGGGGTTGAGCCTGCTAAACAATGACAACTGCAACAACAACAACAACAACAAAAATAGCTGGGCCTTGTGGCGGGTGCCTGTAGTCTCAGCTACTCAGGAGGATAAGAGAATAGCTTAAGCCTGAGTGTTGGAGGTTGTTGTGAGCTGTGATGTCACAGCAGTCTACTAAGGGTGACATAATGAGACTCTGTCTCAAAAAAAAAAGGAATATACTTATTGTGCTTTGAATTTCTTTCATAAATACTTTAATTAATGGCCTTTAAAAAATGGCACAACAGTTGAAAATGACTGCTAGTCGTTTAGGGTTTCTTGTGCTGCTGTTGTCAAATGGTGCTTGGGGTGGGAATATCTGAAATGGCTTCGCTTACATGTCTGACAGCTTGGCAGGGATACCTGGAAGTCTAAGTAGAGTTCTTTCTCCATGTGGTTTCTCCTTTAGGTAAGCTTGGGCTTTTTTTTTTTTTTTTTTTGTAGAGACAGAGTCTCACATACCGCCTCAGGTAGAGTGCCGTGGCATCACACAGCTCACAGCAACCTCTAACTCTTGGGCTTACGCGATTCTCTTGCCTCAGCCTCCCGAGCAGCTGGGACTACAGGCGCCTGCCACAACGCCCGGCTATTTTTTTGTTGCAATTTGGCCGGGGCTGGGTTTGAACCCGCCACCCTCGGCATATGGGGCCGGCGCCCTACTCACTGAGCCACAGGCGCCGCCCAGGGCTTTTTTTTTTGATAGTGGCGGGATCACAAATGCAAAGCTTCCAAGAGATTGGGCTTCAATGCATAAGCCACAGTTTGCATCTTATTTGCTAATATCCCATTGGATACATTCAGCCAACGTGGCCAAGACTAGATTTCGTATGGGAGGGGTACACAAGGTATAATATCAGGGTAGTAAGTCCAGCAGTTTCAAAATCCCTGCTATCTGGAGACGTCTTCCTGTGCTTGTCACTCTTATCAGCTAGAACTTACCTCACTTCACTTCCTATCAGATAAACAATTCATTGTTCTCTTTGATAAGCATGGAACTGGTGCTGATCATAAACTGGATACTTTCATTTTATTAACTTTCCCCCCAAATCATTCCATAGCATTTTTCATTTCCAATTTGAAAACGTAAACACAACTTTTTTTTCCACTTCTCATTTTTTGCTAACATATTTCTTTCATCCTTCTTCACCATCACTGCCACCATCAAAGTCCACATCCTTATCGTCTCACTCCTAACAGTAACCTTTCCATTATTGATTCTTTAAACACCACTTTCAGCCCCCATCTTTCGTTTTGAAAGCCTACAATGTGTTTATAGTCCTGATTGCATTAAACCTAACTTACGGTTTTCTGAGGCGCTCATTTAATCTTATTCTAGCCCATTCATATAGTTCTCATTTTCCACTTTTGTTTGTTATTTACCCTCCAGAATGAGCCTGAGGAGGGAACTCCATAAGAGATCTTCAGATCATCTATCCAGGCGTCCTCAAACTTTTTAAACAGGGGGCCAGTTCACTGTCCCTCAGACCATTGGAGGGCTGGACTATAATTAAAAAAAAACAAAACTATGAACAAATTCCTATGCACACTGCACATATCTTATTTTGAAGTAAAAACCAGAATGGGAACAAACACAATCACACTGCCTCGTGTGGCCTGCGGGCCGCAGTTTGAGGACCCCTTGATGAACACAGAGGGGAACAGAGGAGCCAGTGTGAAGGCAGAGCAAAAACCCTGATGGGTAAAGAGGCAGGGGTTTTGTCACCAGGGATTTTGCCTTTGCTATTTGTACTTTTGAGATATAGGAGAGAGGAAAAGGGGGAATCAAGAAAAATTTCAGGGGTTTAGGAATTAGATCTCCTTTAATAGAATTCCTTAATGTTTAAAAATCCTATGCTACTTCCACCTCATTGGGGTTATGCATCCATACCTGCATGGTCTGTTTCATAGGTATGGTTGGACTGAGGCCAGGGTGTATGCAGTGGTGCGGCACTTGGCACACAGCGAGTGCTTCATTCGTGTCTGTGGGGTGAAGACTATGAGCAACACTTAGATAAATCCAAACCTTTTAGAAACTAAAATGGACAACTTTGACAGAGTTAGGTGAAGGATGAATGTTCTTACACATTAAATGCAGAGAGGTCTAGAATTTTTTTTTTTTTTTGAGACAGAGCCTCAAGCCGTAGCCCTGGGTAGAGTGCTCTGGTATCACAGCTCACAGCAACCTCCAACTCCTGGGCTCAAGCAATTCTCCTGCCTCCACCTCCCAAGTAGCTGGGACTACAGGTGCTCGCCACAACGCCCGGCTCTTTTTTGTTTGCAGCCGTTATTGTTGTTTGGTGAGCCCAGGCTGGATTCAAACCCACCAGCTCAGGTGTATGTGGCTGGCACCTTAGCCGCTTGAGCCACAGGTGCCGAGCCTGAGATCTGGAATTTTTATCTTCACTGTTGAAAATAGACATTTGTGAAGCGCGTGGTCCATGTACTCTAGATGCTGAGTCAGAGGTGAGCTGAGATGAATGCTGCTTTGCTAGTTGTACTGCACAATTGAGGATGGAACATACAAAATGTGCTAGGAACGTGAGAAAAAGATCATTTTTAGATCAGAGAAGATTTGATTTGATTTATTTTAGAGATAGTCTTGCTCTGTCACCTAGGCTGGCGGGCAGTGGTGTGATCATAGTTCACTGTAGCCTTGAACTTCCAGGTTCAAACAATGCACCCCTCTCAGGTTCCCCAGTAGCTGGGAGTCCAGATGCACACCATCATGCCCAGCTAATTTTTTACTTTTGGGAGGAGGGATGGAGTCTTGCTATGTTTCTCAGGCTAGGAGTTCCTGGGCTCAAGCAATCCTCCTGTCAGTTTCCCAAAGTGCTAGGATTATAGGCATGAGCCCCCGTACCTGGCTTGGATCAGAGATTTTAAAAAATAGGACATTGAAAGAATAGCTTCTTGCTCACCTGAGGAAACAGTATTTTCAAGTGGTAAACATGGAAAGGCCTTAACTTAAGGAATTTTAACAAGCATATTCAGTCAATCACTGACATTATTTGGATAGCTATGCAGTTCAGCTCCAAAGGCATAGTATTTTTGTGAAATCAGTGATAGTATTCAGCCTCAGTAATCCAGATTGTGTAAGGAAATGGTAAACATTTTTGAGAAGAGTCTCCCCACAGGCTTTCAACATTTTCATTTTCAAATAGCCTGTTTTAGAGAACTCAGCTCTGGAGTAGTCCACCTAAGTATTAACTTCTACCCCGAGGCAGCTGCATTCTTGAGGGTGGAGCCAAGATCTTCTTTTCCTTTTCCTTGTGATCCGTTTTGTTTCTTTAAATTCTTAGCCCAGCTGAAGAAGAGGCCCTCTTTTCTTTTTGGAGACTTTTCAGGCAAAGGAGCTGTTTCCAGCTTCCTACTAAGTCCACCCAGCATATGTCATGCAGGGGGTGCGGGGAATAATTTTCCTTGCAAGGGCCTCCTCACAAGTTTTGGAGATGGGCCTCGAGCTCTTGGCTGGAAGTGTGGTTTTCCCAAGTGGAGGCTGCAGAAACTCTCCTCATTGAGAGACGTGCTGCTAGGCTATTTTCATGAGAGTCAAATAAAACTCTCTTGTCTTAAGCCTTCTTGAAAGGTGTTTTCCTAATGATTTTACAGTCAAATAGAATGACTGTGTGAGAGACCATAGTTAAATAACTGGAACACTCTGGGCAGCTTCCCTTCCACACTCAGGGCCCCTCCTTGCCTTTTGCCCCAGAGCTCCTCCTTCCCTGGGCGCACACACACAGGGCTCTGTTTTCTGTTCTGGAGCTGCCTGAATTGTGTGCTTTTTGCAGATGAATGTAAACTCTTCAATCCAGAAAGAAGTGCCAGGAACACAAACAGCCCAGCTAATTGGCATTCACCTTTAGGGGAGGTACATGGCCAACCAAGCTGGTTGCATTATCTCCACGGGTCTCTTACTTTGAGAGAGAAAACCTCAGGCTCCTTCAAATCATCCAGGAACTTTTCAAAAAGGAAATGCTGAAGAAGAAAAACGGCTGTCATCAGGAGATAATTCATCTCTTAAGTTTATTGAATTGGTTGCATAAATACTTGCTTGAAGCAGCTTATGTTTTTGTTTAGTCTTTTTTGGAGCTGCGTATGATTTTAGGATACTATAGGTAGGTAATGGTGTTAGACATAGACACTTCAAATTGGTGACCCACGGGCTAAATGCCAATCACAGATAGGTCATATATAACATATAACACTGTGTATGTGTGTTAGTCACAGAGTTTTAAAAACTTGGCTGCCACTGAGTAGCAGCCAGCCCGTTAGCTTGAGATTTGTGTTTATAGCATCACAGTCTACGTGATTCCTTACTGCTCTTAGTCTTCCTCTTAATATAATATCTGCATACTTTCTATAGGGCTTGGAGTTTGCTACCCTATTTTTTAATTAATTAATTACAAAATGCTGTTTTTTTAGAACAGTCTGAGGCTCAGATTAACATTAAGGGGAAGGTGTAGAGATTTCCCACAAATCTCCTCCTCCTGCCCCTCATCAACATCTCCCAGCACGGGGTGGGGGGGTACATTTGTTACAATCAATGAACCTACACTGACACATCATTATAACCCCAGTCCAAAGTTTACATTAGAGTTCAGATTTGTTGTTGTACATTCTGTGTGTTTGGATAAATATATCATAATCCATGTCTACCATCATAAGAGCATAGTCTGTATTTTCGCTGTCCTAAAATTTCTCTGTGCTCTGCCTATTCATCCCCTCCCCACCAATATCTGGCTACCACTGAACAGTAAAAAGTAGAAATGAAGAAGAAACTGGTGGTTGCCTGAGGTGGGGTTGAGGGAGTAACTGTAGCTTTAAAAGGACAATCCCAGGAATCACTGTGAGGATAGACAAGTTCTGTTTCTTGAATGTTTCAGTGTCACAATATCCTGGTTGTGATCATTTACTATCATTTTGCCAAATGTTACAACGTATGGGGTATGAATAATTTTGACTTTTTCATAATGTCTTATTGTAATGTCCAATAATAATGTTTTATTATTGGAATCGTACGATATACAGAGTTTGTAGATTAGCTTCCTTCACTTTGTAATATGTATAGAAATTTCCTCCATATCTTTTCATGGATTGATAGCATAATTCTTTGTAGCACTGAATAATATTCCATTGTCTGGATGTACCACAGTTGATTTATCTGTTCACTTATTAAAGGACATCTTGGTTGCTTCTGAGTTTTGGCAATTATGAGTAAAGTTGCTGTAAACTTTATCCTTGTGTAGATTTTTTGTGTGGACTTAAGCTTTCAACTCCTTTGGGATTCGCCCACACTTTTAGCTCAAGTAGTTTCCTAGTGTTCCATCGGTGTTGAGCTCCATTTAGTCTGAGACAAATCAAAAGAGTTGATAAGGTATTTTTAAGACTTGATAGAGCTAAAGTTTAGAAATATCAGCAGTTGTTTTTCAATGAAAATATTCCTCCTGGGAGGCTGAGGTGGGTGGATGGCTTGAGGTCACGAATTTGGGAACAGTCTGAGCAAGAACAAGCCTCCCAAGTAGCTGGGATTACTGGTACCCATCACAATGTCCAGCTATTTTTAGAGACAGGGTCTCGCTCTTGCTCAGGCTTGTCTTGAACTCGTGAGCTTAGGCAGTCTACCTGCCTTAGCCTCCCAGAGTGCGAAGATTGTAAGTTGTGAGCCATCTTGCCTGGGCTAATTTTGTAGATCTTAAAGCACAGATTGAAAAATGTTAATTATTAAACTATAAGTAGAGATTCAAATTAGTTGGCTGACATTGTTTTTTTAATTAAATTCAAAAATTTTGAGATAGTTACAGATTGATTTACAAGCAGTTGTAAGAAATAGTACAGATTCAGTTGGTTGCAGAAACACTTGCTTGAAGCAGCTTATGTTTTTGTTTAGTCTTTTTTGGAGCTACGTATGATTTTAGGATACTATAGGTAGGTAATGGTGTTAGACATATAAGGTGCCAGCCATATACACCAGAGCTGGCGGGTTCAAATCCAGCCTGGCCTGTCAAACAACAATGACAACTACAACCAAAAAATAGCCGGGCATTGTGGCAGGCACCTGTAGTCCCAGCTACATGAGAGGCTGAGGCAAGAGAATCGCTTAAGCCCAGGAGGTGGAGGTTGCTGTGAGTTGTGAGGCCAGGGCACTCTACCCAGGCGATAGCTTGAGGCTCTGTCTGAAAAGAAAAAAGAAAAGGACCATTTAACACCTACAGGGTTAATGACTGTTGTAGGTGGAATCAAGATACTATAGACTTGTGAGCTCAGTGTTACCTCGTGTTGCTGTGCCAGGAGACCGTGTGGGGTACTGAGGCCTCAGTACTGCAACTATTCTTGCCAGAAAATGCCCCTGCCAAAGGTTGAGACAATGTACCTGCCCGAACAACAAATCTCCACAAAGCAGGCCTCAGCGGCACTAAAATAGTCAGAGACTATTTATAGTCTCTGATAGCTGTGAAACAGGTGTATTCTTTTTTTTTTTTTTTGTAGAGATAGAGTCTCACTTTATGGCCCTCAGTAGAGTGCCATGGCATCACACAGCTCACAGCAACCTCCAACTCCTGGGCTTAAGCGATTCTCTTGCCACAGCCTCCCGAGTAGCTGGGACTACAGGCGCCCGCCACAACGCCCGGCTATTTTTTGGTTGCAGTTTGGCCGGGGCCGGGTTTGAACCCGCCACCCTCGGTATATGGGGCCGGCGCCTTACCGACTGAGCCACAGGCACCGCCCGAAACAGGTGTATTCTTTACCTGTCAATTTGTGACTGTTGACTGATGAGTACTGGGACCCAGAACCCTCCCTTTTCTTTCCATCTCTGAAGCTTGTCTTTGCTGCTGTGAAGTTCTGCTTTGACATTGTATTGTATCTGGAGCTCCTGGAACGCCACAAGAGGCCAAATAGTTTCTACTCTTTCCTTTTCTTTACTGTCAATCTGACTTAATTATCCAATGATGTCACATTCTTAAACAAACAGCTGTGTGATTAGAGGAATTAGGAATTATCTAATGTCTGCAGCAGTTTGAGCTTTTGTGTTTCACTTGCTCTTATCAGTAGCTCAGCTAGGCCAAACATATTGTTGTAGGCTTTTGTGGATTGAAATTACCTAAAACTGCCCTTCCTTTGGCATAAATCAGCTGTAATTTAAATTTTTCTTTTTACTGCATAAATCAAATGATATTCCTTAAAAGTAAAATAATTATGGGCGGAGTAGGGCACTGGCCCCATATACCGGAGGTGGCAGGTTCAAACCTGGCCCTGCCAATAAAAAAAAAAAAAAAACTGCAAGGTAAAATAATTATGACAGGAGAATTGGTATTCAGACATATATTGCATTTACTTTTAATTGAATTGTTTTCAATATTTTATTGTCATGTACAGTCTTTTTTTTTTTTTTTTGAGGTAGAGTCTTAATTATATCGCTCTCGGTGGAGTGCAATGGCATCACAGCTCACAGCAACTTTTAACTCTTGGGTTTAAGTGATTCTTTTGCCTCAGTAGCTGGGACTACAGGCGCCTGCCACAGTGTCCGGCATTTTTTTTTTTTTTTTGGTAGTTGTCATTGTTTTTAGCAGGCCCTGGGCCAGGTTCGAACCCACCAGCCCCAGTGTATGTGGCCAGTGCCCTAACCACTGCTCAGCCACAGGCACCAAACCTGTCATGTAATAATAAAAAGAATTTCTACTTTGTGGCTGTAAGAAGCAATACACAGATTCAATGGACTATTTTTTTTTTTTTTTCTTTTTGCAGTTTTTAGATTTAATGGACTAAAAGCCATGTCCTGGTTGGGGAATAATGAAGGAAGTCATAGATTTCTAAGCTATCTCCCTCTCCTCTGCCTCCCTCCCTCCCACCTCTTCATCCTCGCTTCCTTCCTCTCTTCCTATTTTTCTTTCTTTCATATTGTTTGCAAGCTGAGGAGTTGCTAAGAATGTTAATGAACCATCTGGGTGTCTAATGTCCTTATTTATAATCTTTAATTAGCCAGCTGAGTTGTGAAGAGAATGGAATGTGTGGTTTTGGGTTCTGGCATGATATGCAAAATAAAATAATAAAAAAAAAGTTTAGCGAGAGAGGCTGTGCAAATCTTGTTAGTCATATTTGCGTTTTGCTCACAAGCAAATTTAGGATGTTGATCTTTGTTATTTATATGATTTATTTCACATGGTTATATGGAGATTTGAGGTTTTTCACTTTCAGTAAATGAGTTTCTTTTGTTGCCTTGGTGCTTTTTGTCAGTTATCCAAGCATTAAAAGCTTTTCAGGGTAAGATCTTCAGCACTGTCCTGGATAATTGATGGAAGAAAGAAACCAGTGTTTATGCCTTGGAATTTATTTTTCAGTTCCTGATGAATTTTACTTCCAAGGAGACTACTAAA
Source organism: Nycticebus coucang (assembly GCF_027406575.1). Taxonomy (NCBI): domain Eukaryota; kingdom Metazoa; phylum Chordata; class Mammalia; order Primates; family Lorisidae; genus Nycticebus; species Nycticebus coucang. Next base: position 49,022,172 of record NC_069780.1, read on the forward strand.
CCTGACTTGGTTATTTTTTGACTTAAAAACATAACTTTATTAGAAAATTAACACACTCTGTCACTAGGTTTTAAATAAAATAGGTTATATGGAATGAGTAAGTAAGAAATTAAAATGTGTGCGCTGTGTTCTGAGCTGAGGATGTCAGGATGAGTACTTATCATCAATAGAGTGATATAATGCACCCTGATATACAGTATTAGGTAATTGCTTTCTGATTAAGTTGAGAGTTTCTGTTTCAAATTACTTAAATGAGAAATAACATTAATGCTGGTCCAACCAATGAAAAAATCATGCTGGTGACACTGGAATGTAAGCCCCAGTGCACAGGCTTTGTAAGTCTTGGTTACTGTTACATTTCTAGCTGCGAGAACAGTTCCTGACACATAAAAGGCGCTCAATACCAATTTGTTGTATGAATGAATAAATAATAAACATAAAATAATAGAATGAGAAATTGTATAACGTCTGTGTCTTTCATGCACTATTTAACTTTGAAAAATATAATAAAATTATACATTTTTTATTCTGTAGGTAAAGAACAAGATTCAATATGATAAGACATTATATTCCGGCGGCGCCTGTGGCTCAAGGAGTAGGGCGCCGGCCCCATATACCAGAGGTGGTGGGTTCAAACCTGATCCTGGCCAAAATACTGGGGGGGGGGGTAGGGGGAGGAAAGAAAGCCATTATATTCAGCATAAACGACATATTTTTAAAGATTACCCAGCCATATTTTATAGGTCTCTCTTGCCCTCTTCTAGATATTCTGATGTCCTTGATTGAATATAAGGATTCTTAAAAATACATAATTCCTGACGGGGTGCAGTGTCTCATGGCCTATAATCCTAGCACTTTGGGGGGCTGAGGGGAGAAGATTGCTTGAGATCAATAGTTTGAGACCAGTCTGAGCCAGAATAAGACCCTGTCTCTACTAAAAAAAGAAAAATTAGGGGGGCATGGTGGTACACACCTGTAGTCCCAGCTACTCAGGAGACTGAGGCAGGAAAATAACTTGAGCCCCAGGAGTTTGAGGTTGCAGTGAGCTATGATGACACCACCGCACTTTAGCCTGGGTAAGTAAGCAAGACTTTGTCTCCAAATGTATACACGTTTTTTTTTTTTTTTTTTTGTAGAGACAGAGTCTCACTGTACCGCCCTCGGGTAGAGTGCCGTGGCGTCACACGGCTCACAGCAACCTCTAACTCTTGGGCTTACGCGATTCTCTTGCCTCAGCCTCCCAAGCAGCTGGGACTACAGGCGCCCGCCACAACGCCCGGCTATTTTTTTTTTGTTGCAGTTTGGCCGGGGCTGGGTTTGAACCCGCCACCCTTGGCATATGGGGCTGGCGCCCTACTCACTGAGCCACAGGAGCCGCCCAAGGAGAACATGTTAAAATTGTAATACTCAATAGCAACTGGTAACAAGATGAATACAAGTCACATTTGAGCACGTCTTGTAATTGCAGAAGTCAAATGTGATTTGAGTACTAAACAAATTTAATAGTGTTTTCCTTTCTTAAAATGTGTATACATATTTTAAGAGATCTTGTAAGTAAAACAGACCATTCCCAAAAAGTATACAAATTGCAGGTAAGATGGATGTGGGTAGCATATTTAGGTACACTTAAATAGTAACAGTACCTTCAGTTTTTCAAAACGTCATACATATAAAGTAATAAATGTGTGCACATTTTTGTGATATTTTGTATATATGATTCCCTGAATCTCAAAACAAAGCAGGTAGAGTAGGACGTGAACATATCTGAATGTTTAAGGTGTACTAAAAGTGTATATAAGATACTGAATATACTATATATATCTATGTAGGCATACTGAAAGTATATATATATATATATAGACACTAAATATATGTATCTCTATATAGGTGTACTAAAAGTATATATAAAGATCAATAGCAATTATTTCCCAATGTATAGGTGAGAAGGTAAGCTCAACTGAGTGGTTGAGTCAAGTTCTGTCTGACTTCAAACTTTGCATTTGACATCATGTTGTTTTTTCTGAGTACTGCAGCTTAATTTCTGTGGTTCATTTCACAGTAAAACATCTTTTTTTTTTTTTTTTTGTAGAGACAGAGTCTCACTTTATGGCCCTCGGGTAGAGTGCCGTGGCCTCACACAGCTCACTGCAACCTCCAACTCCTGGGCTTAAGCGATTCTCTTGCCTCAGCCTCCCGAGTAGCTGGCACTACAGGCGCCCGCCACAACGCCCAGCTATTCTTTTGGTTGCAGTTTGGCTGGGGCCGGGTTTGAACCCGCCACCCTCAGTATATGGGTCCGGCGCCTTACCGACTGAGCCACGGCGCCGCCCACAATAAAACATCTTGAAGGAGTTGTTCGCATTTACTATTCCCAAATTCTTACTGTGGTTAAAGCCAATGAATGCTTTTCAGTCTTATATTACCTGATGTCTTTCGTACCATCTGATGCTGAAGGTCTTCTTGACACTTGAGATCTTCTCTTCACATGGTTTTTTCCTTTTCTTTTTTTTTTTTTTTAGAGACAGAGTCTCACTTTATTGCCTTCAGTAGAGTGCCGTGGTGTCACACAGCTCACAGCAACCTCCAACTCCTAGGCTTAGACGATTCCCTTGCCTCAGCCTCCCAAGTAGCTGGGACTACAGGCCTGCTACAACGCCCGGCTATTTTTTTTGTTTGGCCGGGGCCGGGTTTGAACCCACCACCCTCCATATATGGGGCCAGCACCCTACTCACTGTGCCACAGGTGCTGCCCTAAAATAATTTTTTTATTTTGGAATAATGTTAGATCTGCATAAGATTTCCAAAGAGTTTATAGAGTTTCTCTGTACTCTTCACCTAGTTTTCCCTAAGGTTAACTGTGGCACCTTTGTCAAAACTAAGAAATTGATGCTAGTGTATATAATACAGTTAATTAAACTACAGACTTTATTTGTATTTCATCACTTTTCCTACTAATGTCCTTTTTTTTTTTTGTTCCAGGATCCAATCTAGAATATTGCATTGTATTTAATCTTTTGATTTTTAATGCAGAGAATGGTACCATCTGCAAATAATAAATGTTTGGTCCATTAGGTTCCAAATCTGTGTTGTGTGTGCGCAGGTATTAGATGTGCGTATACACATACCTTCCTGTGCTAGCTGGGACTGCCACTCCTTCCAGACTGTACTTGCTCTGTACCCTCTACTCCTCCCATAAATGTTGATGCTTCCTTGGATTTCCATCCTTTGACCTTAAGTTTCCTCAAGCTTCATGCTCTTGGGAAGAGCTCAACCATTTTATATCTTCCTGTTGGGATAAGGTGTAGTCTGTGCTCCCGAGGCAGCCATTATATACTATGATGACCACATCTTTATTTCTAACATAGATTTTTTGTTTTAAATTGCAGATTCGTCTGTCGGATATCTGGATTTTCCAGAGGCACTGCAATTTTCTTTTATCTGAAGGAAGCATAATCACACTGTCTTCTCTGTCAACTTACCGCTCTTCCTGTATTTCTTTCATTTTTTTTTTGTTGCAGTTTTTGGTAGGGTCCGGGTTTGAACCCGCCACCTCTGGTATATGGAGCCAGTGCCCTACTCCTTGAGCCACAGGCGCCACAAAACCCTCGTCCTGTATTTCTCACCATGACAAGCTCCCAGTTAACCAAGACAGAGAAAAACCTGGGACTTCTTTCTGAACTCTTTTTCCCCGACGTCATTTCTCCCTTCCTCCCTACCTCCCTCCCTTCCTTTTTTCCTTCCTTTCTTCCTCCCTTCCTTCCCTCCCTCTGTCTTTCCTCCTTCCTTTCCTTCCCTCATATCCACTCCTGCTCATTATTTCCTTCATGTCTCACGCATTTATTGATTTTTCTCCATCCCACTATTTCATTCCATTTCATACTAGGAAACTCCTGAATCGATGTTAGAAACATATGCAGAGGCTCTGACACACACACGCACTCATCCACCCAGTGCTAGCCATGCCTCACTGCCAGAAGTTGCTTGGATGTGCTATGCTTTCTGTCCTTTTCTCCTTTGGAAGTTATATATCTATAGCATGCTTAGTTATAGGACATGGAGAATGCTTTCTTTTTGTTCCCATTTTCTCTTTTCCTGGCTAACTCCTAAGTCCTCCGTCTCCATTCAGTCGTCAGGGCTTCCAGGAAATCTATAATCTAGGTGTAGCCTCTGGGTGTTCTCAAAGTAGCCTGTGAAGGAGCTCTCAAAGCTCTGTCATGGCACTTACAGTATTGAGCTTGTTTAGTTATCTGGATATCACCCTTCCCCCCTCAACAATGCTATATGTTCTTTGAAATCAAAGACAAATGTTATATTTTCCTTTTTACTTCCTATTCCTTGGCCTGTAGCTGTTACCAATAAATGCTTATTGAATGAGTGAATAAATGTATTTATTGTTTGTGGAAACACTGACTTAACTGTTTCCCAAAACCGTATTCTTTCACCAGGGACAATTCTCTGTAAATATCAGCTTCCTTATTTATTAATGGGGAGGGTACACTGGAAGATCCTTTACCGTGTTGATAAATGGATATTTTATGATTCTAAGAGTCACCCTTCTTGAGCATATTTAAAAGAAAATGGTCTGGGCGTGATGGCTCATGCCTGTAATCCTAAACTCACAGGTTCAAGACCAGCCCGAGCAAGTGTAAGACCTTGTCTCTAAAAATTAGCCAGGCATTGTGGGCTACTTGGGAGATTAAGATAAGCAAATAGCCCAGCTACTTGGGAGGTACAGATAAGAGAATCCTTTAAGCCCAAGAGTTTGAGGTTGCTGTGAGCCATGTCACTAGGGCACTCTACTGAAGGCGACAAAGTAAGACTCTGTCTCAAAAAAAAAGAAAGAAAAAGAAAAGAAAAGAAGAAAAAGAAAGTGATGCAGATTGTGGAGACATTCCAAAATAGGATTTCCAAAATATTTTGAGCACTGGTGGTAACATTAAAATTTATTATTATTTGGCTTTCCAGTTATACAGTTTAACAAATGTGTTGAGTGCTAATGATCTGAGCACTTGAACATTTGAGTGGTTTACTATTCTTTTGCTTGCCATATTTAAATAATTTTAGAAAGACTGTCAGTTTCCTTTTGCTAAAGATTTTTAGGTAAAAGTTAACTTTTGTCATGGATATTGTAGATGTGATTTAAAATGTAACTGTATCATGATAAGACTAAATGACCAATAAGATTTTGCCTATGACAAAATTCTTCAATTTTGTGGTCTATAGCTTTTGCTTTTATGTTTCAACAGAAAAAAAAAGTCGAGTTTTAAGCATGGCTAACAGACTCGCTTACTAGATTTAATACATTAGAATGCCACTCAAAGTCTGTGTGTGTCAAAGTTGTTAACTTCCTTGCATCTCTACAGATTGACTCTAGAGGGTCATCTCCAGCTTGTTGAAATTGTTTGGTTTAAATCAGTATCCTAAGTCCAGTTTACAGAAGTCTTTGGTATAGACTTTTTTTTTTTAACTTAAAAAACTTTAATGATATCAAATGTAACATAGACACAGAAAGTCACATAAAACAAATTTATATACATTGCTGGTGGGAATGCAAACTAATACGTTCCTTTTGGAAAGATGTTTGGAGAATACTTATAGATCTAAAAATAGACCTGCTATTCCCTATAATTCCTCTACTAGGTTTATATCCAGAAGACCAAAAATCACATTGTAACAAGGATATTTATATCAGAATGTTTATTGCAGCCCAATTCATAATTGCTAAGTCATGGAAAAAGCCCAAGTGTCCATCAACTCATGAATGGATTAATAAATTGTCGTATATGTATACCATGGAATATTATGCAGCCTTAAAGAAAGATGGAGACTTTACCTCTTTCATGTTTACATGGATGGAGCTGGAAAATATTCTTTTTTTTTATTGTTAAATCATAGCTGTGTACATTAGTGTAATCAAGGGGTACAATGTGCTGGTTTCATATACAATCTGAAATATTCTCATCAAACTGTTCAACGTAGCCTTCATGGCATTTTCTTAGTTATTGTATGTAGACATTTGTATTCTGCCTTTAGTAAGTTTCGCCTGTACCCATTCTAAGATGCACAGTAGGTGTGGCCCCACTCCTTAACCTCTCGCTACCCTAACCTCCCCCCTCCCTTCCCCTTCCTTGGCCCTTTCCTCATAGTCTTGTGTTATAGTTGGGTTATAGCCTTCATGTGAAAGTTATAATTTAGCTTCATAGTAGGGATGAGTACATTGAATACTTTTTCTTCCAGGAAAATATTCTTCTTAGCAAAGTATCTCAAGAATGGAAGAAAAAGTACCCAATGTACTCAGCCCTACTATGAAACTAATTTGTAGCTTTCATATGAAAGCTATAACCCAATCTCAGCATAAGAAAATGGGGAAAGGGGCAAGGAGGCGGGAGGGGGAAAGGGGAGGATGGGTGGAGGGAAGGTAATTAGTGGGTCTACATCTATGGTGCATCTTATAAGGGTACAGGTGAAACTTACTAAATGTAGAATATAAATGTCTGAACACAATAACTAAGAAAATGCCAGGAAGGCTATGTTAACCAGTTTGATGAAAATATTTCAAACTGTATATATAACCAGCACATTGTACCTCATGATTGCATTATTGTACACAGCTATGATTTAATAAATAAAAAAAAGAAAAACAAAACAAACAAAACCCCCACAAATTTATATTTTAATTAATTACTGCTATTTGAAGAGTCTTGTAACAACTGTCATTCAGGTCAAAAAAATAGGGCTTTGCCAGCTACACTCCCCAAAGCCACTTTATGCCCGGTCTCTCTCTTTTTTTTTTTTTTTTTTGTAGAGACAGATTCTCACTTTGTCGCCCTTGGTAGAGTGCCGTGACCGCGACTTCCCACTCCTGGGCTTAGGTGATTCTCTTGCCTCAGCCTCCTGAGTAGCTGGGACTACAGGTGCCCGCCACAATGTCCAGCTATTTTTGTTTTTGTTGTTGCAGTTTGGCCGGGCCTGGGTTTGAACCTGCCACCCTTGGTATATGGGGCCCGTGCCCTACCCACTTAGCCACAGGCACTGCCTTATGCCCGGTCTCTTATAGTCCTGCCTCCCCAGTAAAAATGTACAGATTTTTATTTCAGTCATTTCTTTTTCTTTCTTTCCTTTCCTTTTTGTTTTTATAGAGAAAGGGCAGGGTCTTGCTCTGTCACCCAAGCTGGAGTGTAGTGGCGGGATCATAGCTCACAAAAACCTCAAACTCCTGGGCTAAAGTGACCCTTCTGCTTCAGCCTCCTGAGAAGCTGAGACTAAGGTGCACATGGCCAGCTAATTTTTCTTCTTTTTACTTTTTGTAGAGATGAGGTCTTGCCATGTTGCCCCAGCTAGTCTTGAACTCCTGGGTTTAAGTGATCCTCTTGCTTCAGCCTCCCGAAGTGCTGGGATTACAGGTGTGAGCCACCTCGCCCAACTATTTCCTTATTTTTCTTAATAGTTCTAGCTGGCTAGGCACAGTGGCTCACACATGTAATAGTAGCACTTTTGGGAGGCTGAGGTGGGTGGATTGCTTGAGCTCAGGAGTTTGAGACAAGCCTGAGCAAGAGTGAGACCTGGGCTCGGTGCCTGTAGCTTAGCAGCTAAGGCGCCAGCCACATATACCAGAGCTGGAGGGTTCGAATCCAGCCCGGGCCTGCCAAACAACAATGGCAACTACAACTAAAAATAGCTGGGTGTTGTGACAGGCGCCTATAGTCCCAGCTACTTGGGAGGTGGAGGCAGGAGAATCACTTGAGCCCAGGAGTTGGAGGTTGCTGTGAGCTGTGAGGCCATGGCACTCTACTGAGGGCGATATAGTGAGACTATGTCTCAAAAAAAAAAAAAAGAGTGAGACCCGTCTCTATTAAAAGTAGAAAAAATTAGTCAGATGTTGTAGTGGGCTTCTGTAGTCCCATATACTTGGGAGGCTGAGGCAGGAGGATTGCTTGAGCCCAGGAATTTGAGGTTGCTGGGAGCTAGGCTGATACCAGGGTAACAGTAAGACTGTCTCTCACACACAAAAAAAGTCTATTAATGGTTTTATCACACAATTGGGTAGTTTTACGATACACGAGTTTTAACCCTCTTTTCATCTTATGTCCTCCTCCGCTCTTTTTTCTCCCTACAGTTATTTCTTGAAGAAATTGAATTGTTTGATCTATAGATTTTCTCCATCTGGATTTTGCTGGATTTTGCTGATTGTTTTAGTGATGTAGGACTCAACCATTTCGAACAAGCATGACTGTTTAATTTCTCAGTCCTGGAATGGCATTCCACCTGGCATAACATTCCCCCTTTTCTCTCCCTGGCTAATACCATGTTCATGTGATTATCTCCTACTTATCTTTCAAGACTTAGCTCAAAACTCACCCCTAACTTTTCATCTGATGATACATATGTCCTTTTCCATAGTCTCCTAGCACCTGTGTAAAACTTCAGTATGACACCAGTTTCGCTGCTGTTCTTTCTCGTTGAAAAACATAGATATTAAGAAATCTGTTGCAAGGAACTGGCTTTACCATAGCAGTGGTTGGATAGGTTAAGTCTGAAGTCCCCGAGCAGGCTGTCAGAATGGGCAGGCCAGAATTCTTGGGCAGAGGCTGAAGCAGCTGTTCAAGGGAGAATTAATTCCAGGAAGCTTCAGCTTTGCTTGTGAAGCCTTTCAACTGATTGAATCAGGCCTATGAGATTATCAAGAGTAGTCTTTACTTAAAGTCAATTGATCATGGATTTTAATCATGTCTGTAAAATATTCTGAATAGCGTCTAACTGAATTTCTGAGGACTGCAGCCTAGCCAAGGTGACGCATAAAAAAAGACCCCCGCATGGCATCTTTTGCTTTTTCTCCCTGAACGTCTGCTTAATTGTTTTTATTTTTCTTTGTCTTATTTTTGGCCTCTGACTGTTTCCTCTTTTTTTTTTTTTTTTTTATGCTTTGACATTGTTAAGACTTAATACTGGGAGAATTTTTTAGAGAATCTACTCTATTGTATTACTCTTCTTTTTTTTTTTTCCACGAGGCACTTCAGTCCAACAGACACTCTTTAGATAACGCTGTGTGCCAGGTCCTGTGTACTGCTGGGGGTAGAGAGGTGGATAAGGTATACGTCTCTGCCTTCTAGAATCTCTAGTCAGTGGGAGGGACAGATGTGCACATTTGCTCACTCCTGTAATCCTAGTACTTTGGGAGGCTGAGATGGGAGGATTGCTTTAGCCCAGGGATTCAAGACCAGCCTGAGGAAGATTGAGACTCCGTCTCTACAAAACTAAAAGAAAAAATTCGCTGGGTGTGGCAGTAGGAAGATCACTTGAGCCCAGGAAGTTTGAAGTTGCAGTGAACTGTTGGGATTCCTCTGGATTCTAGTTTGGTGACAGAGCAAGGGCCTGTCTCAAAAACAAAAACAAAACATGCTCTGAGTGGAGGGAGCGAGATAATGTGAGAGCAAGGGCCTGTCTCAAAAACAAAAACAAAACATGCTCTGAGTGGAGGGAGCGAGATAATGTGAGAGCTTCCTTTCATATTAATAGGTGCTTACTATATAACAAAAGAATGTTTTTATGCTACAAGAAGTGTTCTATTTTACAATCATTTATTAATCACTTTTTAGGTGGCAAGCTTCATACTATTATCATGGAGAAGAAATATCTTGCTTTTTTTCTCCTTTTTTTTGATAGCTGTGGCAGAAAACTTTCAGGTATATAATTGAAAGTTATGTTGATACTAATTAAAATAGAGGGTCTTTTTTTTTTTTTTTTTTTTGCAGTTTTTGGCTGGGGCGGGGTTTGAACCTGCCACCTTCAGTATCCGGGGCTGGTGCCCTACTCCTTTGAACCACAGGCGCCACCCTAAAATAGAGTTTTTATATTGTGAAACCCAGGGCTTTAACACTTATTTAAGTATAAAAATATAAATTAGTATTTTATTATTTCCAGAAATTAGGCTGAAGATGACAGCTTCTCTAGTTGGGAATAGAAGGGAATGAACCACTTTCATGGTGCAGAATTGTTGATCAAGTCGTCTTTGTTTTTTTTTTTTTTTTTAATTTTTTTTTTTTTTAGAGTCTTAAGCTATCACCCTCGGTAGAGTGCTATGGCGTCATAGCTCACAGCAACTTCAAACTCTTCGGCTTAAGTGATTCTCTTGCCTCAGCTTCCCAAGAAGCTGGGACTATAGGCACCTAGGCACCTGCCACAATGCCTGGCTATTTGTTTTGTTGAAGTTGTCACTGTTGTTCTAGCAGGTCCAGGCTGGGTTCGAACCTGCCAGCCCTGGTGTACGTGGCCAATGCCCTACCCACTGAGCTACGGGTGCCCCCTTGTCTTTCATTTTTCAGAGCAACTTTTTGCTAGCTTGTCTGTTGGTCATATTGTTCCATTTTCTGAAAAGTGTAGAAAATTTTACTCTGTAGTCTTTATCTGGAAATTTAATATAATTCCTTTCATTGCCTATCTTTGAAGTACTTAATGTTTAAAACTTTCCTTTAAGAAGACCCTCTTCTAATTCTAGGAAATGAAATATATCTTTAGCTTAAGCCTTTGCTATGTCATAGGAAACAATGGTTTTACTTGTTAAGAGTCTCGTAAATCTCAAAAAAAAAAAAAAAAAAAGAGTCGGGTGGCGTCTGTGGCTCAGTCGGTAGGGCGCCGGCCCCATATACCGAGGGTGGCGGGTTCAAACCCGGCCCTGGCCAAACTGCAACCAAAAAAATAGCCGGGCGTTGTGGCGGGCGCCTGTAGTCCCAGCTACTCCGGAGGCTGAGGCAAGAGAATCGCTTAAGCCCAGGAGTTGGAGGTTGCTGTGAGTGGTGTGAGGCCACGGCACTCTACCGAGGGCCATAAAGTGAGACTGTCTCTACAAAAAAAAAAAAAAAAAAAATAGAGTCTCGTAAATCTCAAGAACTGTGTGCAATTATTTTATTATATCTTCCTCACCATAAGGCCAGTGACAACAAAAAAGCTTATTTGAGTATAATCAGATTTAATTTCACTGGAATGAACTGTCTAGTATTCCCGTATGCTTGCATAGTGGCTGAGATTTCCATTGTATAGAACCAGGGAAGTATTTCAAGGACATTAACATTGAAAGTTTTACATTAATAAACGTGAAAGCTTTTAACCCCTTCAACACTTCAACGCATTGCTACCCCTGCCTACCTTTAATCACCCTGTCGCTCACTCTGTGACACAGGAGTGACAGGGAGTCCTGAGGACTGGCTCACCAATTTTCAAGTGCATTTGTTACTCAGGTGTCTTTTGTCTTTATATTGCATACTTGTTGTGGAGCTTTCTTTGTTCTGTATGGTGTTACAAAGGTAATATTTTACTGTTACTTACAGTCAAACTACAACTTCAAGCAGAAGAGAGAGGAGTTGTGTCTATCAAAGGAGTGTGTGCGAACCGTTACCTTGCTATGAAGGAAGACGGAAGATTACTGGCTTCTGTAAGTAATGCTTTCTGTTTTTCTGAATGAAGGCCCCTGTAACAGTCCAGGCGAGTGATGGCCAGACTTGGCAATGACAGGACAAATAGGATGGAGTCGCGCACTAGCATTTATTATTGATGTGATTTAGGAGTGATGTAGAGAGAAAAGTCAAAGATGGCTTGTAGGTTTCTGGTTTGGATGAGAAGGAGGAAAAGAGGAAGATTTGGGAAAAGGTAATAAGCTCCACTGTAGACCTATGTGGTTTGAGATGCCTATGGGAAATTCAAGTGCAGACGTTCACTAAGGAGCTGGAATGATAGGGTGCTTAGAGGAGAGATCTGTGTTGATAGATTTGGTTATCATCAGCATATAGGTAGTATTTAAATCGGGGGAATGGACAAAGTTTCCTATGTAAAAATACAGGTGCAAAGATTGACTGTTTGGGACTTTTCATTTTTCCACTCTGTCCTTGTCTTTTTTTTCCCCTACCAATCTCTTGTTAACACAAGAGGTGATGTAATACTTTGGTAATCTTCTAGAGGAGCACTTTAAATATTTCCTAGAATAATATATCAATAAGTAAATTTTTCTTTTTTGAGATAAAGCCTTACTCTGTTGCCCAGGATAGAGTGCTGTGGCATCAGCCTAGCTCACAGTAACCTCCAACTCCTAGGTTTAAGGGATGCTCCTGCCTCAGCCTTCTAAGTAGCTAGGACTAGAGGCACCTGCCCCAATGCCTGGCTAATTTTTCCATTTTAGAGAAAGAGGTTTGTTCTTGGTCAGGCTGTCCTTGAACTCTCAACCTCAAGCTATCCTTCCACTTCAGCCTCTCATAGAGTGCTAGGATTATGGACATGAGCCATCACGCCTGGCCAAATCAATAAGTAGTCTTGGATGACCTTGATGTTGTGGTAGCAAGAGGAAGAAGAGTTTCCAATGCTCCTACCTTTTCACTGTGGGTTCTGTAGCAGTGTTGGTTTGTCTACTGTCAGACAGTGAGATTAGTAGAGAAAAGAAAGGAGATGCATACATTTGCTTCTGTCGTAACTATGGATAACACAAGTCAAAGGGTTTTAAAGCACCAGCCTTTTCTGTGTCTGTCTTATTTTGGCTCATTGTGTTCCTTGAGATTAGTTACTACCTTGTGGTGTTATACTTGTTAAGATGATAACTTCTAGTAATCCAGTAACCAAGGATGGAGTGGAAGAAGTAGAAGTCCCAAGAAGTCAGTCTTTTAGAGCTTTATTTTTTACTTGGGAAACCTCATCCATTCCCCTGATTTACATACTACCTATATGCCAATGATACCCCCCATTTTTTTTTTTGAGATAGTCTCACACTGGCATCATAACTCATAGCAACCTCAAACTCTTGAGCTCGAGCGATCCTCTTTCTGCAGCCTCCTGAGAAGCTGGGAGTACAGGCATGCACCACTATGCCTGGCTAGTTTTTCTATTTTTAGTAGAGATGGGGTCTTGCTGTTGCTCAGACTGCTCTCGAACTCCTGATCTCAAGCAATCCACCTGCCTCGGCCTCTCAGAGTGTTAGGCTTACCGGCATGAGCCACTGTGCCTGGCCATGATACTCAAATCTCTCTCTATAAATCAACATAAATCTCTCCACTAAGCACCAGATTTATCAGTCCAGCTTAGTGAACATCTTCACCTGAATTTCCATCAGGTATCTACTAAATAGGTCTAAACTTGAACGTATTACCTTTACCCAAATCTGTTTCCCTCCTTCCCATATCTCATCTACTTTTTCATCCAAACCATATAATATGGACTGTAAGATAGTCATTAGAGGAGCTATTTATCTCAAGAGGATAGGCTGAAATATTGGTACATATATAGTGATAAAAATCCTCATAGTTGTTAAAAGTGATGAAAACAAAAGTTATTCTTCCTTAAAGTGTCCTTCTGAAACTAGTAGGGTACATAAAAGAGGAGACAAATTAAAAGACACTAGTCCTGAAAACTGAACTGTCATCTCATTCTTACATCCTTCAGAGGCCAGGCATTAAGCTTCTTCATCTGTTCATTCTTCCATACCATCAGAAGCATAAAATGCCCTAAAGAATAAATCTGCCAGTTTTTATAAATGGGGGAAAAAAAAAAAAAGAAGCATAAAATGCTCTCAAGTAAACAACATTGTCTAGTTTCTCCCCTCGCTAAGTTCAACTTTCCCAGGATTAAGGTCATAGCATATAGTCTTAAATATGTTTCTGTCTCTGTGGCTGTATATTAACTGTCCTGTTTTTTTCTTTCACTTTTTATTAACTTTTCCTGATGCAACAGATTTCGACCAAGTTGATGCAGTAAGAATTAATTTAGGAATGCTTAGAAATTTATCAAACACTCTGTAGTTACAAAGCCATGGCTGTTAAACATAAATAGAAAATTTAGGACTTATTAGTTTTCTTTGAGAAATGGTGCCAGCCAAGATGCAGTTGTTGTAACTTCTTATGTATGTTCCCGCTCCCGTCATAGGACTTAAATTCCTGCCAAGTTTGTGAGTTAATCCTAATCTTACCATCTAATTTGTGTAGCTTGCTGCCGTGGCTCTTCAGCTGAAATCCTATCTCTTTGAAATTGGTCTCAGTGGGCAGGTCAGTTTTCAGATGAAAAAGTGTCTCCACCTCAAAACCAAAGAGTTAGTGATTCAGTAAATGGCACTTTCTCCCTCTGAGTGAGATCTATAGATGCTGCTGTCAAAACAATTTTTGGTGTAAGTCCAGCATTCTGATCAGTAGCCTTCAATTGGGGATGCAGATGTGCCTCATAACCTGGAGAAACTGGGATTTCTGAACTTGTACTTGGCAAAGGCATAATCCTTTCCACTCCATCTGACCCTTTTTTAGACTCCTGTGTTAGGGCATGTCTCAGGGTACTTCTGCATTTTACCCATGCGTCATTCCTGTAATGATTTGTAAAACATTCTAGTTTCTTCCCAGAAAGAAGAGTACTCTGGATACATAAAACATTTGGTTTCTAAGAGTTATGTTAGTGTAATTAATACCAGTTAGAATGTGATAAAAGACTAGTTTATATACCACTCCCTCTAACATCTTCCCATATTAATGATATGAATTCATTTAGATTACTTATTTCTCACTGTTTGAAAACATTTATTTCTTAAGGTTCTTTTTTCTCCTTTTGAGTTTAGGAACCATGAAAGTTCAAAGAGCAACTATATTTAACTCCCAAAGCCTATTTTTGGGGGCTGCACTTGAGTAGTTCTTCAAAGTATACTAAACTTATCATTCCATTCCATAGCAGTATTAAGTTTTGTTGCTATGAGCAACAAAAGCCCAGAAGAAATTTTAGGATTTATGATTTAAATATTCACAAATTATAGATTAAAAAAATTGCATGTAGTGATGTTAATTGTAGTTAAACTGAAGTTTAAATCACCAAACAACCTCAATGTTAGCATTGGTATGAAAAAAGTTGACTGTTCTTCATTTGGTAGAAAGTTACACATTGTTTTTTATAGAATGCTGTAGTATAGATGCATGATACTCTGGACAAAACATCTCAGTGAGTTACAGAATGTAACGCGTGTTGATCCACAATAGTGAGATATAGAAAATTTATTTATATTCTCTGAGGATATTCATTTAAATGCTGTAAAAGTAAAATACATTTTACCTATAGAAAAACTTTCTTGGTTGAGGATATTTAATAACAAAATGAAATCTACAATATAGTGGATTAGGGAAAATAGATTTTTGAGGGCTTAATTATCCAGATTGACAATCTATACTGATTAAGTTTTTCAGAAAAATTCAGTAATTGAAGAGATACGTATATCATTTTTAGGAGATAAAATACTAGATTAGATGCAAAGTTTACTGCTCAATAAGAATTATTGCTTCTTTTAGAACCCATTCTTTATTTTTTTAACAACCTATTTGCTTTTAACTTTTCACAATTTGTATGTTTCATTTTGTTCTAAAATAGTCAACATTGATACTTACATCATGTCTGTTTTTAATTCTCAGAAGTGTGGTGTAAGCAAAAGCATTTTCAGTTTTCTATTGAGCAAACTTGCTGTTAAGCCAAAACTGCAAAATCAAAGTACTGTATAAGAATAAACAACTCAGTAAACAGAGCATGGGGAAATGGTCATAAGGTTCAAATCTAAAATTAGTAGTGGACTAGAATTGTGAGGCGATTGCATAAGGAGAGGAAAGTGGGGATGGGATGAGGCTGGGGGATGTGGGGAGTGGGAGGAGAACTTATTCTTGTTATTTCTTTCCTTATGGTGGCAAAAGCTATTAGAGATTGGGAGGGATGCAAAAGATTATCTAAGCCAATTTTATTTTACAGATAAGGAAAGTGATACCCAGAAAAGTTAAAGGACTTGATCAAAGATACATTTTAGGGATCAAGGCAAGATTGGAACACAGGTTTCTCAGCCTACAGGAGATCCTTACAGATGTTAAGTTAGGATAGTCAAACTCTTAGGACCCCTGATACTTTGTTCATATTTTCTTAGCTTTTATCTAATGTCCTTCTTCTGTTCCAGGATCCCTTATTTAGTCAGCATGTCTTAGTCTCCTCTAGTCTATGAGAATTTCTTAGATTTTCCTTATTTTTATTACTTTGACAGTTTGAGGAGTACTGGTTGGGTATTTTTTTAAGTATGTCCTTTAGTTTGGGTTTGTCTGATGTTTTCCTCATGACTAGACAGGGTTATGAGTGTTTGGGAGAAGTGTCACAGAAGAAAAGTACTATTTTCATGACATCATGTGGGAGTACATGCTATCTTTAGGATTCATCACTCATGATGTTAACCTTGCTCCCCTGGCTGAGGTAGTATTTGTCTTCCCTATGAAGTTTTTCTTTCCTTCACTTTTCATATTATACTCTTTGGAAGGAAGACACTATGCACAGCCCACAGGTAAGGGATGGGGATTATGGTTGGGCTCCACCTACATTGCCCACACTTAAGGGATGGGGGATTATGGTTGGGCTCTACCTCCTTGAGGGTGTCAGTGAATTGTATTTCAAGTTTATGTAGCTACATAAAATTTTTGGAATTCTTTTGCATGGGGAACTTGTCCATTCTGCTTTATTTATTTATTTATTCAATAATTTATATATGTATATGCTCATAGATATTGTTTATACTTTGAGTTATAATTCTTTTTTTTTTTTTTTTGAGACAGAGCCTCAAGCTATTGCCCTGGGTAGAGTGCTGTGGCATCACAGCTCACAGCAACCTCCAACTCCTGGGCTCAAGCGATTCTTCTGCCTCCACCTCCCAAGTAGCTGGGACTACAGGCACCCGCCACAATGCCCTGCTATTTTTTTGATTGCAGCCCTCGTTGTTTGGCGGTCCCGGGCTGGATTCGAACCTGCCAGCTATGGTGTATGTGGCTGGCACCTTAGCCGCTGGAGCCACAGGCGCTGAGCCTGAGTTATATTCAATACTGCCTTATTGATTTTGTTGCTCAAATAGTTCCAGCTCTGGGCATTAGGAGCTTTTGCAGTTGGCGCCCACGCTCCTTGACAAACCCAATCAATGGGTCTAATTCAAGCACTTGAGTACTTTTTGGCCCACTAGATGCTCCAGACTTACCCTGTACATTCCTCCTGTAGCTTAAATAACAAGTGTTACTTCATACTGGTATCTCCAACCCTACTCTGTCAGTACCACATGCATACTTTAGTTTCTTCCCCTTGGCTTGCCTGTAACCTCCTACTCCGATAGTGAGAAACCTGGTTCCCACAATCGCTTCATATCAGTTTTTCATTATGTATAAATATCTCACGTAACTTTGTTTTTATTTATTTGCTTATTTATTTTGCAGTTTTTGGCCGGGGCCAGATTTGAACCCGCCACCTCCGGTATATGGGGCCAGCGCCCTACTCCTTGAGCCACAGGTGCCGCCCATAACATGTTTTTTTTTTGAAATTTCAAAGTAAATTAAATATCTAGTTAAAAAACAAGTCAAACTAGCTTGTGTCTTCATTGTAGCTATACTCAAGGAAGTTAATGATTTCCTTTCTTATTTCTTCCTGCACCCCACTGTCATTAAGCATCAGGTTGTTTAACTTCCATGCCTTTGTGTGAGGTTGAACATTTTTATTGGAGTTGAGTTCCACTTCTAGCGCCTTGTGATCTGAGAAGATGCAAGGTAAAATTTCAATTCTTTTGATTCTGTTGAGGTTTGTTCTGTGTCCTGGGATATGATCAATTTTGGAGAATGTTTCATGGGACAATGAGAAGAATGTATATTCTTTTATCTTTGGGATGGAGTGTTCTAGATAATAAGTCTATCA
The DNA here is from genome assembly GCF_027406575.1 of Nycticebus coucang. Taxonomy (NCBI): domain Eukaryota; kingdom Metazoa; phylum Chordata; class Mammalia; order Primates; family Lorisidae; genus Nycticebus; species Nycticebus coucang. Next base: position 49,039,872 of record NC_069780.1, read on the forward strand.
AGCACAGTTGTTCTAGGGTCTTATCTAAATCTCTTATATCTTTGTTTAAGTTCTGTTTAGAGGATCTGTCAAGCTCTGAGAGAGGAGTGTTAAAGTCCCCTGTTATGGTGTTATAGGATATATTATCACTCAGACTAAGTAAGGTCTGTTTCAAGAATCTGGGAGCATTTAAATTGGGTGCATAAATATTTAGAATTGTAATGTCTTCTTGTATTTTTCCCTTGACCAATATGAAGTGACCATCATTGTCTTTTTTGACTTAAGTTGCTTTAAATCCACATGTATCTGAAAATAAGATTGCAACCCCTCTTTTCTTCTGAATTCCATTTGCCTGAAGAATTGACTTCCAACCCTTAACTCTGAGTTTTAATTTGTCTTTTGATGTGAGGTGTGTTTCCTGCAGACAGCAAATAGATGGCTTGTGTTTTTTAATCCAATCAGCCAATCTATGCCTCTTCAGTGGGGAATTCAAGCCATTGACATTTATTGAGGTAATTGATAAGTGTGGTAGCGTTTTATTCATCTTATTTTGTGAAAGTCCATTGCTTTCTTTTGTACCTGTGGGATACAACAAAAGCAGTCCTGATAGGTAAATTTATCACTTTAGAAGCCTACATTCGAAAAACCAAAAGAGAGCGCATTAACAAACTCACAAGCCATCTTATGGAATTGGAAAAAGAAGAACAATCTAAGTCTAAATCCAGCAGAAGAAAAGAAGTATCTAAAATTAAATCAGAGATTAATGAAATTGAAAACAAAAGAATCATTCAGGGGCAGCACCTGTGGGTCAGTGAGTAGGGCTCTGGCCCCATATTCTGAGGGTGGCAGGTTCAAACCTGGCCCTGGCCAAGCTGCAACAACAAGAAAATAGCTGGGCGTTGTGGTGGGCGCCTGTAGTTCCAGCTACTCGGGGAGGCTGAGACAAGAGAATCACCTAAGCCCAAGAGCTGGAAGTTGCTATGAGCTGTGATGCCACAGCACTCTACTGAGGGCAACAAAGTGAGACTCTGTCTCTAAAAAAAAAAAGAATCGTTCAGAAAATTAAGGAGTTTTTTTTTTTTTTTTTTCTTTTATTGGCCGGGGCTGGGTTTGAACCCTCCACCTCTGGCATATGGGACCAGCGCCCTACTCCTTGAGCCACAGGCGCCGCCAAGGAGTTGTTTTTTTTTTTTTGAAAAATAAATAGGGGGTGGAGTAGGGCGCTGGCCCCATATACTGGAGGTGGTGGGTTCAAACCTGGCCCTGGCCAAAAGCTGCAGTAAATAAATAAATAAAATAGATAAACCTTTGGCCAGACTAACTAGCAATAAAAAAGTAAAATTTCTAGTAACCTCAATCAGAAATGATAAAGGGGAAATAACAACTGATGCCACAGAGATATAAGAGATCATCTCTGAATACTACCAGAAACCCTATGCCCAGAGATTTGACAGTGTGAAGGAAATGGATCAATATTTGGAATCACACTCTCTCCTTAGACTTAGCCCGGATGAAATAGATCTCCTCAACAAACCAATTTCAAGCCCTGAGATCAAAGAAACAATAAAAAAAAATCTCCCAACAAAAAAAATGCCCTGGTCCAAATGGCTTCACACTAGAATTCTATCAAACCTTCAAAGAGGAGCTTATTCCTATATTAGAGAAATTATTCCAAAAAATTGAAGAGGAAGGAGTTTTCCCCAATGCGTTTTATGAAGCAAAATTCACCCTGATACCAAGACCAGGATAAGACCCAACTTAAAAGGAGAATTTCAGACCAATTTCACTAATGAATATAGATGCAAAAATTGTCAACAAAATCCTAGCCAATAGATTACAGCTTATCATCAAAAAAGTCATACATCATGATCAAATAGGTTTCATCAAGTAGGTTTCAAAAGTCATACATCATGATCAATAGGTTTCAAATAGGCTGGTTTAATATACGTAAATCCTTAAACGTTATTCACCATATCAGCAGAAGCAGAAACAAAGCCCATATGATCCCTTCAATAGATGCAGAAAAAGCATTTGATAAAATCCAGCATCCTTTTCTAATTAGAACACTGAAGAGTTTAGGCATAGGTGGCACATTTCTTAAACTGATTGAAGCTATCTATGACAAACCCACAGCTAATATGTTACTGAATGGAGTGAAACTGAAAGCTTTTCCACTTAGAACTGGAACCAGACAAGGTTGTCCTCTGTCACCTTTACTATTCAACATAGTGCTGAAAGTTCTAGCCAATACAATTAGGCAAGACAAGAAAATAAAAGGAATCCAAATGGGAGCAGAGGAGGTCAAACTCTCCCTCTTTGCTGACGATACGATTTTATACTTAGAGAACCCCAAAGACTCAACCATAAGACTGGAAGTCATGAAAAAATATAGTAATGTCTCAGGATATAAAATCAATGTCCACAAGTCAGTTGCCTTTGTATACGCCAATAGCAGCCAAGATGAGAAGCTAAGTAAGGACACAACTCCCTTCACCATAGCCCCAAAGAAAATGAAATAAGTATATTCCTAGGAATATACTTAACAAAAAGGTGAATGACCTCTATAAAGAAAATTATGAAACCCTAAGAAAGGAAATAGCAATAACAAATGGAAGAACATACCATGCTCATGGCTGGGAAGAATCTAACATTCTTAAAATGTCTATACATCCCAGAGCCATCTACTGATTCAATGCCATCCCTATTAAAATACCAACATCCTGGCTCAGTACCTGTAGCTCAAGCGGCTAAGGCGCCAGCCACATAACACCTGAGCTGGCAGGTTCGAATCCCGGGCCCACTAAACAACAATGAGGGCTACAACCAAAAAATAGCTGGGCATTGTGGCAGGCACCTGTTGTCTCAGCTACTTGGGAGGCTGAGGCAAGAGAATCACTTGAGCCCAGGAGTTGGAGGTTGCTGTGAGCTGTGATGCCACAGCACTCTTCCCAGGGCAACAGCTTGAGGCTCTGTCTCAAAAAAACAAACAAACAAAAAAAACCCACCAACATCCTATTTTCAAGACTTGGACAAAATGATTCTGCATTTTGTATGGAACCAGAAAAAAACCCCGCATAGCTAAGGCAGTTCTTAGTAATAAAAACAAAGCTGGGGGCATCACTATACTGGATTTTAGGCATACTACAAGGCCATTGTGGTCAAGACAGCATGGTACTGGCACAAAAATAGAGACATAGACATTTGGAATCAAATAGAAAACAAGGAAATGAAACCAACAACTTATAACCACCTAACCTTCAATAAATCAAACAAGAGTGTACAATGGGGGAAAGACTCCCTATTCAAAAAATGGTGCTGGGAGAACTGGATATCCACATGTAAAAGACTGAAACTGTACGCTGCACCTTTCTCCACTCATAAAAATTGATTTAAGATGGATAAAGGACTTAAATTTAAGGCATGAAATGGTAAAAATCCTCCAGGAGGGCAGCGCCTGTGGCTCAGTGAGTAGGGCACTAGCCCCATATACTGAGGGTGGCAGGTTCAAACCCAGCCCCGGCCAAACTGCAACAACAAAAAAAAATAGCCGGGCGTTGTGGCGGGCGCCTGTAGTCCCAGCTGCTTGGGAGGCTGAGACAAGAGAATCGTGTAAGCCCGAGAGTTAGAGGTTGCTGTGAGCCGTGTGACGCCACAGCACTCTACCCGAGGGCGGTACAGTGAGACTCTGTCTCTACCAAAAAAAAAAAAAAAATCCTCCAGGAAAGCATAGGAAAATAATGGCCTGGGGAAAGACTTTAGGAAGGAGACTGCCATGGCAATTGCAACAACAAAAATAAACAAATGGGATTTAATTAAACTGAAAAGCTTCTGTACAGCTAAGGAGACAACAACCAAAGCAAATAGATAACCTACCCAATGGGAAAGGATATTTGCATATTTTGAAGAAGACAAAAGCTTAGTAACTAGAATCTATAGAGAACTCAAATTAATCCACATGAAAAAAGCTCTGTTCATCTCTCTTCAATGGGCAAGAGAGATGAACAGAACCTTTTCTAAAGAAGACAGACGAATGGCTAGTGAACATACGAAAAAATACTCATCATTCCTAATTATTAGAGAAATGCAAATTAAAACCACCCTGAGATATCATTTAACCCCAGCGAGAATGGCCTATAACACAAAATCTCAAAACTGCAGATGTTGGCGTGGATGCGGAGAGAAAGGAACACTTTTAGATGCTGATGGGACTGCAAACTAATACAACCTTTGGAAGGACATATGGAGAAACCTCAAAGAACTCAACCTAGACCTCCCATTTGATCCTGCACTCCCATTACTGGGCATCTATCCAGAAGGGGAAAAAGAAACTTTTATTATAAAGACACTTGTACTAGACTGTTTATCGCAGCTCAATTTACAACCTCCAAAATGTGGAAACAGCCTAAGTGCCTCTCAACCCAAAGAATGAACTGGCAAGCTGTGGTATATGTATACCATGGAATTAAAAAAATGGAGATTTTGCAGCATTTGTATTAACCTGGATGGAGGAGGGACACATTATTCTTAGTGAAGCATCACAGGAATGGAGAAGCATGAATCCTATGTATTCAACTTTGATATGAGGACAATTAATGGCAGTGACACGGTGGGGAGTGGGGGAAGGGGAGAGCAGGCAGAGAGAGAAGGAGGGAGGGCATAGGGGAAAGGAAAAGAAAAAAAAGAAAGAAAAATAGTGACTAATTCTCACATAAGTTGGATTTAATTTTGACCAAAGTACATAATTTGAACAATTAAAAAAAAAAAGTCAAACTAAAGTGTCGATTATACTATTTCACACTACTTTCATTTTTTTCTCTATTCATACATCTCCCATGAAGGATCAGACTTGGAGCACATCTTTAAAATTATTTGCATCATCATTATCAGTATCAACAAATTGTCATTGGGCTCCTCTTATAGGAACCCCACGCTGGTTTATGTGGAAAGCCTCCAGGGAAACAAAAAGGTGTTGCCCGTCACTAACACCTAACAGATTTATATCACGCTCGCGTGTGTATATCCATATGCCTTTTTTAGGTTCCATACCTTTTAGAATTGAGAATAATGTTTAATTGGAATTATTTTATGTACTACATTTTCTACCACTCTAAATAAATGAATACTTTTCAACTTCCAATTTTGTGGTTATTAGCATTATTAGTAAGGGGGCAGAGAAAATTCTGTGACGTGTTTGTTGCCTAAGAGGTGGTGCTCAGCTAATATTATCTCCATTTGCATATAATATTCATCGCAAACGCCACATGTGCAAAACTGAACTACTTATCTTTTTCTATGAAATGTTTTCTACTCCTGCTTTTCCTTATCTCAGTTGATGGAAAGTCCATCATTTCAGAACATAAACTTCAGTGCTAGACTCGATTCCCGTTTCTGTGACATTGAATCTGTGAGGAAGCCCTGTTGAACATCCCATCAGAATATAAGTAGCTTCTCTCTCCTGTTTTCTTTGTGATCTGAGCCTCCATTCTTTCTACCTCTATTATGCAATAAGCCTCTAACTGGTCTCTCTGTGTCTACTTTTAGCCCCTCTGTCTAGTCTTGGCAACAAGAGTAATCCTGGAAAAATATGTTGGATGATGTTTTACTGCTTAAAAGCCTATAGTGGTTCTCCATTTTCTTAAAGTAGGAGTCAAAATATTTACAACCTTCAAAATTCTGTGGGTTCTGCCCGCCTGTCACATCTCATTTCCCCCCTCTCTGACCTCATTTCCTAGTACTCTTCCCATCAAGCCCTCTACTTCACTCAGATCAGCCTATTTGCTACCTCTCAGACACTCTAGGTATGATCCTTGAGTAGTGCTTGTGTATTGGCTGTTCCCTCTGATTGGAATGTTTTTTCTCTGACATCTGGATGGTTAACTTCTTCACCTCCTTCAAGTGTTGGCTCAAAAATCACTTTCTTGGGCAGCACCTGTGGCTCAGTGGGTAGGGTGCTGGCCCCATATACCAACTGAGGGTGGCGGGTTCAAACCCAGCCCTGGCCAGCTAAAACAGCAGTGACAACTGCAACAAAAAAATAGCTGGGTGTTGTGGTGGGTGCCTGTAGTCCCAGCTAGTCACGAGGCTGAGGCAAGAGAATTGCTTTAGCTCAAGAGTTGGAGGTTGCTGTGAGCTGTGACACTACAGTGCTCTACTGAGGGGGACAAAGTGAGACTCTGTCTCAAAGAAAAAAAATATCACTTTCTTATTGTAGCCTGTTGTAACCATGTACAAAATATTGCAACCTAACCTCTATCCTTCTGCAGAGCTAGTCTGCCTCACATTTTGGCCTACTGTGTCTTGTTAGTTTGATTGTCCTGCTGAACCTGAGACCACTGCTCTGGTTGAGCAGAGTAGGCATTGTACTATCATAAATATTTAACACGAAAAATGTAATAATAACAAGTATATTCCTTTATTTTTCAGAAATGTGTTACAGACGAGTGTTTCTTTTTTGAACGACTGGAATCTAATAACTACAATACTTACCGGTCAAGGAAATACTCCAGTTGGTATGTGGCACTGAAACGAACTGGGCAGTATAAACTTGGATCCAAAACAGGACCTGGGCAGAAAGCTATACTTTTTCTTCCAATGTCTGCTAAGAGCTGATTTTAATGGTAGCATCTAATATAATCTTGTGTGAAAGAAGTAGTAACTATTTTAGAAATTTGTTAATGAGAAAAAAGAAAATAAATGTGTATAGCTCAGTTTGGACAACTGGTTAGACAACTTTTTATCTGATAGTAAAATATTTAACCATTGTCTCAGTAAAGAAAAACAACAAAAATTCTTGGAAAATATGTAGACTTTCCTCCCCCTTTTGTATAGCACCTGCTTTTATCCAGTGAAGAATTCCTAGAGCTACAATCTTGCTCATACATTTGCTTTATTTGAAAAGAGGCTTTAAAATGTGCATATTTACAAATAAATTTTCTTCGTGGAAATCATATACATTAGAAAATAAAAATCAGGTATTTAGTTAATCAGTCCCAGAAGTTCACTACTTTTTATAACATGGCAGACATTAATCCACATGTACAATTTACTTAAAGTTTTTTAAAACATGTAAATGTGAATTTAATCCATTCCTGATATAGTTTTGTAATTTGCTGGCAGTTCCTTGTGGAACAGTTTGTAGAACAGCCCTGTGTGAACTGCTCGAAGTTCTTCCATGGTCAGATCAATCTTGTCAAACCCTTCTCTGTATCCATATAGCAACAGTCTAGCAACTCTGCTGGTGATGGGAGTAGTATTTTTGGCCTTGACCAGGTCATTAAGATCCATCCACTCACATCTTAAGCATTCATGTTGGCAAAAATTAATGGTGAATGAACATGGATGTAGGCGGCAGATGATATACATATCAGACTTCCCAAAAGCACCAGGATTTGCATGCTGTTGCCGAATACTCAGGAGGGACCTGAATTCTGATTTTATACCAGTCTCTTCAAAAACTTCTCGAACTGCTGTGTCTCCTACGTAAAAGAGAGGTACAAATCAATAAGGATCGCATTTTTAGAACCTTTATCATCAAAGGTTGATAAGTTAAGATAGCACTATCTCGAGGTTCAAAAGCAAAACATTATCCGAAGAAAGTATTCAATACAAAGTGTCTGCCCTCTGGACATCCTGTAATACTAAAGTATTTTGTTACCACTGTATGTTTAAGAGCCTTTTGGAATAGTGAAAATTTTGAATATTTTTTAGCTGCTACTTGGAGGCTTATCCACCTGTACATTTTGGGGGTAACTCTCCCTGCTCTGTTTACCAAAAGGTAAAAACAGGTTGTAAAAATTAAAACATATGCTGTAAAGTTGTCATTAATATTCTAAAATACCATTTCTTATTATCCTATTTCTGATCACCTATCAAAACTGCTGCCTTTCCTTATGAAAGTCTGTTGAGCTGCAGAATGTATTGAACTATGAAATGATTCTAATCTCTTCTGGTGATCTTGGATGGGACACAGGCCTCCACGTAGCAAGGATTCCTTCATAACCATTTTATTATTATTTTCTTCTAGTTATGCTGTCAGACTTCCACCAGAGTAATTTTTCATATTTCCTTTGTTTCTTGAGATAAGATTCCAAAGAACTTGTATTCATTCTCTCCACATTAAATGCTGTAGTTATTTTACCAGAAGTTTAACAAAAACTTGTAACATTGTCAAAATATTACAATAATATAATAAAATCCTAATTATAGGATTTTATAATACAACACAAAGATTTTTACATTACAAGGTTGATTATTTTCAATGAAATGCAATTTCTGTGACAGGATTTTTATTGCCATTAAGATATTTTTGTGGCTGCTTTTTCTAAACATGCAGATGGACCCCCTACAGGGACTTTCCCTAATTTTGTGATGCTCTGTCATTGTCTTTTCCAAAGCATTTCTGAGAGCCCTTGAAAAAGCTGTTTGACTTTGCTGGGAAGCTGTAGAGCTATCAGTAAGATTTTTGTACAGATACCCTTTAATGCCTCCTTTGTTCTTGTTTGTCAAATAGTAAATGATATTAGCCTTCTCAGTAATCCTACTGGTGAAAAATAGGCAAAGGAGAGGAAGTTGCAAAAATGTGTGTCAATTCCTGTATGTTCTGACTGTAGACTGTTTACCAAATACTTTGGAGAGGCTCTTGTTCCTTCTCTAAGAAACGGCTATGGAAAGATGCAAAGTGTTTTGAAATATATGACATTTATCTGCTATTTTTCAATTACATGCTGACTTCCCTTATAATTGAGATTTTCCCAAAGGTTAAACATGGCTAGAAATTACACTTTTAAACTGAACAGATAAAAGAAGAGTCTAGGTTAAGGAAAAAGAAACTTTCCTTAATAAAAACATTTTAATCTGGCATAAATGCATGCTTGTTATTAAATTTATTATTAAAGATTGTGGCCCTAGTCGTAAATTTTATGTAATATTTCCTAACTGTTGTTTAAATGTTTATTTTTGTTCTTGAAATGCTTTGACAAATAATCACGGGGATCTTGTTTAGCTCTTAGTACCACTGATCGAGAGTTCAGCATTCAGCTTGAGTCTAGGCTGTTTACATGTCATGGAAGCACCCGATAGGGTTTGTGAGCAAATCTGCCCTGCTCAGCAGTCAGCCTGGGTAGTTCTGATCAGTTTAGCTAGAATAAGCATATCATTGACTGGAGTGAAAACTGAATGGGATGCCATGTAAGTGCTTTTATATGTAGGTTATGGGAGACCTCTTTTTCTGCTTTGAGATGAAAATCTCCTCTCCAAGGATTTCACAGAAATTTAAATTTTTTAATCAAGATAAAGTGCTTTATTCTGTTGTACCTTTATTATTTTAATGTAATGTAAGCTAAACTGAAATAACATTTACTGTTTTATAGGTTTGAGAAACTAAGAGGTTCTTGTTTTTATTTTTGCTGATGAAAGAGAGATGTTTTAAATAATGTCATATTGTTTTGTTTGGTTTCAGAACAATAATGAAATGGAGTTTATATTTGTTACTTCTATTTTGTGATATTTAATAGTAGAGTTAGGTTGAAATAAAGTATAATAGGAAAAATTTTGCAGAATATGGGTTTTTCTGGTGTTTCCCTCTGACTTTCCTGCACTGATGATCTCCCTCAGGCTGCACTGCTCTAACGTTCTTTGGCTAACATAGGAGATTCTCTTCCTGTCAGTGGTAATGAGGTTTTCTAGGAAGGCAATTTGACTATTTTAATCCTACAGGTTAGGGTATAATTTTATACTAAAGCTTTGAGGACTGAATTTTCTTTTATATATGACCCTTATAATTTTTTAAAAACTCTATGGATAATGCTTCATTTACCTACTATTTTCAAAGAAAGAAGGATGTCAAACAAATGTGTTTCCCAGTTAACTAGTATTTACTGTTTAAGAGCCAATATAAATGTTTAACCATTTGTGATGACAATATTCTAAAGTATATCATATAGTTTCCTAAATGTAGGATTTAGAAAATAATTTCAATAATTCTTAGATGATTTGACTTCATCATTAAGAGTAACTATTGCAGGGCGGTGCTTGTGGCTCAAGGAGTAGGGTGCCAGCCCCATATGCCAGGGGTGGCGAGTTCAAACCCGGCCCCAGCCAAAAAAAACAAAAAAACTGCAACAACAACAACAAAGAATATCTATTACTATTTTGTACTGTACTATTTCTGTTAGAAAACAGAAATGCCTTCACATAAACATAGCCTTTCAGACCTCTACTGTCAGTCATCATTTCTAGTTGCTTCCAAGGCTTTATTAATTCTAAAGTAAATCTTTAATTTTATAATGCTTGAGAAATATGGTTAATGCCAATTACAGCTTTTTTCTCTTAATTCTACATGACAGAGGTTGGGAAGACCACAAATACTTAAAAAAAATTAGTGAATTTTTATTTATCTGGACTTAAAAAATGATCTGGAGTATATTTAAACCTAAAATTATACATATTTGGCTTGGAAATGTGTTTCTTCATTTACATTTAAAATAAGCATAACTAAAATTCAGAGGATCCATAAAAATTCAAATTAAAAAAAATCAATTCATTTGAAAAGGCAAGATTCAGAAGAGGAAGCTAAAGAAATCATGCAGACTGCTTTTTGCCCTATCTGGATTGAGTAAGGATGCAAAATATAAGTTTAACTAGTTGACACACTCATATGTCACATACGGATAGTGGGAGATAGTTTGTAGGAAAAAGGCCTTCTTTTTTAGCACTTGCACCACTATAAAATCATCAGTCTAAACAAAAGGTCAGTAAGTACCTAAAGCCAAGATCTGTTATAGGTATATCGTAATGCAATCAGTATTCATAAATTGTTAGATGTTGTCTGTATATAAAATGAATACGGCATTTTTATCTGTTAAATATTAAAAGAAGTTTCAAGTACATGCATTTTTTAAATAAAATATTTAAAGATAATTTACAAAATTGTTTTAATATAATTGTTAGCTAAGGAAAATAGGGGACATGCATATTAAGGAAAAGGTCATGGAGAAATAATACTAGTATAAAATGAATTACCTACTGATTTATTACAGTAGATTGAATTTGGTCCAATGGTTTAAAGAATAGGTAGGAAAATTTAGTTTCTATTTTTCTATTTCCTGTAAATCAGTGACATAAAGACTTCTTAGTTTATTTCATATTTCCCTGTCTTAAATATTGAGCTCAGTAAATTGTGTTGGGGGCTATTTCTCGTTTGAGACTTTCTCATATATTTTGCTGTGTTTTGGCCTCCTGACTATTTAAAATAAATAGTAGATAAAATTTTCATAAGGACAAAAATAACTGATTTTGTTCATATTTCAAAGTTCATTTAAAAGTTATTCTTCATTCTTCTGTGATGGAATGGTCAAGAATTTAATTCCAGCAACTATTTTAGTCATATCCAAAATAACCTTTAAAAGCTAAGCTTTTACTGATGTATATCTAAAGCTTCTCCTTTTGAGACAAGTTAATCTAGAAACAGTCGCAAGCAGAGGAATAGGTGGTAAGCTCCTAATGATGTTATTTATACCAATAGAGTAAGTTGTCATGTTAGAAATTTTGCTAATTTTATGTGAGTCCTTATGAAATCTCTCTGAAATTCTGACTTAGTTTGAACAAATTAGAACCAAATTAATTTCTTACATTATTTTCAAGCCAATTAAAAATATGTAAGATACTCACCAATATCTTCTCCAGGCTCTGACATGCCTCCTGGAAACTTCCACATATTTTTCAACTGCAGTATATAGTTAGAAAATAAAGTTAACATAGAATTTGTTCACTAACACATGCACGCAGACTCTTCAAAATCCATTCATAAAAAAAAAATCCATTCATAATTGGTCAAGGTGGTTGAGAATTTATTTTTTGGTAAATGCATGCAATTTTTTTTTTTTTTTTTATAGCTGCTTTCCTCCCTCCTTCATTTTTTCTTTTTTGGAAGATCTAAGGACTGATGAAATCGTTCCCCACCGTTTTCTTCAGTAAATAGAAGTGGTTTAGTTTGGTTAATGTGATAAATTATGTATGAATGAAACATTGGAGGGAAACATCTACTGAATTTCTGTAATTTAAAAAAATTCGCTGCTAGTTAACTATAACAAATAAATAGGAGAATCTTACAGATGCTGCTATAAATAAGTAGATTATACAGTATAAACTTAATCACTAAAGTATGCTGTTTTTAATTTTCACATCTAATTCCTATATTGTGTTTTAATAAGATATACATGCATTACTCTTAAGTTTCTATTGTATGTATTAATGATTTTATATACAAATGAAATTGCTTCTGATGGGTAGTGTGAATAAAATCAATTAATTTGTGTTTTATTGCCTACCATTTCTTTGTGTTTTCTTGTCTACTTTTTCTTTTTTTGGTGGGGAGGGGCAGATGGGAAGAAAATAAATTAAAAATAACTATTAGGTGACATGGGACAATAGTTTTATGGCTGAATATTTTTTTCCTGTTAAGAGTTCTGTTATATCTGTCCATCACCATGATAAAAGTTAAGAATGATTTAGAAATTATAACATACTCATAAGAGCCCTGCAAATTTGGCCAGTACACCTTATACTCTTCATTCATAAAACAAGTTGTGGACTTTTTAACTGGTGTATTTTGTGACCTACTCATTTCCTGGATGAATACTTCTTAAAGAATGTGTCACTTCTCAACTATGCTAAGTTGGAGACCAGTGGCATGGTTCCCAGAATTTCCACAGACTGTTGATTATGTGGGTACAGAATTCAGGCTATCCACTCTTCCATGTCTGGCTTAGACTTTACATTAATTTATAAAGCATATTATGCTTTACTTTGTAGAAAAGTACAAAATACTTTACTAATGCAGAAACATATCTCTATATGCACTATCTTTTGGGTTCCATTTTGAAAGAGTTCCAGAAACTTTGTTTCTACAAAAACTAGACAGTCTTTTGATAGAATAACAAAAGAATTGTTAAGATGGGGCAAACACTTCCTAAAAACAAGTCAACTTTTAAATTTAACTGTAAATGATTGGAGATTAACTGTTGATTAAATTAGAATTCTGAACTTAATAGAGGAAAATGCTAGACTTAAGGATTGAAAATAGCTCGCACAAATTGGATTTTTGTTATTTCATAAATTAAGTCTTAAATATGGAAATAGTAGGCATACTTTTATGCTATAAGTAGTTTGTGACAGTTTCTGGCTCCATTCAAAGAGTTTATTTTTAAAAAGCTTGAGCCTGAGTTCTAAAAAGCAGAGAAGCCTAAGTTTGAAAAACCTGGTTAATGTTCAATTTATGTTAATGTTCAATCAATATGATCACTAGTGAGATGAGCATGTCTTCCTGGTCTTTTTTTCTTTATATCAAAAAATAATCCCACTAACTGGGTTTAGCAGTATTGCAATAATAAAGGCTCACTAACCTATGCTAAATGGTTTGTAAGAGGTATATATGGCTTGGCATCTGTAGCCCAGCAGCTAGGGTGCCAGCCCCCTACACAGGAGCTGACAGGTTCGAATCCAACCCAGGCCTGCCAAACAACAATGACAGCTACAACAATAAGAAAAAAAATAGCCGGGCGTTGTGGGTGGGTGCCTGTAGTCCCAGCTACTTGGGAGGCTGAGGCTAGAGAATTGGTTAAGCCCAAGAGTTTGAGATTGCTGTGAGCTGTGACATCATGGCACTCTACCCAGGGCGGCAGCTTGAGACTGTCTTAAAAAAAACAAAGGGGCGGCGCCTGTGGCTCAGTGAGTAGGGCGCTGACCCCATATACCGAGGGTGGCGGGTTCAAACCCAGCCCCTGCCAAACTGCAACAAAAAAATAGCCGGGCGTTGTGGCAGGTGCCTGTAGTCCCAGCTGCTTGGGAGGCTGAGGAAAGAGAATCGCATAAGCCCAGGAGTTAGTGGTTGCTGTGAGCCATGTGACCTCATGGTACTCTACCTGAGGGCGGTACAGTCAGACTCTGTCTCTACAAAAAATAAAAAAAATAAAAAATAAAGAGGTACATACATTAAAACTTCACAATAATCCCATGAAAGACTCTTGTTCCCATTTTTAAGGTGATGAAATTGAAGGCTTAAAAATGCTTAATAACTTGCCTGGGATCTCACAGGCGGTGTGTGATAAACTCAGGGTTAAAATCCAGGCAGGCTGGTTCTAACCATCTTTTAAGAAATTTTGTAAGTTGATAATGCTATTTTCTCACTAATCCTTAACTACTGTCACTCTTTTTTCATATACTTTTTGATCTTTTTTTCACACTTAATTGGAACAATATGTAAATCTGATCAGAATTTGTTTCTTATGTGTACATTTCTCCAGAGCTTGTGCATTTGGAATAAAATCTAGTTTATTGTCAAACATCCTTATTGAGTTCCTGATCTAAAATCTTTTGACTGGCATGGGATTTATTTCTTAGCTAATAATTTATTATTGTTTTATCTTTCCAATATATTGTTTGTGAGGAAAAAATTACTAAGGATAGGTTTTGGAAATTTAGCCTTTTGAGTTTGTTTTTCATCTTTGTTCTCCCTTGCTATATAAAAGAAGACAAAATATCTCTACTTCATGTGTAAAATTCCATGATCTATTTTTCCACTAATCTTAAAACAGGAACTTTCCACTCTCTTCTTAAAGAAATATTCTTTTTTTTTTTTTTTTTTTTGTAGAGACAGAGTCTCACTCTATGGCCCTTGGTGGAGTGCTGTGGCCTCACACAGCTCACAGCAACCTCCAACTCCTGGGCTTAAGCGATCCTCCCGAGTAGCTGGGACTACAGGCGCCCGCCACAACGCCCAGCCATTTTTTGGTTGCAGTTTGGCCGGGGCCGGGTTTGAACCTGCCACCCTTGGTATATGGGGCCGGCGCCTTACCGACTGAGCCACAGGTGCTGCCCAAGAAATATTCTTAAATGTTCTTGTGCCTGGTTGCCCTATGGGGTGATACTCAACGTTTGCATACATGACCCCTTGCTCCTTTGAGTTTATGAGGTCATCTGGTTCCTTAAGCATATCTGATTTTTACATACATTACAAAAGGTAAAGGATCCTTTTAACTTATAAAAATATGTGATTTTAAACAATATTTCAGAACGATGAACGGGATAACAGATTTTCTTATTCATTTGCCAATTATAAATATGATGTTTGTGTGTTTGTATGTGTGTGTCTAAGTAAATGGAAGGTAGAAGGCAGGGTGGAGGATAATTGTGGTAGTCTCAGCTATTACTCTGCCATCTTTCCCCAGTGGTAGGAATTGCTTAGCCTAAGAAATAGGAGTTATGGGTATCAACAAATTGTACATTGTCTAGTGTATTTTTCAGAGATGTTAACAGAATGTTAGATACCTACTCTGTTAAAGCAATTTCAAATTTACTAACACTATTTCTTTTAAAACTTGTCTTGATAATAAACTCAAGTTTATTTTAGGGTTTCTAGGATGGGTAAAAAGGAATAATGATTCATTTTCGGATCCTTTTCCTCACTTATTTTCCCAGTTCCACAGACATCTTCTGCTTTCTTAAGCAAAGGATTTATTTTAGAACTTTCCCTGGGCATGGCTACTGAAATCCTGCCCAGCAGTTCTATAAACACAACCCCCCAAAAACTAGTAATTTTTTTTGGCCATTATCTCAAGAATCTAGAACAAGGGGACACACCTTCTAAACCTCTTCCATTTGGTTCTCTTGTATTGTATGGACTTGTTCTGCCTTTACTCCACTCAGATGCTAGAAATTTGGTTTTTATTTTCATCATTCTAATTTTTTTTTTTTAAGACAGAGTCTCACTATGTCACCCTTGGCAAAGTACCATGGTGTGCCAGCTCACAGACTCCTGGGCTTAGGCGATTCTCTTGCCTCAGCCTCCCAAGTAGCTGGGACTACAGGTGTCTGCCACAACGCCCAGCTATTTTTTTGTTGTTGTCGTCATTGTTTAGCAGCCAAGGGCCCGAGTTCAAACCCGTCAGCCCAGGTATATGTGGCCGGCGCCCTAACCACTTAGCATGGGCGCCCTAACCACTGAGCCACATCTTTCTAAATCTTTAATGCTACTATTACTTTTCAGACCTACTATATTTATTTATTATTTATTTTTGAGACAGACCAAGCTGTCCCCGTGAGTAGAGTGCGGTGGCGTCAAAGTTCACAGCAACCTCCAACTCCTGGGCTTAAGCTATTCTCTTGCCTCAGCCTCCAAAGTAGCTGGGACTACAGGCGCCCACCACAACTCCCAGCTAGTTTTTGGTTGTAGTTGTTGTTTGGGAGGCCCGGGCTGGATTTGAACCCGTCAGCTCTGGTGTATGTGGCTGGCGCCTTACCTGCTTGAGCTACAGGCGCCAAGCCAGACCTACTATATTTAGATAAATTTCACTAGCTACAATATTATTACTGTTACCAATGAGAAGCTATCACAGTGTCTCATAGTTCAGTCAGTGCAAGGTGCTAGCCATACAGAAATTAATGTCATGTCCCTTTCCTGACACCACTTGTCAGGGCCCAAGACTGGCCAGGTCTCTGCCCGGCTTAACTAGGTTTCAGACGCTGACCACTAAGTTACCTTGCTCAGGTCTGTTAGGTGCCTGAGGGCTATCTACTTTAGCTGGAGAGAGAGTCTTAGAGAGACTAAAGCAGTCTTCTTAGAAAGATAGATCTTAGACTTTAGCAGAGCTTTGTAATCTGCAGCAGAGATGCTGTGATGGTGTTCTGCAGGCAGGAAAGGATATATAATCAGAGTAAGCGAGTCCTGATAGAATGCGCATGCTGCTGACTGCCTTCTCCTCCAGCCTAATATAAGGCTGATCTCGAGCCTCTCGACACCACCGGTGTAGAGACTGCCAGTTCACCAATGCTCTCATCTCCCGAGGTCTCATGCTTGTTAGGAGAGCCAAATCCCTCTCCATGCCCTTTCCAAGGTGTTCCATTATAACTTTCACTCCTCCTAGCCATAGGCTATAGGGCTGCTACAAATTAATGTATAATATAGCAAACCCAGTCATTCTCTTTATCCCTGCGCCATGTATTATATTTACTCATTTTATTATTTCTGTCATAAGCATTTGAATATAAGCTCTACATGTAGAAACTTTGCTTTGTTCATTGATGTATGCCTAGTGGTTAGAACAGGGCATACAGCACAGTATGTATAGAAATTTAGTAATATTTAGTGAACAAATAGGTTCTTACTCTTAGCTCTTTAGCACTCAATTTATGGGTCAAGCCACAGAGAGTCTCTTATTGCTCAAAATTATGGGACAAGGACATAGGACTGGAATATATGGGCAGGGAAAGATAAAGGATATGTATTAAGTGCAGTTTAGATCTGTGTTTGAGTATGTGCATATGCTCATGTTGAGAGTTAAATCATTCTCTGCAGAAAACTTGATGCTAACTCCTGGGGAAACTGAAGTATTTACAGAAAGGAAAACTGGGTTGGCTTTCTGAAAATAATACTAACTAGTTATTTATAGTAAGTAAATTTATATATGTAACATTAAGGATGTAAATATAAAAAATTATAGTTAATAGCGATCAGTTATGCTTAAATGCTACCTAATACCAAAATAATTACAGAAATTAAATACTCATATTTTATTATATTATTGAACTATAGTTCATGAGTACTCCAGTTTTTCCATTACTCTATCATTTATTAATTTGTAGCCCCTCAACACATCCCACACCACTCATTTCTAAGATGGTAAAGGAAAAGTTTTCTTCCTGACCTACTTTATGACTTAACCTCTTTGGTTGAGTTTCCCAGTCAGCAAAATGGGGATAATAGGTTGCTGCAATGATTACAGTAGGTAATTAATGTAGAGCACCGGAATAGTGTGTAACACAGATTAAATATTCAATAAATGCTAAATGCTATTATTAATAATTAAATTGGGTCATAAATTGATTTTCTTAGATCGCATCTTTGAGACTCTTGGATCATAGCATATTTTACTAAGTAGGCTCTTTTTTACATTGGATCAATCATTCCTCTGTGTGTGTGTTTAAACACACACGAGGTCCTGTTGTTTTTTTTTTCCTCCTTGTGCTGTTTTACTTCTTCCAATGTAAGAAAGAGAGAAATGGTCTTTTCCACACAGGAAATTTTAAGAATGCTGTTCATGTATTTCCATCCATTAGTCACAGAGAGAACTGGAAGGATTTCAAGAGGTCCTCTCTCATTCTGCTCTTCTTGAACTGATAAGTCAGTGCCTAAGTTGCCTATGACAGATAGTTGCCTGGCCTCCCCAGTTTCTCTAATTTCTTCAATATGTGGAGGCTAAGACTGGATACAGCATTCCCTGAAGACACCGAAGGATTCCTCCTCTGCTTGCAAATGTCATAATCTATATAACAATACAATGCAGCATCCTGGTATTAGGTATCCTGTGCTCTGTTATAGCCCAAGCTTATTAATACTTTCCTGATAGTTCTACTTTGTGGAGATCATGTCAGATTTATTCATTTTTTGAGGGGACAGTTATATAAAGAAGCTTGGGAAATCTCATCCCAAAATATGACTTCTTGGTATGAAGAGTATTTTGAATTAAAGGCTCCTAAGGATTAAGAGTCCTTGGAAGGAGCTTTCCTTCTTTCTTCATTAAGAACCCAGATGCATGAAAAAAAAAAAGACAGATGACTTCCCTGTTATCTCAATATATTTCAGGAAAGAAGATCAAGAATGCAACCAGACCTGGATCAAATCATTTTAAAAATAATACCTATCTCTCAGGTTAATTTAATTTCTTCTTCTTTTTTTTTTTTTTTTGGTTACTTTAATTTCTAAAGAGACCCATTTCCAAGTCAATCTGTTCCTCTCCTTCATTCTCCCAAGTAACCACTTTTTGACAACAGAATTATCTATATTCCTCATCTCCCCCTCTCCTCTAAAATGAGGCTATGGGGTGGTGCCTGTAGCTCAGTGAGTAGGGTGCTGGCCCCATATGCTGAGGGTGGTGGGTTCAAACCCGGCCCTGGCCAAACTGCAGCAAAAAAATAGCCGGGCGTTGTGGTGGTGCCTGTAGTCCCAGCTACTCGGGCGGCTGAGGCAGAAGAATCGCCTAAGTCCAGGAGTTAGAGGTTGCTGTGAGTTGTGTGATGCCACGACACTCTACTGAGGGCGATAAAGTGAGACTCTGTCTCTACCAAAAAAAAAAAAAAAATTAATAAAAAAAATAAAATGAGGGTATGGAGACTGATGGATCGCTCTGGGATATTAGGTAATCACTCTGTGATTCTCCCCCTGTGCACAGTAAAAAGACCTCTTTCTTTTACTAATCTGCTTATTGTGAGCTGATCTTCCAGTGAACTTTCAGGGTGAAGGCAAAGTTGCCCCTCACCCCTACATAAGCCAACCAATTAATTGTCTTCTACTAAGTAAGTGAACACTCCTACAGTTAGAGGTTACCAGGACTGGTGACCACCCTGAATATTATCCTGACTAGTGCTGACTTTAAATATACTGTCCTAATATTAAATACCCTATATTTTGCACAGTATCCAGACAAGGGGAGGTTGTTCTCTCTAGCCAGAAGGGTATTGTTTCTGTTGGCTCACAGGGTTCTGCGGAATTGGGATTCAAAATCCTCAGGTTGGTACACTCAAGGTTGCAGGGTCCTACTCTTTTCCTGTTAGGGGACTGGCTTTGACATATGACACTTGTCAGACTCTGTTCAGTCTCTGTTGCAGCTGTGGTACCTTTGTAGTTGGATTGAGGCCTGATTTTCAGTATTGCCTTTTTGTGGCTAAAGAATATGGGGATCTCCTTAAATGTTACCATAGAGATCTTAGGGTTTTCATATTGTGCCTGGAATTGATAGGCTAACCTGAGCTTGTCATTTTTATTTCTTTTGAGAAGACCAGCCATCTCAAGGCTTTCAAAATAGTTAAGAAAAGCCAGTGAAGGGGTAAGGGGAAACTTGTGCTTTTGTTGAAAGATCAACTCACAATTAAGGCAGATTAACAACAGAAAGGATTTATTTACTGTGTACATGGGGAGAAATCACTGAGCAATAACCCAGTTTTCCAAAGGAGTTCAGATAACTTCATATAGGCCTTTTAGAGGCGAGGGGGAAACTGAGGAATATACGGCATAAACAGTTGCTAGGAAGGAAGAATGGATGAGGGAGAAATAGATTGACTCATATTAAAGGCCCTTAGGAAACAAATATTTATGACTGAAATGATTTGGGCCAGGTCCATTGGCATTCCAGACCCTTATTCCTGACATATTTTGAGATAACAGGAAAGGGGAAGGGGTATCAATCGTCCCCTTTGGCCCTCTTATCAGGCCAGTCTAGTTTATGCAGATAGGAGGGCCTCCTGCAGTGTTTCTTAACCTTGATGACCTTCAATTCAAAATATTCTTTATACTAGGGGGTCATATTTTAGGGTGAAAATTACTTAGCTCCTTTACCAGCCATCTCTAAAGCTATATAATTATTATTATACCCTCTGCTGTCAAAGTGTTATGGCTACCATTTGACTCCATACTTCCTTTCCCATCTGTACGTCATTCCATTACATCTATAACTATGTAAGAATGTTAGTAGTTATGATTGTGGAGGAGAGAATCTTTACCCTGACGATTCACTGGAAGATCAATTCACAATAAAGCAGATTAATAATTACAAATTTATTTACTGTGTATAGGAGGAGAATCAGAATGATTACCCAGTGTCCCAGGGGGGTCCAGAAGTTTATATACTCTCATTTTAGAGGGAAGGGGGAGGTGAGGAATATTGGCAATTCTATTTAGGGGTAATGAATGGTTACTAGAGAGGATGAATAGATAAACTTGGGAGAATGAATGGAAGAGGGAGTACAGATTGACGTGGAAATAATTTTCTTCAGAAATTAAATTAACCTGAGAGACAGGTATTATTTTTTAAATGACTTGGGCTAGGTCTGGTTGAATTCTTGGTCTTCTTTCCTGCAATATATTGAAATAATAGGGAGGAAAAGGAAAGGCAGTTGCTCTTTTTGATGGGTCTGGTTTTATGCAGATAGAGAGAAAGCCCTTTCCAAGGCTTGTTGAGCTTTAAGGCCTTTTAAAAATTTAGTAACATAGAAGGATCCAGGCTTTTGCTCTGTCACCTGGGCTAGAGTACAGTGGCTGCAGTGTTGTCAGCATGGCTCACTATATCCTCAAATCCTGGGCTCAAGTGATCACCCTTTCTCAGCCTCCTGAGTGTCTGGGACTATAGGCACATGACACCATGTCTGGCTAATTTTATTTATTTATTTATTTTTGAGACAGAGTCTCACTACGTTGCCCTGGGTAGAGTTCTCTGGCATCACAGCTCACAGCAACCCCTCCAACTCTTGGGTTTTAGCGATTCTCTTGCCTCAGCCTCCCAAGGAGCTGGGACTACAAGCGCCTGCCACAACCCCTGGCTATTTTTTGTTGTTGCTATTGCATTTGTTTAGTTGGTCCAGGCCAGGTTCAAACCTGCCACCCTCAGTGTATGTGGCTGGCGTCATAACCATTGTGCTACAGGCATTGAGCCTAATTTTATTTTTTTTTTTAAGAGATGGGGTCTGGCTATGTTGCTCCTGGCTAGTCTCAGACTCCTGGCCTCAAGTGATCCTCCCACCTCAGCCTCCTGGGTCAGTGAGATCCCAATGCTATTAAAGCTAGCAGCTGATGGGACCTGGAAAGCAGGAAGTTGTTAAGTATTCTAGAAGTCCTAGTAAGATATTTACATGCTAAAGAATAAGAGATGCTCCAATGAAGTTTTTTAGAAGTATAATAGTCTGTGGATCTCTATGGTAAGGGGCAAATTTTTGCACTTTGCAACCACCTCCCATTCACAGTACTTAGAGTACTTCTTTGTATTTTAGAGGCAGCAAATTCTCTAATTTATTTCTAATAATGGAAAGCCTGGATCCTTTCCCCCTATGGGGTAAATAAATAAAGTTGCATTCTGATTTATAAATTAATCTCTTATTACATTTAATGAATCTTACTCAGAATCCAAACAACTTTGAGTAAAGGACAAAAAAATAACTTAAAGGACCAGTTGCTGGATCATGAATACTCCTGAAAAGTTCAGCTGCCTCATGGAGCCAAAAACAAAAAGATTGTTAATAAAGACCTTTTTATTTCCCACATATAACCTTGAGTCTTTATTTGGTTCTTCTAAAACATCCTAAAAATAGACATCATCCTAGGTTTTGAGAAAAACTGATAACTTTTTTTCTCCTTCACATAATTATCTCTTTTTCGATAATCTTTTTTCTTTCTACTCTTTTATTCTACCTCTTTGTTAGGCTACCAACTGTATACTGCTTAGTATCATTGCTGTTACCTGAACTAAAGGAAATTGTTAACCCCAGGAACAGTAGCATCTCTACTACTTATTAAAAACAAAAAATAAAACCAATCAACCACCAACACCAACAACAATAACAACAACAAAAAACCCCCCCAAACTACTGCCCTTAAAAAGAAAAATAAAAACATTCAAGTGAATTTTTTTGTATTCAATGAAATACATATACAGGCATTACCATAAAATTGCCTATTCCTTTAAGACCAAGTTTTAATTCATTTTCTGTTTTCATTTGCTCTGGTTTAAAGAAAAGATTACAGGGCGGGGCGTAGTAGTTCACGCCTGTAATCCTACCACTCTGGTAGGCCAAGGCGGGTGGACTGTTTGAGTTCCTGAGTTGGAGACCAGTCTCAGCAAGAGCAAGACCCGATCTCTACTAAAAAAAAATAAATAAATAAAATAAACGATTATAGCTTGAATTCTGATTCTGGCATTTGCCAATTGTGTAATGGTAGTTAAGTTATAATAATCTCTCTAAATCTCAGTTCTTCTAAAAGAATAGAGATATAATAAATATGATTATTAAATGAGAAAATTTTCACAAAAGTATGTTATCACAATTATTATCATTATTTGATTATCTGATTTATTTCTACCAACATAGCAAAATATACTTGAATGAAAATAATTTTTTACCCTGAAAACTTCATCAACCAGGATCAGGAATGTGTGTTATAACAAAGGAATAAGTTACTTGGTGAACAATTAAGTGTTAGCAAATGAACATTAAGTGGTTATGATTTTTTAGGAGGCTGGAGGCCATAGCAAAGCCTCCTCCTACCAGGAGTAAGGTGTTTAATTCTCTTCACATATGGCTGTAAGTTCTAAAAGCCACCAAATAAAGCACTGAGGAAGCTTTCCAGGGTTAATTACTCAAAAGGTCCCCCAGCCTAAAGTTCAATTGACTAAAAAGGCTATGTAAAAGAAACTCATCATGGAAAAAAGGAAAACTCTCCACTTAAAATCTTTATCAGTAAACAGTACAGGATGGACTCAGTTATTTCAAAGAATGGCTAAAACAATGCCCCTGTGCACTGGTTGCGTTTTTCCCCACAACGGGAATGGGATGATACTTGTTTGTTTAGTTGTTAGGTCTTAGATCTCCCTTTGTTCCCTGACTACCCCGGGAAACACTAACAATTCAGGAAATAGTCTTTTGGGCATATTCATGAAGTCAAAAGCAGTGAGGTCTGTTAGAATCCAGAGAAAAATTCCAGTTGTATTCAGCCTCCATTGACAATGGCATTGTTCTAGATCATGTGGATAAAGGAGACTCACCGTATAGACTTGAGTGAGGCAACAGGGAGCTACCTCATGTGCAAAGATCAGAAAACTACCATCTGTGGGATGAGGAGGGCACAAGCAGATGTCAGACTGGTTGTTAGAACAGAAGTGGTGACCTGAGACCTGCAACCAGTGCCTGCCCGGACCACTGTAAGAGCTGTGCTTGCCTGGTCTTCCGTAGGAGCGGTGCCGCAACCTGCACCGCCAGGCCTCCACATGCCGTGACCAGGAACTCCGGGAGCCCCGCAACCCCAGGTCTTCCCTCCTGTACCCTCCCTGCCTACACACTGGCCCGCTTGTCTGGCCAGGGACTCTGGTAGCTGTGTGCCCTCTGGAGCCCTCCCTGCCTCTGCGTGGAGCCCTTCTCCTGGTCAGAGACTGCTGGAGCCTTGGGCTGTCTAAGCCAAAGTCACTGGGTGCCAGGCACTCCCAGAACCGTGTGCACCACCCCCAGCCCTGTTGCTGGATCCAGGTATGTCACACTCGGGAGCTGCTTCCACAACTAGAACTCCCTGGCTGGGGCAGCCCCAGAGGAGCTACACAAGGTCACGCTCTACAAAGATCCAGCAACAATAGACTGATCCTGCTGGGGTCTAATCTTGGAGAGACAGCTCCCCAAATCTGAGGACGGCCAGAAGCAACGGTGAAAAACAATTATGAGGTGAAATCAATGGAAAAACTCTGGCAATATGAATAATCAGAGATCAACTCCCCCAAGGAACAATGGGGCAGACACAGCACAAGATCCCATGCACAAACAAATAGCTGAGATGTCAGAAATAGAATTCAGAATCTGGATAGCAATTAAGATCGAATTAGAATTCCAAGCAGTAACCCAAAAGATATCTCAAGAATTCAATGAATTCAAAGACCAAATGACCAAAGATTTTGACACATTGAGACAAGAAGTTGCAGCCCTCAAAGATCTGAGAAACACAGTAAAACCCCTCAGTAACAGAAAGGATTTCTGACATTGGAAGACAAAGCTTTTGAATGCTCCCAAACTCTCAAAGAGGAAGAGAAATGGAGGGCAAAAACAGATCACTCTCTTAGAGAGCTCTGGGATAATTCAAAGAAAACCAATATTCGTCTTATAGGGATCCCCAAAAGCGATGAAGTGGCTTCACAAGGCACAGGGTCTCTTCTCCATGAGATTATGAAAGAGAACTTTCCAGAAATGCCAAGAGATTCTGAAATTCAGATAGGAAACAGTTTCAGAACTCCAGCATGACTCAACCCGAATAAGACATCCCCCAGACACATCATAATCAATTTCTTTAAAGTTAATATGTAGGAGAAAATTCTGAAAGCAGCCAGACGAAAGAAAACCATCACCCACAAGGGAATAATATTAGAATAACTGCAGGTCTCTCTGCTGAAACCTTTCAAGCTAGAAGAGGATGGTCATTGACCTTTAATCTCCTAAAACAAAATAACTTTCAACCCAGGATCCTGTATCCAGCTAAACTGAGTTTCATTTATGATGGAGAAATTAAATACTTCAATGACATTCACATGTGGAAGAAATTTGCCATAACTAAACCAGCTCTCCAGGATATTCTCAGACCTATCCTCCATGAAGACCAGCGTAATCCTCCAACACAAAAGTAAACCCACCCAGAAAAGTTTGATCAAATTCCAACTTCCACAGTCGCAAAAGGATTAAAAATGTCCATTGGACTCTCGAAAGGCTTATCAATATTCTCAATTAATATGAATGGTTTGAATCATCCTCTAAAGAAGCACAGGTTGGCTGACTGGATACAAAAACTCAAGCCAGATATCTGCTGCATACAAGAATCGCATCTTACATTAAAAGACAAATATAGACTCAAGGTGAAGGGATGGTCATCTATATTCCAGACAAATGGAAAGCAGAAAAAAGCAGGTGTTGCAATCCTATATGCAGATGCAATAGGCTTTAAACCAACCAAAATAAGGAAGGATAAGGATGGACACTTCATATTTGTTACAGGTAATACTCAATATGATGAGATTTCAATTATTAATATTTATGCACCAACCAGAACACACCTCAATTTATGAGAAACTCTAACAGACATGAGCAACTTGATTTCCTCCAGTTCCACAGTAGTTGGAGATTTTAACACCCCGTTAGCAGTGCTGGATAGATCCTCCAAAAAGAAGCTAAACAAAGAAATTTTAGATTTAAACTTAACCATTCAACATCTGGACTTCACAGACATCTACAGACCATTTCATCCCAACAAAACTGAATACACATTCTTCTCATCACCCCACGGAAAATAGTCCAAAATCGACCACATCCTAGGCCACAAATCTAACCTCAGCAAATTTAAAAAAATAGAAATTATTCCTTGCATCTTCTCAGACCATCATGGAATAAAAGTTGAACTCAATAACAACAGGAATCTGCATACCCATACAAAAACATGGAAGCTAAATAACCTTATGCTAAAGGAAAGATGGGTTATAGACGGGATTAAGAAGGAAATCACCAAATTTTTGGAACAAAACAACAATGAAGACACAAATTATCAGAACCTCTGGGATACTGCAAAGGCAGTCCTAAGAGGGAAATTTATAGCACTGCAAGCCTTCCTCAAGAAAACGGAAAGAGTCTCTTTGCCGCATCTCAGCGAGAATGAAGACTATTCTCAGCAATCAGACTGTCGATGTTCCAGAAAATGTCGACATCACTCTGAAAGGACGCACAGTTATTGTGAAGGGTCCCAGAGGAACCCTGCGGAGGGACTTCAACCACATCAATGTGGAACTCAGTCTCCTTGGAAAGAAAAAGAAGAGGCTCGGGGTTGACAAATGGTGGGGAAATAGAAAGGAACTGGCTACTGTTCGCACTATTTATAGTCATGTATAGAACATGATCAAGGGTGTTACACTGGGCTTCCATTACAAGATGAGGTCTGTGTATGCTCACTTCCCCATCAACGTTGTTATCCAGGAGAATGGGTCTCTTGTTGAAATAAGAAATTTCTTGGGTGAAAAATATATCCGCTGGGTTTGGATGAGGGCAGGTGTTGTTTGTTTGGTATCTGAAGCCCAGAAAGATGAGTTAATCCTCGAAGGAAAGGACATTGAGCTTGTTTCAAATTCAGCTGCTTTGATTCAGCAAGCCACAACAGTTAAATACAAAGATATCAGAAAATTTTTGGATGGTATTTATGTCTCTGAAAAAGGAACAGTTCAGCAGGCTGATGAATAAGATCTAAGAGTTGCCCAGCTGCAGCAAGACACCACATGATATTCCTTAAGATCTCTTTGTAATTTTAGCAATGCAATAAAAGATTCATTAATTAAAAAAAAAAAAAGAAAAGAAAACGGAAAGAGAGGAAATTAATAACTTAATGGGACATCTCAAGCAACTGGAGAAGGAAGAACACTCCAACCCCAAACCCAGCAAAAGAAAAGAAATAACCAAAATCAGAGAAGAATTAAATCAAATTGAAAACAAAAGAATTATACAACAGATCAATAAATCCAAAAGTTGGTTTTTTTAAAAGATCAATAAAATAGATAAACCTTTGGCCAACCTAACCAGGAAAAAAAGAGTAAAATCTCTAATTTCATCAATCAGAAATGGTAAAGATGAAATAACAACAGACCCCTCAGAAATTAAAAAAATCCTTAATGAATATTACAAGAAACTTTACTCTCAGAAATATGAAAATCTGAAAGAAATTGACAAATACTTGGAAGTATGCCACCTACCAAGACTTAGCCAGAACGAAGTGGAAATGTTGAACAGGCCTATATGAAGTTCTGAAATAGCATCAACTATACAAAATCTCCCTAAAAAGAAAAGCCCAGGACCAGATGGCTTTAAGTCAGAATTATACCAAACCTTTAAAGAAGAGCTAGTACCTATATTACTAAACCTCTTCCAAAATATAGAAAAGAAGGAATACTACCCAACACATTCTACGAAGCAAACATCACCTTGATCCCTAAACCAGGGAAAGACCCAACAAGAAAAGAAAATTATAGACCAATATCACTAATGAATACTGATGCAAAAATACTCAATCAGATCCTAACAAACGGAATCCAGCAACACATCAAACAAATTATACACCATGACCAAGTGGGATTTATCCCAGGGTCTCAAGGCTAGTTCAATATACGTAAATCTATAAATGTAATTCAGCACATAAACAAACTAAAAAATAAAGACCATATGATTCTCTCAATTGATGCAGAAAAAGCTTTTGATAATATCCAGCATCCCTTCATGATCAGAACACTTAAGAAAATTGGTATAGAAAGGACATTTCTTAAACTAATAGAGGCCATCTACAGCAAACCCACAGCCAATATCATATTGAATGGAGTTAAATTGAAATCATTTCTACTTAGATCAGGAACCAGGCAAGGCTGTCCATTGTCTCCATTGCTCTTTAACATTGTAATGGGAGTTTTAGCCATTGCAATTAGGGGAGAAAAGGCGATCAAGGGTATCCACATAGGGTCAGAAGAGATCAAACTTGCACTCTTCACAGATGATATGATTGTGTATCTGGAAAACACTAGGGATTCTACTACAAAATGTTTAGAAGTGATCAAGGAATACAGCAATGTCTCAGGCTACAAAATCAACACCCATAAATCTGTAGCCTTTATATATACCAACAGTAGCCAAGCTGAAAAAACAGTTAAGGACTCTATTCCTTTCACAGTAGTGCCAAAGAAGATGAAACATTTGGGAGTTTATCTAACAAAGGATGTGAAAGATCTCTATAAAGAGAACTATGAAACTTTTAAGAAAAGAAATAGGTAAAGATGTTAACAAATGGAAAAACATACCATGCTCATGGCTGGGAGGAATCAATATTGTTAAAATGTCTATACTACACAAAGCAATATATAATTTTAATGCAATTCCTATTAAAGCTCCAATTGTCATATTTTAAAGATCTTGAGAAAATAATACTTCACTTTATATGGAATCAGAAAAAACCTCGAATAGCCAGAACATTACTCAGAAATAAAAACAAAGCAGGAGGAATCACGCTACCAGACCTGAAACTGTACTATAAATCGATAGTGATCAAAACAGCATGGTACTGGCACAAAAACAGAGAAGTAGATGTCTGGAACAGAATAGAGAACCAAGAGATGAATCCAGCTACTTACCGTTATTTGATCTTTGACAAGCCAATTAAAAACATTCAGTGGGGAAAAGATCCTCTATTTAACAAATGGTGCTGGGTGAACTGGCCGGCGATCTGTAAAAGACTGAAACTGGACTCACACCTTTCACCATTTACTATGATAGACTCTCACTGGATAAAAGATTTAAACTTAAGACATGAAACTATCAAAATACTTGAAGAAAGTACAGGGAAAACTCTTGAAGGAATCGGCCTGGGTGAATATTTTATGAGGATGACTCCCCAGGCAATTGAAGCAGTATCAAAAATACATTACTGGGACCTGATCAAACTAAAAAGCTTCTGCACAGCCAAGAACATAGTGAGTAAAGCAAGCAGACAGCCCTCAGAATGGGATAAAATATTTGCATGTTATACCACCAATAAAGGTTTAATAACCAGAATCCACAGAGAACTCAAACGTATTAGCAAGAAAAGAACAAGTGATCCCATCTCAGGGTGGGCAAAGGACTTGAAGAGTAACTTCCCTAAAGAAGACAGACGCACCATCTACAGACACATGAAAAAAAGCTCATCATCCTTAATCATCAGAGAAATGCAAATCAAAACTATTTTGAGATATCACCTAACCTCAGTAAGAGTAGCCCACATAACAAAATCCCAAAACCAGAGATGTTGGCGTGGATGTGGAGAAAAGGGCACACTTCTATACTGCTGGTGGGAATGCACACTAATACGTTCCTTTTGGAAGGATGTTTGGAGAATACTTAAAGAGATCTAAAAATAGACCTGCCATTTGATCCTGTAATTCCTTTACTAGGTATATACCCAGAAGACCAAAAATCACAATATAACAAAGACATCTGTACCAGAATGTTTATTGCAGCCCAATTCATAATTATGGAAGAAGCCCAAGTGCCCATTGACCCACAAATGGACTAGCAAATTGTGGTACATGTATACCATGGAATATTATGCAGTCTTAAAGAAAGATGGAGACTTTACCTCTTTCATGTTTACATGGATGGAGCTGGAACATATTCTTCTTAGCAAAGTATCTCAAGAATGGAAGAAAAAGTATCCAATGTACTCAGCCCTACTATGAAGCTAATTTATAGCTTTCATATGAAGGCTATAACCCAAGTATAGCACAAGAATATGGGGAAAGGGCCAAGGAGAAGCTAATTTATAGCTTTCATATGAAGGCTATAACCCAAGTATAGAACAAGAATATGGGGAAAGGGCCAAGGAAGGAAAAGAGAGGGGGGAGGTTAGGGAGGAGGGAGGGTAATGGCTGGGGCCACACCTACGGTACATCTTATAATGGGTATAGGTGAGAACTACTAAATGCAGAATACAAATGTCCACATACAATAACTAAGAAAATGTCATGAAGGCTATGTTGAACAGTTTGATGAGAATATTTCAGATTGTATATGAAATCAGCACATTGTACCCCTTGATTGCACTAATGTACACAGCTGGGATTTAACAATAAAAAAAAAAATTCAGGAAATACTAGCAATAATTTCTTTGAAACTAAGATGAATAAAACTAGAGAAGCTTGGAATACAGTCATGGTTAATAGAGAATCATAAAAGTTTTAGTTTTTTATACTGGAGTACAAGCAAATTTATTAAATATAGTTTTGACTATTGTCCTATTTTAAAAATATAGTTCAACTCAATTCGTTCCTTTTCAATTACTATAGTACAGATTGCCCTGGTAGTTTGATTTCTGTTAGCTGGACCTTAAGTAATTTGTTCTGGCAGATTTTATAGGGGAAAAATAAAACCTGCTCCTAAAGCATAAAGCTGTCTAGGTTTGGAGTAAGACAGTTCAGCCACAGCTGCCAGGGAAGCTCCTTTTTCTTTGATGGCAACCGAGTTTTTAATATTATTAGGTAATCCTTTGTTTTCTATGAATTTCAATGTCTTAATACATGAATAATTACATAAATGGATTCTTATTTGGTAGATTAACCAACCCTGAAAGACTACTTGGAGTGGAGCTATCATGTTATCTGGCTGTCTTTCAGTCTCCATTAAAGTCCTTAATGGAATTTTATTCAACAAAGTCATTTCTGAAACACAGTGTGCTATTTTAAAAGTCTTCAGAGACTTCTTTCCAAAATACAAAGTACCAAAGTGGCTTAGATTAGAGGACTATCTAAGTATCTATGCTATGTATACAGAAGATAGATAGAATTATAGTATTGCAGAATTTTGTTTGATCACATTTAACTCGTACATTTTATATTAATAAATAAGGAAACTTAGATCCCCAGAGGCTCGGAGATTTGCCCAAAATCAGGTCAGGAACTTCCTTATGAACGATTTTTGAGAGTAGTCCTTCACAGATGCCTGAGGTGTAATATATGTATGTACACACACACACACACACACACACTATATGTATTTATATAAATGTTAATAAAATTTAAGAGGAATAAGAGATCAAAGTTATTGATCTCTTATATAAAGTTTAAGAGGAATAAGAGATCAAAGTTATTGGAAATAGAAGTAAGAGAAGAGGATTTTTCTAGAAATCTAAGCTCAGAACAGCTGGGCTGCAAAAGAGTATTCCTTGGCTGGTCAAGTGGCAGATGCTGACAATAATTTGGCTTTTAGTTGTCAAGTATACACACATATGCACACACACACACTATATATATATGTATATATATATATAAATGTTAAAAGAAGATATATACAGATATATATAATATCTTCAATAAATACAATTATATATTGTATAATATATATATATAAAGAAAATAAAAAATCTCAGGAGTCCCCCCCGACACACACACATACTCTGCATATGCAAGAGAAAGGTAAAGGCCTCAGGCATCTGTGAAGGACTACTCTCAAAAATCGTTCATAAGGAAGTTCCTTTCTGGCCTCCCATAAACAAGGATATGCAAATTGCAAGTTTAGGTCTACAGGCCTAAAACTAAAGTCTGCTTGATTCTATACTTACAATGAATTACGAGTGTATCTTCCCAGAAGAACAGAGACAAGACCTATCATTCATTCTTCTACCTACCCAGGGACATGTATATAACTGATATGTCTTTCACTCCGTTTTTCTCTTCTAATATTCCCTTCATTTTATATATAATGTATATTCGTCTCACTATGCATACCCCTCTCTGCCCCTCCTTGGTTTTCTTTGCCCTACTCTTTAAATATGGAAAATTCCAAATTCTCCTTCAGAAAAACAGCCAAATTTGTCGGTAGTTTGTACTTTTCCTCAATTTTAGTTAAATACACCTTCACAGGCTGAGATCTTTGCCTCAGTTACTTATTTTGGTGTGTGTGCCTGTATTTATACACATATATATACACACGTATCTCCTATATCTCCTATACATACAAAGAAAAAAAATTTAGAACACTAAAGAATCAGAAGGCCAGGCTTGGTGGCTCATGCCTGTAATCCCAGCACTCTGCGAAGCCAAGGTGGCCGGATCACCTGAGCTAATGGGTTCGAGACCAGCCTGAGCTAGAGCGAGACCTGTCCCTAAAAATAGCTGGGTGTTGTGGTGGGCACTGTAGGCTGAGGCAAGAGAATCACTGAGTCCAAGAGTTTGAGGTTGTGTGAGCTATGCCAGGGCATTCTATCCAGGGCAACAAAGCGAGACTCTGTCTCAAAAAAAAAAAAAAAAAAAAAGAATTGGAGACATATTTCTCATTCTATTTAACTACATTAAAATGGACTATGTTTACAATTAAATATTCAATTTCCTTCCAGGAGATCATTTAGATACTGGGAAGAAGAGAACCCATGTCTTCCTTTGTGCTATAAAATGGTAAGTTTAGAAAAAAAAAAAAAATGGTAAGTTTAGTTACTAAGTGCAGCATTTGGGGTATAACTGAAGTTTAATGTTTTCTAAAACAACTAAGTTCAAACTTTCCTATTAAAAGACATTCACTACTCACATTTCATGAATTGCGCCAGACAAGAAACCTCTCTGGGTGTTTATCTTTCTTTTGTCCTCACTTGCAAATAATTTATTCCAAAAAATGCTAAACTGATTCAGACCTAGACATGTAAGGGATAGAGATTATTATGATTTAACTATCCTAATAGATTTTATGTCTTAATTCTTCTAATCTCTAGCTTATGGAAGAGAACTGGTATGTTACTCCTTCCCCTTTCAACAACTTCATCCCTCATTGTCAATTATTTTTACCAGATGATGCTTAAAACTAATCTTTTATCTGTTTTTAGAAGATGGTGCTCAGTTCTTTCTTTGGTGTAATGTTTGTTATATACCCAGTTATCCTGAGAAGGCATCATGCTATACAGTAGAACTAAGTTGATGACCCAAGGGACTGTAACAAACTGGACAACAGGTGGAGGTGGTCAACATAAGAAACTTCCATTGACTACATGTGGTACATGTCTGGTCTATGAAAATGAGGTCAACTTATGGGAGGTGCCTGTGGTTCAGTGAGCAGGACCCAGGCCCTATATACCGAGGGTGGCGGGTTCAAACCTGGCCTCGGCCAAACTGCAACAGAAATAGTCAGGCGTTGTGGTGAGTGCCTGTAGTCGCAACTAGTTGGGAGGCTGAGGCAAGAGAATCACCTAAGTCTAGGAGTTGGAGGTTGCTGTGAGCTGTGACACCACAGCACTCTACCGAGGGCAACAAAGTG
Organism: Nycticebus coucang; assembly: GCF_027406575.1. Lineage (NCBI taxonomy): Eukaryota > Metazoa > Chordata > Mammalia > Primates > Lorisidae > Nycticebus > Nycticebus coucang. The sequence continues at coordinate 49,073,214 of NC_069780.1, forward strand.
AAACTCTGTCTCTAAAAAACAGAAAATTAGGTCAACTTAAAGGAGGTAGTCCACTATGGAGATGCCACTGTATTTTTCATGACTATTCAGGGTGTGTTCTATACAATAACTGGAATTGCAGTGGTATCAGAGTCACGGAAAGTCCTCTGCTAAGCTACTTAGAGAGCCCAATGGTGTTACATGGCATATCCCTAGACTCAACATATCAATATCTTCCTTGTATCCACTCCTGCAAATAAAGGCCATTGCCTATACCTTTAAAGCATTATGGGCCATGATGGCAGAAGCTATAAAAAGAAATTCAGTAATTAATATACTTCATCTCACACCTCTTTTTAGTACCATCCGGAACCTAGGAACTAATCGATAGCAACTTTTCTGGTACTCAAAAATTCATCAGGAGGAATCTACGAAATGTCTGGATATCCTCACACCAACATCTCTTTCTTAGCTTCATATGCCCTCTAATGAATCATTTCCCCCTGGCAGCACTGCTGCATTTGCTAGTGGTACCATTATTCCTGCCCCTAACCCCAACTCAAAATACTAAATGATTTTAAACTCATTCTTTTTTGATTAACTGACAAACTTAATTGCTGTCACCAATTCCTAGAGGAATTTCTCTTTTCTTTCCTTTTCTGATACTATGACCTTAGAACAAGCCTCCCTTACTTCTCATTTTAATTACTATAGCAATCACCTAGCTAGTTTCTCTGGCTGGATCTCTGTTTACATTCTCCCCTACCTTCTTGCTTAGAGAGTATTAATAATCTTTATATTACTTATTTATTCTTTTTTAGAGACAGTCTTACTTTGTCACCCTTGGTAGAGTGCTGTGGCATCACAGCTCACTGCAGCAACCTTCAACTCCTGGACTTAGGCGATTCTCTTGCCTCAGCCTCCCGTGTAGCTGGGACCACAGGTGCCTGCCACAACGCCCAACTATTTTTTGTTGCAGTTTGGCTGGGGCTGGGTTTGAACCCACCACCCTCAATTATGGGGCTGGTGTCCTACTCACTGAGCCACAGGCGCTGCCCAATAACCTTTATTTTATTAATATACTTTTCCTTATTGAATATAAGAGACCAAAGCTACTGAGCTATAAAACTACACAAAGTTTTAAAAAACCTACCTATGTAAACATCAGTTTCAGTCACACGGCTTTGTAATACACCATATCAGTTCCATGCCTCAATATGTGCAATCAAAGCACCTTGTTGTTGACTCACAGCGCTCAGCTTCACTTACCTTTCAGAGAGCTATTAGGTCTCCTTGAAAAGAAATATGTAACCAGATTCTAAGTATACTAATATACATACAAAATCACAAATGCATAACAAAGCCCAGCAAAAGTAAGTATGTGAGATTGAGTTCATTTGTTGCATTTATCTTTGTCTTAATACATTGACATGTCTAAATTTACCACAAGATGAAATGGACTAAAATAGAGCTAAAAGGTAGAAGGAAAAGAAGAGAGAGAAAAAACATAGACTTATATCCACATCGTACATAAATACAGGTTTTGGAAAAATTAAAACTGAGGTCATAGCCACTGTGCCTGGCTCTTTTTAAATGTCACCTCCTCTGAGAAGTCTTCAGGGGTTTTTTTTTTTTTGACAGAGTCTTACTTTGTTGCCCCTGGTAGAGTGGACTGGTGTTATAGATCATAGCAACCTCAAACTCTTGGGCTCAAGCAATTCTCTTGCTTCAGCCTCCCAAGTAGCTGGGACTACAGATACCAGCCACAACACCTGGCTGTTTTTAGCAACGGGGGTCTCTCTCGGGGCGCCACCTGTGGCTCAAAGGAGTAGGGCGCCAGCCCCATATGCCAGAGGTGGCAGGTTCAAACTCAGCCCTGGCCAAAAACTGCAAAAAAAAGAAACGGGGGTCTCGCTCTGGCTCAGGCTGGTCTTGAACCTCAGGCTGGTTTCAAAACTGTGAGTTCAGGCAATCCACCCGCCTCAGCCTCCCAGAGTGCTAGGAATACAGGCATGAGCCATGGTGCCCAGCTCTCTTCAGGGGGTTCTTAAGACAGTGGTAATTGTTCCATTTATTATATGATTGCTTTTCCAAATAAATTGTGAGATGGAGAGCATCAAGGATATTGTTTTATCAATCTTTGTACTCTGAGCACCTAACACAGAGTAGGAACTCAATGAATACTAAATAAATGGAACAATATCCTGATAATGTGTTAAACAGAGTTGTATTTCCAATTAAATAAACCATTTATAATTTTCTTGTAGTGATAAAATAATAGATAGTGAGCAACATGGAGAGTTACCTTGACATTTTCAAGGCCTGAATGAGTACTTTTTGGTTTAAATCAATATCTAAGTGATCCATAACTGCTTAGAAAAAAATTTTAAAAATATCTTTCTGTAACTCCTTGGATATATCAAAATTTATATATTTTATTTTTGTCTATAAAGAAGTGAACATTTGGAAAGCAATTTATAAAGCAGAGAAACTTACTTTATTTCGATCTTGTACAACTAATATTTTTCTAGTACTTTCATCAAACACAGCTCCTGTTGGGGCGGGGGGGAAGATAATTGAGAAATAATGATTTCATTCATCCTAAAGTCCTCTAATACTCTTTATCTGTGGTCATCAAAATCACACCCATCCTTAAAGGCCTAGTTTAAATATAGGTTGAGGATTTATTTCTTATCTGAAATACTTGGGACAAGAAGTGTTTTGGACTTTTTCAGATTTTAGAAAATTTGCATTTACATAATGAGATATCTTGGGGATAGGACCCAAGTTTAAACATGAAATTCATTTATGTTTTATATCCACCTTCCATACATAGCCTGAAGGTAAATTTATGCAATATTCAAACTCAGTCCTGGCCAAAAACTGCAAAAAGAAAAAAATTGTTTTTACTAATTTTTTATGTAAAAGTTTTGACTGCATTTTGACTGCGACCCATCACACAAGGCCAAGTGTGGAATATTTCAATTACGTTGGCATTCAAAGGTTTCAGATTTTGGAGCATTTTGGATTTTGGATTTTCAGATTAGGGATGCTCAACCCATACCACCTCATCCATCGGAAGACTTGAAAAATCTCTCTAGCAAGAAAATGATAGCTTAGTTGTCCATATTCTTCTAACCAATAATGGATAATCATCTGCATAAACTTATCTAGATTATCTATGCCTGATTATAAATAGTTAATCTTTTTATCCTTTCAATAGTATTTACTTTAGTGTTCAGACAATTCTACATATTTGTCTTAGTCCACTTGGGTTGCTATAACAAAATCACACAGTCTAGGTAGTTTATAAACAACAAACTTATTTACTACAGTTCTAGAGGCTAGGAAGTCCAAGATCAAGATCCCAGCAGATTTGGTGTTTGGTGAGGGCCTGTTCCTCAAAGATGCTGCCTTCTAGCTGTGTCCTCGTATAGTAGAAGGAGCAAACAAGCTCCCTTGGGCCTCTTTTATAAAGGCTCTAATCCTATTTTCATGTAAACTCTGCCCTCATGACCTAATCACCTCCCAAAGGCTCCACCTCTTAACACCATCACACTGGGGATTAGGTTTCAACATATGAATCTGGGGGGACAGTGCTTAAAAATATTTATTGAATAAATGACTTCTTCATACCTATATTTATTCCTTGAATTACTATATATACATTTGTACACATTTGTCACTATCACTATCCATTTGATAATCTAAATCCTAAATATCTCTATATTCAGTTCAAGACCTCCTTGAAGCCAATTAAGTGTCCTTTTTATGTATATACACTACTTTATAACCTACAAATACATTGCTTTGGAAAACGTCTTTATTTTATGTATGTTTTAAATTCTAGTTCATTTCTTTCGTTTCTTCATTCATCATTGCACATTCTCTCTTTAGCTTTACAAAATTCCCTCTGGGCAATCCTGGGTAAAAAAATACAATGACACTTCAATGATTTATGTTAGGATCTTTTAGATGCTATAATTTAAACATTAGATAATATGAGAAGATATTTTTTAAAAGATATGTTCTACGTATTTGTCCATTTCTTCAACATTAATCCAGTTCCTAAATAAAATATATGTAGATCTTATATCTATTTATTGAGCTCCTATTATGTGTCAGGCACTTTTCTAGGTTCTAGGGGATACAGTGGTGAACAAAACAAACGAAACTCCCTATCCTTAAGGAGTTCACATTCTGCTATGTATGTGGGGAGGTACCAAATAAATAAATTATATAGAACATGAGGTGGTGATAAATTCTATGAAGACATAAGATATACAGAGAGCACAGGTATGTGTGACATAAGAAAAAGTAATTGAAATGAAAACACCATACTTCAGCATTTTAAAGCAAGGAAGGAAAACCACTGAGTGAGATATAATTAACATTAATGTTGGCTTCTATTAGAAAATGTAAACGATAATCTAACTGGACTTTACAAGGGATAGAATGCCAAAGAAATGCCAAAGAAACCTTAAATATTAATAATTTGTGATTACTCAAATTGAGTAATGGCAATTCCCTGATGAATTCACTATAAACATGAGCATAGTATCACACAAAATTAGCATCGCAAAAGTACAATTTGAGCATCCCCTGCTGGTTATAACATAAAAGTTAAGTAAATCCAAGGATATCCGGGATTAAATAGAGGTCACTGTATTATTATGACTAGTTAGGCACTGTGCTAAGTGCTTTAGGTACATTATCTCAGGTAAAAAATCACAATAATCCTGACTGATATCATTACGAGTGCCTGAGTTCATGCCAGGTGTAAGAGGGACTGATGGCATTTGTCTGCACTCTAAACAGGCACTCTTCTCACTGTACTCTCATGCTACAACTGCCCTCTCAGAGGACTGATGTTTCCATACAACTATTCATTTAAGAAATACTGAGTGTCTACTTTATACTAGACACTGTCTTTAGCCTGAGAATACAGTGGTGAGCAAGATAGATACCTGCCTTCATAGAGTTTATATTATCATGGAGGAGATTAAGTACATGCTATAATTTCAGACTGTGAAAATTCTGTAAAGAAAACTATAACTGCACAAAGGAACAAAGAATGATGGGGTTGGTGTGTGAGTGGGGGGAGGGTGACTCTATTTTAAAGAGGAGGGTCAGGAGCTTTTCTGAGAAGGAGACACGAGCAGAAACCTCAGCTATAAAGGACTAGATAAACAAAGCTCTGGGGAAGCACACTGCAGGAAGGGGAACCAGTAGGTATAAAGGGTCTGGGTCAGATAAAAGTTTGCTAGGTTTGAAGAAAAGAAAGAAAACCATTGCTCACTCTATTCCAGCCATACCTGCTTTCCATTGTTTGTAACAAATGTCCACTACTTTCTCTTTACTTGAAAAAAACTCTATACCTTTCCAGAACAATTTCTTGCATTACCTCATCCCTATCCCCTTCAAATTGTAGTTATTTATCAAGACTGGTCAAGTTCTACACTTCCCAGTCCCTGAACTCCTACGATACTACTAAACCATAATGCAAGTACTTAGTTAAAACTTAGTACTTAGTTATAAATAGGCCCTTCGGAGGACGCTCCCTATGCATATATTACCAGTTTTATAATAATAACTGAAAATTCTAATTTAAGGTCTATGTTAATGATGATAATTACTCATACGACTTTCCAATGAAGTGTGAGGCTATCACCAAATTATTGAATAGAATCTTTTGAAGTAGAATTGAATGGAAGTTTTAGAATGTCTCTATTTGCTACAGGGCTGTAAGACATGGAAAGAGAAGACTTTCTTAGACATCCTTGAACAACTCCTTTAAAAGGTTTCCAATGTATTGCAAGAGGGACTTTACCTAACAATTGCAATCAGTGTAACTGGCTTATTGTACCCTCAATGAATCCCCAACAATAAAAAAAAAAAAAAAAAAAAAAGGTTTCCAATGTGAAAACTACCTTAAAAACTCTTGTAAATTATATAAAGGCAAATACAATTATTAATTAAATTAAGAATTAATATGTCTTATTGCTTTCATTTATTAAGGGAATAAAGATTCCTTACTGTTGGGCAGTGCCTGTGGCACAAAGGAATAGGCAGCTGTCTCCAAGATTCCTTAACGTTTTAGTTTTTGTGGAAATCTAAGAATTTCCTTCATCTTGGCTCTTAAGGGTTTGTACCGAGACCAACTGCAGCAGAAGCAACAAAAGCAGAAACAGCCAGAGAAATTGCACAGAATTTTGGGCCCCACCCCAGGCCTACAGAATCAGAACTCTGGGGATAGGGCCCAGCACCCAAGTCCTCCAGGTGATTTTAATGCAATCTATGATTTGTGAACTCCTCTCTTAATCTGAAGGGAATTGTTTTCTTAACTTTCCTATGTCTCTGAAGCTAATCAGTAACTTCCAAAATTCCACTATGTCGGCATGGTGCCAGTAGCCCAGTGGCTAGGGCGCCAGCAACATATTCCGGAGCTGGCAGGTTCGAATCCAGCCCAGGCCTGGCAAACAACAATGACAACTGCAATCAAAAAATAGCCGGGTGTTGTGGAGGGCTCCTGTAGTCCCAGCTACCTGGGAGACTGAGGCAAGAGAATCTCCTTAAGTCCTAAGAGTTGGAGGTTGCTATGAGCTGTGACACCATGGCACTCTACCGAGGGTGAGACTCTGTCTCAAAAAACAAAAACAAAAACAAAACAAAATTCCACCATGTTAAATTATTTTATTTTATTATTATTATTATTATTTTTTGCAGTTTTTGGCCAGGGCTGGGTTTGAACCTGCCATCTGCAGCGTATGGGGCCAGTGCCCTACTCCTTTGAGCCACAGGCACCACCCTTTATTTTATTTTATTTAGAGACAGAGTCTCACTTTGTCCCCCTCCAAGTAGAGTGCCTTGGTGTCACAGTTCACAGCAATCTCCAGCTCTTGGGTTTAGGTGATTCTCTTGCCTTAGCCTCCCGAGTAGCTGGGACTATAGGTGCCCGGCACAACGCCTGACTATTTTTTTTGTTGCTGCAGTTTGGCCAGGACCGGGTTTGAACCTACCACTCTTGGTGTATGGAGCCGGTGCCCTACTCACTGAGCCACAGGCACCGCCCAAGTTATTCTATTTTAAACAACTGTTTAACACAATAACTTAACGTAAATATCTTTAGGAAGTAATGTTTAAGTCAGTGAAAAATTTGTTTTACCTTAAATTCAACATAAAAGTTGATCTTTTACAAATTCACATAATTTGTGCTATATGTTTTAATATAATGAATTTATTCGCTGATCCCAAGGCAGTGTTACTATTGAGGAGTGAGGTTTAATTGTCTGTGTAAAACCAGTTCAAGCATATCCCCTGGAAAACTAAACACTGAACTTGCTCTCTGTGCTGCCATCTGCTGATTTATGAGGCAAACTTCATCAATCTAGAAGCACTATGTAATACTTCCAAGGAAGATAAAGTAGAAATCTCTCTCATCTGTGGTTTCACCTTCCATGATTTCAGGAACCTGAGGTCAACCATGGTATGAAAATGTTACATCAATACTCTTGTACTTTGAGGCTATTATTAGTAAAATAAGGGTTACTGAAATGCAAGCACTGTGGCACCATGACAGTCTATCTGATAACCAGAGGGCTATTAAGTGACTAACAGGTGAGTGGCATATACAATTGTGAATGTGCTAGACAAAGAGATGATTCACATCTCAGGCAGGACAGGGTCGGGGAGGGAGATTTAACAATGGTACTCAGAAGGGAATGCAATTTAAAAAGTTTCCTTTTTTTTTTTTAAGACAGAGTCTTATTTTGTAGCCCTCCATAAGAGTGCTATGGTGTCACAGCTTACAGCAACCTCAAACTCTTGGGCTTAAGTAATTCTCTTGCCTCAGCCTCCCAGGTGCCCACCACAGCACCTGCGTATTTTATTTTTAGAGACCAGGTCTTGCTCTTGCTCAGGCTGGTCTCGAACCTGTGAGCTCAGGCAATCCACCCACTTCAGCCTCCCAAGTGCTGGGAGTATAGGCGTGAACCACTGTGCTCGGCTTTCCATTTATGTTATAATGCCTGTGTCCTTCAGTCACTTCATCTCATCATGTATGCACTTTATTATCTCACATAATCACAAGAAAGAGTGAATGTAGCATGATATTTTGAGAGAGAGGGAGAGACCATGTTCATATAACTTTCATTACAGCATATTTTTATAATTGTGTTTATTTTACTAGTTCATCTCTTACTGTGCCTAACTTAAATACTAAACTTTTATCATAGGTATGTGTGTAAAAGGAAAAACATGGTGTGTATAGGATTTGGTACTATCTGTAGACGTCCACTGGGGGGCTTGGGACACATCCCCTGTAGATAAGGGGGAACTACCATGATTTAATCCAGTAACTCATTCCATATAAATAACCCAACTGCTCAGCTGTGAGAAGCAAGAAATTGGAGGAGCTTCTAAAAAGTTAATTCTTGTTGTCATGAGTTTGAAACTGACCTCCAACTCCTACTTGATGTGTAGCATATCCTGGTAATCTGCTGGGCCCTTCACCCAGCCACAGAGTCAGTGTTGAAGAATCCGATTCTGCATGGTGAAAGCAGAAGCCCAGTGAAGCCGCAGGGGCAATGAATCGGCTTTGGAGGATGGGAATGTGCAGCCATACAGCTATTCTACCTTCTGATCTCCACTGCTGTATTGCAGCTAAAAGGTAAGAGACAATTTTCTAGTGAAACAAGTGGAATTAATTAAAACTCATTTCAAGGTGTCACTTCCTATTCTAGAAGGCCATCTTTAAGCATGTTAGCTTTCTGGAAAGAGATCCCAGAATGTTCTGTTTATATCCCAGAGTTGGAACTATCATGTTTTACCATCTTGTTTGTATGATTTTTCCATAATACTGAATTTCTTGAGAATAAAGTCAATATAGTGCTGACTTTGTATCTCTACCATCTAAGACAAAGGCACATAATAGGTGTTCAACAGTGATAGAATAAACAAATAAACTGATTTAAACAAAACAAACCGAATGCTATTCTTTTTTTGGGAGGGAGGGGGCGCAGAGTCTCACTTTATTGCCCTTGGTAGAGGGCTGTGGCATCATAGCTCACAGCAACCTCCAATTCCTAGGCTTAGGCAGTTCTCTTGCTCAGCCTCCTGAATAGCCGGGACTACAGGTGCATGCCACAAGGCCTAGCTATTTTTTGGTTGCCACCGTCATTGTTGTTTGGCGGGCTTGGGCTGGATTTGAACCCGCCAGCTCAGGTGTATGTGGCTGGCACCTTAGCTGCTTGAGCCACAGGTGCTGAGCCCTAAAATTCAATCTTAATGACTATTATAGACTTCTGTTTGCAATTCTTTCAGGTTTTTTTTTTTTTTTTTTTTACTAGCCACTATACTAACAAGGATTTTCTTTTCTTTTTTTTTTGAGATTGAGTCTTACTTTGTTGCCCTGGTAGAGTGCCATGGCATTATCATATAGCTCACAGCAACCTCAAACTCCTAGGTTCAAGCGGCCTACCAACTAGCTGAAACTACAGTTTTTTCACCATGCCTGGCTAGTTTTTTCTATTTTTAATTAGCTACGGGATCTCACTCTTGCTTAGGCTGATCTCGAATTCCTGAGCTCTAGCAATCCACCCAACTTGGCCTCCCAGAGTGGTAGGATTACAAGCACAAGCCACCACTTCAGTGCAATTCTTATAAAAGTTCTCTCATAGGCCAGGCACAGTGACTCATGCCTGTAATCCTAGCACCCTGGGAGGCAAGGCTGGTGGAATGCTTGAGCTCAGGAGTTGGAGATCAGCCTGAGCAAGGGTCAGACTCCATCTCTACTAAAAATAGAAAAATTCACCAGGCATTGTGGCTGGAGCCTGTAGTCCTAGCTACTGGGGAGGTTGAGGCAAGAGGATTGCCTAAACCCAAGAGACGAAGGTTTCTGTGAGCTATGATGCCATGACACTCTACAAGGCAACAGAGTTAAGATTCTGTCTCAAAAAAAAAGTTCTCTTATAATTTCTTTTGATTTATACATTTCAAGGTGGTTAAAATATAATTGATTCTTTTAAATTAACGTATGCTAGTTTTAGAGATTTTGAAAAAAAAAAAAAACAAATCAAACCTAACATTTTACTAGCATAGCGATAAGTTCAAAATTTTGAAATTTTCCCATTTTTGGATTAACATTATAGTGTATGTAGTTCATATTGTATGTCTCTCACTACACATTATATTTTGAACATTTTGCTGTTATTAAAATTCTTTTAATGAATGTGATGTCCAATAGCAGCATAGTTTCTCTTATAGGTATATGATAGGCTAACTTAACCAACTTTCTAGACTTCAACACTTAGTTTCTAATTCTTCTCTATTATAAATACCATGATGAATATAAAAGGTTTTCTTTAATTTTATTAAATTCTCCCATTTTATTACTTAAGATTAAGCCAGGAGAAAATGATGCTAACATTTATTTGAACCTTATTATGCTACAGAGATACTTTATTTATTTATTTATTTATTTATTTGAGACAGAGTCCCTAGTTGCTCTCAGACACTTCCTGAAGGCTTCCACTTTATTTTTAAAATTTTTTTAGAGACAGAGGCTCACTTTATTGCCTATCTCCCTCGGTACAGTGCCGTTGCATCACAGCTCACAGCAACTTCCAGCTCCTGGGCTTAGGCAGTTCTCTTGCCTCAGCCTCCTGAGTAGCTGGGACTATAGGCGCCCACCACAATGCCCGGCTAAGGGCTGCCATTTTAAACTTCACAAAGTATGCTCAAAACCAAATCCTATACCCCAAATTAACTTCAGTTACAAGTTTGTTTCTTGAACCAGTGCCTGAAAGATTAGAATTTTTAATTCCTTTCTCTCTAATAAACTTTAAAGCTTTTTCCTCCCTACTTCCCATTCCCACAACACATATCCATCCTTCAAAGTCCAGCTCATATACTTTATCTTTGACAAAAATCTTTCCTAACCATTGTTCATGAGATTGCCATTGTGTAAATTTAGGATTACTTATTATGTGTGTATGTTTTTTTTTTTTTAGAACTTATCACACATTACCTAATGATGTCTCTTCTACCACTCACTTTTTCTAACCATATTTAATATTCTATGCGTTTGCAATCCTCCAAGTTAACCCTATCTATGTGTGTGTGTATATATACATTTGAGACAAGATCTCACTCTGTTACCCAGGCAGGAGTGTAGTGTTGTGTTGTGGTCACAGCTCCCTGCCACCTTGAACTCCTGAGCTCAAGAGATACTCCATCTTGAGCTTGGCGCCCGTAGCACAGTGGTGCTAGCCACATACAGCAAAGTTGGCAGGTTCGAACCTGGCCTCAGCCAGCTAACCAACAATGACAACTGCAACAAAAAATAGCTGGGCATTGTGGTGGGTGCCTGTAGTCCCAGCCACTTGGGAAGCTGAGGCAAGAGAATCACTTGAGCCCAAGAGTTTGAGGTTGCTGTGAGCTGTGATGCCATGGCACTCTACGGAGGGTGACATAGTGAGACTCTGTCTCAGAAGAAAAAAAAAAAGAGATACTCCATCCTCCTAACAGCCTCCTAAGTAGCTGGGATTACAAGCAACCACAACCACTACATATATTTTAAATGTTCTGCTACATCATTAAAATTCTCTTAATTAAATTCTTTTAATGACATTGCAGATGTCGAGCTGGTTAACTTGACATTATGCACTGGAGCTCAATTCACGTTTATTAAAGGACTGACTAACGGGAAGTCACACAGCTAGTCAGGAGCATAGCAAGGAGCAGAACCGGGGCTATTTCACCACTGATAAAGATATATTGTATGTGAGGCTAACTAATAATCTATAGTAAGACCTGTATAAGTTAACCACCCAAGGGACTGTGACAAACAGGTCAACATATGGAGGTGGTCAACATAAGGGACTAGACCTAGTACACTGATATGTACGTGTGATGCATGTCCAGTCTATGAAAATTAGGTCAACCTATGGAGGTGGTCAACAATGGAAGTTCTATCTTCAGGATAAACAACTTTATCCTGAAGTTGTTAATAACCAAACAACTAAAAGAACAGTAGACTAAAATAATATGGACATATAAAACTATTCTTAGTACATAAAACACAATCTATTTACTTCAACAGAGATAGACTTCCTAGCAGGCTTTCTTTTCAGATTATTTTAATGTCTCATATAGACACTACCATTTAATTAGTTTTATTTGACTCTGTCTATAAGAACACAAATAGCAGTAGCTCCTTAGAGGAAGCATATTGCAGTGAGTGAGAACAGATCTAGAGCTGGGGAGGTTACTTACTGTCTCTGTAAGAGACAGAACTATTGTCTCAGAACTATTATCCTCAAATAGGCATCTTCAAAATAGTTATCTACCTCACAGGGTTGTTATGAGGACTGGATGAATTAATGTTTGTAAAGGTCATAAAATAGTGTATAGAACTTAGTAAGTAGAACAGAATTTATTTTATTAAAAATACAGGCTGGGGCTCGGTGCCTGTGGCTCAAGAGGCTAAGGCACCAGCCACATACACCTGAGCTGGCGGGTTCGAATCCAGCCCAGGCCCACCAAACAATGATGGCTGCAACTAAAAAATAGCCGGGCGTTGTGGCAAGTGCCTATAGTCCCAGCTACTTGGGAGGTGGAGGCAGAAGAATCCCTTGAGCCTAAGAGTTGGAGGTTGCTGTGAGCTGTGATGCCACAGCACTCTACCCAGGGGGACAGCTTGAGGCTCTGTCTAAAAAAACAAAAAAACAAAAATACAGGCTGGGCACAGTGGCTCATGCCCATAATCCTAGCACTCTGGGAGGCTGAGGCGGGTAGATTGCTTGAGCTTACAGGTTCGAGACCAACCTGAGTAAGAGCAAGACCTGGTCTCTAAAAAAAAAAACCAGGCATTGTGGTGGGTGCCTGTAGTCTCATCTACTTGGGAGGCTGAGGCAAGAGAATTGCTTGAGCCCAAGAGTTTGAACTTGCTGTAAGCTATGATGCCATGGCACACTATTGAGAGTAACAAAGTGAGACTCCACCACATACACACACAAATATATATATTTATATATATTTATATATAAATATATATATATATATATAAAGGTACTTCAGCATTTACACATTAGTTTCATCTTTGATTACAGCTATCCAATAAAGTAATTAAGGCTAGCATTATTCACGTAAAGCAATCTAAGAGGCCATCATTTTCAGTGGCAATTTACTCAATGCCTGGCTAAGCATATGGCAGAACCAGGGACTTGAACCCTGTATGTGTGTCTGTCAATCTAACATGATTTCTGTTTTGCCATGCTGACTGGGGTAGTGCTTTGGTCACCTGTTTGGTCACTGATAAGTATCAGTTGCAATAACTACCTGTGTCTACCCACACCTATGTACACATCTCAGAAGCTAAATTGATTTGATTGTTTTACTGGTGATATTGCTGGAGTCTAAGTGGGCCTATCAGCAGTCATTCACAGGCAGAAGACAAAATGACAGGAAGAGGTAAGAAGTCTGGGAATGAGTATGATTAAATAGTAAAATAACTAGCTCAATTATATTTACAGATAGGCTTGCTTGCCATATTGCTCAAAATGACGAAGATTATTTGAAGTTTCTTGTTAGTGTGAGAGCATCTTTCCATAGCTGATTCTCCCATGCTATATCCTCAGAATGATTATAAGACTCAAAGGTCGTTTGAAAAACAGGCTGCTCTACCAAATCACGGACTTCTTCAAACCGAAAGCTCCTTAGCACTGGACTCAAGGTTCAAAGTAAGCGGATATTTTTCTTATCAAAGTCTGAAGCCACCGATCACCATCCCTGGTTAATCATAACACTTGTTGCTCTACAGCCAAAGCAAACTCCAGTTCTTGCCTCTTGGCTCCTGTTGCGGTCTGTGTGCAAATATGACCACTAAGAACCTCTCAGGTCCACTCATAGTCCACCACCTGCATTCGAATGTAAGACACTTTTTCCTTAGCCAAAGTGCCAAGCAGAACCCAAGGTCGGTAAATGATAGTAAGTAATAACACAATATTAACAAACATCTACTGAGCCTTGACTATGTGACATACATCGTGCGATGCACTTTTTTGCATTATCCAAATTAACCTTCAACAATCCCACGAGCTCCTATTACCCGAGTTTATGGATGAGGAAATGGTGGTTTACATTACTGTCTCAAGGTCATACACTAGGGACTAGAAACCAGGACTGCAGATCCCAAATCTGCGATCTTTCCACTTCACTCCATCACCTCAGAGACGGGGCGGAAGAACTCTTGGCAGAAAAGCAGCCAAATCACGCGTGCCCTCGCCCTTTCCCTCTGAGCTCGACACTTCACTGGTGCACTGAACGACTCGAGGGGTGGGGGCAGCGGTTATTTCATTAGACAGGCTCGGGAGCCCCAGGCGCACTTGCCCTGTAAACCCTTCTGGAAGGCGGCGGCATCCAAGCGATCCAGGGCACTGAGCCGCGCCAGGTTCAGCGAGACGCCCCCGAATCTGTCCAGCTCGCCCCGGAGCTCGCACGTTCCGGCTGGGGGGTCCTGCGTGTAACTCTGTCCGCCCGAGGTCCCCGAAGACCCGGCCAAAAGCCTGGGTTGGCGGGCCCAGGCCAGCGCCAAACGCCAGGTGCCCCAGAACAGCAGTGGCGACATCGCCTCCCCGGCTTATTTGCTCCACCTCCACGTCAACCCTCCCTCACGTTCCCGTAAATTGTAGAAGAGTGCCACTGTTCAGTTGTTAATGGGCTACCCTTTTGTAGAGCTAGTTATACCCAAGGGACCTGAGTCCTCCCTGCCAGCCCATCTCATTAATTTGCCTAGCTTTGACTAAGCCGAGACGCTTAACGCCTCTTTTTTGTTTGTTACGTTCTTTTCCTTGTCTGTCTCCCAGGCTGGGGGGAATAATGGCGTTATCATGGCTCACTGCAACCTAAAACTCTTGGGCTGAACATTCATCCCTCCTCAGCCTCTCAAAGTGCTAGGATGACAGGAGTGAGCCGCCACGCCCAGTCTGTTTGCTAGTTTAATTCAATAGTTGTTTGCTTGAGGATAAGAAGGTGGACGGAGAAGAAAGTCATGTTTTTTGTTTGTTTGGGGGGAATTTATTATTTAAATGGCAGTTCTGTTCACCGAATCCGTCTTCCATGGCAAATGTCAGAACCTCTGCGACCGCTTTAAAGAGCTAACTAATAGCTCCCGGTAACCCGCCCGCCCGCTTCCCCACCTTGTGCGCTCCACTCGGGACATTACGGCTCGGAGGCGGAACCACGCTGACTTCTGCCCCGGAAGTTTCTCTGTGAAGCGCGCACGTTGAGCTGCCTTCGCCGGGGCTGCCTTCTGATCATGTCTTCCAAGAAGAACAGAAAGCGGTTGAGCCACGGCTCGGACAGTGCTTCGCCCTTGCTGGCTGCTGCTTCCTCTCGTGCGGCAGCTCAGACTTCTGCTGGGTCAGACATCGCGGCGGCAGCCGGGACTTTGGTGGTGACCAACTTCCTAGAAAAGGGTAAAGAATTGCGGGAGGGAGACCCTCGGCTGAGGGGGCGCGGGGGAGGAAGGTCGCCTCGAGGTGCAGAGGCTTTTGAAAGTTTGGTGTGGCGTAGGTATGAGAGCAGCACAGAAGTACGTAAGACTTAGTATGTAAGGAGCATGTATATTGTGTAAGTATGCAAGGGTAGCCGCGCCTCCATTAGAGATGTTAGGCAGAAATGGTTTACCCGTCTTCGGTCGTTTTTTTGGTGAAATATATTGAACACTGAAGTTGCATTTGAAATAACTTTGTCTTATTTAAGATTAACATTTAAACAATTAATAACAATTAACAATTAATATTTAACTGTGCCAAATTGTTCATATCTAGCGAGCATAGGATACGTGTACTAAAAATCTAAATACCCAATTCTGTAAAAATTATGGCTCCATCCCTCTTCAGAGACAACACTGTGTCTTTAAGAATGAAGATGGCTTTTTCTTCCGTTACTGCACAGGTTCTGATATTTAATAATCGAAATTAATTATATACTAGTGTTAGCAATAAGTTAGGTATGGCACATATTTTATTAAATTTTTACAGACGCTGTGACCAGTAGGTACTTTATAACAATGCCTAATTTACAAAGAAAAAAATAAGAACGCCATTTCATCCAGGTTACACAGGCTCTAAGTGGCAGAGCCAATACTTTGAGTCCAGATGTATTAGACTCCAAAGCCAGTTATCTTAGCTCACAGCTTCCTTGATTAGGAGAACAGATTTATATTTGAAAAGTCATTTAGTTAGCTTCTAGCATGCTTGATGTGTATTACCTTAGAAAAATGGGCCAGACTAAACTAGTGGCAAGATTTTTATGTCCAAACAAACCCTGAAGATTTACTTAGAGTACACGTAATGTTTTCTTTCCCCCTTAGGGATTGAAGGACAAGTTGTTCTGGCCTGCAGATTCATCATCTTTTTCTTTCTTTTCTTTTCTTTTTTTTTTTTTTTGGCTGGGGCTGGGTTTGAACCTGTCACCTCCAGTATATGGGGCTGGTGCCCTACTCCTTGAGCCACAGGCGCTGCCCTTATTTTCTTTTTCATTTGGATCCTTCCTATTGACATGTAAACATGTTCATTTTTCTTCCATCTTAAAACAAACCTTATATTTTCTTCTACTACCACCCTACCTCTTTCTACCTCTTCGTTGCCAAAGTTCTTAAATTCAGTGGTCTCTGCCTCTTCTTTACCCATATATTGAACTTAAGTGTTCAATATATTTCACAAAAGAAAAGACCAAAGGGTAAACCATTTCTGCCTAACATCTCTATTGGAGGCGCGGCTACCCTTGCATACTTACACAATATACCTACTCCTTAGCCCAGGGGTCCTCAAACTTTTTAAACCGGGCCAGTTCACTGTCCCTCAGACCGTTGGTGGGCTGGACTATAGTTAAAAAAAAAAACTATGAAAAAATTCCTATGCACACTGCACATACCTTATTTTGAAGTAAAAAAATAAAACAGGAACAAGTACAATCACATCGCCTCATGTGGCCCGCGCAAGTTTGAGGACCCCTGCAGGCCTAGCCTGTTCTTATTTGACTTTTACCACATCATTCCATGGAAAATGATCTGCCATTTTCACTGAGCATATCTATGTTGATAAATCCAGTGGATAGTTTTTGATTAGTTACCTTAATTGTGCTCAGCAGCTTTTGGCCTTGTTGACCATTTCTTCCTTCTTGAAACACTTTATTTCTTGTCTTACGTGTCATCAAACTTCCTTAGTTTTTTTTCATCCTTGTTGGTACTTTATAATTTTCTTTTGGAGGCTCATCTTTTCCTACCTGAGCATTAAATGTTGAAGTTCTTCAGTTGTTAGCTCCAAACCTTTTTTATGAATCTTCTCTCTTTGGCAAAATCATCCATTATTGAGGGTTTCTCATGTATAGTCTATTCAATGTCAGCTCCATATTTGTAATTCGTTGTGTCTTAATTCAATGGTCTTCTACACCAGTACTTCTCAAGCTCTTCTCTGGCAAAGATTTAAAAATTTATAGTATGTCACAGATTGGTACTTTTGTAAAATAAAATACAAATTAAATTTTTTACTAGAAAAATAATTTGCACATATCTTATTTTGAAGTTAAAAAATAAATTTAAAAAGTTAAAAATAAATTTAAAAAAGTAAACTTTTTTATTAGATTCAAGAGATGTAAAATTGCTCTTAAACTGCAATAAAAGCTTCTAAACATGAAATTTCATTTTCTGTGCTTATCTCATCATGAAGCAGTAGCAGATAGTTTGTGAACCACATTTTATTTTTTTCTTCTTTTTTAAAGTTTACTGAGGAAGAGAAAGATAGATAGGTTTACAAAGTAAGATTTGTTTGCCATAGACAAAGGTGCCATGAGAAAAAACTTTTCTTTTTCTTTTTTTTTAGGTGTTTTTTATTGCTTATTTGTTTTATACTAGGTAGTACATTCACATGGTTCAAAATTAAAAATGTGCAAAATGGACTAACAGTGAAAAGACTTTCTCTTATATTTGCCCTGTGGCCTCTTAGTTTTCTTTCCTATGATGACTAATATGACTTCCTTATGTATCTCTGCAAAAGTTGTTTATGGATATATAAACTAATATGCACTATATACATATTTGTTTTTTTGCCCCCTTTTCCACTTACAAATACATATTGGAAATAAATATTTAAAGCAACAATACATCTTGGTGATAACTTCATATCATGACACAAAGAGCTTCTTTATTTTTTACATGGCGATACAAAAATTATCTATTATATCAAATTGTCATAATTTCTTTAATATCACCTCACATGATAAATGACTAGAATTTGAAATCCCTGGGTAGTTTGTAGGGTGACAGGTATCAACTCTTTCAGGGATGACTTTTGCCCTTCAGGGGTTCTCACTGCTTTCTCCTTTTCGGTGATCTGAACAGCCCTCAGCAAGCCATGCTGTGAAGCCGGGTTCCTCACCATGTCAGTCATCAGGAACACGATGTCCCTGATGTACATCTGTATACTTTAGCAGCAGAGTGCCCTGCCTTGCTCCTACGTGCAATGAAGAAGGTACAGAATGCTGTGATACCTCCTTCTTGCAGCCCACGCTCCCCCTGGACAGACTCCCACACAACTCTAATGTGCTTCTTCTTGACTAAGCAAGAGGCTAAGGTGGGAAGACCTCTCACCAGGTCTAGCAGCTTTTCAAGCACATAAGTGTGCAAGCAGTTAAATACTTGAATGGTATAGCTGTATAAAACATTCAATTCCATTGGAGTGAACTTGAGAGCCAGAACTGCTGTCCACATCTCATCTCAGGCTCCTTGGATCGCCAGAGTCTTACTAGGATGTCCAAATTTTTGTGTCAGATTATCCTTGGTGGTGTCCAGTTCTTTAACTGTACTTCTAAAGCTTGGAGTTTGTGGTCTACTTTCTGCTTAAGATCTAGCTCCAATGACCCTTCTTTTTCTAGTGTCAAAGGCAAAATTGACAGATTTTTCCTTCATATTTCCCCTTCTTTTTTTCTTTAAGAGATGGGTTCTTGCTGTGTTGCCCATGCTGGACTCAAACTCCTAGGCTCAAGCGATATTCTCACTTCAGTCTCCTGAGTAGCTGCAACTATAGGTGGCACTCAGTGCACCTATAGTGCAACTATGGCACTCAGTGGTGACAGAACCGTGACAGAAGTGCTGGCTTCACCATCTGGTAAAGTTTTGGAGTCTCACGGGAGGAACCTTCCCCAGACCTCCAGGGCTGGAGTAAGGAGAGGCGAGGCCACTTCGGGGACTGTGAACCACATTTTAAATAGCACTATACAGTGCCTCTTCTCTTAGATTTCTTAAAGGTACTTCAGGACTGACTTTATGAGCTTACATTTTCTCCAGCGGAGTATACTTTGGCTCTGTTCAGTTTTTCCTGTTGGAAGATTCAGAAATCCAGGACTCATTCAACACATCATTCTATCTCATGTCTCACATCTCATGTATCCAGGCCACCACCAAGTCATGTTTGTCACCTAAATATTTTTCTGTATTCTTCTTCACACTATTCCTACCACTTCCACCTTCATTTCAGATGCCATCATCTCTCACCTGGAACACTGTGATAGCCTTTTAAAACTGATTTTCCTGTGCTACCAATTTTGTCCTCATTCTTGTTCCTTTTCCATTCTACAACTAGAATGATATTTTTATTTTTAATGTTTTTTGAAAAGTAAATTTATCCCTCTTGTGGTTATGTCCCCCACACAGAAAGTGCCAACCCCTGCCCCCCATTCCTATTTGGTAAGAGCACCCCAAACTCCTCCCCCTTCCTCATTACCCTTCCTTCCAACTTGAATTGAAGTGAGTTTTTCTCCTATTTGGGCATGCAGCAGTTCTTAACTGTGGGTCGCAACCCACTGTATTAAGGGGCTGTGGCATTAGGAAGGTTGGGAACCACTGATCTACTGGCTTCATACTAGTATTGAGTACATGGGATAATTGCTTGTGCATTCTTATGCTACCTTACTAAGAAGAATGTGTTTCAGCTCCATCCAGGATATTACAAAAGATGTGATGTCACCATCTTTTTTATGGCTGAATAGCATTCCATGGTGTGCATGTACCACAATTTGTTAATCCATTCATAAGTTGATAGGCATTTAGGTTGTTTCCACATCTTGGCAATTGTAAATTGAGCTGCAATAAACAATCTAGTGCAAATGTCCTTATGATAAAGTGATTTTTTTTTCTGGCTAGATGCCTAGTAGTGGGATTGTGGGGTCAAATGGGAGGTCTAATTTGAGATCTTTGAGGATTCTCCATACTTCTTTCCAAAGAGGCTGTATTAGTTTGCAGCCCTACCAACGGTGTAAAAGTGTTTCCCTCTTTCCACATCCATGCCAGCATCTGTAACTTTGGGCTTTAGTGATGTGAGCTAATCTT
The DNA here is from genome assembly GCF_027406575.1 of Nycticebus coucang. NCBI lineage: Eukaryota > Metazoa > Chordata > Mammalia > Primates > Lorisidae > Nycticebus > Nycticebus coucang. The sequence goes on from NC_069780.1 coordinate 49,093,582, forward strand.
ACTGGGGTTAGGTGATACCTCAGAGTGGTTTTGATTTGCATTTCTCTGATGATTAAAGATGATGAGCATTTTTTCGTATGTTTGTTAACCATTTATCTGTCTTCCTCAGAGAAGGCTTTACTCGTTTTTCTTGCCCAGTGATATGTGGGATTCCTGGGTCTTTTTTTGTTGATTACTTTTAGTTCTCTGTAGATCTTAGTTATCAAGCTTTTGTCTGATTTTTTTTTTTTTTGTGGTTTTTGGCTGGGGCTGGGTTTGAACCCGCCACCTCCTGCATATGGGACCAGCGCCCTACTCCTTGAGCCACAGGTGCCGCCCGCTTTTGTCTGATTTGTAATATGCAGATATCTTTTCCCATGCTGAAGGTTGTCTGTTTGCTTTGGTTGTTGTCTCCTTAGCTTTAGAGAAGCTTTTCAGTTTAATTAAGTCCCATTTATTTATTTTTGCTATTGTTGCAATTGCCACAGAATTCTTCTTCACAAAATCTTTCCCCTGGCCATTATCTTCAAGTGTTTTCCCCACATTTTCTTCGAGAATTTTTATTGTTTCATGCCTTACATTTAAATCTTTTATTCATTTGAATCAATTTTGTTAAGTGGTAAAAGGTGCAGGTCCAGTTTCAGTCTTTTACATGGCGGTTATCCAGTTCTTTCAGCACCATTTATTGAATAGGGTTTCTTTTCTCCAGTGTTTGTTCTTGTTTGGTTTATCTAACAGGTGGCTGTTAAAATGATCTTTTTAAAAATGAAGATTCTGTTATGACCCTGATTTCATCCCTCCCTGGCCTCCCATTGCTGTCAGAGTAATGACCAGCATCTTGATGCAGCCTACTGCCCTGAGTGGTCTTGATGTTTACATGGCCCCGTTTGTCTCCCACTACTCTGCCGCTCTCCTGAGGATGCACCATATTCTCTTCTTCCCAGGACCTCTATACATTCTGTTTTCTTTGCTGAGAATTATCTTTTTCTTCCCTTTGTTTAGTCTTTTCCTACTCTTCCTTCAAATCTGAATTTTCTCATTATTTCCTTTGAGAAGTACTCTCTAATTCTTCCAAATTAGGTCAGATTTTACATTGTAGGCTCTCCTAGTACTTTTAGTCATTCTTTCATTATATTAATCCTTGTTTATAATTTTGCAGTTACTCTGATTGTTTGATAATTCTTTTATCCTACTAGATTATAAACTCTGAGACCACAACTTGTGAACAAAAGTACTTAGCAAAGTATCTGCCATATAGTAAGCATGTAGTACGTATTTACTGAATGAATAAATGAAGGGCAGATCGTTGTTTGAAATTATCTTTATTATCTTGTTAAATTGACATTTAAGGTACTCAGTAAATGTGTAGATAGTAAATGGACAGGAGAGTGGATGTTGAGATATACAGTAGAACCTCCAGACTTGACCACTTTCCTATATTGATCACCTCTTTAAGTTGACCTAATTTTCAGGCCGGACATGTACCACATGTACAGTAGGCCTAGTTCCTTATGTTGACCACTTCTGTATGTTGACCAGTTTGTTACAGTCCCTTTGGTGGCTTGTAGAGGTTCTACGGTTTGTTTGTTTATTTATTTAGACAGAGTCTCACTTTGTCACCTTTGGTAGAGTGCTGTTGCATCATAGCTCACAACAACCTCAAACTCTTGGGCTTAAGCAATTCTCTTGCCTCAGCTTCCCAAGTAGCTCACCTATTTTTAGAGTGATGAATTCTTGCTCTGGCTCAGGCTGCTCTCAAACTCATGAGCTCAGGCAGTCCATCTGCCTCAGCCTCTCAGAATGCTAGGATTACAGGTGTGAACCACCAGGCCTGGCTGCTATGGTGTTTTTAAAATGTTACAGCAGTTGGGTGGCACCTGTGGCTCAAGGAGTGGGGCGCTGGTTCCATATATTGGGGGCGGCAGATTCAAGCCCGGCCCTGGCCAAAACTGCCAAAAAAAAAAAAAAAGCAGCTAAGCATGGTGGCTCACTCCTGAAGTCCCAGTGCTTTGGGAGGCTGGGTAAGAGGATTACTTGAGGCCAGGAGTTGGAGGCCAGTCTCAGCAATATAATTAGACCCTTGTCTCTACAAAAAAAAAAAAAAAATAACCAGGTGTGGTGATAATCACCTGTAGTCCTAGCTACTCTGGAGGTTGAGGTAGGAGAATCACTTGAGCCCAGGAGTGTGAGGTTACAATGGGCTAAACTATGAACATACCACTGTACTTCAGCCTGGGCAACAGAATGAGACCCTGTCTCTAAAAAAAAAAGTAAGAAAGTATTAGAGGAATGAGGACTCAGGGAAGGAATTGTGTGGATAGCTTAGATGATGAAAGCAAAGAATACAATGGTGATGTGTTGGAAAATGAGGCCAGGGGAGGGGAATTTGTACATGATCTCTCTTGATAGAGATTCATAGAGGTATTTGGGGAATCCTGTGATTTGTTAAATCCTGGGGCGTGGTGAATATGCCAGATAGGATGGAGGGAGGAGAAGAAAAAAAGCCAGAGTCTTGTGAAGGACTGAGTACACTTACGAGGTAATTGTCAAGAAGTAAAGGTAGTGCATTGGGGTTTAGGAAGAAATAGGCAAGAATTGAATATTATGAGGTTATCTAACACCAAGATACTTTGCTGTTAATGACTGGCAAACTAATTGAGAGACTAATTCTCACAAAAAAGTTGAATTTCTGTTCATCTTTTCATCTTGTGCAGCATGCTTATTTCATTTTATACTGAGTATTGCTCATCTAACTCTGTAAAATACTTTGTTTTTCTAGATTTGCTCCTCTGATGACAGAAAATTAATGTTTTGGGGGAGTTATTTTGTAGTGACAGAATAATGTAAATCAGATGTTCCTAAGGGTTTTGCTTTCATTAATTTCTTTCTCATTAAAAAAGATCTGTTTTTCTGATTATTAAGGAACACTAATATTAGGTAGAGCTTTTTGATTATAGTATCTGTGTCTGTAATAAGTTTTATGACAAAGTTTGTGTCAGCTTTAAATTCCCTAAGTGTTTCATCAATTTTGTGCTAAAGGGAAAAGTACCATCCACTCATCTACTGTGTTCAATTATTTCATTGTTATTTATTATGTAAATACTGTATTTGATGTGCTTTTGGGCATTGGTGATACAAAGATAAATACAACTCAATTTTTGCCCTAAAGCAACATACAATTTGGGAGGAGAAAGACTGTAGAACAAATGAACATTATGATAAATGCAAATATCTGGCAGCTCAGGGGAGAATCAGAGGACGGACAAGTAATCAGATGTGGAGCCTGATGGTGGTGGTAGAGTTTGAGTAGGAAGGGGTGGAGATGTTAGCACATCATTTTCAGAGGTGTCAGCTGGGCTGAATTCTGGGCCTTCAGCCAAAAGTTGAAATCACTAACGGTGATTTCAGTCAGTGGGTATTTATATAAGAGAATAAGACTTATGTTATTATCTTAATATTATATGGGTCAGAAGTGGAAACATAATCCTCTAGATCCAGATGGGCCAATTTCCAGTTTAAACTTTTGAATACCAAATAGCTGACTCAACCTAGAATCTATACTACAAAAAAAAAGCTCAGAAACTCTCTACTGCAAGTAAATTTAGTTTTTAATGAAATGGAGACTTCCAACTAATACCCTATAAAACATCTGTTTGGTTAATACTCATATATTTGTCAGTAGACCCTCAAAAGATTTGGTTTAAAATTTGTTTGTAGGCTGGGTGTGATGGCTCATGCTTGTAATCTAAGCACTTTGGGAGGCAAGGAGCTTGAGACCAGCCTGGGCAATAGCAAGTAGTCATGGCTACTTGGAAGTCTGAGGCCCGAAGACCACTTGAGTCCAAGAGTTTGAGGTTGCTGTGAGCTGTGATTATACCATTGTAGTCTATTCCAGGAAATAGAAAGAGATCTGTCTCAGAAAAAATGAAAAAAATAAATTTGTTTGTTGAAATGAAGGTTAGAACAGTGGTTTCTCCAGGGTATGGTAAGTGTATTTGTGTGGTTGTACAGACAGGGGAATTTTTATTTATTTAAAAAGAAAAAGCATGGTTTAACTTCAGAACAAAAAGTATAAAAATAATTTTCTTTGTCTTCATAATAGATGACAAAATTCCTAAAGCATTCCAGAATTCCCTTGTTCATCTTGGACTCAACACTATGAAGTCTGCAAATATATGTATAGGTCGACCCGTATTGCTCACCAGTTTGGATGGAAAACAAGAGGTAAGAGTTGTTTTCATATCTTCAGTTAGAAATGCAAGTTGAGTATCCCAAATCACCAAATCCTAAGTCCAAAGTGCTCTAAAATCCAGAAATTTTTGAGTGCTGACATGGTGCTCACAGGAAATGCTCAATGGAGCATTTCAGATTTGGAATTCTCAGTTAAGTATAATGCAAATATTCCAAAATTCCTCCAAAATATGAAATTTAAAGCACTTCTGATCCCCAGCATTTTGGATAAAGGATGGTACTCAACCTATATTTGAGATGTTTCTGATTTTAATTTTCAACACAAGCAGGAGTAAGTGAAAAACTATTTTAAAAGATATGTACTTGTATATAAACTTCTCTTCCTTTGATGTCTAATACCACACTAGAAATAGTAGCCCCTAAAATGTCACAACACAGAGAGAAGCCTTTTCTGAAGAAGTAGTGACACATACGCTATTGACCCTATTTCTCCAAGTTGGTTAGTTGTGTTTCTCTACAGAAATGTTATTTTGGGGTAAAAAAGGTCACCTGTTCTGTATATAAACATTTGGTTACTTTCCCTGTGTTCCTCCTTGCTGTCATTCTTCATACCTGACACTTCAAGCCTAGAACCTTTCCTGGATCAGTTTTGGCAGGGTAGCTTTCTTTCCTCCTACCAGCCCTAGCCTCCCTTATGGCTTCCTCTGATGCTTTTCTGTTTCAGTGGGGTTCCTCTGGAGATGTTTTGAAATCTTTTGTCTGCTGATGGTATCTCTTCCATTGTTTTGGACTTTGTTTTTTATTATTATTTTTTTTGAGACAGAGACTCAAGCTATTGTCCTGGGTAGAGTGACATTATAGCTCACAGCAACATCCAACTCTCGGGCTCAAGTGGTCTTCTCGCCTCAGTTTTTCTATTTTCAGTAGAGACAGGGTCTCGCTTTTGCTCAGGCTGGTATCGAACTTGTGAGCTCAAACAATCTGCCTCAGCTCCCAGAGTGCTAGGATTATGGGTGTAAGCCACCGCGCCAGGCCATGGACTTTTTTTTTCTTTAATGGTGTCATAGCTCACAGCAACTTCAAACTCTTGGGCTCAAGCCATTTCCTTGCCTCAGCCTCCCAAGTAGCTGGGACTACAGGTGCCCTCCATAATACTCGGTTATTTTTTGTTGCAGTTGTTAAATTGTTGTTTTAGCTGGCCCAGGCTGGGTTTGAACACACCAGCCTAGGTATATGTGGCTGGCACCCTACCCACTGAGGTACGGGTGCCGCCTTGCCCAGCTATTTTTGGAGACGGGGTCTCACTCTTGCTCAGACTGATCTTGAACTCTTGAGCTCAGGTAGTCCACTGTGCCTTGGCCTCCCAGAATGCTGGGATTACAGGTGTGAGCCACTTATACTTAAAAAAAAAATCCTTTATTGTGTCTTGTGAAGATAGCACTATAAATGTGTGAACTTAAGCTGGAAATTTTTGCTCCATATTATTTAAGTCTGATAAGATCTAGGTTCTCACAGATCTCTTGTGCTGTGTCCCTCACTAACTCCTGAATGTAATTTAAGTTCCAGGCTGGATTACTTTATAAGTTATCTTGTTTTCAATTTTTTTTTAGAAGGTTAACAATTTATTATCCAAAGTTTTTTTTTTTTTTGCAGTTATAACCAGGGATGGGTTTGAACCCGCCACCTCTGGCATATGGAGCCAGCGCCCTACTCCTTTGAGCCACAGGTGCCGCCCATCGTTTTCAATATTTTTTAAATTTTTTCTTACTACCTGTTAATGCCTTTGTCTTTTTTCCTAAACCTGCCTTTAAAATCTTTCACCATCTTTGCTGTGAAATCATTCTTGATTTTCACACAAAAAAGTAACATTTAAATTTGTAATACTTAAAATTCATTTATAAAAATGTAGTTTGTTTTTTTGCAACTTGTGTCACTTTGTAATTCCTTTAGGTTAAGGAATTACAGATCCAAGCAGGAGTCCCCGGCCTTTTTTGGGTTCAGGGACTGGTTTCATGGAAAATAGTTTTTCCATAAATGCTGGGGGTAGGTAGATATTTTAGATATGATTTAAGTGCATTACCTTTACTTCAGATCATCAGGCATTATATTTTCATAAGGAGCACACAACTTAGATCCCTCACATGCGCAGTTTATAAGAGGGTACACACTTTTATGAGAATGTAATGTTGCTTCTGATCTGACAGGAGGTGGAACACAGGCAAGCAATGGGGAGTGGCTATAAATAACAGATGAAGCTTTCCTCACTCACCTGCTGCTCACCTCCTCCTGTGTGGCTCGGTTCTTAACAGGCCATGGTCCAGTACTGCTGTGTAGCCTCTAGAGATTTGGGACCATAGAATCCAAGTACTTGGCTGTGTTTTGTATTCTGCCTTATAAATTGATGGTATTTTTATGAATATTTATTTTCTAATATTTTTATTTCTTCTATCTGGACAGGTCTATACAGCCTGGCCTGTGGCAGGATTTCCTGGAGGCAAAGTTGGCCTGAGTGAAGTGGCTCAGAAGAACGTGGGTGTGAGGGTTGGCGATGCCATCTGGGTCCAGCCTCTGGTGGGTGCTGTGCTACAGGCTGAAGAAATGGACGTGGCACTGAGGTTTGGCTCTTCTCTTTGGTATCAGTTCAGTGCTGCCCGATTGATATATGAGTCAGAAATGTAAACCACATACATACTTTTGCATTTTCTAATGATCACATTTAAAAAATGAGAAACAGATGAATTACAATAGTATATTTTATCTAATGATATATAAAAATAAACATAATAATTATAAAAAATTACTGACAAGATATTTTCTATTCTTTTTTTCAAGCTAAGTCATCAAAATCCAGTGTGTGTTTTATACCCGTAGCACACTGTAGTTTGGACTAGCCTCACTTTATTTTATTTTATTTTTTTGAGGCAGTCTCACTCTTTTACCCTGCGTAGAGTGCCGTGGCATCATCACAACTCACAGGAACCTCAGACTCCGGGGTTCAACCCATCCTCTTCCCTCAGCTTCCCAATTAGCTGAAACTATAGATGTCCCTTGCAATACTCTGCTAATTTTTCTACTTTTAGTAGAGATGGGCACTTACTCTTGCTCAGGCTGGTCTCAAACTCCTGAGCTCATACAATGTACTTGCCTTGGCCTCTCAGGGTGCTAGGATTACAGGTGTGAGCCACTGTGCCCAGCTAACTATCTTCATTTTAAACACTCGGTAGCTACAATGTGAGTGGCTAGTGGCTCCTTGTGTTGGATTAGAAAACATAAGCTAGATTTATTGACTTCTGACTCTTATTTCCTATGATTACAGTATGCTCTGACATTTGAGAGGACTTACTGATGAAGATTTAGCAGTATTTTTCATCTTGGTTTACAATGTAATCAGGGCTCCTTTAATTTCTTACATTTATAAAGAAAAGGAGTAGGTTACTATGAGTAGATAAGAAACAAGTCTTAATCAAGACTGTCCAAACAAAGAAACTGAATATTTTATCTCATAAGTAATTTGGTAAAACAGTCATTGCTATCAGATTTTCACCAAAAGATAATTGTTTGAATCAAACTATCAGTATACCAAGTAGAACCTCTGTAAGTTGACTACCTGAGGGGCTGTGACAAACTGGTCAACACATGGAAGTGGTCAGCAGTAGGAACAAGGCCTATTATACTGATATGTACATATAATTTACTGTCTTACTTGGCTCTTGTTAGAGAATATCATACGAAATCATACATAATCAAAACACAGCAAAATAATACATTTGGTAGGTATCATACAAAATCAGTACATTAACTGTTTTCTCATGGTTTAATCATTCTTTTGAAAAAAAGTCAGTTTTGCTTTGTTTCTTATTCTTATCACAACCTAAGTGGAGAAAGCAGTCTCAACCTTAGCTACACTGCTCAGCCTGGCTGGGCATTTTTCCATTGCAGATGACTTCAGCTGCATTATCAGATACCTGACATCCTTTTTTCCTGGAGTCTCTGCAGTTTCTTTGTGCTTTATTCATTTTTATGCTTGTGTGTTCTTTGGTCAATATCACTTGGAAAATTGCTTCTAGGGATCACGTTCATTACAGGGTGCCACCTAATCATCCATTCCAACAAAACCTTCGCAATTCACTCCTTTGAATTCTGCCATGGGAGATGGACTGTCTGATGGGTGCAAAACATTGTGCTCTTGAATTGTGACATATCCAACTTTCCTGAACTACTTCTGTATCATTTCTGTATGAACTTCGTTGAGCAGAACTGATCCAGAGGACAGCATTTAGTGTTAACTGATGCAGTAGATGAAGTTGCTTCCATAGGTAGAAAACAGGTTTGCAATGACCCACTGCAGAAGCTGGGCTTGGCAATGCATTTTAAATATTTTGATGATGTCTTGGTCAAGAGGTGACCTTTTTGAGATGGTGTTTGGTGGGAGAAATTTCGGTGTCACGTTTGTGAGATAGATGATTCACTTGCTGGCGGCCAGGACAGTTGTCTACTGTCAATACCATATACTCATTCCTAAAAATAGGACACCAGTCATCCATGCACATTTATTTGATTTCCAAATGATAGGGAGGTCTTTGGACTTCAGGTTCTTGAATGCACAAGACTTTGCTGATTTACCAATCACCAAGGGCTTTAGTTTCTCTGTGGTTGAGCTAGCACAAAGGAAAACTGTGCAACATTCTTTGGAAAGTTCCTCTCTTACATTTGTTACCCTTTATGATAAACCTTCTCTCAGACATCACCTTGAAAGAGTTCACATTTATCAGTGCTAAAAATGTCCTCTTTGAAGTTTCTGGTGAAGTCCAGGAATTTTTGATGAACTCTTTCACAGCTGCTACTGGAACTTCACTGGATTCACCACACAAAACTTTCTGGGAGATCTCATGTTGCAGTTTAAATTTCTTGAGCAAACCACTCAATGGTTGGAAATCTTCCACCCTGAATTTCTGTGCAAAATTTTTAGCAACTTCTTGGATCTCCAGCCTGGAGATTCAGGCCATTAACTGCCCTCAACCAGCTTACTGTGCCTTCGTTGACTTAATTGAGGGAAGTTTCCCTCCTTTTCTGCTCTTGGTCCCTGCTTTCCTTAACCTATCTCTCCCAAGTGCTTATGTTTATATTTTTGGATGTTGCTAAATGTGGAGACCAAAATGTTCCACTGACTTTCTTTGACTCAGGCTTTCCAGAAAATTTAGAATATCAACCTTTTCTTTTAGTATCAGCTCTTTGAGTTCTTTCCTTTGGTCTCGATGAACTATAAAAATTTTCAATAATCATAAGATGTACCTACAGTTCAGAACAATCCTTCATGTTGAACAAAATCTTCCACATAACATGTGTTAAACAATAGGACATTAGGCCTAAGGTATGTGGTAATAATAAAACATGAAACATTTTTTCTTCTTACACTAAAGAAAAAATAATACAACTAAGGGGTAAAGCCTACGCCTTCTACCCCTTGGTATAGAGTGGACTCAACTGGCCAAGTTATAGAGGGTAAGTTAATCACCATGTGATCAAGGTGCAACTTACAGAGGTGGTCAGTATATAGAAGTCAGTCTTTTATTGAGTACATGTGGTACATGTCTGGTCTATGAAAATTAGGTCAAGTTAGGGAGGTGGTCAATGTAGGGAGGTGGTTTCAACTATAGAAGTTCTAATATAGTTAAAATATATCATCTATTCTCTCAAATATTCTATATCTAATAGGATTTTGACTTAGTTTGCATCTATGAGTCTTATCAAGTCACTTAAAGTATCTTTTAATACTTTAATATTCCCTTAGTAACAATTTTGGGGTATGTTAACATTATATGCCAGAATCACAGAATACTTTTAGTCTTTAGCTTGATTAAAAATTTTTTTCTTTTCATCTGCTACTTTTGTAGATTCCAGGCTTGAGTTTTGGTATATCTTTTACTTTGAAAACAGGAAAATGTTTTCAGAGCATATTTTAACAGTTTACTGAACAAAAAAAAGTAGGAAAAGAGAGAACATGATGAGTACCAGTTTTATACCAGATGCTTTGTGTGTGTGTGTGTATATATGTATGTATGTATATATATGTGTGTGTGTATGTATGTATGCAGTAGAACCTTGGTAAGTTGACCACCCAAGGGACTGTAACAAATTGGACAACATACAGAGGTGGTCAACATAAGGAACTAGGCCTGCTGTACTGTGGTACACGTGTGGTCTATGGATATTATGTCAATTTAAGGAGGTGGTCAGTGGAGGGAGAAGGTCAACTATGGAGGGTCTACTGTACGTACATGCACACACGTACACATTTACCCTTTTTCTTTTCTCATTGAATCCTCTAATACCCTGTAAGGTATCCATATTTATGTTTAACAAATGAGGAAATGGCCTAAATGAGAAATTACTTGCCTACTATTTAATGAGTAGTGTTGCTGAGATTAAACTGAATTAATCCTCAACACTATATTTGAAAACAGTGCTAAAGCTAGCAATAGTCAGTTGATTGGAATTAGCATTTATGATGATCTCCAACTAGTCTGACTTAAGGGCGTACCAGTCTTAGGTCAGTGGTGATTGCTTAATAACAGAGGACTGTGCATATTTGAAATGAAATTTCAGTTTTAAAATGTTTACTTAAAAAAATCTTCTGTTTTAAATATTGCAGCAGAGTATAGACAGGAAGGTTAATTTCCAATTAGGAAAATTAATAATTTAATCTACTTAAAGTCTTTACTTGGAACTGAAAAATTTTATTAGTAGTGTTATAGCTCCTTCTAGTGGAAATGATTTTATCTGCACCCATATCCTTTCTTTTATTTTTTTGCATCGGGATCTCGCTTGTAGCCCAGGCTAGAGTGCAGTCTTCATAGCTCACTGCATCCTCAAACTCCTGGGTTGGGCTCAAGTGAACATTATGCCTCAGCTTTCCAAATAGCTGGGACTACAGGCATGAGCTTCCATGCCTGGCTGATTTTTCTAGTTTTTGTAAAGAGAAGGTCTTACTATGTTGCTCAGGCTGGTCTAGAACTCCTGGCCTCAAGTGATCTTTCCCCCTCAGCCTCTCAAGTGCTGGGATTACAGGTGTGAGTCACCCATCTGACTCTCCATTCTTTAGTTAAAGCAAAACTGTTCAAGTATTTTTACTGTTCTTTACATATTTGTAAATATCTTCTATTGAAAGTAATAAATAAGTACAATGTGATTCAGTACTTTATAAACAGAAGTAAATTTAAGCATTCAAGAGAGACAGTTTCCTCATTAGTTTATATATGTACATTATGTTTGATTGATTAAATTTCTTCCTTGTTCTATTTTTCACTTTCTCTTTTATATGAATGTATAGTTGATTCTCATAATTTATGGTACTTACATTCTATTAAAGTTGCCTTGAACATTATTAGCAAATACTGAACCATTTTTCCTAGGGGGAAATATGTATATCTGTACACATATCTTATGTAAGTTATAATCTTGAATTCTCAAAACAACGCATTCTGGTGGATTCTGTTTTCTTTATTTTATAAAAGAGAAGAGGAGGTTCAGAGTTTTAAGGCATTTGCCTGAGGCTGTCCCATGACAGGTACCAAAGCTGAGATGTAAACCCCTCCAACTGGCCCCAGAGTTAGGGCTTCTTGAACTACACTGCATTGCTTTCTACCATTTACGTTCTGTGGTTAGCTGAGTGAGAGCTGAAATAAGGGACAAAGTGTCACCTTGTACTATCTCAGCTGGAATGTGAGTGCTGAGTGACCCAAAATTTTTGCTCTTCTACATTGTTCACTAATGATTGCAAATCATTCTTAAGAATTGATTTTGGGTTACAATATATTTTTGCAAGTGGGTAAATTTATAAATATATCATCTATAGATAATGAGGATTGATTGTATCATTTTATTATTGATAAAGTGATTGGAAAATAAGATTTAGATTTTGACTAGATGGGCTTATAATAAATACTCTTATTCCCAGAGATAAACTTTCCTACTCTCCACTGGTCACTGAGAAAGTTGGACAGCTCTATGTCTTCTCTTCTGATATAGGCTGTTTATACATGGAAGAGGAGGAAAAATGCGCTTGTTCTCCAAAAGTAGGTTTCTTTACAAGCATTGGGATTGTTAGGTGTGCTCACTTCCTGCATTTAAACAAGAAACTCTCCTGGAAGATACAGTTGTCATTAGGATGAAGGAGATCTTATTTTTTTCAGGCATGCTTTTTCTCCAGAATAAACCTTTATTGTAACCATTACTCTCCTTTTTTCCTACTTCTCCCTCTTCAAGTAACATACTAAATAGGATTTAATGTACTTGGAGAGATAATTTATAAATTAATATCAAAGGAATGAAGTAAACTATTAATAATAGCCTTTCTCCAAACTAGGCAAGGAATGGTTAGGTCAGTGTTTCCCAAATGGTTTTGACTATGACACATAATAAAAAATACATTTTTCATCCTGATTCATTCATCACAGATACAGAGCACACATGCAGGCCTGTGTTAAGAAATTAATATTGCAGAGCAGTATTTATCCTTCATATATTCAGTGTACTCTGACATTTCTTACTCTTTTTTGAGATAGAGTCTCCCTATGTCGCCCTTGGTAGAGTGCCTTGGCGTCACAGCTCAGACTTTAAACTCTTAGGCGTAAGTGATTCTCTGGCCTTAGCCTCCCAAGTAGCTGACACTATAGGCGCCTGCCACACGCCTGGCTATTTTCTTGTTGCAGTTGTCATTATAGTTTAGAACCGGGTTAGAACCTGCCAGCCTAGGTGTATGTGGCCGTTGCCCTAACCACTGAGCTAGGGGTGCCAAGCTGTGACATTTCTTATTCTATTAAAAAATTGGCAGATGAGACTTTCTGAAATGATTTCAGGGACCCCACTAATGGATGGTACTGTATGTTTTAAAGAACACTAATTTAGGCCACTAAGGCACCAAATTGCATATAATAGTTTCATGCCTAAAAGTATCTGAAAAATTAAGTCATTTCAAATTTGTGTAAGTCATTTATTTCAGGCAGTAAATTAATTATTCTTTTGATTAGGTCTGTATTGTAATTATGTACATGTCATTTTATACCACAGTTTATACTGCAAGTTTTTGGTGGACCTAATGCTGATTTCTGTCTCGTCCTCCTCCCTTTTACAGTGACAAAGATATGGACATTAATCAGGAAGAACTGACTGGTTGTATTCTGAGAAAACTAGGTGAGACATATATTTTATTTATTTATTTTTTTATTTTATTTTTTTTAATTTGGCCGGGGCTGGGTTTGAACCCGCCATCTCCGGCATATGGGACCGGCGCCCTACCCGCTGAGCCACAGGCGCCGCCCGAGACATATATTTTAAATTGTTTTCTTCATTTGAAGCGGAAGGCAGCAGTAAATAAAGTGTCTTTGAGGTCCTGTATTCATAGTAGTTTTCTTCTAATTAGCTTAGAGAATATTCTCCTCAATGAATTAATATCCTTTTGAGATAGGATGGGTTACGTTTCCCAGTTAATTGGCAGACGAGCAGCAGACAGAATATGACTTGTCTATGGATAAAGTCATGGTAGAACTGGGATTTTTTAATCTTTATGCTTTTACTTTTTCTCGTGAGAAACATTGCCTTGGGGTGGTGGTTTAGGTGTGCCATTTTGTTTATTTTTGGACATGGAATGCCTGGCTATTTGTTGATACAGTTAATAGATTCTTAGGATCTATTGACTATAGAGGATTTGAAAGAATCATCTCCTTTCTCCAGATAGTGCTATATTATAGGGAAATATTAGGTCCTGTGCTTTTCATGACAATTTATTAATATTCCATTTTTGATTTAGTATTTTTAGTCACATAGTTTTTCTTTTCTTTTATTTTCTTTTTTTGATACAGAGTCTCACTCTGTTGCCCAGGGTAGAGTGCTATGGTGTTAGCCCAGCTCATAGCAACCTCAAAGTCCTGGCTCAAATGATCTTCCTCCTTCAGCCTCCCAAGTAGCAGGGACTATAGGCACTCACCACAATGCTCAGCTACTTTTCCTAGTTTTGGTAGAGCTGGAGTCTCAATTTGCTTAGGCTAGTCTTTTTTTTTTTTTTTTATTGTTGGGGATTCATTGAGGGTACAATAAGCCAGTTACACTGATTGCAATTGTTAGGTAAAGTCCCTCTTGCAATCATGTCTTGCCCCCATAAAGTGTGACACACACTAAGGCCCCACCCCCCTTCCTCCATCCCTCTTTCTGCTTCCCCCCCCCCATAACCTTAATTGTCATAAACTCCTGAGCTCAAGTGATCCTCCCTCCTTGGCCTTCCCGAGTGCTAGGATTACAGGTGTGAGCCACCACGCCCAGCCAGATAGTTTGTTAATAGATAAAATGAATGGCTATTTAAACATTAAACTGGTGAAAAAATTGTATTAACATACATATATAATAAATTGTTTTCTAGATGGCAAGATTATTTTACCAGGCAACTTTCTGTATTGTACATTTTATGGACGACCATGCAAGCTGCAAGTGTTGAAAGTGAAAGGGGCAGATGGCATGATGTTGAGAAGGTCTCAGAATGACTCTGATGTGGATGCCCAGGGAATGGCCTCTGAACCGTCCAGCATGGAAGCCAGTAGTCTGGATTTATCCTTACAGCTAAGCCACTTAGATCTAGAAGAGCCGCAGATTCCAGCATCAAGAAGTACTCCTTGTAAACCAATAGATGAGAGAATTCTAAATAAAGTTGGTGACATTTCATCGGATGTTACACAGAGCCCTGGGAACAGCAGTGGACTTGGACTAGAGGAAGGTGCATGTGTTAAATGTAGCTTTGAGTCTTCTAGAGAAGGAAACAAGCAACTTACCAATGAAGAGAGACTGCTAAAATCCACCAATGTGGGAGCAAAGCGTAATACAGATGCTTTTTATTATATTTCTTCAACAACAAGAGTCAATTTTACAAAGATTTGTAGAAACTCAAAAGAGCAAGACGATCAATTCAGAGTAACTTACGACATGATAGGAGGCTTAAACAGTCAGCTGAAAGTAATTAGAGAAATGATTGAATTGCCTCTCAAACAGCCCAGACTTTTCAAGAGTTATGGTATGATTATTTTATTATACTAAAAAATGTTAAATTCAAATTAAAAAACAATTGGGCACTTTCACTTACCTAATGGTTGCTCACCTTCTTTTTCTGTTTTTATTTCTTGAATGCTAGGTGTGGTAGAAGATCCCAGTTGCTTGGGGAAATGCCAGTTAAATCAGCTAATTTCTGTGCTTTGGCTTCTGTAGATTGTAAGTTAGTGATAGCCTGTCTATTCTAATAGCATATTTCCACAATTATTTATATTAGGTCTAAAATAAGTATCTTGTCATGTTAGATAGCGGTAATGACTAAAGAAATAAACTACTCAAATATGTTGGATAAAACTTTTTTGTTGGGAAACATAGCTGTGTCTTTGCATTGAAACAAGTTGTTAAAGGAGTGGCTTGACTCTTAGGGTGCTCAGGGCTTTCTCTGTGCAGTTATTGCACAGATCCTTTCCATGCATTTGGTATATGCTCTCTCTCTTTTCCTTTTCTTGGATCTTTATATATAAAATGAAGTCTTGGATTGACAGTTTACTAGTAGTGTTTATAATCTCCCAGATGGCTAGTTGGGACACAATTGGAATTGGTGGCTTTTCTTGTTTGTCTGTGTTGTCTGGCTTTGTTTTCTGATCATCGAACAGTACTGTGGGAGATGGGGCGTGACAACAATGTGGGTGTTCAGATTTTTACCAACATGCTTCCTCCATTATGTGGTCTACAGAGAGAAAAAGTCATTGCTGGGGATTAATGCTTGAGCTAGTTAGTACATCTTTCTGGGGGTGGAAAGAAGATCTGACTCTTGTGATACACGGTAAATTTACATTTTATAACTTGTGTTTGAAGTCATATAATAACATTTATAAGAAACCTAGTAATGCTGAATCCAGTGTGCTCTTCTTTTTTCTTCTAGGAATTCCTTCCCCTAGAGGAGTGTTACTCTATGGCCCTCCAGGTACTGGAAAGACGATGATTGCCAGGGCTATTGCAAATGAAGTTGGAGCCTATGTATCTGTAATTAATGGTCCTGAAATTGTAAGCAAGTAGGTATATGATTTTGTAGAGTAAACTTAAAATTTTTAAATACACTTCTCAAATGTGGTTTTTAAAAATGGCTGGGGGTACTCTGTCTAAATATTTCATATATTGAAGTTTTCTAAATTTGCTCTTTAATTTGCATAAAAATTAAGTTTAGAAAATAATTTTTGAGGGTGGTGCCTGTGGCTCAGTGAGTAGGGCGCCGGCCCCATATGCCGAGGGTGGCGGGTTCAAACCCAGCCCTGGCCAAACTGCAACAAAAAATAGCCGGGCGTTGTGGCGGGCGCCTGTAGTCCCAGCTGCTTGGGAGGCTGAGGCAAGAGAATCGCGTAAGCCCAAGAGTTAGAGGTTGCTGTGAGCCGTGTGACGCCACGGCACTCTACCCGAGGGCAGTATAGTGAGACTCTGTCTCTACAAAAAAAAAAAAAAAGAAAGAAAATAATTTTTGAAAGTATTTTAAATATTGTAGAAATATTTGAAAATCAGATTAGCTTTTATAGATGAAGTTCTAAAAATAATAAGAAATCCTTAAATGTATTTTATTTGTTACAGATTCTATGGAGAGACTGAAGCAAGGTTACGTCAGCTATTTGCTAAAGCTACTCTACGGTACTCTTTATTTTTATTTATTTATTTATTTATTTTTTATTAAATCATAGCTGTGTACATTAATGTGATCATGGGGCACCATACACTGGTTTTATACAATGTTTGACACATTTTCATCACACTGGTTAACATAGCCTTCCTGGCATTTTCTTAGTTATTGTGTTAAGACATTTACATTTTACATTTACTAAGTTTCACATATATCCTTGTAAGATGCACTGCAGGTGTAATCCCACCAATCACCCTCTGCCCACCTCCCCCCTCCCTCCCCTCCCTTTTCCCCTTCCCCCTATTCTTGGGTTATAACTGGGTTATAGCTTTCATGTGAAAGCCATAAGTTAGTTTCATAGTAGGGCTGAGTACATTGGATACTTTTTCTTCCATTCTTGAGATACTTTACTAAGAAGAATATGTTCCAGCTCCATCCATGTAAACATGAAAGAGGTAAAGTCTCCATCTTTCTCTAAGGCTGCATAATATTCCATGGTGTACATATACCACAATTTATTAATCCATTCGTGGGTCGATGGGCACTTGGGCTTTTTGGTACTCTTTATTTTTAAATGTTTTGGAATTAAAAGTCAAGTCTGTGCTAATCTGAGAGACTAGTACGTCATAGAAAGCCTAAACAATAGTACAAAAATAGTAGTGATAGCACTAGAAATAGAAATAGATTATAGATCTGATATAAATATATCTACTTTATTTCTAATATTTTAGAAGTTTGATAAATGAGTTATTAAATTACATAGAGGAATTAAAACAGTTGTTTGATAAGTCATGTTCTTGCTTGAGCATATAAATCTATAACTTTATTTCATTAGGGTACTTGGGCATATCTATTATATTTAGTTCCCTTAGTAGGTTATTATCTGCTGTATTATCGTAGCCCTTTCTTTACGCTTAAAATTTTTTATATTATACTTTGCTTCAATGAGACAAATCTTTTTCCTGTTAGAAACTGTTTTTACTGATTGTTCCTGAGATCATGCTACACTGTTACATTGTAATGGGTGTTAGAGTATGATCTATAACTTGGTCTAATGTAATATTATTTATAATATAGCATGTCTTTACCATTGTTTTGGTATTTAGCATCATAATTACTGCTTTTTTATCAAAAAAATTGTCAATTCTCCCCCAGTGATGGTAGGTAAAATTAAGTAGTTTGTAGTCCCAATACTGTACTAAAAATTTGAGAACAAGTGGTAGACCTTATTGTTTTAGTATGTTTTTATTGTTATGTTTATGGTAGTTGAAGTTTCCATTTCTAAGAGAATTCACTTTTTTTTATGGGAGAATTTGTCATCTAGAATGTTTTTTTTAAATAGGTTAAAACAACATTTCTAGTTTATGTTCTTTGGGTATTAAACATGCTCTAAGGGATATTTTTGTCCTCAGAATTGACCCAGTCAATAACAATTGACCCAGTCATAACAATTCAATGGGCATTAGTGGGAAAGTTCTGCCAGGACATAGTGTTTCATCTCATGAGCAATAGACCTTTCTCAATACTCTGCTTTTTTTTTTTTATCGGTGAGACAGAGTCTCACTATGTCACCCTTGGTAGAGTGCCATGGTGTCATAGCTCACAGCAACCTCAAACTCTTGGGCTTAAGTGATTCTCTTGCCTCAGCCTCCCAAATAGCTAGGGCTACAGGTAGGCTGCCCTACGCCCGGCTGTTTTTGTTTGTTTGTTTTTTCTTTGTTGAAGTTTGGCCAGGGTCGGGTTCAAACCTGCTAGCCTCAGTATATGGGGCCAGCGCCCCCAGCTGTTTTTTTGTTGCAGTTGTTTAACTGGCCCAGGACGGGTTTGAACCCGCCAGCTTTAGTGTATGTGGCTGGCACCATAACCACTGTGCTACGGGCGCTGAGCCAATACTCTGCTTTTTAATTGGGGGCAGATAGACTAGAATGTGAGGTTGTTAAGTTAATAATTTGAGTAGAATTAGTCTAGGGTTTTTTAGCTTAATATTCTAATGCCTTTGTAATATTGTTAAGTAAATTCTAAATTTGCTATGTTGTATTTCAGTTAAAAAAAATTGAAACTAAGTGAAAGTTAAATGTAAATTAGAGGTTTCATTCTGTTTGCTTTTAGGCACCCATCGATTATTTTTATTGATGAGCTGGATGCACTTTGCCCTAAAAGAGAAGGGGCTCAGAATGAAGTAGAAAAAAGAGTTGTAGCTTCACTCTTAACACTGATGGATGGCATTGGTTCAGTAAGTAGAGCACTAGTGTTGATACTGTGTAGAAAAGGGTTGGTTCAGTTACTTATTTTGAGACAGGCTCTCCATTCTGTTGCCCAGGTTAGAGTGCAGTGGAGTCATCATAGCTTACTGCAACCTTACACCCCTGGACTCAAGCAATCCTCCTGTCTCAGCCGCCCAAGTAGCAAAAAGTACAGATGAACACCACCATGCTATGCCTGGATAATTCTTTTTCTTTTTTGTAGAGATGGAGCTTTACTTATGTTGCTTAGGCTGGTCTTGAACACCTGGCCTCAAGCTGTCGTCCTGCCTCAGCCTTCCAAAGTGTTGGGATTACAGGCATGAGCTACTGTGGCCAACTAGTTAATTCTTATATAATACATATGTAGAATCAAAAACCATTCTATGTGTCTGTCTTTGGGTATTCTAGGAAAAAAGAAAGATATTACCTATAGCAACTATATATAGGAGGCAGGAGAATCGTTTGAGCCCAGGAGTTGGAGGTTGCTGTGAGCTGTGATGCCATGGCACTCTACCCAGGGCGACAGCTTGAGGTTCTGTCTCAAAAAAAAAAAAATAATAAAATAATAACTGCTAGGACAACGTAACCTGGCATGTTTGTGTGGCATATAAAGTAATACATCATGATGGATTTCTTTTGTGATAAATGGTATTAACTTAAAAACCTGAAGCAAAGATGAGTAAGGAAGATTCAGTGGTTAAATGTTCAGGGATTTCATTAAGAAATTTCATGAGTAAGTCTTACTACTCATGTAAAAATTATTTCTTTCAAGGCAAGCCATTGCGCTAGGCAAGTGAATGGGAAGAAAATGAGAATAATGGAAAGTGTGTAGAACATTTAAAAAGAATTACTTGTATTACCAGTTTCTCTGATAGGGTATACATTCTTGTATTAATAAAGACTATATATTAATTTTTTTTAGCTGTCCTAGACTGGGTTTGAACTCACCAGTCTTGGTGTATGTGGCTGGTGCCGTAACCACTGTGCTATGGGCAGTGAGCCGATATATGTTAATTTTAAAAGAAAGAGTCACAGGACTAGAAATTAAAAAATTCTCTCAGACTCTTGACATCCATTATTCAGAAAAATACACTTTTTATCGTGGATTGTTAGTAGCCAAAGGTTTTAGGAGCATAGTATGTTAGAACCAGAAAAATTTTAGGAATCATACAGTCCTGAGCTCCTTTTACATGTTAAAAAACTAGATAATTAGAACATTTTGGGTTTTACTGGCTAGTGCTACAAACTAAACATGTGAAAATAATATGAAAGTTTGTTATTAAGTCTATTACTTACTAGCGCAGATTGATAATTTTAAAGGTTTGCAAGGAAAAGATTATCACCTGGTGAAGGCTGGCTGACCACTTGGTTCTCAGTTCTGGGGCAGTAGTAAATTGTGATTGCCATGCCCCAGGTTTGGTTCTCAGCTTATAAAGTTGGAAAATTTAATATTGTTCATCATTGAGCTCTGAGGGCTGACCAATGATAATAAGACTCAAAAGAGACTGATACATGAATTGGGATACCAGTTTGTCCATTTGTAATAAGAAATGTAACTATTAAGTAGACCAAATATCTGTGTTGATGGATGACCATATTTTCACCTTGAAGGCAAATATACATAGATGTATTATAATAAGAAGAGTTTTTGTGCAGTAGGTGTGGGGAAGATGAATTGATTAGATTTTCTCCCCTGAAGGCCATGAGGTGCCAGATTGTTTTGAGTAACCTGGCAGTTGCCAGGTTATCGTAATTGTCATTAGTGCTTGGTTTGGAGACACTGTTGTTCTGACTGCTATACTCCAGAGCTTTCTACCTATGTGGACTTTCCAAGGCAGACATCTTATATTGGACTTCCTATGTGAGGAAAGAAGCTTCTTATGCTAGCGGGCCTGCTCCCACGAGTTGAATAAAGGTAGATACCCCCATACCTGTTTCCTGGCCACCATGAGTGTAAAAAAGGGCATGTCACAGTTACCTTTGGCTCCTCAGTTCTTTTCCTGTTTTTCCGAATCCAGTGCAGACCTTTTCAACCTCAACTGTTGGCACTACAGTAGGAAATGAGGTGGAAGGCTCAGTGTTGGAGAATCTTTATCACCATGTTAGTCTGTTGCCTTTTTGCCTCTGGGGTGAGCTTCACGTTGATTGATGGGTATTTTTGTCTTTGGTCAGGACGGGAAGCATGTAACCCTGATGTTTTAGTCTGAAAATATTTAAGGACCTGTTTTGGGCTTCTAAACTTAGATTTCATAGGTTCATTGTATGCATGCATTTTCTGTTGGCAATTCAATATAATTTATTAGGTTTGAGTTTTTTACTGTCAGTCACATTCCAGTTATGCCTATCTCTGTGATTACACTTGGGTCATCTGAATAGAATATTGTATAATTTCTGTGGGTGACTGAACATGACTGTAGTTCTTTGTCATTGTTCCTAATTTCATTTTCAGAAAGTAAAAATCCATATGTATTAGAAAATGATTGATATTTGGATATTGGTTATATTGTTGTCTATCTTTTCATGAATTTAAAAATCTATCAAAAAATATCCAAAAAATATCTGTATGTGAAGATGATTTCTTAGGCAACTTGCTAATACAGCATTGTTAGATTTAAATAATTGTAAGTCATAATCTTTTAAGTATGGTTAAAAGACTGTTTAAAACTCTTGGTTTTTTTTGGTTTTTTGGCCCAGGCTAGGTTTGAACCCGCCACCTCTGGCATATGGGACCCGCGCCCTACTCCTTGAGCTATAGGCGCTGCCCAAACTCTTAAACAAAAACAACTATCTCGTATAGTATTATGTTGTTTGTGAGAAAGATATAGTTTATGCTTTAGTGAGAAATGTTAGGGAAGTAAGTATTAGAAAACTTTTTAGAGGAGGAAGCATTTCGGCTGAGCTTTGAAAAATGAGTAATAAAAGTAATGTGTAATAAAAATCTCTTGCTAAGGTAATACATGGGTAATAAAACTGTATGTAGGGGTGTCCAAACCTGCAGCCCTCAGGCTGCATGCTGATTTCGTGGGGACTTTTTTTGCTTATCTGTGATGTCAGATATCGTGAAAAGTATACACAGATCTTTTTTTTACTAACTAGCTTTGCTTAGTGTTTGTATATTTTATTTATTTATTTATTTATTTATTTTAGAGACAGAGTCTCACTTTGTCCCCCTTGGTAGAGTGCTGTGACATCACAGCTCACAGCAACCTCCAGCTCTTGGGCTTAGGAGATTCTCTTGCCTTAGCCTCCCGAGTAGCTGGGACTACAGGTGCCCACCACAACGCCCGGCAATTTTTTTTGTTGTTGTTGCAGTTTGTCTGGGGCTGGGTTTGAACCTGCCACCCTCGGTGTATGGGGCCGGTGCCCTACTCACTGAGCCACAGCACTTCCCAGTGTTTGTATATTTAATGTGTGTCTCACATTAAATTCCAGTTTATGAATTTGTAAATTCCAGTTTATATTGGAAGACAACTCTTCTTCTTTCGATATGAGATAGAAAGGAAAAAAAAAGTTGGATACTGAAGGGAGAGGACTTAGTATCCTGGACAGTTAGATTCATGCTTATCTATATTGTCAATGTTAGCTCCCCCCCTTTAATCTTTTAAAAAAATATGTAATTTATTTTTATTTTATTTTATTAGGAAGGAAGTGAAGGACAAGTGTTGGTCCTTGGGGCCACAAATCGCCCTCATGCTTTGGATGCTGCACTCCGTAGACCTGGACGATTTGATAAAGAGATTGAGATTGGCATTCCGAACGCTCAGGACCGGCTAGATATTCTCCAGAAACTGCTTCGAAGGGTACCCCATTTGCTCACTGAAGCTGAGCTGCTACAGCTGGCAAATAGTGCACATGGATATGTTGGAGCAGACTTGAAAGCCTTGTGTAATGAAGCAGGTGAATGTGATTTGTTATAGTGAGTCTATATTGATGGACTTAATGCCAGTTTATACACTGATGGTTTATATTTTTCTTATTAATGGAGATAGCGCTATTATTTATAATTATAAATATTTATTGAAAAAACCTAGATGATGCAGACAATTATAAAAAGGAAATAAGAATCACTTTCAAGACTTCTTGCTAAAGATAACCACTATTCTAGCATATACAGTTGATCCTCTATATTTGCTATTCAACCAACTATGGATTAAAAGTATTCAGGGGAAAAAACCATAATCAAAACTAACAATACAACAAAAAATAAAAATTAAAAAATTACAATTAGAGTTCACTCTCAAATATTGATTTGAACTGCACACGTCCACATATACTGGGATTTTTTCCAGCAAATATATTGGAAATTTTTTTTGAGATTTGCAGAAATCTGGAAAAAACTCACTTTTTCTTTTTTTTGACTTTTGAGAAAGGGTCTTGCTTTGTTGCCCATGCTGGAGTACATTGGCTTCATCATAGCTTACCGCAACTTTAAACTTCTGGGCTCAAGTGATCCTTCTGTCACAGCCTCCCAAGTAGCTGGGACTATACACATATACCACCATGCTTGCTAATTTTTCTTGCAGAGAAGGGGGTCTTGCTCTTGCTTAGGCTATTTTTGAACTTTTGACCTCAAGTGATCTACCTTGGCCTTCAACAATTTGAAAAAATTTGGTTTTTCTTTAGCTTACTTTATTGTAAGAATACAGCATTTGATACATGCAACCTAAAACATAGGTGTTATTTGAGTCTTATAGGTAAGGCTTCCAGTCAGTAATAGTCTATTAGTAGTTTTTGGGGTGTCAAAAGTTACATATGGATTTTTGACTTCTCAGGGATTTGCTCCCCTCTTAGTGTTCAAGGATCAACTGAATCTACCTAGCATTTATGTTGTATTAGTTATTATAAGTAATCTAGAAATGACTTAATGTATGTAGGAGGATATGCCAGTTTGAGACTGGCTGGTCTTGAACTAACAGGCCTTAAGCAGACCTCCTGTCTCAGCCTCCCAGAGTATTAGGATTATAGGCATGAGCCACTGCACCCAGTGAGAGCAGTTTTTACAACCTGTTGAAATATTTGATCCTGCAGGTAAGAATTTCTTGAAAAAAATCAGATAGTCTTTTTTTTTTTGTCCTGGAAGATGTGTTTATTTTGTAGTAACATTAAAACTTAAAACATCTTTGGTTTCCCAGTAATCTTGTTTCATTAATTTATTCCCTTCTCTTTGTTATGAGTATGTGTTTCTAAGTCCTTTTACACTTTGGAGGAATTTTTTCCAGTTGTGGCATTCTGTTTCAGTTTGTAACCCATCTGATATTTTTATAAAGTGCTTTAAGGAAAGTTTAACCTTTATAGGTAGTGGAATAAATTAAATTCTTGAATTGGAAATTTGCTTGTTTTGGTCTGGTTTGTGTTGCTGTAATGGAATATCACAGACTGGACAATTTTTTAATGAAAATAAATTTATTTCTCATAGTTCTGGAGGCTAGGAAGTCTGATATCAAGTTGCCAGCATCTGACAAGGGCTTTTATACTGTGTCATCCCACACCAGAAGGTAGAAAGTCAAGAGTGTTCAAGTGCCAGAGAGCAAGAAGGGGCTTAACTCACTTTCATAACAAGCCCACATGTGTAACTAGCTCACTTCTGCCATTATGACATTAATCCATTTTTGAGGGCAGAGCCTTCATGGTATAATGACTTCTTACTGGTTCCACCTTCTGTCACAATGGCAATTAAATTTCAACAGGAGTTTTATAGAGAATATTTAAAACATAGCAGTTATTTTAGAGCTTTAATTCAGAAACTTCTATCTCCAAGTAATTGATTCATAATTGCCTAACTTAAGAGGTGTTGAAGGCCCTTCTGTTAATCTTTCATCCTTTTAATCTGGTGTGATACGTGTAGGGAAAGACATTAGAGAAGGAAAAGTAGGTAAAAAACAGAATATGACAAAGGAAAAAGGTTTGTAAGCAACTATTAATACAGTGATAAAGTACTCATTAAAAATGTAAAGTGGAAAATATAGTGCGTTCTCTTATGGGGAAAGGAAATGCTGTGTTTATATAGAAAAAGTGCCATCCTAAGGAGAAGCTTAAAGAAAAAGTAGGAGTTCTACATTGAGAAGACGAGAAAGGGAAAACATTCTTTTAATGCTTTTACCAGCTTGTGATAGAAGTATCAGAGTGAAGGGATCTCACGGTATGTGGCAGACCTGAGATTTAAAACCTACCCTGTTTCCCCGAAAATAAGACATCCTCCGAAAATAAGACCTACTTACAGGAAAGATAAGATGTCCCCTGGAAATAAGACCTAGCGCATCTCTGGGAGCACACCTTAAAATAAGACACTGTCTTATTTTCGGGGAAACAGGGGTAGGCCTAGGTTGCCTTCAATTGCATGCTCTGAATTAAAATAAGACAATGGATTTCTTTTAGAGTGGTGTAGCTTTATGACTTAATGTTAGTCAGTGAAACTAAGGGTAGAATCAATCTTCTATTTTCCCTTAATCTAACAACGAATCAGATTATGAAAAGGTAGTTTTTGAAAAGATGTGTTATAATTATATTGATAGTATCCAGTAAGGAAATCACATGTAATTTTTGGGTTTTGTGTATATTGTCTCAAATAATTGTGTATGTTTTATATAATATCATTCTTTTAACTTTATGCAACAGAATAAAGTTTAAGAACAGTATGATAGAATTTTTTGCAAGGAATTTTTCTGAAGAGTCAGTGGCATGGTGAATAGGTTTTAAAGTTTGGATAGCCCTGACTTTCAAATTGGGCTTGTGATCTTAAGCAAGTTCTTTGCTTTATCTGAGCCTACATTTTCTCCATGTATAAATTGAGGGATTAGAGTAGATGGTATTTTATTGCCTTTGCAACTGTGATATTCCCTGGGTGTTAGGGAGACTAAGAAAGACATTAGAAAAAAAGGATAGGGATAATTAGAAAATGGAAAGTAAATAGAGAAGATCAGTAGCCAAGTTATTCAGTAGGCCTGTCTTGGCCTTATTAGCTACTTCATACACGTGGCCTTTCTGCCCTTTATGGTCTTTTCTCTTGTGCCTCTTTGAATGAGTTACACTTAGGTAGTTAGTAAGGGCTTTCCTCTATGTGTTCTTAATGACAATGCTGTCAAGCAGACTAATATTTTTAATACAACTTATACATAATTGCAATTGTGAATTTTCAATAAACACTTGGGTGCAGGTTTTTTTTTTTTAATTAAAATGACTTATTTTCCTTTTGGTAGATAATCAGTGGTGGGATTGCTGGAGTCTAATGAATGGTAGTCTACTTTTAGTTTTTTGAAGAATCTCCGTTTTGGTTTTCGTAGAGGTTGTACTAGTTTACATTCCCACCAACAGAGTTTAAGTGGTCCCTTCCCACCATATCTGCACCAGCATCTATTGTTTTTTGACTTTTTAATGATGGTCATTCTGATGGGGTAAGTAGGTATCTCTTTGTGGTTTTGATTTGTGTTTCTCTGATGATTAGTATTGTTGAACTTATTTTTGTGTTTGTTGATCATTTAAAAAAAACCGTTTATGTCTTTCACCCACTTTTTGAGTTCTTTGTAGATTCTGGGTGTTACCCCTTTGCTGGGCGTATTTGTGAATATTTTCTTCCATTCTCTATGTTGTCTACTTGTTGATTATTTCCTTTGCTGAAACTTTTTAGTTTAATTAAGTCCCATTTATTTCATTTTGTTGTTGAAGAGTTTTTCTACATTTTCTTCTAGAATTTTTACAGTTTCAAGTCTTGCATGTAAGTCTTTAGCCCTTCTTGAGTTAATTTTTGTGTATGGTAGAGATAGGGATCCGGTTTCATTCTTCTCTCATTCTTCTCCACATCCTCTTTTCCCAGCACCATTTAATAAATAGGGCATCCTTTCCTCAGTGTATGTTTTTGTCTTATCAAAAAAATAGTTGTAGCTGTATGGCTTTATTTCTGAGTACTCTATTATGTTCCATTGGTCTGTGTGTCTACCTTTGTACCTGTACCATGTTGTTCGGTTAGTATAGCCTTGTAATGTAATTTGAAGTCAGGTAATGTTATGTCTCCAGTTTCCTTTTGCTTAGGATTGCTCTGGCTGTTTGGGCTCTTTCTTTGTTTCATAAAACATGGATTTAGGATCTTTCTGGTTTTTTTTTTTTTTTTTTAATCTGGGAAAAATGATGCTAGTATTTTGATTGGAATTGTGTTGAATCTGCTAATTACTTGGGGCAATGTGGACATTTTAACAGTGTTGATTCTTTCTACCAATCCATGAGCATGAGATATTTTTCCATTTGTTTGTGTCATCTATGATTTCTTTCATCAATGTTTTTTAGTTCTTTTGGAGAGCTTTCACCTTTCACCTGGGAATTCACAAGTGTATTCCTAGGAATGTTATCTTTGTCGTTATTGTACGTGTTATTAAGTTCTTGATTTGACTCTCATTTGACTCTTGATTGGACTGTTACTAGTGTATAGAAATGCAACTGATATATGTATATTCATTTTGTAACCTGAGACTTCATTGAATTTATTTATGAATTCTATGAGTCTTTTTGTGGAGTTTTTAGGGTTTGCTAGATGTACAATCATACTTTTGGCAGACAGGCATAGTTTGACCTGCTCTTTCCTAGATGACCTTTCTTTCTCTTGCCTGATTGCTCTGGCTAGGACTTCCAGTGCTGTGTTGAATAGTAATGACAGTGGGCATCCTTGTATTCTTCCACTTTTTAGGGAGAATACTTTCAACTTTTTCCCATTCAGTATGATTTTGGCTGTGGGTTTGTCATATATGGCTTTTATTATTTTGAAGTGTGTTCTTTCTATGCCTAGTTTGTTGAGTGTTTAAATCATGAAGGAGTACTAGATTTTATCTGATGCTTTTTCTGCATTATTGAGATGATCAGATGGTTTTTGTTTTTAATTCTGCTTATGTAGTGAATCACATTTATTGAACCATCCTCTTGATCATGGTGAATTATCTTTTCTATGTGCTATTGGATTTGATTTGCTAGTATTTTGTTGAGGATTTTTACATCCATACTCAAGAGGGACATTGGTTTGTGGTTTTTTTGTTGTGTCCTTTCATGGTTTTGGTATTAGGATGGTACTAGCTTCATAGAATGAGTAAGAGGGGCTTTCCTCCTTTTGATATTATGGAACAGTTTTAGTAGAATAGGTGTTTGTTCTTTCTGGTTGAATTGGCTATGAATCTGTCTGTTCTTGTGCTTTTTTTTTTGCTTGGGAGGGTCTTTTTTTTTTTTAATACTGATTCAGTTTTGCTACCCATTATTGGTCTGTTCAGGATTTCTTTTTTTTTTCTAGATTCAAATTTGGAAGGTTGTGTGTTTCCAAAAATTTATCCATTTCCTCTAGATTTTCTAGTTTGTATGTATAGAAATTTTCATGGTGGTCATAGATGATATTTTGTATTCTGTGCTATCAGTTGTAATGTCTCCTTTTTACTTCTTCCTTCTTTTCCTCCCTACCTCCCTCTCTCCTTCTCCTCCTCTTTTTTTGAGATAGGTCTTACTCTGTGGCCTTGTCTAGAGTTCATTGCTACTATCATAGCTCACTACAACTTCAACCTACTGGGCTTAAATGATTCTCCTGGCTCAGCCCTCCCAAGTAGCTGGGACTAAATATGTGCACCACCATACCTGGTTAGTTTATCTATTTTTTGTACAGACGCGATCTAACTCTTGCTCAGGCTGGTCTTGAACTCCTGGCTTCAAGTGATCCTCCTGCCTTGGCCTCCCAAAGTGCTGGGATTATAGGTGTGAGCCACCATACTTGGCCTTTTTTACTTCTGATGGGGGTTATTTGAATCTTTTCTATTACTTGTTTATCTATTATTAGCTCATGGTATATATGTTCTGTTTATGTTTTCACAGAACCAACCTTTTGTTTTACTGATCCCTTGTATTATAATTTTTGTCCAACTACTTGAATTTGATTAAATTTTAAATTAGGTTAATAGTGTGACTTAGAAGCAAGCTAACACAATTATGAAACTGAGCATTTTAAAAAGTAGAATTATGCTCCAAGTGCAATAGAATGGACATAGGTGTATCTAATTTAATTGAACATACAATGGCATCTTCATATACTATGATGTGTGCATTAAACAAAATTCTATTACATAGTGAATTTGAATTATTTTGAATTTTAAATGAATTGAACATTTAATGTCTCATCTCACTTAAATTTAGAGGAATTACTAGGGGATAATTTGAGTGGCTCTCAGTCTTTTAAAATAACTGACCAGGCAAGTTTGAACTTGTATTTTTTTTTTAAACATGCTAAATTTTCTTGGGCAAATGGAAGCAGTCATAATCAATAAACAGATGATAGATTTACTGACAAAGCTAGAATCTTTTTTTTTTTTTGTAAAAAGAGTCAGTGATATTTTAATACTTGGAGGCTATCTTTGTGACTTCTGATACATTACGGGTGCTCAAGTATTTTGGCATTGAATTGAAGAAGATAGACTGAGAAATATGTAGTATGTATAAAAGCTGGGAAATATGATTACTGCCCTTTACCCTTGGTAAAGGTGGAGAATGTCGAGGTAAGGTTTGTTTGTAAATACTTACTGGGATTCAGACGTCACCCTCTTTGGAAATTCTAGTTTTGTGCTGAGAAAGGAACTCTCTAAGTGGTTATTGCTACCTTTGTAAGTAGCAAAAAATAAGTTGTAATTGCTATGTAAAACTCAAAAATGTAAGGCAGTGAGGCTGCATGAAATAAATAGACTGGAAATGTTAAAGAAAATAGCATTTTTGCCTTACTACTGACAGATTTCTTGGCTTTGGCTCTCACTGTGGACTTTAACACGTGGTTTTTAGGGAGCATTTTCATTGTTCACCAGTTGTGCTGTGCTTAAGTGGAGTGCTTATGAAAGGCTACTGGCATATCTGTTGTAAGGCACCTTAACCAGACTTGTGGGTTTGGACACTAAGAGATTCTGTCTTTAGGAGATATTTTTCTGGATATGTTAAATTAAATCTGTCTCTTTCTATTTTTCTCCTCCATGGAATTCATATTCATTCACATGTTTTTAATTCAGGACTGATGACTTAACAGCAGGGATTCTCAAACTTTTATTATGTGATTCTGATACATGATAATCTGTAGAATTTACTAAAGCAGGTTGCTGAGTTTCACCCTCCAGGAATTTCTGGTTGAGTAGATCTGATCTGGTACCTGAGAACTGTATCAATAGCACGGTTCCAGGTGATAATTGATACAGATACTGCTGGGGTCCACTTGAGCGCTATTGATTGACCTAGGACTGTTGGTTCTTTTTTTTGACACAGAGTCTGACTATGTCGCCCTTGGTAGAATGCTGTAGTGTCACAGCTCACAACAACCTCCAACTCTTGGGCTTAAGAAATTCTCTTGCCTCAGCCTCCCAAGTAGCTGGGACTACAGGCGCCCGCCAGAATGCCCAACTATTTTTTGGTTGTAGTTGTTATTGTTATTTGGCAGGCCTGGGCTGGATTTGAATCCGTTAGTTCTGGTGTATGTGGCTGGTGCCCTAGCTGCTGAGCTACACTTGGGAAGCTATAGGACACACACACACACACGCATGCACGCACACATTCTTTCTCATACTCATACATTTCCATCTGATACTTAATTGATTAAGGGAAGTGGGGAATTGAAATCTGAATGTATAATGTTTCCAAAGTGAATTTTGAAGTACCCCATATTGCACATGCCTATGAGTGGGCATGTGAGTCATTGAGTTAGAGGAGTGTCTCCAACTTAAATGTATTTAAGAATCACTTGTACAGCTTGTTAAAACATAGTTCTGGGCTGTGTCCTAAATTCAGTAAGTGGAGGTGGGACTTAAGAATTTGCAGTTCTAATAAGCTTGCAAGTAATGTTAATGCTGCTGCTCCAGGTACTATACTTTGGAACCACTGATTAGGCCAACCAACTACCAATTTTGAAAGATTCTCTGTAATTGATTTAAATAACTGTATTAAAATTAAGTATTGTAATTCTTTGAATACCTCCAATAGTGTTGAGTTTCTTCCCAGAGTTTTTATGTGATACTAATGTACTATTCAAAACTACATCATTTAATTCTCCCACTCAAGGGAAAATGAATGTAAAAATTTCTCTTGCAAGTATGTATAATGGATCTGAATAAAACTTAAAAAGGCAAATAATTCTGAAAGATGGAAAACCCACAGGTAAGGAAACAGTTAAGAATTAACAATTAAACGTACTAGTTAGAATCCAGACATTCGTTTTTCCTAGAACATTTGTGTGTTTATGATATGTAGACCTGTGTATTCTTTGTGTATTTTGTGTGTTGTCTCTGATGGTTTTCCATCTGCTTGGACTGTTGTGTGGCGGAGGAAGCTCTGCCCTTTTAAACAAATGATGCACAGGTGTCTAGTAATAGCATGAATTGAAAGGTCTGAGAATTTTTTTAAATCAGCTGTGTACATTAATGCAATTATGGGGTACAATGTGCTGGTTTTATATGCAATTTGAAATATTTTCATTAAACTGATTAACATAGCCTTCACAATATTTTCTTAGTTATTGTGTTAAGACATTTATATTCTACATCTAGTAAATTTCACATGTTCCCTTGTAAGATGCACTGTAGGTGTGGTCCCACCAATTACCTTCCTTCCACGCATCCTATCCCCTCCCATCCTTCTCCCCTTTCCTCTTCTTCTTGGGCTATACTTGCATTATAGCTTTCATAAGAAAGCTATAAATTGGTTTCATAGTAGGGCTGAGTACATTGGATACTTTTTCTTCCATTCTTGAGATACTTTACTAAGAAGAATATGTTCGAGCTCCATCCATGTAAACATGAACGAGGTAAAGTCTCCATCTTTCTTTAAGGCTGCATAATATTCCATGGTGTACATACATCACAATTTATTAATCCATTCGTGGGTTGATGGGTACTTGGGCTTCTTCCATGACTTAGCAATTATGAATTGGGCTGAAATAAACATTCTGGTACAAATATCTTTGTTATAATGTGATTTTTGGTCTTCTGGGTATATACCAAGTAGAGCAATTGTAGGATCGAATGGCAGGTCTATTTTTAGATCTATATGTGTTCTCCAAACATCTTTCCAAAAGGAACGTATTAGTTTGCATTCCCACCAGCAGTGTAGAAGTGTTCCCTTTTTTCCACATTCATGCCAGCATCTCTGGTTTTAGGATTTTGTGATGTGGGCTAATCTTACTGGAGTTAGATGATATCTCAAAGTAGTTTTGATTTGCATTTCTCTGATGATTAAAGATGATGAGCATTTTTTGATATGTCTGTAGGACATGCGCCTGTCTTCTTCAGAGAAGTTTCTCTTCAAGTCCCTTGCCCATCCTGAGATGGGATCACTTGTTCTTTTGTTACTAATATGTTTGAGTTTTCTGTGGACTCTGGTTATTAAACCTTTGTTGGAGACATAACCTGCAAATAATCTTCTCCCATTCTGAGGGCTGTTTGCTTGCTTTACTTACTGTGTTCTTGGCTGTGCAGAAGCTTTTTAGTTTGATCAGGTCCCAGTAGTGTATTTTTGATGCTGCTTCAATTGCCATGGGCGTCCTCCTCATAAAGTATTCGCCCAGACTGATTTCTTCAAGAGTTTTCCTTGAACTTTCTTCTAGTATTTTTATAGTTTCATGTCTTAAGTTTAAATCTTTAATCCAGTGAGAGTCTATCTTAGTTAATGGTGAAAGATGTGGGTCCAGTTTCAGTCTTCTATGGGTCACCAGCCAGTTCGCCCAGCACTATTTGTTAAATAGGGAATCTTCCCCACTGAGTGTTTTTAATTGGCTTGTCAAAGATCAAATAACAGTAAATAGCTGGGTTCATCTCTTGGTTCTCTGTTCTGTTCCATACATTTACCTCTGTGTTTTTGTGCCAGTACCATGCTGTTTTGATCACTATCGATTTATAGTATAGTCTGAGGTCTGGTAGTGTGATTCCTCCTGCTTTGCTTTTATTTCTGAGTAATGTCTTGGCTATTCGAGGTTTTTTCTGATTCCATATAAAACGAAGTATTATTTTTTCAAGATCTTTAAAGTATGACAGTGGAGCTTTAATAGGGATTGCATTAAAATTGTATATTTCTGGGTGGCACCTGTGGCTCAAAGGAGTAGGGCGCTGGCTCCCTATACCAGAAGTGGCAGGTTCAAACCCAGCCCAGGCCAAAAACTGCAAAAAAAAAGATTATATATTGCTTTGGGTAGTATGGACTTTTTTTTTTTTTTTTTTGGCCGGGTCTAGGTTTGAACCCGCGACCTCCGGCATATGTGACCAGTGCCCTACTCCTTGAGCCACAGGCGCTGCCCAGTATGGACATTTTAACAATGTTGGTTCTTCCCAGCCATGAGTGTGGTATGTTTTCCATTTGTTAACATCTTCAGCTATTTCTTTTCTTAGAGTTTCATAGTTCTCTTTATAGAGATCTTTAATGTCCTTTGTTAGGTAAACTCCTAAATATTTCATCATCTTGCACTACTGTGAACGGAATAGAGTCTTTGACTGTTTTTTCATCTTGACCATTGTTGGTGTATATAAAGGCTACAGATTTATGAGTGTTGATTTCGTAACCTGAGACGCTGCTGCATTCCTCGTTCACTTGTAAGAGTTTTGTAATAGAATGCTTGGTGTTTTCCAGATATATAGTCATATCATCTGCAAAGAGTGACAGTTTGATCTCCTCTGACGCTATTTGTATACCCTTGATCGCCTTTTCTTCCCTAATTGCGATGGCTAAGACTTCCATTACAATGTTAAAAAGCAGTGGAGACAATGGGCAACCTTGCCTGGTTCCTGATCTGAGTGGAAATGATTTCAGTTTACATTCAATACAATATCGGCTGTGGATTTGCTGTACATGGCCTCTATTAGTTTAAGAAATGTCCCTTCTATACCAGTTTTATTCAGTGTTCTGATCATGAAAGGATGCTGAATATTATCAAAAGCTTTTTCAGCATTGAGAGAATCTTATGGTCTTTGTTTTTTTAATTTTTTATGTGATGAATTATATTTATATTTATGTATATTGAACCAGCCTTGAGACTCTGGGATAAAACCCACCTGGTCATGGTGCATAATTTGTTTGATATGTTGCTGGATTCTGTTTGTTAGGATCTTGTTGAATATTTTTACATCAATAGTCATTAGTGATCTTGGTCTATAATTTTCTTTTCTTTTTCCTGTTTGGGGATCTAGGTAATGTTTGCTTCATAGAATGTGTTGGGTAGTGTTCCTTCTTTTTCCGTATTTTGGAAAAGGTTGAGTAATACAGATACTAGTTCCTCTTTAAAGGGTTGGTAGAATTCTGACGTGAAGCCATCTCGTCCTGGGCTTTTCTTTTTAGGGAGATTTTGTATAGTTGATGCTATTTTAGAATTTGATATAGGCCTGTTCAACATTTCCACTTGATTCTTGCTAAGTCTTGAAAGGTGGCGTACTTCCAAGTATTGGTCAATATCCTTTAGATTTTCATATTTCTGAGAATAAAGTTTCTGAGAAGTCTGTTTTCATCATTACCATTTCTGATTGATGAAATTAGAGATTTTACTCTTTTTTTCCTGGTTAGATTACCTAAAGGTTTTTCTATTTTATTAGATAAACCTTTTTTTGAAAAAAAAACCCCAACTTTTTGATTTACTGATCTATTGTATAATTCTTTTGTTTCCAATTTCATTTAATTCTGCTCTAATTTTGGTTATTTTCTTCTGCTGGGTTTGGGATTGAACTGTTTCTTTTCCAGTTGCTTGAGATGTCCCATTAAGTTGTTAACTTCCTCTCTTTCCATTCTTTTGAGGAAGGCTTGCAGTGCTATAAATTTCCCTCTTAAGACTGCTTTTGTGGTATCCCAGAGGTTCTGATAATTCGTGTCTTCATTATTGTTTTGTTGCAAACATTTGGCAATTTCCTTTTTAATGTCATCTCTGACCCAGCTATCATTCAGCATAAAGTTATTTATCTTCCATGCTTTTGCAGATTCCTGTTGTTACTGAGTTCAACTTTTATTACATGATGGTGCAAGAGGATGCAAGGAATAACTTCTATTCTTTTAAATTTTCTGAGGTTATATTTGAGACCTAAGATGTGATCAATTTTGGGGTATGTTCCGTGGGCTGATGAGAAGGATGTGTATTCAGTTTTGTTAGGATGAAATGTTGTGTAGATGTCTGTTAAATCCAAATGTTGAATGGTTAAGTTTAAGTCTAAAATTTATTTGCTTAGCTTCTTATTGGAGGATCTATCCAACACTGCCAAGGAGTGTTAAGATCTCTGACTATATGGAGCTAGAGGAAATCAAGTTGCTCATGTTTGGTAGAGTCTCTCTTATAAATTGAGGCGCATTCTGGTTCGGTGCATAAATGTTAATAATTGAAATCTCATCATGTTGAGTGTTACCCTTAACAAATATGAAGTGACCATCCTTATCTTTTCTTACTTTTGTTGGTTTAAAGCCTATTGTATCTGTGAATAAAATTGCAACATCTGCTTTTTCTGATTTCCATTTGCCTGAAATAATAGATGACCATTCCTTCACCCTGAGTCTATATTTATCTTTTAAGGTAAGATGAGATTCTTGTATGCAGCAGATATCTGGACCGAATTTTTGTATCCAGTCAGCCAACCTGTGCCTCTTTAGAGGACAATTTAAGTCATTTACATTAATTGAGAATGTTGGGGGCAGCACCTGTGGCTCAAAGGGGTAGGGTGCTGGCCCCATATGCCGGAGGTGCTGGGCTCAAACCCAGCCCCATATGCTGGAGGTGGCAGGTTTAAACACAGCCCTGGCCAAAAACTGCAAAAAATAAAATAAAATAAATAAAAAGTAAGAAAAGAGAGAGTATTGGTAAGCCTGGTAGAATTTGGGGTATCGAGTTTTTTGAAAGTCCAGGGGACATTTTTAATCCTTTCACCATTGTGGAAGTTAGAATTTGATCAAAAGTTTCTGAGTGAGTTTACTTTTGTGGTGGAGGATTGCGCTGGTCATTATGGAGGATAGGTCTGAGAATATCCTGGAGATCTGGTTTAATTATGGCAAATTTCTTCAACATGTGAATGTCATTAAAGTTTTTAATTTCTCCATCTTAAATGAAACTCAGTTTAGTTGGATACAGGATCCTGGGTTGAAAGTTATTTTGTTTGAGATTAAAAGTTGATGACCACCCTCTTCTAGCTTGAAAGGTTTCAGCAGAGAGATCTGCAGTCATTCTAATATTCTTCCCCTTGTAGGTTATGGTTTTCTTATGTCTGACTGCTTTCAGAATTTTCTCCTTCATATTAACTTTAGTGAAGTTAATTATGATGTGCCTGGGGGATGTCTTATTCAGGTTGAGTCGTGCTGAGGTTGTGAAACTGTCTGCTGTCTGAATTTCAGAATCTTTTGGCATGTCTGGAGCGTTCTCCTTCATAATCTCGTGAAGAAGAGCCTCTGTGCCTTGTGAAGCATTTTTGTTGCCTTCAGAGATTTCTCGGAGGTGAATATTAGTTTTTTTCGAATTATCCCAGAGTTCTCTGAGAGAATGATCCGTTTTTGTTCTCTATTTCTCTTCCTTTGTGAGAGTTTGGGAGCATTCAAAAGCTTTGTCTTCAATGTCAGAAATCCTTTCTTCTGCTTGCTCCATTCTGTTACTGAGGGATTCTACTGTATTTCTCAGATCTTTGAGGGCTGCAATTTCTTGCCTCAATGTGTCAAAATCTTTGGTGATTTTTGTCTTTGAATTCATTGAATTCTTGAGACAACTTTTGAATTGCTCCTTGAATTTCTAATTCCAACTTTACCTCCATTCTATTAATCTTATTTGCAATCCAAACTCTGAATTCGATTTCTGACATCTCAGTCATTTGTCTATGAATGGCATCTTCAGTTGTGTTCGCTGTATTGTTCCTTGAGGAGTTGATCTACTCTGGTTATTCATATTACTGGAGTTTTTCCGCTGATTCCGCCCCATGATTATTTTTACATCTACCATTTAGCTAGATGAGCAGATAAGGTGAAGTTCAGTTGTGAGGGGCTCCTGGTCTAGTGATTAACCAGCCCTTTGCCCTAGAGCTGTGACTGGTGTCTGTACCTTTTCCCTAGAGATTTGCAAAGGACCTGTTCTATGCTATGGCCTGAGACACTGGGGACTTACTTGGTGTGGTGGGGCTAAGTGGCTCTGTCTTGTTTTCAGCTGGTCTCTATCCTACCGTAGTGAATTAGTTACTCTGGGTTGAAGTCTCAGCTGTGGAGAAATACCAGCAATTAAGTCACCTTGCCCCCCAGAGGCAACAACTGGAAAAGGAAAATCAAACCTTCCCACAACCACACACTCAGGGTACCACTTTGAATGGTCCTCTGGTGATTTGTCCTGTTCGAGAGATCCAAATAGCTTCTCCCAGTCAGCACCTGGTCTCAAGCGAGGGAGTTCAAAAGGTCTCTGGTAACTAAATAGCAGGGGTTTGCTGGCAGCTCAAGTGTGACTTGTTCTGGTACTCCATGGAGTCAGAGGGGATCCCTCCCCCCAGCAAATGAATTAGTCTGGGAAGGTTGATGTCTCCTTCCCCACCTTGCACCTCTTGTCACACCCAATCACTGGTAACCCCGCAGGGCTATGACCCAGTTCCCTCCAATGAGCAGATGCTCCAGGAGTTTGAGCCTGCCTGAGTCACAGAGTCATCTTATGTCTCCTTGGCCAGGCTTCTGTGCTCTGCCACTATCTGCCAGGGGAAGCTGAGGTCTGACAACTTTGGGTGGTTAATGGAAGCTGGGGCGGTTCACTCAGTTCCAGCCCTGCCCCTGATTGTTGTTGCTGACACTTACATTTTCACAGAATTTGTGATTCTGTTCTGGCTATATTCCCCTGCATACCAGGCACTGTTTGAGTTCACAGAAACTGCGACTCATCCCCAGTCTGTGCCGCTGCCCAGACTTGGTGTGTCTGTGTCTGCTGCAGTCTGTGTTCGGGTGGGTGTGGTTAGAGCTCACACTGCGCTCTGAGTTCCAGCCTCTGCCCCCTGCCTTTGTCTTAGCTATGATCCCCTGAAGCCCGGGTGCTTCTTAGGCTCACTAAAGCAGTCCTCTGGCTCAGCCCCACCCTGGAAGTATGCTGTCTCTGCGCAAGTGTCTTCTATTCTCCATCCCCACCGCACTTCACCCAGGCAGGTACTGCCTGAGGCATACCCTTTACTCATGGGGCCTGCTTTACCATCCCAGATCTGTTCCGCCAGTGTCTGCTACCAGAGAAGATGCCTGGCTTTCTCTGGTTGCCCAGAGAGAAAGGGAGTGTCTCTCCAAAATATCCCCAGGGGTGTGAGCCCTATTGTTCCTGCTGCTGCTCTGTGTCATGGGGCAGCGCCTCTCCCTCTCCTGTATGGTTTCTACAGTCCACCGTCTTCTCCTTACCCCCTTGCCACAGAATCAGCACAGACCTGCAACAGCCCATGCCCTGTCCACACCTCTTGAGAAAATACCCAAGAATCTGGATATCGGGGACAGGCTTCCAGACCTTGGGGTGAGAGTGGAGGGGAGTGCTGGGAGTTCAGAATTGCAGATAGAGAATATATACAGTTTTATACAGTTTTATGCCCGGCAGGAGAGTGCCATGGCACTCTAGTAGGGGAAGGAGGTCTGGTTTTTAGAGGGTCTCTCCTGTGGGATAAAATGGGAGGATGTTTGAATCCTGCTTGCTCATTTGTAGAAAGTATACTATGAGCTGTTCTCATGGGGGAGGGGATGGGACTCCAGTCTGCTTGGTGATGGATTTTGTACCTATTGTTTGTATCCTTGGGATCGCAGCTCACCTCAGCAGTGTTGATGTGTGTTCTTCAACCTTTTCTCTTGGCTCAGCTCAATACCATCAGCTTACTTGCAAAACTTCTGTCCTTTAACTCTCCCTCTGGACGGGAGCTTCTGTGGAAAGCTGGCTCTAGTCAGCCATCTTGCCTCCTCCCCAAGGTCAGAGAATTTCATAAAACATAATGAACTATGCTTTCTAATTGTTTTTGCAATCTAAAGGTTATTTGTGGGATACTAATACTAAATCACTATAGTATATTATGTAGATTGAGCTTTTCTGGAGGATAGAATGTTTACCATCTATTCTGTAGTTTGTAAGAGTGATATTATCTTTTGCATTGTGCTTACTCTGAACTTTTCTAATTTTTTATTCAAGTGTTATTAAGTATTTTCCATGTCTTCTAACTGTATTTCCATAATGAATATAAAAGTTGGAAATAGGACAATAGTTAGTGTTGCTTTCAATGCTTGGAACTGCCATTATCTGAGCAGATAAAATGTTCAATGTTGATGATTGGATGTGAAACTTATTTTCAAATGTTGTATTTTTTTTAATGACTTTTTGAGCTAGAGTGTGGTTTGATATGTCATGACTTATTCAAAGACCTAATGTTTTGTAGTTCACCTTTTTAAGCAAAGAGCAGCTGTATTTCGAAATGTTTTATCTCAAGCAGACAAGCTGTTTATAAGCTTAACTCTAAAACATCCTGACATTTAATGTCTATGTTTGTATTCCTCCTGGGATTAGGCTGACTTTCTAATTAATTAGTTGCATAGCCTTTTATTAATTCGCTCAAAATTTGTAATGTTTTAAATTAACATAGATAAGCATACTGCACTTTTTTAAAAAACATGAAATGTTAATTATGTAGCAGTGACATGAATTATATATAAACTCTGTTGAATGTTAGAAGATGCTTAGCAACAATGTTTTCCAAATATAGGGATTTATTATAAACTTATCCTTGTAAGGCTGCCTGTGCCATTTCAGGAGAGTGAATGTAAATAGAACTTGATTTCTTCAAGAAGTGGACTCAGTCATTTTGTTTACAGTGAAAGGAAATATTTGCTTCACATCTCTTAAGAATTTATCTTCAGCATCCTTGTTGATTACACATTTCAACATGTTCATACCAAAATTGTTGGTCCCTGATAAGATAGTATTACAGAACAGGAATAATTAAAACTCTTATCAAATAATAATTTTTGTCATTATAACACTTAAATAGGTCTAGTAGCAGTTCTGAATCTAATTACTATAACTGTTTTTGAGATGGAACATTTTATCTGAGTTTTGAGATATTTACAGCTCTTAGTCTTCTTTCTTACTCCCTGCTATCTCATTTTTTACAGAAATTTATGGTGCATCCACTATTTACACAATAGTCCAGCTCTTATGAAAGATTCTCTAACTTTTTTTACCATTTTTTTTTAATTCTGTCAGTGTTGTTTTCTATTAGAATTAAAATGTTGATTTTGTAAAACTTCATGTTTTTCAGTGATGTTCATGAAAATAACGGGATTTGTCAGAAAGATAACGGTGAACTCTAGATTCAGATGTATTACTCTTTATCAGATTCAGATGTATTACTCTTTATCAGCTGGGAGACATTGGTCAAGCCGTTTGACCTTTTGAGTTTTGTTTCTTCACCAGCTAAATAGGAATAACTTTATATTGTTTGAAAAGTTCTCATGAGGTTTACAAATATACCGTGAGAGCAGTGTTATGGTTTATATAGATAGACCTTTGATAAGTGTCACTTAATTTCTTTTTCTTCTTTTGTCTTTGGCAAGCTGATATTTAAACATTAAAAAATTGGTTTTTGTATTTTATATAATTTATGCTTTTCCTTGTACAAGTATCTTTGATTTTTGCAATATTCCTGATATTTTCTGAAGTATTCTTGGTTATTTTATATAAGAAATATCAGGAAAATCAGGCAGAATCCTTTATTTTGCTAGAGTAGTATTTTTTTTTTTTTTTTAACTGAATTAGTAAAAGTAAGACCATGCAGACTAGAACTAGATAAGGCCCTTTTGGGGTAGCCTCCTTAATGGATTTTCTTGCTGAATTTGGGGGCTGTCATATCATACTTAGGCAAAGTCATAGTCTTCCCTCCCCTATCCACCTCATGCCACATGTGAGTAGACCCTCAGTAGAGCGACAGAAATAGGAACACAAATTAAATTGATGTATATGTCGTGACTATCACTAATGTATTTTGTAAGGGAACATATGCTTATTATAGCTGGATAAATAAGCAGTAATTGTGTAACATAACATCTCATAAGGCAATGAATTTTCTCCTTTGTTTTGTAATTCTGTATTGTAGTGATGAAATATCGGTGATATTAGAATTGGCTTACTGCGTAAATATAGATATTTAGAGGTTTTTTTTTGTTTGTTTGTTTTGTTTTTTGCAGTTTTGGCTGGCGCTGGGTTTGAATCCGCCACCTCCAGCATATGGGGCTGGTGCCCTACTCCTTTAAGCCATAGGTGCTGCCCTTTTTTTTTTTTTTTTTTCTTTAAACAAGAGACAGGGTCTTACTCTCTTGCTCAGGTTGAAGAGCAATGTCACAAATAATAGCTTGCTGCATCTTTGAACTACTAGGCCGGGGTCCTCAAACTGCGGCCCACGGGCCACATGAGGCTGTGTGATTGTATTTATTCCTGTTTTGTTTTTTTACTTCAAAATAAGATATGTGCAGTGTGATGGTTTTTTTTAAACTATAGTCCAGCCCTCCAACGGTCTGAGGGACAGTGAACTGGCCCCCTGTTTAAAAGTTGG
Source organism: Nycticebus coucang (assembly GCF_027406575.1). Taxonomy (NCBI): domain Eukaryota; kingdom Metazoa; phylum Chordata; class Mammalia; order Primates; family Lorisidae; genus Nycticebus; species Nycticebus coucang. The sequence continues at coordinate 49,135,200 of NC_069780.1, forward strand.
AGAATGCCTATACTAAGCTCAGGTGATTCTGCCGCTTCAGCCTCCTGTGTAGCTAGGACTGCAGATGTACGCCACCATGCCTGGCTAATTTTAAAATTTTTTATAGGGACAGGGTCTCATTATGTTGTCCAGGCTGGTCTTGAACTTCTGGCTCAAGCAATCCGCCTACCGTGGCTTCCCAAAGTGCGGGGATTATAGGCATGAGCCACCATGCCAGGTAAGAAAGGGTTTTTGTTGTTGTTGTTGTTGTTGTTGTTTTGTTAGTGAAGTGGGTATTTTAATATTACTTTTGCTACTCATTTGAAATTACTGGAGCTAAATGGTTTTAGGAAAACAGGTGGTAGTTTTGATTCTGTTTAAACTCTAAGTGACATATACTATTTATATTACTAGTGGAAAATTTTCTGAGTTGTTTTGCCAAGACTATGAAAGTATAAAACTTGAGGAAAGGCTTTCTTTCTAATTAAAACCATCACAAAAATAAAACTAAAAGTTATTTCTAAGAGTTATTTTTGATTCCTTTTTCTTTTTTTTTATCATCCTGTCAGTTCTATTTTCAAATTTATTCAAAATTTGACCTCTTAAAAGTAAAAAAAAAAAAATTACTGTTATAGTTCAAACCATCATCAGCTTTTCTGTACTGTTGAAATATCTTCTTCTGGCCTACTCTTCCCCTAGCCCAGCAGTTCTCAACCTGTGGGTTGCAACCCCTTTGTAACAATGAAAATACATTGCGGCATTAAGAAGGTTGAGAACCACTGCCCTAGCCTCTCATCTTCTGTATTCTTTACCTTGTCTTACTTGTAGGACTTTGAATTACAGGTATTGGAGAAAAGGACAGGTTTGGGTTAGAGATAAGGACTTAGGAGTTATCAGCAGTTACTTGGTGACTGAAGCTGTAGAAATGAATGAAATCACTGGGAGATAATGAGTAGAGGTCTTTCATTCATTTTTTTATTGAGCCAGGCACTACACTAGGTGCTAAGGATACCTCAGTGAATAAGACAGATGTGGGTTGTCCATCATAGAGCATCAAGAGGGAGGGAATTACAATACAGTGTGTTGGGTGTTATGTGAATGGGGAGATTCAGAATGCTAATGAAGAGAGAAGAGGGGTCTTGGGTAATACCATGGTTCAAAGTTAGGATTGTTAAAAAAAGATCTGGGATAGAAGAAATTACTAGAGAAGATTGGAAGACAACCCATAGAAAGTGATGACTTGAAATGAGGGAAGCTTTCCAGGGAGGTAATAATGTAGTATTACATAGTTAACACTGATTCACTAATTGAATACTTGTAATGTGTTAACCATTGTTTGAAGTACCTTACAGGTATAAATGCATTTCTCTTCACCACAACTCTATGAGATTACCTTTATTTTCTAGTTTAAGAAACTTATGTCAGGACATTAAGGAACTTTCTCAAGTACACAGGTAATCAGTAGTATTAGAGACGGCAGTGATAGAAAATGGTTTCCTGCCTGGGAGGTCATGAGAGCCCTGGAAGAGTTTTGTACTTAGTTGCTGGATTATAAAAAATTGAGTGGTGATTGAAGGTTGAAGGAGCAGAGATAGTAGTTGTCATTTATTTCTTTTTTAGTTTTAATGGTGTGCTGTTACTTAGAGTTTCTGTACCTTCCTAAAAATGGGATAATATAGTTGGTCCTTCTCTCGTTTTGCCACCTAGCCTTTCTCTGCCAAGTAAAAACCAAACCCACCTGTATTCTTCATTATTTTTCTTATTTCTCTCTTGTACCTGGGTCCTGCCTTAGTCCACCCAGCTTGTCATAAATTATGTGTGACATACTAGTTTCAACCTCTCTTAGCATAAGAATAGTGCTCTAATCAACTTTTTTAGGGAAGTTTGTTGAAACCTGAGACTAGTGAAGTGAATGTTTTAGAACTAGAATACCCATTCTGAGATAGTTTTATTTCACAGATGAAGAGAGACTGAGTGATACTTCTCAACTCCAGAAGTTAGTGAGATGTAAGCCTTGGCTCCAAAATTCAGGTCTAGAGACCAGTGTGCCTTCCACAGTGCCATTACTTTTAAAAGCAATTTTTGAAAGTGATAAGAGATTCAGAATAAACTGTCTTCAGTTTAAGTGACAGCAAGCACTTGTGATGTAAATAAAGTGAGAACTACAGTCCCCTCTTTGAGGGTATTCTGTTTTGCTTTCTTTTCTATTAATGAGCAGTGAGAAGTGGAATGGTCCCAGTGATACGTGATACTCATCACCTTGTCTACACTTAATACAGAGTTGAGGGAGAGTAAAGACTCCAGGTAAAACAATTTTTCTGGTTCTGATATTTTGAGGAAAGTACATTGTAAAGAAGGAAGACTTAGATTTTTATTATCGTTCAGTCTTCATATACATGAATATGTTATTAGGAAATTTTATGCTCGACTTTCAGAGTTGAAATATGAGATCCAGAGGGCCCTGTTTCATGTTACTTCATATAATTTTCTGTAGAGATAAAAAGCATTATTACGCCTCTGCTCAGTTTTATTGTTAGTATCTAATGAAGGAACTTAATTGTGGTCTCAAAAATAACTCATAATTTAGCAAGCATTGAGTATAAAATTGTAGTATTCCATATGCGTGGAGTGAGATGTTTGTTGATTACATCTGGAGCAGATGGTTTGAAGAGCATGAATTCAGAATAATTACTCTTTTCCAGAAATAGTTATGTGTGGATATTGATATGGAACTTCAGGAAGTTATACACTAGAAAGAATGTGTTGACATTAGGCTTGCCTTAGGCATTTTGCTTTTTCTTCCCTTCATTGTATCTTGTTTTCCATTCTCAAAAATTTTAAGAACATTGGAAAATAAAATAATGAAAACAAAGTGACACATCTATTGTTTATTTAGCCACACCTGTTTTTTCTTTCCAAGTGCTGTTTCTTAAGAACATAGAAGTATTGTTTGTGTTTGTTCACATTGAAAGAACTAACTTCAAAAAAATAAACAGAATTAAATTCAAACTTCGAAAAGAAAATGTAGATTGTTTGCTCTATTCACTGATGATGTACTTGTGTCCCTTTGCTCCTCTAGTTAATTGTCTTCTGGTTTCTAAAAATACATGTACAATCTATTTTTAAAAATTTAACCTCTTGGCATAAATTATGTGTGACATTAAACATGGTTAATGGTCAATAATTTAAACTCAGCATCATAGAAATTTAAGTTATATGAACGAGAAAATACATTTTAGTCTTTTCATTTAATGATGTAACTGATGGCTAAAGGAGCAAAGTCTTATTTAAAGTTGTACTTGAGCTAATGGCAGACCTAGAGCCATAGAGGATTGGTTACATGAATATGATAGCTCCAGGGATCTTTAATTTCTGTCAGCTCTGATAATACATTTAACGAGAATAGTATTTGTTAATGTAAAAGACAGTACATTTATATGGAGTGTAGAATCATAGTACTTCAGAGGGGGAAAGAATCTTAAGGCCATGGTAGGAAGCTCTAGGATCCCTTATTACATTTTTATAGCTTTTGCAAATCAGTAAACTTCCATATTGTTCTTTCTGATAATCTGTTGCACTTTATCTTATCACATATCTACAAATAAATCTTTTTTTTTTTTTTGAGACAGAGTTTTACTTTGTCATAGAGTGCCATGGTGTTGTAGCTCATAGCAACCTCAAACTCTTGAGCTCAAGCGATTTTCTTACCTCAGCCTCCCAGGTAGCTGAAACTACAGGTGCCCACCGTAACACCTGGCTATTTTTAGAGATGGGGTCTTGCTCTTGCTTAGGCTGGTCTTGAACTCCTGAGTTTAGTCAGTCCACCTGCCTGGCTCTCCCAGAGTGCTAGGATTACAGGCGTGAGCCACCACACGTGGCCACATAAATTAATAACGTTGGATTTAGGAATATTTAAAATATGCTCTTTCATATATAAGAACTCTGTGAGGACAGGGATTTTGTCTTTTATTTTCTACAGGGCTGCATAGTGTCTAACGTGCTATGCTTATTCTTGTCCTCGAGGCCTTTTTATATGAAGTTTCCTCTGCCTGGAATACTTTGCTGCCTCTTTGGCCACAGTTTGCATTTTATCAGGTTCACATCAAGTCATTTTTCAGATCTAACTTCTTGAACTTAGACACATGTTTTAATCTCTTCATTTGTGGAATAAAGGAATGTACTAAGTGATTTTAATGAGGATTGTCTAGGTCTGTGTTGTTACTAATTGTGCTTTTAAACTGAGTTAAGATGTCCATGACATGTGTTTTTGTGCCACTTTGTTCTTTCCATGTCATAGTACTTGACACAGTTTATAATAATCAACCATCTTTATGTGTTCTCCCTTACTAGACTGTTGTTAGTACTATGGGTGATTGATCTGCCTTCTTGCGTACTTGATCCATAAGGGCTCAGTATATTTGTTAAATAATTATGTCTAGGAGGTTCTCAGTGAATATTTTGAATGAATGAATACCGAAAAGAGTACCCATGAAAGAGTAACCTTTGGTCAGTGAATATATTTTCTCAGTGGTTTCCTGATGTAATAACACTTTATTTTAATAACTACTTTGCTTTAATCACAATTATAAGTGAATTGACAAGGAACGTATGTATAGTGGTTCACTTATTGAGAACTGTTCTTTAAAAAGATTTTCAAAATAATAGCATGCAAAGAATTATGTCTCTTCAGGGTTTTTTTTTCTCCTTTTCATACCTCTTTTTTTTTTTTTTTTTTGTAGAGACAGAGTCTCACTTTATGGCCCTCGGTAGAGTGGCCGTGGCCTCACACAGCTCACAGCAGCCTCCAACTCCTGGGCTTAAGTGATTCTCTTGCCTCAGCCTCCCAAGTAGCTGGGACTACAGGCGCCCGCCACAACACCCGGCTATTTTTTGGTTGCAATTTGGCTGGGGCCGGGTTTGAATCCGCCACCTTCCGTATATGGGGCCGGCGCCCTACCGACTGAGCCACAGGCGCCACCCTTCATACCTCTTTTACAGAACATTTATATAAAATATTCTGGTAAATACAAACTCTTTATAAGGATTGTAAATCATATAGACCCTATTTTGCATGCTGATATGTTTTGCACACTAGTTAACATAGTAAATATGCCCTGCAATGATTTCAAGCCTGATCAGGGGTTCTTTGTAGAGAATTCTTAAAACCCTTTTTAACAGGGTCCTTTTTTTAGATTATCATGATTTTTTTTTCATTTTTTTATTTTTTTTGACTTTTTTATATATATATATATATTTTTTTTTTTTTTTTTTTCTTTTTTGTGGTTTTTGGCTGGGGCTGGGTTTGAACCCGCCACCTCCGGCATATGGGACCGGCGCCCCACTCCTTGAGCCACAGGCACCGCCCTAGATTATCATGATTTTAATTATTCTGATTAGAAAGTGCTCTAAATAAAAATTTTTTTTTTCATATTTTAGTTATAAAATGCTAAGAAATAAAAACCTTCATTGTATACATATGGATACTTCAATTTGAGGAAAAATATTTTATTTTAAACTTCAGTTTACTATCTCTTGGTGTTATTTAAACCAGCTCCTCTGTTTTGGCTTTGTTTATAGTTTATTTCCCTTTCATCTCACTTTTTTACATATTTTGTTTTTAGTAAGCTTCTCTCTTGAAGTAGTATTACATATGTATATAAAAAGCTCCTAAGCTAAAAGATCCACACATTTTCCAAAATGAACATAGTTATGGAACCACAACTCAGACCAAGATACAGAACATTGGCTGGGCGCTAATCCTAGCACTCTGGGAGGCCAAGGTGTGTGGATTGCTTGAGCTTAGGAGTTCAAGACCAGACTGAGCAAAAGGGAGACACTGTTTCTAAAAAAATAGCTGGGCTTTGTGGCAGGTGCCTGTACTCCCAGCTACTCAGGAGGCTGAGGCAAGAGAATCTCGCTTGAGAACCAGAGTTTGAGGTTGCTGTGAGCTGTGACGCCACGGCACTCTACCCAGTGTGAGACAAAGTAAAACTGTCTCAAAAAACAAAAGCAAAAACAAAAACAAAAAAACCCCAAAGAGATACAGAGCCTTACTAGCTCTCTAGAACTTCCTAAGACCTCCAAACCACTACCTTTGACTTCAACCCAAAACACAATGACTCTCCTGGCTTGTAACACCATATAGGTCAGTTTTGCCTAGTTTGTGCTGTTTTCTTTCATTTATTAATATAACATGGTTTGAGAGCTTTATCATTTTATTCTGTGTAGCAATAATTCAATTTTATTGTTGTATTCCATTGTATAAATATTATGAGTAATGGTACCATGAACATTCTTGTATTTGGTACATATATATTTGTGTTTGCTGTGTATCTAGGAGTAGAATTAGTGGATTATTGGATTCTTTTTTTAGTGGTCCTGATGAGGTTTCCAAGTAATTATTCACCTGTAAATTACTCCTTTCACTTTAATTCTATCTCCAGATCCTTTCAACAAAGTAAATTCATTTATTTACATCTCTAACTATCCTGCTAGATAAACATTCCAACAAGGTTGGATGGCCCATTAAAAAAAAATTGAAAAATCAAGGCAGGCTGGAAAGAGAGAAATTAACTCTTAGTCCTTGCTGGTATTTATAGAATTACCTTCAAGGGTAATTAAAGAGGAATCAAGCCAAGGCAAATTTCAGCCCAGAGCCAAGAGGGAGCCCATCACCGTCACATGAAAACTGTAGGAGGCCCCACTTGCCAAAAGTTGGTTGTTGTGATTTTACCAATTTACTCTTAAACCAGCGTTGTGTGAAAATTCTAGTTTCTTCTCCTTCTTGCCAACATTTGACGAGTTCAAAACAGTATTTCATTGTGGTTTTAGTTCCTTGATGATTGAGATAGAGTACTTTTTCATATATGAATTGACCATTTAGATATTCTTCTTTGTGACATGTCTGCTCAAGTTATCTATTCAATTTTTCTATAGTATTACTTTTGCAAATATATTGATGTATAGTTCTTAATATAGTTTGGTTGTGAGGCCTTTCGTTAGATATATGTATTTTAACTATTTTCTACTCTGTGGCTTAAATTTCTTCTGTCTTCATTATGTCTTTGAAGAACAGTAGTTTGTAATTGTATAGTTATTATATATTAATATAATGAGTTTAATTCATCAATCTTTCTGGCTAGTGATTTTTGTGTCTTGTTAAATCTTGGTCAAATATATTCTGAATATCTTCTCTTACATTATCTTTAAGATGTTTTATTATCTTTCTTTTCATGTTACTATCTTTAATTGATTCACATTTTTTCCCATAGAGGTATTCAGTTGATAACCAGAACCATTGTTACTTTTGTTATAAATCCATTGTTACCTTTGGGTTTGTTCTGTATTCTCTGTTCTGCTCGACTGGTCTGTTTCTTTTTGTTCAAAATACTGAATTTCTATAATCATTTCAGCTTTATAAAAAGTCTTAATATCGGCTTGGCGCCTGTAGCTCACATGGTTAAGGTGCCAGCCACATACACCAGAGCTGGTGGGTTCGAATCCAACCTGGGCCTGCCAAACAACAATGACAACTATAATAAAAAAATAGTTGGGCGTTGTGGCGGGCATCCATAGTCCCAGCTACTTGGGAAGCCGAGGCAAGAGAGTCACTTAAGCCCAGGAATTGGAGGTTGCTGTGAGCTGTGATGCCACAGCTCTCCACCCAGGGCGACAGCTTGAGACTCTGGCTCCAAAAAAAAAAAAAAAAAAAAAAAGTCTTAATATCTAGAGGGTAAGTGGTCTTTTAAAAAAATTCTTCATCAAGATTGTCTTCTTGGCCTCTTGCATTTCCATAGGAATTTAAAAATCAGTTTAAGTTCCTGCTTTCCCCCTCAGTAACCAGCTTGGAGTTTCATTGGAATTACTAAGTCTTTTGATCAATTTAGGGAGAATTAGAAGTTAATATCTTATACTCTATGAAGATGGTAGATCTTTTATTTTAGGTATTTTTTAAAAAATTAAATTTTTTAATTTTCATGGATACTTAGTCTTTATTGATAGGGTATTTGTGGAATTTTGATATGAGCATATAATGTGTGATGAAGATCTTTCTGAAGAAATTTTGGAAATGACGATTTGATTTCTTTCAGCTGTACACTTACTTTTTTTCTTAATTATTGTACTGAATAGGACCACTAACAATATTTAATACAAGTGGTAACAGTAGTTATCCTTATTCCATTCTTGAATTCAGGGAGAAAGTTTGCAGTATATTGCTATTGAGAATGAAATTTGGTCTGTGTGTGAGTGTTCGTAAATAAACTGATGAAGTTTCCATCTATTTCTAGTTTTTTAAATTATTAATGGTATTGATTTTTATCACATTCCTTTTCTACATTTATTTATGTAATCATATAATTTTTATAAATATGGTAAATGATGTTGATGGATTTTTTAATGTTAAATGAGCCTTACTTCCTGCAATATAGCTACCGTATCATGATGTATAATCCTTATTTGTTTATCTTTTCGTTGATGTTTCATTTTGAATATTTGCAGCTATGTTCACAAGAACGATTGGCCTGCAGTTTTTCTTTTCTTATAACATTCTTTTTAGATTTGGGGAATAGGATTATGCTAGCCTCATGAATCAAGTTGGGAGTTATTCTGGCTTCTTGTTTTCTCTAGAGAAGTTTTTTTAAGCTTAAACTTTGAGTATTTGGTGGTGTTTACCAGTGAAGTTGTCTGTGCTTGGACTGTCTCTGTGGGAGAGGTTTTACTTAGCGATTGAATTTCTTTCATATCTATTGAAATAGATTCTATGCTTCTTTTGTTTGTGTATTAGTTTTTTTTTATTTATTTTATTTATTTATTTTTTTGTAGAGACAGAGTCTCACTTTATGGCCCTCGGTAGAGTGCCGTGGCCTCACACAGCTCACAGCAACCTCCAACTCCTGGGCTTAAGTGATTCTCTTGCCTCACTCAGCCTCCCGAGTAGCTGGGACTACAGGCGCCCGCCACAACGCCCGGCTATTTTTTGGTTGCAGTTTGGCTGGGGCCGGGCTTGAACCCACCACCCTCGGCATATGGGGCCGGCGCCTTACCGACTGAGCCACAGGCGCCGCCCTGTGTATTAGTTTTGATAAGGTTTTCCTTTTAGAAATTTGTTCATCAGAATTTTCAAATTATTTGGCATAAGTTAGTTCAAGTATCCCCTTATCTTTTGTAATGGTGTCTGGCTTTTTATTTCTAATATCAGTATGTCTTTTCTCACATTTTCAGAGAACAGGCCTTTGGCTTTATTAATTTTTTTAAAATGTGCATTTGTTTTCTATTTCTTTAGTTTTCATTGTCTTCATTATTTCCCTCTTAAAATTTTCCTCTTTTTCTAATTTCTTAAGATGAGTACTTCATTGACTTTGGTCTTTTTTTCTAATATGTATCTTATGCCTGTAAGTATCCCTTTCAGTAGAGCTTTGACAATAACCTACAGATTTTTATTATTATTTAATGAAATTTACTGTTTTCATTGGTTCTTTTTTTTGAACCGTGAGTTATTTAGAAATGAATTGACTAGTTTACAAATATTTATGTACTTTTTGGTACCTTTTTGTTACTGATTTTGTTATTCATTCTCCTGTGGTCAAAGAATTACGCTTTATGATTTCAATCCTCAAATCATACGGAGAGGTGCTTTGTGTCCCAGCATCAGTGCCATCGGTTTGGGTACATATTCCCGGTACATATTCCAGGTACACTTGAAAGCATAGCTATTTTACTATTTTGGATATTTTTAAATATCTTTTGATTAAAATGAGTGAGTTAATTTTGCTTTTCATGTCTTCTGATATTTTTTCTCTCTTTTTTTTTGGCTGCTAAGGGAAACATGTCAAAATTCACAAGTTAAGATTATAGATTTATCTCATTTTAGTTCTCTTTAATTTTATTTTTTCTATTTTGGGATTTTGTAATTAGGGATTTATTATGACAATTTAGAATTTTCTTTTTTTTTGAGACAGAGTGTCACTGTGTCACCCTCAGTAGAGTGCCATGGCATCTACAGCTCATAGCAACCTCAAACTTTTGGGCTTAAGAGATTCTCTTGCCTCAGCCTCCCTAGTAGCTAGGACTACAGGTGCCTGCCACAACGCCCAGCTATTTTTTTATTATAGTTGTCATTGTTATTTAACAGGCCCGGGCCAGGTTGTATGTGTATGTTTTATTATAGTTGTCATTGTTGTTTAGCAGGCCCAGCTGTATGTGACCAGCATCCTAACCACTGAGCTATGAGCACTGAGCTGACAATTCAGAATTTATGAGATTTTGGTAGATTGATCCTTTTATTATCCTGAATGTCTGGTAATACCTCTTGCTTGAAGCCTATTGCTAGTTGATATTCTTCTTCTGTTTGCACAGTATTCCTTTTTCTATTCTTTTACTTTCATTCTTTCTATATTCTTATATGTGTTTCAGATACATTTCTTATAAGCAGCATAAATCTTTGTTTTGTTTTTTGAGAGAGAGTCCCACTCTGTCACCATGGGTAGAGTGCAAAGGCATCATTATAGCTCAGGGCAACCTCAAACTCCAGGGTTCAAGTGATCCTCTTGCCTCAGCTTCCAAAGTAGCTGGGACTACAGGTATCTGCCATAACTCCGGACTGATTTTTGTGTTTTTAGTGGAGATAGGGTTTCACTTTTGTTCAGGTTGGTCTTGAACTCCTAAGCTCGGGGATCTTCCTGCTTTAGCCTCTTATAATGCTAGGATTATAGGCATGAACCACCACACCTGGCCTGGGTATTTTTTTAATCCATCTGATATTGTCATTATTTTGTTTTATTTATTTATTTTTAGACAGAGCTTCAAGCTGTCGCCCTGGGTAGAATGCCGTGGGGTCACAGTTCACAGCAACTTCAAACTCTTGGGCTTAAGCGATTCTCTTGCCTCAGTCTCCCAAGTAGTGGGACTACAAGTGCCCGCCACAATGCCTGGCTATTTTTTTTTTTTTTTTTTTGGTTGTAGTTGTTATTGTTGTTCGGCAGGCCCGGGCTGGATTCGAACCCACCAGCTCTGGTGTATGTGGCTGGCGCCTTAGCTATAGGCACTGAGCCTTGTCATTCTTTTAATTCAAGTACTTAATACATTTATATTTAGAGTACTACCTTAAAATACAGTAGAACCTCTGTAAGTTGACCACTTAAGGGACTGTAACAGACTGGTCAACATACAGAGGTGGTCAACATAAGGAACTAGGCCTACTGTACTGATACATACATGTGGTGCATGTTTGGTCCATAAAAATTAGGTCAACTTGAGGAAGTGGCCAACTACAGAGGTGTTCCTATACTTAGGTTTAGTCTTCTTTTTATTTCATTTGTCTTATGTTCTTTTTCTGTCTTTTCTTACCTTCTTTTGGAATAGGAAAGTAGTTTTATTATTTCATTCTCCCCCGCCCCGTTATCTTTTTAGTTACATATTTTAACTCAACTTTTAGTGATTACATACTACAATATGTCTGCTTGGCTTATTAGAGACTAGTATAAGAACAGTACAAATACTTTGGGAACACTTTGTTTCATTTTACCCCCAAGATATTATTTTTGTTATTTTATATAATAATTATCCATTTATCTACAATGTCGCAGGTTCCTAAGATGATTCCCAAGTTTGATGCTCATTTAAAGGAGATATGGGACTGAGTACAAAGTCATAGTTAGGGGTATGATTTATTATAGAAAGCAAAAGTAAGTGCTTGTATTTAATCTACTATCTTTACTTGGCCAGAATGCCTTTACTTAAAACTTTTATTATTGTATTTTATTTTATTTTTTTGAGACAGTGTCTTACTCTGTGCCCTGGGTAGAGTGCCATGGCATCATAGCTAACAGCAACCTCAAACTTTTCAGCTCAAGTGATCTTCTTGCCTTAACCTTAATTTATGATTGAATATGTTCACCGATGGCCCATTTTTATGTTTTAATTGTATGTTTATTTTAGAATTGGTCAATAGAATTTTTATACGTGTCTAGGGACTAAGATGAATGATAAAGCAAAGCTTTAAAACTTATTTACTGTGCATGATTTGTGATCTACATAAAGAAATTTAAAAAATTCTGAGATTTTTAGAAATGGTTACATCATTGGTAAATGCTTGTTTACTTAATATTTGGCTATGTCAAGTTGTACTGTGTTCATCACAGAATTAGTCTTTATACTTTTTCTTAACTTTTGAACAATTCATGCATCTTTATTCTCTTGCTTTTTCTTGCTATCCTCATAGGTGTGGAGATTATCCCCAGCTCTGAATCCTGTGGTTGTGTTAGAAATCATAGTGGGATTGTTGTTTTATAAATATTTATTTATGTTATAATATTATATATGCTTTTTACAACTATACATTACCTACCTTTTCCAAATTCCTTCCTCAACAGAAAGTAATTGGTCTCATTTGTTAAATTTAATGCATGCATGAAATAGAGAACGTGGAAGGAAAATTATAGACTACTTTCCTTATTTTTGTTTTTCTGTGTCAGTACTGGTAAGAGTAGAGTATTTGGTTCAAATTAGAAATATTGATACGTATTGCCAAATAGTCATATGAGACATGGAGAAGAATTATTCTGGTCTTTTGATTACTTACACGTTAGATATTTTAGAAACAGCTTCAATTCTTTCATGCCACTGAGGTGTTGTTTAATACAGCACAGCACAGCACTATAGATGATCCTGAACTTAAGATGGGGTTATATCCAGATAAATCTATCGTAAGTTGAAAATGTGGGGGGCGGGGCCTGAGGCTCAGTGAGTGGGGCGCTGGTCTCATATACCTAGGGTGGTGGGTTCGAACCTGGCCCCAGTCAAACTGCAACAAAAAAATAGCCAGGCATCATGGCAGACACCTGTAGTCCCAGCTACTTGGGAGGCTGAGGCAAGAGAATCACTTAAGCCCAAGAGCTGGACGTTGCTGTGAGCTATGATGTCACGGCGTGGCTCACTGGGAGCTGAGGTTTGGTGCCGCTGCCCAGCATCACAAGAGAAGTACAATTTCTACTGAATGCATGTCCCTCTTGCAACGTTGTAAAGTTGAAAAATCCTAAATCAAACCATTGTATATTGAACCATTTTAAGTTGTGACCATCTGTATCATTGAAGTTTTTTTTTTTTTAAATGCTACTGCACCATTAATTAATGAGTTTATTTAGCAATAAAACAACGTAATTTAACATCTGTTTTGTGTGCCATAACAAAATACCACAGACTAGATAATTTATAAAAACCAGAAATTTATTTCTCACAGATCTGGAGAGTGGGAAGTGCAGAGTCAAGATGGTGGCAGGTTAGAGCTCAGTCTCTTTGCATCTAAGGTAGTACTTTGAATGTTCTGGCCTCTGGAGGGGAGAAATACTGTACTCTCTCTCATATGACAAAAGAGAGTGAGTCCATTCCCGCAAGCATTCATCCATTCCTCAGGAAGCCACCTTTATGACCTAAGCATTAGGCCCCACTTCCCAACATTCTTGCATTAGGAATTACATTTCAACCTGAGTTTTGGAGAGGACAAAAAAGGTTCAAACCATAGCAAACATAAATGTTTATTTTTATGTCAAGAACCCAACTGAAGGGTCTGAGATTTTACGCTACTTGCAAACTAACAAATTCCATGAGCGCTTGCAAAAGAGTCAAAAAAAAGGGCATAATATTAACAGCAACAGAAAAACTAGAGTAACGGTCTTTGCTGTTACTAGTTCTCTAAGCTTCAGTGTTCACAGAGTGACACAGAGGGCTAGCTGACACCTCAATCCAAGCCAGGTTGAATTATGGGAGGAGAACCTTGAACTTACAGAATTTATATCTTTGACAATAGGCAGCAAGCATGTCTATCTTTGGTATAGAAACATCCTTCAAAAGATCGTTGTAAAATGAGGCAGTTGGTGCTCCTACTCTCAAGATGAGCAGAGATGTAAAGAATTGTCCTTCAACATTTTGGAAGGCAGAAAATCAAAATGGGCATTTGTAACATAGGCCTAAAATAAGTGACTTCTAGATTTTAGATAGCAGGGGATCTATTTTTTGAGTGTCTTTGTACATTGTTTTTTACTACTGGTGAAAAATACTCAGCCCTCTGTTTTGGGGAGTTTGTCTACCTTCCGTATATCAGTGCTTTTGTTTCTCTATAAAAACTCAAGTAAGTGAAAGCAAGTAAATTAATGAAATGATATGATTTTAATTTAGTAAAAATTTGAGATGTAACATTTTAGATGAGAGAGGTTAAAAAAACTAGCTGATGTATCAGGGCAACTTCAGGTATTCAGACTGGATTTCTAAGATCTCTTAAAATTCTTCAAAGTGGAATTTCATTGTGCATTGGAACAGAAGTGTAGCCCCTCATTGTGAAGAATGCAAAAAGCACACAGAGCAGTGGTTCTCAACCTTCCTAATGCCTCAATCCTTTAATACAGTTCCTCATGTTGTGGTGACCCCCAACCATAAAATTATTTTTGTTGCTACTTCCTAACTGTAATTTTGCTCCTGTTATGAATCGTAATGGAAATATCTGATATGCAGGATGTATTTTCTTTCTTTCTTTCTTTTTTTTTTTTTGGTTGCAGTTTAGCCGGGGTTGGGTTTGAACCTGCCACCCTTGGTATATGGGGCCGGCGCCTTACCGACTGAGCCACAGGCGCCGCCCGCAGGATGTATTTTCATTGTTACAAAGGGGTCACGACCCACAGGTTGAGAACTGCTGACATAGAGGCTTTACTACCCCTTAGACTAGAGGTTGTTATCTCAGGGTGTCGGGGAAAGTCATTCTACCTGGGGAAAATGGGAAACTGTAGCTAATAGTGCCAGTATTTACAAAATACTCTTTATAGAATTTTATGAAATATTTATAAAATACGTATTCTCTACATGTTGACCACCTCTTTGTAAAAAATTTTGTAATGAACATTTGTAAATAAAGGAATATTTAGTTAGAATTTCTCATTTTCCCTATGTATGGTGATCTTTGGGTATATATCTTTTGGATCTCTTGACTTCTTGACCATCTTTTTGGCTCCTTCAGTATGTTATTTTGATTGTACTCTTCTGTCTCTTCCTATTCTTTTTTTAAGCCTGATTTCTTTCTATGCTCTCTAAATGATAGGCTTTACTAAGATTGAGCCTTCTGTCCTATTTCCTCCATCCCTGATCTCTCACTAGCCTCCCCTTGCACATCTCTTCTGCTGTAATATCAGACCTTGTGTGCACGTCACTCTGAAGTCTGCCTTTCTCTTGTGTTCCAAAGACACATTTCCAACTGGTGACTGAATATTTCCTTTTAGATGTTATTCCAATACCTCAAAAACCTTATGATTCTAGTTTGAATATATTTACCAAAAGGGCAATGGCAAAAGCATGTTGTTATTTTAACATCTTACTCTCTGAGAAGTTCTCCCTGTTACTTTGATAAACCTTTATGGCCTAATGTTTTTAATGGCTATTGTTTTTCAAGTCCTATTTTATATTTGTTAAATATTTTTGTTCTCATATTTACTATCAGTTTGTCATACTAACATTGCCAAAACTAAGCATGTGGATTTTTGTTTTTGTCCTCTGCATTCTACCATTTTCCCCCTACCTGTCCCCTTACTCTGTATATTCACACAAGCACAAAATATTGTTAATGCTGTAATGTACAAAGTGTTTGTGTTTTTATCATTGACTGTTCACTCTGTATTTATAGAATAAAAGATAAATCTTGTGTTACTTCCTCTTTGCAGGTCTCTGTGCCTTGCGGAGAGTCCTGAGGAAACAGCCTAACCTTCCAGATAGCAAAGTTGCTGGCGTGGTGAAGATCACTCTGAATGATTTCTTGCAGGGAATGAATGCCATCAGGCCCAGTGCCATGAGGGAGGTAGCAATTGATGTCCCAAATGTAAGTCATTTATGCTCAACACTAGCCACACTATTAATTCAAAGTCCAAAAGAAATTTAGACTAACTTCCTAACCTAAACTTAAAAAAAAAATGCTTTAAATTAATTTTATTGAGGTAATTGTAAATTCTATGCAGTTGTAAGAAGTAATATAGGGGAGATCCTATGTACCCTTTACATTTCCTCCAGTGGCAAGAACATCTTGCAAAACATCAGCATAACAAGCAGACTATCCATATTGATATTTATTGCAGAATTTTATGAAATATTTACAAAATAGATATTCTCTACATGTTAACCACCTGATCTTCTTCAGATTGCCCCTGTTTTACCTGCACCCGTTTGTAAATGTGTGTATTTAGTTCTGAACTATTTTATCTCATATAAAGGTTTGTATGTGTGTATTCATCACCATGGTCAAAATACTGAACAGTTTATCACCACAAAGATCCCTCACGTTGTCTTTCATAACAATACCCACCTCGTTCCACCCTCATTTCTAAAATTTTAATGTAGTCTTACAGTATGCAACCTTTTGATATTAGCAATTTCCATTTACTATGATTCCCTGGAGATTCATCCAAGTCATATGTGTCAATAATTTGTTCTTCTCTGTTGCTGAATACCATTTCATGGTATGAATGTACCGCAGTTTCTTTAACTATTCACCTGTTAAAGGAAATTTGTGCTATTTCTAATTTTTTGGCTATCACTAATAAAGCTGCTATGAACATTTCTGTATAGGCATGGTGTGAATGTAAGTTTTTATTTCTCTGGAATAGCCTTGAGTGAAATTGCTGGGTTCTGTATGAATTACAAAAGGTTTAGCTTTAGAAGATTTTTTCAAAACAAAAAAATCTAGTTCTAAACTAATGATGCCTAATGTTTCCTTGAGTTCTTTTACATATAATTCATCAATGGCAGTCTTTGCAAAAATTTCTTAGTCAAAAATACCACAAGGATAACAGAAGTACCTTTTATGTGTGCATCTTTTGTTATATACCCCATAATACCAATGAGCTTGATGTTTAGGGAAAAATGGCCTTAT
The DNA here is from genome assembly GCF_027406575.1 of Nycticebus coucang. Lineage (NCBI taxonomy): Eukaryota > Metazoa > Chordata > Mammalia > Primates > Lorisidae > Nycticebus > Nycticebus coucang. The sequence goes on from NC_069780.1 coordinate 49,152,082, forward strand.
AGTTCTTCTTGAATATGTTAACATTTCTAGAAAATGAACATTGAAAGAAAGTGTTGGCAGTTTGTCCTGCATTATATTGAGGCAGGGGATGAGCTGCTACTATTGGCTTGTGCATAAAGAGAATGTCTATATCTTAGTGTAGATTGGGGAAAATTTAGATTATATTGTCTCTTAGAAGAACTTTGATGGAAGAATGGGTGTTTGTGACTGTTCTTTCTCTCCACCTTTACAATATTGTCCCGTTTCTTTCTCTGTTTTGAAGTAGTCCTGTTGCTTCTGAGGTCCCCCCCTGGTTTTATTGAGGTATAATTAACAAAAATGGTATATTTTTATGGTGAACAATGTGATGTTTTAAAATAGGATACAGTGTGAAATGATTACTGTAATCAAATTAATTAACACATTCATCACCTCCCATAGTTAGGATTTTTTGTATATGATGAGAACATTAATGATCTCTCTTAGCAAATTTAAGCATATAGTTCAATATAATAACTATAGTCCTTGTGCTATATATTAGATCTCCTGGGCTTATTCATTCTACATAACTGGAATTTTGCATCCTTTAACCAACATCTCCTCATTTCCTCACCCTGCAATCCCTGGCAACCACCATTCTACTCTGTTTCTTTAAGTTCAACTTTTTGTGTTTCTGTGCCTTGCTTACTTCACTTAGTATAATGTTCCCAAGGTTTATCCATGTTATTATAGATGACAATATTTTCTTTAAAGGGTGTATAATATTCCATAATGTGCAAATGGAACTCATCTGTCAATGAATACTTAGATTGATTCCATATTTTGGTTATTGTGAATAATACTGTAGTGACACGGGCATGCAGATGTCTCTTCAAGTTACTGATTTTATTTCCTTTGGATATGTACCTAGTAATGACATTGCTGGTTTATTTTGAATTTTTTGAGGAACTACCATACTGTTCTCCATAATGGCTATACCAATTTACATTCCTACCAACAGTGTACAATATTGCACATTTCTTATATATTTGAAAATATTCAGCTTTTTTCTTGTATGTAGTTATATTTTTGCTTTAGCAAAAAGAATGAAACTGGAGGCATCATGCTACCTGATTTCAAAATATACTACCTATAACATGTTTTTATACATAGACAGGGTGGCCATAGAGTTTGTGTGTAATTTAAAATTAAAATTAAATTAAATTAAATTGTACACGACCTTTATGGCCACCCTGTATATGTGTATATAATATAGATTTATACATACCCCGTTTTCCCGAAAATAAGACATCCTCCGAAAATAAGACCTACTTACAGGCAAGATAAGACTTCCCCTGAAAATAAGACCTAGCGCATCTTTGGGAGCACACCTTAAAATAAGACACTGTCTTATTTTCGAGGAAACAGGGTATATGTAATATAAATGTATAAATACATATAAATCTATAAATATATATTTACATAATACATGCATTTCAAAATATACTACAAATATATTTTATACATATATACATACTACATTATATATGTATTGTATATATTTACATACCTGGTAAATGTTTTTGACAACATTCTTTTCTCCACATTCTTGCCAATAGTTATCTTTCATCTTACGGTAATGGCTATTCTATTAATAATAGCTAGGAGGTGATACCTCATTATAGTTTTGGTTTGCATTACCTTGGTGATCAGTGGTGTTGAACATTTTTTCGTATACCTGTTGGCCATTTGTTAATCATGTGTTTTGTTTTTTTCTTATTGAACTGTTAGAGTTCTTTGTATGTTTTGGATATTAACCTCTTATGTAATGTTTGGTTCACAGACCTTTCTATAGGTTATCTTTTTACTCTGCTCTGCAGGCTTTTTAGTTTGATGCACTCCCATTTTTCTATTTTTGTTCTTATTAATTATGCTTTTGGGGTAATTTTAATAAATGCATTGGCCATGTGCAGTGGCCCATGCCTGTAATCCTAGCACCCTGGGATCACTGGAGCTCAGGAGGTCTAGACCAGCAAGAGTAAGACCCTGGTCTCTACTAAAATAGAAAAATTAGCCAAGCCAGGATTTGTGGTAGGCATTGGTAGTCCCAGCTACTTGGGAGTCTAAGGCAGGAGGATTGCTTGAACCCAAGAGTTTGAGGTTGTTATGAGCTATGTTGATGCCACTGCACTCTACCCAGTGTGTCAGAGTGAGACTCCATATCAAAACTTTTTTGTTTCATTAATTTTCTGAACTATTTTTTTGTTTTCAATTTCATTTATTTCTGATTTAATTTTGGTTATTTCTTTTCTTCTGCTAGGTTTGGGATTAGACTGCTCTTCCTTTTCCATTTTCTTAAGATGATTCATTAGGTTGTTGATGTGCTCTCTCTCTTTTTTTGGATGTAGGCATCTAATGCCATAAATTTCCTTCTTAGGTCTACTTTTGCAGTATCTCATAGGTTTTGGTAATTTGTAGCTTTATTGTTGTCATGTTTGAGGAATTTAATAATTGCCTTCTTTATCTCCTGACCCAGTAGTCATTCAGCATAAGGTAGTTTAATTTCCGAATCTTTGTGTGGGGATAAAAATTTTTGTTGCCTTGTGGTCTAAGATGATACAAGGTATAATTTCAGTTCTTTAGATTTTTGTTGAGGTTTGATTCAGCCTGTGTTCCACTAACTGAAAAGAGGGTATATTCCTTAGCTTTGGGATGGTGTGTTCTGTCTTAATATGTCTATTAAGCTCATTTGTTTTAAGGCCACATTTAAGTCCTTTGTATCTTTGTTTAGTTTCTGTTTAGAGGATCTGTCCAGTTCTGCCAGAGGGATGTTAAAGTCCCTAGTTATTATGATGTTAATAGGATATCATATTGCTCAGCCCCATTAAGATCTGTTTCATAAATCTGGGCGCATTTAAGTTGGGTGCATAAATATTTAGAATTGAAATGTCTTCTTGTTGTATTTGTTTCTTTGACCAGTATGAAGTGTCCATGTTTGTCTTTCTTAACTTGAATTGCTTTAAATTCACTTGTATCTGAAAATAAGATTGCAATCTCTCCTTTCTTCATGTTTCTATTTGCCTGAAATATTGTTTTCCAGCTCTTTACCCTGAGTCTTATTTTGTCCTTTAAGGTTAGGTGTGTTTCCTGGAGATAGCATATGGGTGACTTGTGTTTTTTTCATCCAATCAGCCAGCTTGTGCCTCCTCAGTGGGATAATTTGAGCCATTTACATTTATTGAGAAAATTGATAAGTTGGCAGAGTTCTGTTCATATTGTTTTGTGAAAGTCCATTGGTTAGTTTTATCCTTTACACTAGGGGTCCTCAAACTACGGCCTGCAGGGCACATGCGGCCGTGTGATTGTATTTGTTCCCGTTTTGTTTTTTTACTTCAAAATAAGATATATGCAGTGTGCATAGGAATTTGTTCATAGTTTTTTTGTTTGTTTTTTTTTTTTAAACTACAGTCCGGCCCTCCAACCGTCTGAGGGATAGTGAACTGGCCCCCTGTTTAAAAGGTTTGAGGACCCCTGCTTTACACCTTTGTGTAAGCTAGGTTTTGTTCTTTAGTTTCTGAGTGTTTACCTTGCTGGTGGGTCTATTGTGATATTCAGTGTGGAAAGTAGGTCTAAGTACTTCCTATAGAGCTGGTCTTGTGGCAAGTTTCTGATGTTTGCATATCAGTGAATGATTTGATTTCTCCATCAATTTTGAAGCTTTGTTTAGCAGGATACAGAATTCTGGGCTGAAAATTATTTTGTTTAACAGTAGATGACCATTCTCTTCTGGTTTGGAAAGTTTTAATTGAGAAGTCCGCTGTCTTCCTGATAGCTCTGCCCTGTAGGTCAATTGACCCTTACTTTTGGCTGCTTGCAGAATTTTCTTTGTTGTCTTGAGTTTGGATGGTTTATTACAATGTGTCTTGATGTTACTCTATTCGTGTTGAGGCAGCCAGGATTCAATATCCCTCTAAAAGGAGTATTTCTGAATCTTTAGTGAAACTGGGGAAATTTTCATTTATGATATCCTCTAGTAGGGCTTCCATTGCTTTAGGATGCTCTTCTTCCCCTTCAGGACTACCTATAGTTTATGTTTGAATGCGTTGTGAAGTCCCATAATTCTCTGAGCAAATGTTTGGCTTTCTTTCCCTTCTTTTCTGTCTCTTTAACTGCCTGGGTTAACTCAAGAGCTTTATCCTCCAGCTTTGAGATTCCTCCTTCTCCATGGTCTAATCTGTTATTGATACTTTCCACTACATTTTTACGTTACCTACTTGACTCTTTCAGTTCCTCAAGTTCTGCCATATCCTTTCTGTATTCTTCATATCTTTTATCCATTTTTTTGGTTCTCCACTTCCTTCTCAATGGCCTTTATTGTTTGTGCCATCCATATCTTAAATTCCCTTTGTCATTTCCATTAATTATTTATAGATATTCTATTTATGCAGTTCTCTGTGGTAGCTACTTGGTAGTGGGGTTCCTCTGTTTTTTTTTTTTTTTCTTTTCTTTTTTTGAGACAGTCTCATTATATCACCCTCAGTAGAGTGCTGTGGTGTCACAGCTCACAGCAAACTCTAACTCTTGGGCTTAAGTGATTCTCTTGCCTCAGCCTCCCAAGTAGCTGGGACTACAGGTGCCCACCACAATTCCCAGCTATTTTTTGGTTGCAGTTGTCATTGTTGTTTAGCAGGCTCAGGCCAGGTTCAAACCTGGCAGCTTCGGTGTATGTGGCCAGCTTCCTAACCACTGAGCTACAGGCACCAAGCCTGTTTTGGCTTTTCATGTTGCCAGAGTTTTTCTGTTGGTTCTTCCCCATGTGTGTTTTCTTGTTCACTTCCTACCTGTACTTTTTTGTTTTAAATTACGTCTTCTTAGAGCTAAGGTGTTGAAGTGGCCTTTTGGTATAAGGCCAAAACGAAAATAAGAGTAAAGAGTGAGAAGGGAGAAAGAAGAGAAAAAGGTAAAGAGAGAAAAGAATTGAAGAGAAGGAGAGAAAGGGACCTACAGGAGAAATGATGGTGTTTGGCAGGGTGCTTGACCACACCTGCAACTTTAGAACTTCGGTGGGCTGGGCTGGGCAGATCTCCTTCCCAGGCTGGGCAAAACCCCAACTCCACCAAATATAGAGAGAGAGAAAAAAAAAAAAGAATCAGTATGTCACAGTGGGGACCTACCAATACTGTCTTTCCAAAGACCTAAGCTAGAAGGACACCCTAGACCTGAGCTCCTGGCTTCCTTGAGCCTGACCAATGCCTAACCTACCAGTGCTCAGATAAAAGAAAAAAAAAATAGAAATACGTTTAAGACAATTAAAATACAATTATATAAGATACAGAAAAAAGAAAGGAGTATCTCACTTGTTGTATGAGAAATTTATGTGGGAAAAATGAGAAAAGTAGAAAAATCTTTACCAAAAGAGAGAAAACAGGGGAGAGATAAGAAAGAATAAAAAGGGCTAAAAAACCATAACAAAAATAGAGGAGTCTTTGCTATTGAAGGAAATAAAAATGAAAAAATAAAAATATACCCAAACTACCTCATAAAACAAAAAACAGCCACCACCACAACCTGAGGAAAAAATTGAAGAAAAGAGCAAAAAATTAAAGTAACATAATACATATGTGTATAAATGTATGTATATGTTGTAATATATTGCCTAGACACTAGGTGGCACTGTGGTGTTAGATGTTGGAGAACACACATTCTGGTCTTGCTATATAAAATGGGGTCTGGATGCCACTCTCTAGTTGCAGAGGAGACTGGTCCTATCTTCCTGACTTACTTTGGTCACTTCATCAGCATTCAGTCCCCATGGGATTAGTGTCCTAAAGCTCTTGCCAGATTTCTTAGGAGGCATATCAAGCAGTGCCCCCTGACAACAAAGTAGCCTTTCCAGGGGTGCAGAAGCCACTCAGCTCACCCCAAGGATGGTTGCCCGAGCTCAGCAGGTGTGCTAGGACCCCACTGCATGGTCTTCCCACAATTGCAGCACCCTGCTAGTAGCCCAGCCAATAGGTGATCCACCCCACCTGCTATGCAATCCTGGCTGTTGGACACAATTCAAGTCCACCCCCTTGTGTAAGCCAAGGCGGCTTCAGCTTCAGTCCAAAATCAAAAAACTGTAGGACAGCCCTTTCCTGTCTCTAGTTCTCTGCGGGAGGGCTGGCTAGGTGGCCCCTGCTCATACCCAGGCACTTGCCTTCTGTGCTGGTTTTTCTCAGCTCCAGACCTCCTCCGTGCCTCCTGGAGTCCCCTACTGCTTCACTGTGCCACTGGAGTGATGTCCTTGGGTAGGTTCCCCCAGCCAGGGGTGGCTGGAGTCCTCTTTCCCATCTTGCTGCAAGTGGATGGTAAGATATCTCTGGTGTGCCATCTTCCTCCACAACCCCCCACCCCCAATTTCTTTTTTGATGCGTTATTTTATAGAGGTATGTTTTATTTCCTTTATCTTTTGTGTAATTGCTATAAGGTTTGAGTGTGTGAGAGAGAGATTACTAGGAGGTTACATAAAATTGTTTTTATTTACTTGAGACAGAGTCTCACTTTGACACCCTAGGTAGAGCACTGTGGAATCATATCTTCCAGAAACCTCAAACTTCTGGGATCAAGCAATCCTCTTGCCTCAGCCTCCCAAGCAACTAGGATTATAGGTGCTGGCCATGATGCCCAAGTAATTTTTCTATTTTTAGTAGAGAAGGAGTCTTGCTCTTGCTCAGACTGGTTTGGAACTCTTGAGCTCAAGCATTCCACCCTCCTTGTCCTCTCAGAGTGCAAAGATTATAGGCGTAAGCCACCATGTCCAGCCTAGATAAAACATTTTAGTTTACTACTTTTTATTTTGCAGTTTTTGGCCAGGGCTGGGTTTGAACCCACCACCTCTGGTATATGGGGCTGGCACCCTACTCCTTTGAGCCACAGGCTAGTCTGGCAGAGTTTTTATTTTTTAACCTCTCCTTCATTTCTGAAGGCCAGCTTTCCTGGTGTATTCTTGGTGGCAGTTTTTTTTTTTCTTTTAGCATTTTCAACATATCATGTCACTCTTTCCTTGTCTATGAGGTTTCTGCTGAGAAATCAACTCATAGTCTAATGAGGGTTCCCTTGAATGGAATGAGTTCCTTTTCTCCTTGCTGTTTTCAAAATTCTTAACTATATTGGGAATTTGACTCTAATATGCTTTGGTGAAACTGTCTTTTAGTCTATTTTTAGTTCTTTGGATTTCATGGATCTGTATGTTCACTTCCCAGCCCAGATTTGGGAAATTCCTTTACCTAAACTTTTTGCCTCTTTCTTTGTTTCTACTGGGTCTCTCATAATGGATATATTTGTTTGCTTGATGCTGTCCCATAAATCCCTTAGGCTTTTTATACTTCTTTTCTTTTGTTTCTGTGATTGGATAATTTCAAAGGCTCTGTGTTTGAGTTTGCTGATTCTTTCATATGCTTGATTGAATCTACTGTTGAAGCTTTCTCTTGAATTTATAGTTATTCATCTCCAGAATTTGTTTGGTTCTTTTTTATGGTTTTTCTCTCTTTCCTGAACTCATTTTGTTCATTTACATAATGTTTTCATGTATTTATTTGAGTTCTCTGATAGTTCACTGATCTTTCTTATAATGATTATTTTAAATTGTTTGTCAGGCATTTTGTAGATCTTTAGTTCTTGAGGGTTAGTTAACTGGTGCTTTATTTTGTTCCTTTGGTGGTGTCTTGATTCCCTAATTTCTCATTCTCCTGTGGGATTGTGTTGTTGTCTGTACCTTTGAAAAAGTAGACAGCTCTTTTAGTCTTTACACATTGACTTCTGCGGGGATGGTTTCATCTCATCTCATTCATCTCATTCACTGGTTCTTTGTGGGATCTCTGGTGGGTTCTGTAGGCTGGTTTGCTATGGAGTTCTTGGGTGGCCTTGTATCTGGGTTCACAGGGGGCAGGTTTAGTGTTGGGATGGGACTAGAGCTGGAGTCCACAGGGGTGGATGTGGAGCCTGTGTTCATGTGGTTGGTTCTGGAATCTGATTTCCTTCTGGGTGGAGGGCTGGCCTGGAACCTGGAGTTAAGAAAGGTGGCCTGTAACCATAGAGGCTGGCTTGGAGCTTGGGGCTGGGGGGTGTTGCCCTGGTGCTGAGGTATGTCTGGAGGTTGGGACCGTAAGTTTGAGCCTAGAGCTTGAGTCTACATTGAGGCCATACGGGCTGGTTTGGACTCTGGGTCTGTTGGATACAAGCATGGGGCTGGGACAAGCCTAGAGCCTGAGTCTGTGGGGACCCAGACTGGGGCTATGGTTCCTGACTTCAGGCTGGGGTGGACCTAGTACTGGAATTGTGGCCAGGTTGGACTCTTACCTCATTCTCTTGCCTAGTGGAGAATATGTTTCTCGACACTGCACTGCTAGGGCTTCGGTGTGAGATGAAGTAGGTAATGTGAAACTTTCCTTTCTAATGCCTTCAGTGTAAGTTTTCTTATTTTTGTTTTAAATAAGATGATGCTTATTAAATTGATGCTCAAATCTCTTATCTGACTTTCTTAGCTTTTGTAAAGGTATTTTCATGGGTGCATAATTTCTTGGAAAAGCTCTAATATTACAATTATTTAAAAATTTAGAGCCTTCTTATAGAGTCAGGCATAGTTTGTATCCTTTGCCTAATTTTATATAGGCATTTCAGTATCCAGTTTTCTTTTTTTTTTTTTTATTGTTGGGGATTCATTGAGGGTACAATAAGCCAGGTTACACTGATTGCAATTGTTAGCTAAAGTCCCTCTTGCAATCATGTCTTGCCCCCATAAAGTGTGACACACACCAAGGCCCCACCCCCTCCCTCCTTCCCTCTTTCTGCTTCCCCCCCCATAACCATAATTGCAATTAATTGTCCTCAAATCAAAATTGAGTACATAGGATTCATGCTTCTCCATTCTTGTGATGCTTTACTAAGAATAATGTCTTCCACTTCCATCCAGGTTAATATGAAGGATGTAAAGTCTCCATTTTTTTTAATGGCTGAATAGTATTCCATGGTATACATATACCACAGCTTGTTAATCCATTCGTGGGTCGGTGGGCATTTAGGCTGTTTCCACATTTTGGCGATTGTAAATTGAGCTGCAATAAACAGTCTAGTACAAGTGTCCTTATGATAAAAGGATTTTTTTCCTTCTGGGTAGATGCCCAGTAATGGGATTGCAGGATCAAATGGGAGGTCTAGCTTGAGTGCTTGGAGGTTTCTCCATACTTCCTTCCAAAAAGGTTGTACTAGTTCGCAGTCCCACCAGCAGTGTAAAAGTGTTCCCTTCTCTCCACATCCACGCCAGCATCTGCAGTTTTGAGATTTTGTGATGTGGGCCATTCTCACTGAGGTTAGATGATATCTCAGGATTGTTTTGATTTGCATTTCTCTAATATATAGAGATGATGAACATTTTTTCATGTGTTTGTTAGCCATTCGTCTGTCGTCTTTAGAGAAAGTTCTATTCATGTCTCTTGCCCATTGATATATGGGATTGTTGGCTTTTTTCATGTGGATTAATTTGAGTTCTCTATAGATCCTAGTTATCAAGCTTTTATCTGATTGAAAATATGCAAATATCCTTTCCCATTGTGTAGGTTGTCTCTTTGCTTTGGTTATTGTCTCCTTAGCTGTACAGAAGCTTTTCAGTTTAATGAAGTCCCATTTGTTTATTTTTGTTGTTGCAATTGCCAAGGCAGTCTTCTTCATGAAGTCTTTCCCCAGGCCGATATCTTCCAGTGTTTTTCCTATGCTTTCTTTGAGGATTTTTATTGTTTCATGCCTTAAATTTAAGTCCTTTATCCATCTTGAATCAATTTTTGTGAGTGGGGAAAGGTGTGGGTCCAGTTTCAGTCTTTTACATGTAGACATCCAGTTCTCCCAACACCATTTATTGAATAGGGAGTCTTTCCCCCAAGGTATGTTCTTGTTTGGTTTATCAAAGATTAGGTGGTTGTAAAATGTTAGTTTCATTTCTTGGTTTTCAATTCGATTCCAAGTGTCTATGTCTCTGTTTTTGTGCCAGTACCATGCTGTCTTGAGCACTATGGCTTTGTAGTACAGACTAAAATCTGGTATGCTGATGTCCCCAGCTTTATTTTTGTTACAGAGAACTGCCTTAGCTATACGGGTTTTTTTCCGGTTCCATACAAAACGCAGAATCATTTTTTCCAAATCTTGAAAGTACGATGTTGGTATTTTGATAGGAATGGCATTGAATAGGTAGATTGCTTTGGGAAGTATAGACATTTTAACAATGTTGATTCTTCCCATCCATGAGCATGGTATGTTCTTCCATTTGTTAATATCCTCTGCTATTTCCTTTCTGAGGATTTCATAGTTTTCTTTATAGAGGTCCTTCACCTCCTTCGTTAGGTATATTCCTAGTTATTTCAAATTCTTTGAAACTATAGTGAAGGGAGTTGTGTCCTTAATTAGCTTCTCATCTTGACTGTTATTGGTGTACACAAAGGCTACTGACTTGTGGACATTGATTTTATATCCTGAAACATTACTGTATTTTTTGATGACTTCTAGGAGTCTTGTGGTTGAGTCTTTGGGGTTCTCTAAGTATAAGATCATGTCGTCAGCAAAGAGGGAGAGTTTGACCTCCTCTGCTCCCATTTGGATTCCCTTTATTTCCTTGTCTTGCCTAATTGTATTGGCTAGAACTTCCAGCACTACGTTGAACAGTAAATGTGACAGAGGACAACCTTGTCTGGTTCCAGTTCTAAGAGGAAAAGCTTTGAGTTTTACTCCATTCAGTAAAATATTGGCTGTGGGTTTGTCATAGATAGCTTCAATCAGTTTTAGAAATGTGCCAGCTATCCTAAACTCTTCAGTGTTCTAATTAGAAAAGGATGCTGGATTTTATCAAATGCTTTTTCTGCATCTATTGAGAGGATCGTGTGATCTTTATTTTTGCCTCTGTTAATATGGTGGATAACGTTTATAGACTTGCGTATGTTAAAGCAGCCTTGCATCCCTGGGATGAAGCCTACTTGATCATGATGAATGACTTTTTTGATGATAAGCTGTAATCTATTGGCTAGGATTTTGTTGAGAATTTTTGCGTCTATATTCATGAGTGAGATTGGTCTGAAATTCTCCTTTTTGTTTGGGTCTTTTCCTGGTTTTGGTATCAGGGTGATGTTTGCTTCATAGAATGTGTTGGGGAAGATTCCTTCTTCCTCAATTTTTTGGAATAATTTCTGCAGTACATGAATAAGCTCTTCCTTGAAGGTTTGATAGAATTCTGGAGTGAAGCCATGTGGACCAGGGCATTTTTTGGTTGGAAGATTTTTTATTGTTTCTTTGATCTCAGTGCTTGAAATTGGTCTGTTCAGGAGCTCTATTTCTTCCTGGCTGAGTCTAGGGAGAGGGTGTGATTCCAAATATTGATCCATTTCTTTCACATTGTCAAATTTCTGGGCATAGAGTTTCTGGTAGTATTCAGAGATGATCTCTTGTATCTCTGTGGGATCAGTTGTTATTTCCCCTTTATCATTTCTGATTGAGGTTACTAGAGATTTTACTTTTCTATTCCTTGTTAGTCTGACCAATCGTTTTTCTATTTTATTTGTTTTTTCAAAAAACCAACTCCTTGTTTCATTAATTTTCTGAATGATTCTTTTCTTTCAATTTCATTGATCTCTGATTTGATTTTGGATATTTCTTTTCTTCTACTGAGTTTAGGCTTAGATTGTTCTTCTTTTTCCAATTCCATAAGATCTCTTGTGAGATCGTTGATGTGCTCTCTTTCTGTTTTTCGAATGTAGGCATCTAAAGCGATGAATTTTCCTCTCAAAACTGCTTTTGCAGTATCCCAGAGGTTTTGGTAGCTTGTGTCTTCATTGTTGTTATGCTCAAGGAAGTTAATGATTTCCTGTTTTATTTCTTCCTGCACCCATCTGTTATTCAACAGAAGATTGTTTAATTTCCATGCCTTTGGGTGGGGTCGAGCATTTTTGTTAGAGTTGAGTTGCACCTTTAGTGCCTTATGGTCTGAGAAGATACAAGGTAAAATTTCAATTCTTTTGATTCTGTTGATATTTGTTTTGTGTCCCAGGATATGCTCAGTTTTGGAGAATGTTCCATGAGGTGATGAGAAGAATGTATATTCTTTATCTTTGAGGTGGAGTGTTCCATATGCGTCTATCAAGCACAGTTGTTCTAGGGTCTCATTTAAATCTCTTATATCCTTGTTTAATTTCTGTTTAGAGGATCTGTCCAGCTCTGTAAGAGGAGTGTTAAGGTCCCCTGTTATTATGGTATTATCAGTTATCATATTGCTCAGACTGAGTAAGGTCTGTTTCAAGAATCTGGGAGCATTTAAATTGGGTGCATAAATATTTAGAATTGAAATGTCTTCTTGTTGTAGTTTTCCCTTGACCAATATAAGGTGACCATCTTTGTCTTTTTTGACTTTAGTTGCTTTAAATCCACATGTATCTGAAAATAGGATTGCAACTCCTCTTTTCTTCTGAATTCCATTTGCCTGAAAAATTGTCTTCAAACCCTTGACTTGGAGCCTTAATTTGTCTTTTGAAGCCAGGTGTGTTTCTTGCAGACAGCAAATGGATGGCTTGTATTTTTTAATCCAGTCAACCAATCTGTGTCTCTTCAGTGGGGAATTCAAGCCATTAACATTTATTGAGATAACTGATAAGTGTGGTAGTATTCTATTCGTCTTATTTTGTGAGAGTCCATTGCTTAGTTTTATCTTTTGCATCAGTGTGGAGGTTAGGTTCTGTCCTTTAATTTCTGAGTTCTTACTTTGCTGCTGATCCATTGTGGTGGTCAGTGTGCAGAACAGGTTGAAGTATTTCCTGTAGAGCTGGTCTTGTTGTGGCGAATTACCTCAATGTTTGTATATCCGTAAATGATTTGATTTCTCCGTCAATTTTGAAGCTTAGCTTAGCAGGGTACAGAATTCTGGGCTGGAAATTGTTCTGTTTAAGTAGATTAAAGGTAGATGACCATTGTCTTTTTGCTTGGAAAGTTTCATTAGAGAAGTCTGCGGTCACTCTGATGGATTTGCCCCTGTAGGTCAACTGGCGCTTACTCCTGGCAGCTTGCAGAATCTTTTCTTTTGTCTTGACTTTGGACAGGTTCATCACAATGTGTCTTGGAGAAGCTTGGTTAGAGTTGAGGTGACCTGGGGTCTGATAGCCCTCTGAAAGCAGTGTGTCAGAATCTTTGGTGATATTTGGGAAATTTTCTTTTATAATATTCTCTAGTATGGCTTCCATTCCTCTGGGGCATTCTTCTTCCCCTTCTGGAATTCCTATAACTCGTATGTTGGAACGCTTCATAAAGTCCCATAATTCTGACAGTGAACGTTCTGCTTTCTCTCTCTTCTTTTTTGCCTCTTTTACTATCTGAGTTATCTCAAAAACCTTGTCTTCTACCTCTGAAATTCTTTCTTCTGCATGGTCTAACCTGTTGCTGATACTTTCCATTGCATCTTTAAGTTCCCTGATTGACTGTTTCAGTTCCTTCAGCTCTGCTATATCCTTTTTATATTCTTCATATCGTTCATCTCTTATTTGATTCTGTTTTTGAATTTCCTTTTGGTTATTTTCCACTATATTAGCAGTTTCCTTCATTGTTTCCATCATTTCTTTCATTGTTTTCAACATAAATTCCGTTTCTGTCATTCCTAACATTTCTTTATAGGTGGAATCGTCTGCAGTAGCTACCTCATGGTCCCTTGGCGGGGTTGTTCTGGACTGGTTCTTCATGTTGCCTGGAGTTTTCTGCTGATTCTTCCTCATGAGTGATTTCTTTTATCTGTTTCCTTGCCCTAATTTTCCTTTCACTTCCTCTTGCTCTTTAAGTTCTCATGCCTGTGGACTAAGGGTTACAGGACCAGAAGGGTGAGAAGGATGAAGAGCAAAAAAGTGATGAAAGAAAGGAGGACCGGGTGATAAGGGAAAAAAAAGAAAAATATAGAAAGGGGGTGGGTAAAAAAAGACAAAAAGAAGAGAGGCACAGAAAGAGGGACACAGAGCAATATAGGTGTACAGTAGGGTACTTTGATACAACCTTAAAAAAAAAAACACCTTCTGGGGGTGCCCAGTTGGGTGGTTCCCTTGAGGTCAGCAGCTCTTTGCTAACCTGATCAGACACAGTACCCCACCTCCACCAAGTAGAGAGGAAAGACAAAAATGCTATAAATCAAACCAAAACAAGCAAACAGAAAACTTTACAGGATAAAATTGGGTGGAATACTAAATAATAGCGGTAGGAACACTAACAAAAATGAAGTTCTAATTATTGAAATAGGCAGCAATGGGAAATTATAATTAAACTAGAGAAATTGAGAAAGAAAAAGGATCTGTATGGAAAAGGTTGAACTTAAAAAACAAAACAACATGAACAATATCAAAATAAACAAAAAAAACAACCAAACCAAAAAAAAAAACACAACCAGAAACAAAGTAGTATGTATATGTTATTGAGTATTGTCTGGGCAACACGTGGTCTTCTGGGGTATGAGATGTTAATCACAGTTCTGATACGACTGGAGGCTGCTAGTTTCTCAAACCCCAGCAGGTAGACACCCTAAATCTCTCTTCAGCCCACTTAAAAGGCACTTTGAACTTGTTCACTGGCTGAGCAGAAGCTTTCCCAGGGAAGTGCTTGTTGCTGGAATCACTGCTAAAGTGGCTATCCACTTACCCTGTGTGCCAAAACTGGTCTCCCTCTGCCCCCGAGGGTTAGGGCTGCAAGGTGGCTCAGACCCCGCCCTTAGGCTACTTGGTCGCTGGGTTACCAGCTCCAACCCAATTCTGGCTCTGCGACCCTAAGGGCGGAGCTTGCCGGGGCAGATCGCTCACAATGGCTGCCTGTGACCCAGAGCCAAACACTATTAGCTCTGTCTGGCTCAGCGGCTCAGACTTGGGCCCTAGACAACGGCCGCCCTGCCGCTCAGGCTCTCCCCAAGGCAGTTCAGCTGAGTGCCAAGTCCAAAGACACCAAAACAGTTCACAGGTAAGGCCTTTCTGGTTTGCAGTCTCGCTGCTACTGAACTTACAGTTGCGGCGGGTTTAGACGGATTGAACACACGCGACCACTTGGTGGTTTTCCACTGTTTTAGTCCTCCTTTTGGGGTCCAGAAGTCTCTCGCTGACTCCCTGTATCCTCTCAGTGGTGATGATAGGCAGATCCCACCAGCCAGAGTTGCCTGGAGTCCTGTCTCCCCAGACTCACGGTGCCCAGATGCAAGGAAGCTGTTACTCGGCTGCCATCTTGGTGCCTAACTCCAGTATCCAGTTTTCTTGATCATTGACTGGTGTTTTAGAATTTTTGTTAGCGCAAAACAAAACATAAAACAGAGGAAACCAAACAGATAGTAAATTAATAGAGTAGGCTATGTGGAATGGTATGGATTTTTCATTTTTATAGGTCACTGCTCCTTGAAAAATGTGTTTTGTGGCCAAATAAGTTTTGAAAGTGCTCGTTTAAATGCTGTTTGACTTTTTATTCTTTAAGTATGCTAATATGTATTATGAAGTGATAAAAGAGAGTTCTTATGGCAATATAGTTAGCCATGAACCATGGAGAACAGATAATATTTTGCAATGTGAGGGATTATAATAAAGAACTACAAATTCTTCCCATCTGTACGTATTTGCTCTTTTGTGTTATGACTTTGTACTCTTACTATGAAAGAGACAGTCAGTTTTTCCAGCAATTGAATCTGTGCCTGGCCGTATAACTTCCTTTGGCCAGTGTGTTAATGAACAATCATGACACAAACAGGCTTGAAAGTGCTTGAGGCCTGCCTTCCATTGCTACTCTTTTTTTTTTTAAAGATTTATATATAAAGCATATCTTTTGTGAAGTAGTCCCATTAAATCTAATGAATAAGGAACCTTATTATTTATTCTTAATTATTTTTTATTTAGTTTTTTGAACCAGGTTACATTGATTGCATTTGTTAGGTAAAGTCCCTCTTATAATTGTATCCCGCCCCCAAAAGGTGTGTCACACACTGTGACACACACCCCCTCCTTCCCTATTTCTGCATTCCCTTTCTCTACCATGTACTAGGTCATCAATTGTCCTCATATCAGAATTGAGTACAAAGGATTCTTGCTTTTCCATTCTTGTGATGCTTTACTAAGAATAATGTCTTCCACTTCCATCCAGGTTGATACGAAAGATGTAAAGTCTCCATCTTTTTTAATGGCTGAATAGTATTCCATGGTATACATGTACCACAGCTTATTCAACCATTCCTGGGTTGGTGGGCATTTAGGCTGTTTCCACGTTTTGGCGATTATAAATTGAGCTGCAATAAACAGTCTAGTACAAGTGTCCTTATGGTAAAATAATTTTTTTTTCTTCTGGATAGGTGCCCAGTAAGGGGATTGCAGGATCAAATGGAGGCTCTAGTTTGAGTTCTTTGAGGGTTCTCCATACTTTCTTTCAAAAAGGTTGTATTCATTTGCAGTCCTACCAGCAGAGTAAAAGTGTTCCCTTCTCTCCACATGCACGCCAGCATCTGCAGTTTTGGGATTTTGTGATGTGGGCCGTTCTTGCTGGGGTTAGATGGTATCTCAGGATGGTTTTGATTTGCATTTCTCTAATAATTAGGGACGGTGAGCATTTTTTCATATGTTTGTTAGCCATTCATCTGTCTTCTTTAGAGAAGGTTCTGTTCATCTCTCTTGCCCATTGATATAAGGGATTGTTGGCTTTTTTCATATTGATTACTTTGAGTTCTCTGTAGATCCTAGTTATCAAACTTTTGTCAAATTCAAAATATGCAGATATCCTTTCCCATTGTGTAGGTTGTCTATTTGCTTTGGTTGTTATCTCCTTAGCTGTACAGAAGCTTTTAAGTCTAATTAAGTCCCATTTGTTTATTTTTGTTGTTGCAATTGCCATCGAAGTCTTCTTCCTAAAGTCTTTCCTCAGTCCAATATCTTCAAGTGTTTTTCCTATGCCTTCTTTGAGGATTTTTCTTGTTTCGTGCCTTAAATTTAGGTCTTTTATCCATCTTGAATCAGTTTTTGTGAGTGGAGAAAGATGCGGGTCCATGATTCAGTTTTTTACAATCTTTGATAAACCAAACAAGAACATATACTGGGGGAAAGTATCACTATTCAATAAATGGTGCTGGGAGAACTGGATATTGTAGTACAGCCTAAAGTCTGGTAGGCTGATGCCCCTAGCTTTGTTTTTATTACTAAGAACTGCCTTAGCTATACAGAGTTTTTTCTGGTTCCATATAAAACGAAGAATTATTTTTTCCAAGTCTTGAAAATACAATGTTGGTATTTTAATAGGGATGGCATTGAATCTGTAGATTGCTCTGGGAAGTATAGACTTTTTAACAATGTTGATTCTTCCCAGCCATGAGCATGGTATATTCTTCCATTTGTTAATATCTTCTCCTATTTCTTTTCTTAGGGTTTTGTAATTTTCTTTATAGAGGTCCTTCACCTCTTTTGTGAGGTATATTCCTAGGTATTTCGTTTTCTTTGAAGCTACTGTGAAGGAAATTGTGTCCTTAATTAGCTTCTCATCTTGGCTATTATTGGCGTATACAAAGGCTACTGATTTGTAGATGTTGATTTTATAGTGTGAGACATTACTGTTTTTTGTTTTTTTTTTGAGACAGTGTGTCACTATGTCACCCTTGGTAGAGTGCTGTGGCATCACAGATTACAGCAACCTCAAACTCTTGGGCTTAAGCAATTCTCTTGCCTCAGCCTTCTGGGTAGCTGGGACTACAGGCGCCCACCATAACGCCCGGCTATTTTTGGTTTCAGTTGTCATTATTGTTTAGGAGGCCCAGGCTAGCCTCAGTATATGTGGCTGGCACCCTACTCACTAAGCTATGGGCACCGAGCCACATTACTGTATTTTTTGATGACTTCTGGGAGTCTTGTGGTTGAATCTTTGGTGTTTTCTAAGTATAAGATCGTATTATCAGCAAAGTGGGAGAGTTTGACCTCCTCTCTCCCTTTTGGATGCCCTTTATTTCCTTCCCTTGCCTGATTGTATTGGCTAGAATTTCCAGCACTATGTTGAATAGTAGTGGTGATAGAGGTCAACCTTCTTTGATTCCAGTTCTAAGTGGAAAAACTTTCTGTTTTACTCCATTCAGTAAAATATTCGCTGTGGGTTTATCATAGATGGTTTTGATCAGTTTAAGAAATATGCCATCTATTCCTACACTCTTCAATGTTCTAATTAGAAAAGGATGCTGGATTTTATCAAATGCTTTTTCTGCATCTTTTGAGAGGATCTATATAGTCTTTGTTTTTGCTTCTGTTGATATGGTGGATTACGTTTATGGACTTTTGTATGTTAAACCAGCCTTTGAATCCCTGGAATGAAACTTCCTTGATCATGATATATGATTTTTTTGATAAGAAACTATAATTTATTGGCTAGGATTTTGTGGAGAAATTTTGCATGTATATTCATTAGTGAAATTGGTTTGAAGTTCTGTTTTTTAGTTGGATCTTTTCCTGGTTTTGGTATCAGGGTGATGTTTCCTTCGTATAACGTGTTGGGGAAGATCCTTCCTCCTCAAATTTTTGAAATAAATTCTGCAGTATAGGAATAAACTCTTCTTTGAAGGTTTGATAGAATTCTGGTGTGAAGCCATCTGGATCACAGCATTTTTTTTTCCTTGGGTCCATTGTTGCTCTTGGAAATCCTGCATTAGCTGTGGTAAGAAATCTTTGCTAGCTTCTATATGATGAGAGACTCTAGAGCAATGATTTTCCTAGCTAAGATCCCCTCAGTCCGGTCATCCTGCAAATTGTCAGACTTGGGACATTATAGTTGACCATTCCCTTCCTGAGTGAAGTTTGCCCACTTAGAATTTTGCCCACTAGCAAGAATTACCCACTTAACCCTCAGATTTGTCAGAAATAATATACGTCTGTTGCTTTAAGCCACTAAATTTTGGGGTAATCAGTTAGCAAAGCTAAACGATGCATATACTTGTTAACTTCTTATACAACACAATTTGTAAACTTAGCCTTGGAAACAGTATCCTAGAGGTAAGAGAGATGGGAGCATTCCTCAGGGACTTGGTGCTAGTTGAGGCTACTTTATGTGGTTCTGAGGTCTTTTTGAAATATTGAACTTGAATAACTTAATTTGGGAGCTTTTTGAAACAAGCTCATTTAATATAATAGTTTGAGAAATGGAAGTATGGACTAAGGAATGATTGATTTTGGGTTAGTAGAAATTTTTCATTTCTCTAGAATTTATGGTCTGAAGTTTAAACTGATCGGCATGAATATTTTTATTTGTCGTATTTATCTGTATTGGCTACTGTTGCATAATATAATGGGTCAGGTAGATATGTTATCAAATGGCATGCGAAAATTTTAGGTGATAGTTATAAATCAACTACACCCAATCAAAAACACTTTAGAGTTTAAAATGTTTAGAAATGAAAGGAACACACAGTAAGATTTTAAACTTAAAATTACTGCCAATAGAGAATGTGTTTGAACAGTGTCCACTCTTGGAATTGCTAAACTGATTTATTCATCATAGGAACTGGTACTACAACTGCATATGTAATTGCTCTAATGAAAGAGTTTTTCCTTTAATACAGTATTTACAGCCCATGGACTTGTGCCATTTTCCATTTGGCACTTTATTATTTGGCCTAAGGCCATGGCGTACTGTGATGTTACTCATGAGTTCTGGAATGATTAACACTGGTGAAAGTACTTTTTTACCCCGCTTTTATGCTTCCTTCAAATTGTAAAAATTTTCCTGAAAAGTCAACATTTCTATAATTGGATTCTTAAAATTCAGTTTTCTGATTTCTGGCTATTATATTAATGAAAATATCTCCAAATTATTTCTGCAGAAGGTTTAATATTTAGTTATAGAAAACCTATTTCAAGTGGCTAGTTAATTATGAGTATTTTAAAAATAGTAAATTGGACATTCAGCATCTTTTGAGAAAAGATTTATAGTAGTATGTGAAATTAAATCTTCTAAATCACACCTGCCTAGTTATATTTAAGTTTGAAAGAAAAGTGCTAAGATGGAAATGTTGCCAAGAGCAATATAATGTAATGCATTGTTAATTTTAGGAGACCACAAGTGTTATATCCACTTGCTTAAATGTAATGTTTCCCCTTTCTTTGAGTTTCTGAATTGGTGACTACAGTGACATTAAAATTAAATTCTTTTTTTTAAAAACTGTAGGAATCCTTAGAATCCATGAATGTGTCTTTTTAGAAGTTGTGCAAAATACAATTCCCTCAGGGTAGGATGTCTGTTAGCCATAGACTACATAGGATTGATCTTCCCTGTTACTAGGGAAATTGCAGGATTAGGTATTTACCAGTGATTTTTGTAAATTTTGCAGGGCCACCCCTGTCACCTATTACTATCATGTAATAGATGTTCAATCAGTATTTGTTCAATGAATGAATAACTGTAATTTTTATTAAATCATAGCTGTATACATTAATGCAATCATGGGGTACAATGTGCTGGTTTTATATACAATTTGAAATATTTTCATCAAACTGATTAACATAGTCTTCATGGCATTTTCTTAGTTATTGTGTTAAGACGTTTATATTCTACACGGAGTAAATTTCACATGTACCCTTGTAAGATGCACCATAGGTGTGGTCCCACCAGTTACCCTCCCTCTACCCATCCTCCCCCTCCTCTCCCCTATCTCTCCCCTTTCCCCTTCTTCTTGGGCTATAACTGGGTTATAGCTTTCGTGTGAAAGCTATAAGTTGGTTTCATAGTAGGGCTGAGTACATTGATACTTTTTCTTCCATTCTAAGAAGAATACGTTCCAGCTCCATCCATGTAAACATGAAAGAGGTAAAGTCTCCATCTTTCTTTAAGTCTGCATAATATTCCATAGAGTACATATACCACCATTTAATAATCCATTTGTGGGTCGATGGGCACTTGGGCTTCTTCCATGATTTAGCAATTATGAATTGGGCTGCAATAAACATTCTGGTACAGATATCTGTGTTATAATGTGATTTTTGGTCTTCTGGATATGTACCTAGTAGAGGAATTGTAGGATTGAATGGAAGGTCTATTTTTAGATCCCTAAGTGTTCTCCAAACATCTTTCCAAAAGGAATGTATAAGTTTGCATTCCCACCAGCAGTTAGAAGTGTTCCCTTTTCTCCACATCCATGCCAACATCTCTGGTTTTGGGATTTTGTGATGTAGGCTAATCTTACTGGAGTTTGTAATTTTTATTTCAAAAACCCACATTAAATGATGAATTTCAGATTTTTAGGAAAATGAATATCTCATCCTTTTCTTTACCAAGTATAGTAAAGTCCATTATTTACATCATTTGATATTCTTCAGATTATTTATATTTTTAAAGCAACTGATTTCATTAGAGAATTTTAACTCTTGTTCAGTGAATTTAACATTTTTGGAATACCTATAATAAAACTAATCTATTTACTCTGGAAGGACATAGAGAACTTCATGTTTTTCATAGAAGCATATATTAAAAATTATTAAGATAGGGTGGTGCCTGTGACTCAGTGAGTAGGGCACCAGCCCCATATACCGAGGGTGGCAGGTTAGAACCTGGCCCCGGCTAAACTGCAGCAAAAAAATAGCTGGGCATTGTGGCAGGCGCCAGTAGTCCCAGCTACTCGGGAGGCTGAGGCAAGAGAATCGCCTAAGCCCAAGAGCTGGAGTTTGCTGTGAGCTGTGATACCACGGCACTCTACCGAGGGTGACAAAGTGAGACTTTGTCTCTAAAAAAAACAATAATAAAGTAAAATAAATAAAAAAATAAAAATTATTAAGATAAAAAAAGAAAAAATTATAATGCTTTTAATACAGGCATTCCCTGGACAAAGTAACTTAGTGTTCTATACTTATGAATGGGTTTCCAAGGCTCCCCATAGGATGATTTATAATTAAAACATTAAATTAATAATTTAGGAACTAGTTTCTTCTGTGCATCTAAGTAAGCCTGGATGGTGTAAATAATTGGTATAGTATCTTTATGCTAGCAGCCAATCTCATTGTTTATATAATTGCTTACACACAGTATCACTTTTGCCTGAACTTTCTTATTTGATTTGTGAGTCTGTGTTTATCCTCATGACATTCCTCCAAAGCAAAAACTCCATTGCAAATCCAGGTGAGCTTTGCAGCAGAAAGAAAGTTCATTACAATGGAAATGAAAGTAGAACAATAAAAATAATTGTTTGGAGAAAGGCCAGACATTTATTGGGAAAGCATTAGGCTCCAGTCATTGCCCTGTCAGAATGATTCTTTTTTTGTTGCCTTTTTTTTTTTTTTTTTTTTTTTGAGACCAAGTTTCTCTCTGTTGCCCTGGATAGAATGCTGTGGCATCATCATAGCTCATAGCAACCTCAAACTTTTGGGCTCCAGCAATCCTTTTGGGCTACTTAGCCTCTTGAGTAGCTGGGACTACAGGTGCCCACCACACTCCTGGCTAGTTTTTTCTCTTTTTAGTAGAGACACTCTTGCTCTTGCTCAGGCTGGCTGTGCGAACAATTATGAAGGATAAAGTGAGAATAATGGAACATGTGAAAGGCAGTATTCCAATGAAAGCATTAATTATTACTAAGTAACTTAGTGGATTAATTATTGAAATAGAAAGTTTTTTTTATTGATTTAAAGATCAAAATAAGTATAAGCATTCCTGACCTTAAAGATCAAAATAAGTATTGATGCAACATTAGGTGAGTGTTAACCTTCATTTTTTTGTTTTTTAAATTTCTTCTATTTCCGATCTAAAATATATATATGAGTTCATTTTTATGTTCTGTTTGATTTAAAAGAGCACAGTAGTTTCTGTAAGTTATTATAGTACTGAGGTGGTATTATTATTATTATTATACTGTGTTATTATTATTACAACACATGAGCTTTTATAGTATTATTATTACCATACATGTGTTGTTCATCAGGGATCTGAGTTACATTCAAATCCAACCTAAAGATGTTCTCAGGAACATACCTTGTTCATACCTGGGAATTGCCTGTATTTATATTTATATGTCATCTTTACAATAAGTCACCTCATATGCACTGTAACAATTAGTGATAAATGGCATTCCTAACCATATATATACACATTGATTATCATCTTTTATACATCTAATCTGCCCCACACCCCTGCCTTTAGGTTTCCCCTGTTTCAGTTTATGAAACTGAAAGGAAGGTCTTCCCCTGTTTCATAAGAGGTCTAGTTGTCCCTTATTATTTGGAAATAATTCATCTTTATACTTTTGATCTTGCCTTTGGATTCCAGTTTTCAGATTTGGACATTTGGTTCATAGTAAGTTAAAAGCTATTAAAAAGGTATGGCTCTCCTTTCATGTGAACCAATTTTGTGAAGTGAACTGCAGCCAGGGCCTCAGGACTAACTGTATACCTTCAGACCCCTTGGTAAGCTCAGTTCCAGCTTAAATTTAGAGGCAGTTGGCTGTCAAATTGAATGTATAACAAATATCATTAGTTAAATAACATTCCTGATTTACTCCCATTTTAAAAAGTAGTAGTTTCTTAATTATATGAATGGTCAAAAGGCTGTCTTTCTCACTAATTACATAGTGAAAATTTACTGCTATATTTTCATCTGGCACCTTTTCAGATGAACCTAGAGCATCAGAATGTGACAGAGTTAAATATCATAGGATGAGCTCATTAACAGTATACATTTGTGATGCAAAGGTTTGAGTAAAATAGTTTAATTGACCATAATTATATTTCATTCTTCATATACCCTTAGGATAATTAGAAGGAATTTGAGTTTCTGTTCTTTAAGTACAGTACTTCATTTTATATTTTCTTTATTTTTTTTACAGACTCAAAGGATTGAGGGTTTCTGTGATGCTTTTCTAAATAAAAGGTTGCTTTTTTTGGAATAGATAGTACAACCTGTGGAAATTCTATTAATTCCATATTGGTTCTTGGCAGGGCTTTTAGATTTGGTTTCTTTTGATTTTCGTTTTGTTGTCTAGACAGAAAAGTGTCTTCTATCACTCCCAAGATCCTAGTCTTGCTTGCCAACTTCTCTTGTGCATTTTTATAGTTTTAAGTAATAACAATTGAACAGGAAGGCACATTTAGGAAAGTAGATCACTTTTAACCAGGAAATACTCAGTGCCAAAATCAAGATTGTAGTTTCAACCTTCTTCAATGGTTTAGAAGTTTAACTCTTTCATTTCACTTATCTTTTTCTACCTGACTTTTTTCAGGTTTTTATAGGAGAAATGAGAGAGAGCAAAAGTTAGTATCAATAGGATGGATACAAGAATGGGAAAAAAAATGAGAGAGAGCAAAAGTTAGTATCCATAGGATGGATACATGAGTGGAGTCCAGTGTACTCAGTCTTACTATGAAACCATAAAGAAAGCTATAACCCAATTATAGCCCAAGAAGAAGGGGAAAGGGAGGGAGGGAAGGAGCTAGGATGTGTGGAGAGAGGATAATTGGTGGGACCACACCTACAGTGCATCTTATAAGGGTACGTGTGAAATTTACTAGGTGTAGAATTTAAATGTCTTAACACAATAACTAAGAAAATGCGGTGAAGGCTATGTTAACCAGTCTGATGAAAACATTTTAAATTGTATATAAAAACCTGCACATTGTACCCCAGATTGCATTAATGTACACAGCTATGATTTAATTAAAAAAATAGGGTGGATAGGTGGATGGATGCATAGACAGACATATGAGAAGCGATTTATTAGTTAAATCTGCTCACAAAATTATGGAGGCTGAGAAGTCCCATGGTAGGCCAACTGCAAACTGTAGACCCAGGGAAACCATTAGCTCAGTCCAAGTCCAAAAGTCTCAGAAATAGGGAAGCTGATGGTGTAACTTTCAGTCTGAGGGCAAACATCTGAGAACCTACAGGGCTGCTGATGCAGGTCAAGGAGTATAAAGGCAGGAGAACTTCCTGATATTCAAGAGCAGGAAAAGAAGGTGTTCCAGCTTTAAGAGAGAGAAAGCAATTCACCTTTTCTCTGCCTTTTTGTTCTGTCTGGGCCCCCAGCAGATGGAATGGTGCCTAGTCCATAGATTCACATGCCAACCAGTCTTCTGTGGAAACATCCTTAAAAACATACCCTGCTATCTAGATATCCCATCCTTAATACACTCAAATTGGTACCTAAAATTAACCATCATGCCATATAAATAATATTTTTGTCGATGACTTGAGATATAATTCACATACCGAACAATTCACTCACTTAAAGGGTGCATTCAGTGTTCTTGAGTGTATTCATAAAGTCCAGTAACCATTTCCACCATCAATTTTAGAACATTCTCATGATCTAAGAAGACACCTGGTATCTTTTTCTTGTTACCTCCCAACCTGTCTATCCTTACCCCTACCCGTGGGTGTTCACTTAGGTTTGCCTATTCTGAACATTTCATATAAATGGGATCAATTCAATGTTGAATTACATCCTTGATGTGTCATGCGTCAGTATGTCATTCCTTTCTTGTCAAATAATATTTCTTTGTATGGATATATAGCACAGTTGTTGGGCATTCATCAGTTGTTGGAGATTTGAGTAGTTTCTGCTTTGTGCCTATCATAAATAGTGTTGTTATGAACATTCATGTATAGATTTTTCTTCGGACACTGTTTACATTTCTTCTGGGAATCTATCTAGGAGTGGACTTGCTGGGTTATATGGTAACCTTATGTTTAAACTACTGAGGAATTACAAGTTTTCCAAAGCGGCTACACCATTTTATGTTTCCACCAGCAGTGTATGTAGAGTTCATATTTCTCCATATCCTCACTGACACTTGTTATTACCTATTTTTTAAAATTAGATAACCTACTATGTGTGAAGTCACATGTATCTCATTGTGGTTTTGACTTTCATTTCCTTAACAGTTAGTGATGATGAGCATCTTTTCGTTTGCTTATTAGCCATTTATATCTGTCTTCTTTGGAGAAATGTCTGTTCTTATCCTTTGCCCATTTTTAATTGGGTAATTTGTCTTTTTATTATTGAGTTGTGAGAATTCTTCATGTGTTTTAGATACAGGTCCTTTATCAGATATATCATTTGCAAGTATAGGGTGTACCAAAAGACACCTATACAGTCACCATACATAGGAAAAATGGGAAATAGTAGCTAAGTGTACCTTTATTTACAAAATACTCATTACAAAATTTTACAGCGTATTTACAGAATATTTGCTATATGTTAGCCAATTCTTTGTAAAATTTGTAACAAGTACTTTGTAACTAAAGGTATATTTAGCTACAATTTCCTGTTTTCCCTCTGTATGACACTTAATCGGTGACTCTAGGACATCTTGTATTTTCACGCATTCAGTGAGTTGTCTGTTTCTTGATAGTGTCCTTTGAAACACAGTTTTTTAATTTTAAATCGAATATCTATTCCTTTATTGCATGTGTTTTGAGAAACCATTTCCAAATCCAAGATCCCAATGGTTTAATCTGTACTTTCTTTTAAGAGCTTCAAAATTTTACATTTTACATAACCTCACAGTAAATTGCCATCATTTTTGCTTTCAAAGAGATTTAAATGTGAAAAAAAAAAGATTTTTGTATTTGCTCAGTGTAGTCACTATTTTCAGTTCTCTTTAGTTTTTTGTGTAGATTGAAGTTTTCATCTGCTATCATTTTCCTTCTTCCTGAAGGACTGACTTCAACATTTCCTATAATGCAGGTGTCTTGGTCATGAATGCCTTCAGTTTCTTATGTCCAACAAAAAATAAAAAAAGAAGAAAAAAGTATCTTGTTCTACAAAGATACTTTCGCTGGATAAACAATTCCAGGTTGACATTCTACTCCCTCATTTTCTTAAATGATTTTGTTTACTAATTTTGCTTTTTTATTTTTCAATTAAGAAATCCACTCTCTTTGTTTTGCTACTTTTGCCTTTGATTGCTTTTAAGATTTTCTTTTTATCACTGGTTTTAAGCAATTTGATCATCATGTGCCTTGGGTGTTTTCTTTATGTTTCTTATGCTTTGGGTTTATTAATTTTCTTATATATATATATATATATATATATATATATATATATATATATATATATAAGCTTATAGTGCTAATCACATTTGAAAAAAGTTTTGGTCATTATTTCTTCAAGTATTTAGTTTGTTTTCTTTTTTATTTATTTTTATTGTTGAATCATAGTTGTGTACATTAGTGCAATCAAGGGGTACAATGTGCTGGTTTCATATACAATCTGAAATATTCTCATCAAACTGTTCAACGTAGCCTTCATAGCATTTTCTTAGCTACTGTATGTAGGCATTTGTATTCTGCATTACTAAGTTTCACTTGTACCCATTCTAAGATGCACCATAGGTGTGACCCCCTCCCTCTACCCTAACCTCCCCCGTCCCTTTCCCTTCCTTGGCCCTTTCCCCATAGTCTTGTGCTATAGTTGGGTTGTAGCCTTCATGTGAAAGCTATAATTTAGCTTCACAGTAGAGCTGAGTACATTTGATACTTTTTCTTCCATTCCTGAGATACTTTGCTGAGAAGAGTATGTTCCAGCTCCATCCATGTAAACATGAAAGAGGTAAAGTCTCCATCTTTCTTTAAGGCTGCATAATATTCCATGGTATACAGGTACCACAATTTGCTAGTCCATTCGTGGGTCGATGGGCACTTGGGCTTCTTCCATGACTTAGCAATTATGAATTGGGCTGCAATAAACATTCTGGTACAGATGTCTTTGTTATATTGTGATTTTTGGTCTTCTGGGTATAAACCTAGTATAGGAATTATAGGATCGAATGTCAGGTCTATTTTTAGGTCTCTAAGTATTCTTCAAACATCCTTCCAAGAGGAACATATTAGTGTGCATTCCCACCAACAGTGTAGAAGTGTGCCCCTTTCTCTAAATCTACGCCAATATCTATGGTTTTGGGATTTTGTTATGTGGGCTACTCTGACTGGGGTTAGGTGATATCTCAAAGTGCTTTTGATTTGCATTTCTCTGATGATTAAGGATGATGAGCTTTTTTTTCATGTGTTTGTAGATCGTGCGTCTGTCTTCTTTAGAGAAGTTTCTCTTCAAGTCCCTTGCCCACCCTGAGATGGAGTCACGTGTTCTTTTCTTGCTAATACATTTGAGTTCTCTGTGGATTCTGGTTATTAGACCTTTATCGGAGGTATAATGTGCAAATATTTTCTCACGTTCTGAGGGCTGTCTGCTTGCTTTACTTACTGTGTTCTTGGCTGTGCAGAAGCTTTTTAGTTTGATCAGGTCCCAGTAGTGTATTTTTGATACTGCTTTCAGTTAGTTGCCTGGGGAGTCCTCTTCATAAAATACTCACCCAGCATATTCCTTCAAGAGTTTTCCCTGCACTTTCTTCAAGTATTTTTATAGTTTCATGTCTTAAGTTTAAATCTTTTATCTAGTGAGAGTCTATCTTAGTTAATGGTGAAAGGTGTGGGTCCAGTTTCAATCTTCTACAGGTTGCCAGCCAGTTCACCCAGCACCATTTGTTAAATAGGGAATCTTTTCCACACTGAATGTTTTTTTTTTTTTTTTTTTGTAGAGACAGAGTCTCACTTTATGGCCCTTGGTAGAGGGCCATGGCCTCACACAGCTCACAGCAACCTCCAGCTCCTGGGCTTAAGCGATTCTCTTGCCTCAGCCTCCCGAGTAGCTGGGACTACAGGTGCCCGCCACAGCACCTGGCTATTTTTTTGTTGTTGTTGTTGCAGTTTGGCCTGGGCTGGGTTTGAACCTGCCACCCTCGGCATGTGGGGCCGGCGCCCTACTCACTGAGCCACAGGCGCCGCCCTCACTGAATGTTTTTAATTGACTTGTCAAAGATCAAATAACAGTAAGTAGCTGGATTCATCTCTTGGTTCTCTATTCTGTTCCAGACATCTACTTCTCTGCTTTTGTGCCAGTACCATGCTGTTTTGATCACTATCGATTTATAGTACAGTCTCAGGTCTGGAAGCATGATTCCTCCTGCTTTGTTTTTATTTCTGAGTAATGTTTTGGCTATTCGAGGATTTTTCTGATTTTAAAACAAAGTATTATTTTTTCAAGATCTTTAAAATATGACAATGGAGCTTTAATAGGAATTGCATTAAAATTATATATTGCTTTGGGTAGTATAGACATTTTAATGATGTTGATTCTTGCCAGCCATGAGCATGGTATGTTTTTCCATTTGTTAACATCTTCAGCTGTTTCTTTTCTTAAAGTTTCATAGTTCTCTTTGTAGAGATCTTTAACGTCCTTTGTGAAGTATACTCCCAAATATTGCATCTTCTTTGGCACTACTGTGAAAGGAATAGAGTCCTTGACTGTTTTTTCAGCTTGGTTATTGTTGGTCTATATAAAGGCTACAGATTTATGGGTGTTGATTTTGTAGCCTGAGACATTGCTGTATTCTTTGATCACTTCTAAAAGTTTTGTGTAGAATCCCTAGTGTTTTCCAGATACACGATCATATCATCTGCGAAGAGTGAAAGTTTGATCTCTTCTGACCCTATGTGGATACCCTTGATCGCCTTTTCTTCCCTAATTGCAATGGCTAAAACTTCCATTACAATGTTAAAGAGCAATGGAGACAATGGGCAGCCTTGCCTGGTTCCTGATCTAAGTGGAAATGATTTCAATTTAACTCCATTCAATACGATATTGGCTGTGGGGTTTGCTGTCGATGGCCTCTATTAGTTTAAGAAATGTCCCTTCTATACCAATTTTCTTAAGTGTTCTGATCATGACAGTATGCTGGATATTATCAAAAGCTTTTTCTGCATCAATTGAAAGAATCATATGGTCCTTATTTTTTAGTTTGTTTATGTGCTGAATTATATTTATAGATTTACGTATATTGAACCAGCCTTGAGACCCTGGGATAAATCCCACTTGGTCGTGGTGTACAATTTTTTTTTTTTTTTTTTTGTAGAGACAGAGTTTCACTTTATGGCCCTCGGTAGAGTGCCGTGGCCTCACACAGCTCACAGCAACCTCCAACTCCTGGGCTTAAGCAATTCTTTTGCCTCAGCCTCCCAAGTAGCTGGGACTACAGGCGCCTGCCACAACGCCTGGCTATTTTTTGGTTGCAGTTTGGCTGGGGCTGGGTTTGAACCCGTCACCCTCGGTATATGGGGCTGGCGCCTTACCGACTGAGCCACAGGCGCCGCCCGGTGTACAATTTTTTTGATGTGTTGTTGGATTCTGTTTGTTAGGATCTTATTGAGTATTTTAGCATCAATATTCATTAGTGATATTGGTCTCTAATTTTCTTTTCTTGTTGGGTCTTTCCCTGGTTTGGGGAGCAAGGTGATGTTTGCTTCATAGAATGTGTTGGGTAATAGTCCTTCTTTTTCTATATTTTGGAAGAGGTTTAGTAGTATAGGTACTAGTTCTTCTTTAAATGTTTGGTGGAGACGTAAAGCCATCTGTTTCTGGGCTTTTCTTTTTAGAGAGATTTTGTGTACTTGATGCTACTTCAGAACTTGATATAGGCCTATTCAACATTTCCACTTCATTCTGCCTAAGTCTTGGTAGGTGGCGTACTTCCAGATATTGGTCAATTTCTTTCAGATTTTCATATATCTGAGAGCAGAGTTTCTTGTAGTATTCGTTAAGGATTTTTTGAATTTCTGAAGGGTCTGTTGTTACTTCATCGTTACCATTTCTGATTGATGAAATTAGAGATTTTACTCTTTTTTTCCTGGTTAGGTTGGCCAAAGGTTTATCAATTTTATTGATCTTTTCAAAAAACCAACTTTTGGAATTATTGATCTGTTGTATAATTCTTTTGTTTTCAATTTCGTTTAGTTCTGTTCTGATTTTGGTTATTTCTTTTCTTCTGCTGGGTTTGGGGTGGAGTGTTCTTCATTCTCCAGTTGCTTGAGATGTTCCATTAAGTTATTAACTTCCTCTCTTTCCGTTTTGGGAAGGCCTGCAGTGCTATAAATTTCCCTCTTAGGACTGCCTTTGCAGTATCCCAGAGGTTCTGCTAATTTGTGTCTTGATTGTTGTTTTGTTCCAAAAATGTGGTGATTTCCTTCTTAATCTCATCTATAACCCATCTATCCTTCAGCATATGGTTGTTTAGCTTCCATGTTTTTGTATGGGTATGCAGGTTCCTGTTGTTATTGAGTTCAACTTTTATTCTATGATGGTGTGAGAAGATGCAAAGAATAATTTCTATTTTTTTGAAATTTGCTGAGGTTAGATTTGTGGTTGATTTTGGAGTATGTTCCATGGGCTGATGAGAAGAATGTGTATTCAGTTTTGTTGGGATGAAATGTTCTGTAGATGTCTGTTAAGTCCAGATGTTGAATGATTGAGTTTAAGTCTAAAATTTCTTTGCTTGGCTTCTTTTTGGAGGATCTATCCAGCACTGCTACAGGGGTGTTAAAATCTCCAACTACTATGGAACTGGAGGAAATCGAGTTGCTCATGTCTGTTAGAGTTTCTCTTACAAATTGAGGTGTGTTCTGGTTAGGGTGCATAAATATTAATAATTGAGATCTCATCATACTGAGTATTACCTTTAACAAATATGAAGTGTCCATCCTATCCTTCCTTATTTCGGTTGGTTTAAAGCCTATTGCGTCTGTGAACTGGATTGTAACACCTGCTTTTTTCTGCTTTCCATTTGCCTGGAGTACAGATGACCATCCCTTCACCTTGAGTCTATGTTTGTCTTTTAATGTAAGATGCGATTCTTGTATGGAGCAGATATCTGGCTTGAGTTTTTGTGTCCAGTCAGCCAACGTGTGCCTCTTTAGAGGACAGTTTAAACCATTCACATTAATTGATAATATTGATAAGCCTTTTGAGACTCCAGTGGACATTTTTAATCCTTTGGCAACTGTGGAAGTTGGAATTTGATCAAAATTTTCTGGGTGGGTTTACTTTTGTGTTGGAGGATTACTCTGTTCTTTATGGAGGCTAGATCTGAGAATATCCTGGAGAGCTGGTTTTGTTATGGCAAATTTCTTCCACATGTGAATGTCATTGAAGTATTTAATTTCTCCCTCATAAGTGAAACTCAGTTTCGCCGGGTACAGTACCCTGGGTTGAAAGTTATTTTGTTTTAGGAGATTGAAAGTCAATGACCATCCTCTTCTAGCTTGAAAGGTTTCAGCAGAGAGATCTGAAGTTATTCTAATATTCTTGCCCTTGTAGGTAATGGTTTTGTTTTGTCTGGCATCTTTCAGAATTTTCTCCTTCATGTTAACTTTAGTGAAATTGATTATGATGTTTCTGGGGGATGTCTTATTTGGGTTGAGTCATGCTGGAATTCTGAAACTGTCTGCTATCTGAATTTCAGAATCTCTTGGCATGTCTGGAAAGTTCTCCTTCATAATCTCATGGGGAAGAGACTCTGTGCCTTGTGAAGCCACTTCATCGCTTTAGGGGATCTGTATAAGACGAATATTGGTTTTCTTAGAATTATCCCAGAGCTCTCTGAGAGAGTGATCTGTTTTTGCCCTCCATTTCTCTTCCTCTTTGACAGTTTAGGAGCGTTCGAAAGTTTTGTCTTCAGTGTCAGAAATCCTTCCTTCTGCTTGCTCCGTTCTGTTACTGTGGGATTCTACTGTGTTTCTCATATCTTTGAGGGCTGCAACTTCTTGTCTCAATGTGTCAGAATCTTTCGTCATTTGGTCTTTGAATTAGTTGAATTCTTGAGATATCTTTTGGGTTATTGCTTGGAATTCTAATTTGATCTTATTTGCTATCCAGATTCTGAATTCGATTTCTGACATCTCAGCTATTTGTTTGTACTTGGGATCTTGTGCTGTGTCTGACCCATTGATCCCAGACTTACCATGCCCAGTTGCAGGGAAGCTGTTACTCAGCCGCCATCTTGCTCCACCCTCTCTTCTTCTTTTAGTTAAGACTCAGAATACATACATTTGTCCACTTGAGGTTGTCCTAAATTAATGCTATATTCATTTCTTTTTCTTCTATTTTCCTTTTCCTTTTATTTTATTTTAGGTTCCTATAACTGTGCCTACCTAGTCACTGGCTTTTTTCTTCCTTTTGAAATGGCATATCTGGGGCTGCACCTGTAGCTCAATGGGTAGGGCGCTGACCCCTATACTGAGGGCGGTGGGTTCAAACCTAGCCCCGTCCAAACTGCAACAAAAAAAGTAGCAGGCGTTGTGGTGGGCACCTGTAGTCCCAGGTACTTGGGAGGCTGAGGCAAAAGAATCACCTAAGCCCAGGAGTTTGAGGTTGCTGTGAGCAGTGTGATGCCACGGCACTCCACTGAGGGCAATAAAGTGAGACTCTTGTCTTTCAAAAAAAAAAAAAAAAAGAAATGGCAAATCTGCTGTTAGTTCTTTGAATGCCTTTTAAAAAAATTATTATAGACGTTGTAGTTTCCTTCTCTGGAAGTTTGTGTTTCATTTTTTATTTTATTCTTTCCACTTAGTATTTTCAACGTGTTCTTTATTTTAACATACTCAATACATTTATAATTTTTAATAACCTTCTCTACTAATTTGGTCATCTGTGTAATTTTTGGATTGATGTCAATTTATTGATTTTTCTTCACCATATGAGTTATATTTTCTTCTGTTTTGTTTTTCCATGCCTGATTTTTTTTTTCATGTGAAAGATTATTGTTCCTTTTCTCTCTTTCCTCCCCTCTCCTCTCTACCCCCACTTCCTTCTTTTTTTTTTTTTTTTTTGGTGAAAGTAAACCCATGGCTTTGGGGACTGGAGTGGAGCTTTCTTTGTTCTACTAATTCAATCTAATTTTTGATTGAATTTTTTAGCCCTTATGAAATTTACCTCTTTCATGGATACTTTTTCTATCATAAAAATTCTAATATTCATAAAAATATTCTTCCACTTTGTTCTGGGATAAGGTTAAATAACTTAGAAACAGTTGGATTTTTGTGTCTTGCCCTTAAAGTTTCTTAGGTGGGGCCAAGACAGTATTTTGTGTAGGGTTAATTTTTCCTCATTACTGAAATGAGACTCTTTTAAATACTCTACCTGATGCACTATGAATTACGAGTTTTCACTCTGGTAGTTGGAAACAGGCATTATTTTCTGACCCTTTGTGAGCTTTGGACACTATTCCTTCTATTCCTTTCAGGTTTTTCTTTTTTCCCTCCGTGTGTGCATGTGTGTGTGTGTGCGCGCGCGTGTGTGCGCATTACTGCATGCGTGTCCTGATAACTGAATATCTGATGCAGACCCTTTTGAGTATTTCAGTGGTTCTTTCCCTGTGTGCCTCTTTTTATCGCTAATACTTGTCCGTACAAAGTCTAGCCTCTTTGGGTTAATGTAGTCCTAGTTTTACATTCTCAACTCAGGGAGTCTATAGGCTTTGCTTTTGTTGCCTTTGCTATAACCCGTGGACTTTCTCCAGGTAATAGTAAGTTGGGTGCAGTCATATGGCTAACCTCATTAGTTTCTCTTCTCTTAACGGTCATTGTCTATCATCTCATGTCCAGTGTCCTGAGAATTCGTGCTTCCTACATTTTTGTTTTTTTAGTTTTTTCCTTTCAGGCAGGTAAATACAGTTGATCATTGAACAACACGGGTTTGAACTGGGTCTTGAGTCCACTTATGAGGATTTTTTTCCAAACAAATGTAGATTGAAAATACAATATTCACATAATGTAAAACTCATGAATATGGAAGGCCAACTTTTCCTATATACTGGTTTTGCAGGGCCAACTGTAGGACTTGAATATGCATAAATTTTACTATATGTGGGGGTCCTGGAAACAATCCTCTTCATATACTGAGAGACAGCTGTATTATCTTTTTTACTCCCTGACCAAAGCAAAGATCCTTATTTGATCATTTTTGAAAGTTCTGCATCTAATGATTTACATCCAAACCACAGGGTGAAGGGTGTTCAAATTCCCATGGTTATGTTGGGGCTTGGTGCCCGTAGCACAGTGCTTATTGCGTCAGCTACAGACACCCAAGTTGGCGGGTTTGAACCCGGCCCAGGCCAACTAAACAACAATGACAACTGCAACAAAAAATAGTTGGGTGTTGTGGCAGGCGCCTGTAGTCCCAGCTACTTGGGAGGCTGAGGCAAGAGAATCGCTTAAGCCCAAGAGTTGGAGGTTGCTGTGAGCTGTGACTCCATTGCGCTCTGCCAAGGGTGACATAGTGAGACTCTGTCTCAAAAACAAAACAAAAAAAACATGGGTTATGTTGGAATAGCATACACTTTTAAGAGAAATGCTTTGTAGTTTTTAATACAGAGTTTTAAAAAAGTTTATTAAGAATGAAGTTTTTTCTTGGTTTTGATTTATTAGAAAGACAAATGCTCTAGATAGAATGGAATATGATGTTACAGTGGGGAAAAGTAGGTAGATTGATAAAACAATCTGAAAATTAGCAGAGGTCTAAGAACTTCACCATAGGCCCAAAGTAAATTTAAGGCTAAGTTTAAAGGCTTGGGATAAAATTTTCCTTAAAGTCTGGGGTAGAGTGTAATTGGGGAGTGGGTGGGAGGGGTAAGTACTGGAAAACTCTTAAGTTCTTTATAATTTTATTCTCTCTCTCCTTCCCTCCCCCACTTCTGTCTTGTTGGTCCTGAAGACCATCTTCAGGCTTGATCGCTAGAAGGACTCACTGGACTCAGAAACTGTTATACTCCTGGTTAGGATTTATGACAGTGAAAGGATACAGATCACAATTATCAAAGAGAGAACATGCACGGGGTAAAATCCAGGAGTATGTGGACATAAGCTGCTAGGTGTCCTTTTCCAGTGATGTTACATGGGAACACGCTTAATTCTCCCAGCAACTATGTGTAATAACATATGCGAAGTGTTATCAACCAAGGAAGTTCACTTGAGCCTCAGTGTCCATAATTTTATTAGAGCTTAGTCATACTGGTAAAAACCATAGTGCTAGCATAACTGAATTCAGCTGCTCAGATTCCAGCACTCCCTAGTGCAAAAACAAACATTCACCATAAATCACCTATTGTATGCATTGTTAAATATAAATTTCTCTGGTCAAACTTGCACAGCATAGGTCAAGGCCTTAGGCATATAAAACACACTCTTATTAAGCATAGTATTCCAAAATTTCAGAGGTTATTTGCCATAAGACTACCAATGGCCAGTCTTAAGGACAGGCCTTTCTTTGAAATATGCTGGGTTTGAGTAACCCAGGCCTTTTGAGGGAAACTTTCTTGAACACTAGTTTTCTAACTCCATTCTTTGATCTTTGTTGACTTTTCCCTAATGTCCTTTTTCTGTTCCAGGATCTAGGTTTCTTAGTGCTGTGATAGTTTCTGATTCTTTCCTTGTTTTTGATGGCATCGACAGTTTTAAGTTGTATAG
This sequence comes from Nycticebus coucang, assembly GCF_027406575.1. NCBI lineage: Eukaryota > Metazoa > Chordata > Mammalia > Primates > Lorisidae > Nycticebus > Nycticebus coucang. The sequence goes on from NC_069780.1 coordinate 49,188,343, forward strand.
GTAAGGTATTTTGTAAAATGCTTCTGTGTTTGAGTTTGGTTGATGTTTTTCTGTGGTTAGCCTGGGATTATGGGTTTTTGGGAAGAGATGGTAGATAGGGGGAATACTATTCTCATCACAGTCTAACAAAGGTTTAATAATTTTAATCTTTTAGTTATCTAGTTTTTTTTATTTTTTCCGAGACAGAGCCTCAAGCTGTTGCCCTGGGTAGAGTGCAGTGGCATCACGGCTCACAGCAACCTCCAACTCCTGGGCTCAAGCAGTTTGTCCTTCCTCTGCCTCCCAAGTAGCTGGGACCACAGGCGCCTGCCACAATGCCTGGCTATTTTTTGGTTGCAGCTGTCATTGTTGTTTGGCAGGCCCGGGCTGGATTCGAACCCTCCAGCTCAGGTGTATGCAGCTCGGCCACATGCGCCGAGCCTAGTTATCTAGTTTTGAAAATCAAGAGTACTTAACCAGATTTTAGGGTGTTATGCTTCTTACATGCAGAATTTGTTGTCAGTGGCTTTTCTTATTTGCATTTAACTAATATGCAGGGTTTTTTTTTTTTTACAGTGCTTTGAGATCTATGAGCACAACTTTATAATTTACTGGAGATAGCGGAGAAAGAAAGCCAGGAAGGAGAATAGTAATTGGTCAAGTCACAGATTAGGGAAGCTAAAATGGATCTCTTTTACCACATTAGGATCTGAAGTAAAACTCAGCCTGGTTCCTTCAGTTTGACTCTTTCTTCCTCAAGAAGAACTAAGTATGCAGGGCTTCTTGTTCATTTTTTTTTAGCTGCTTCCTTCCTATTCTTTATGTCTCCACATAAATGTCAGGTCTTCTAGGATGCTGTACTTGACCTTTTAGGACTCTCAAGGGTGGTTATGTGCTCTCGCAGCATCCTATACAATTTTGTCTAGTCCTCGAGTAATTATTTGTATATTGGTTTAATGTCTGTTTCTCCTTCCAGACTGCAAGTTCAACGATGTAGAAAACATGTCAATTTTTTAAATTGTTGTATTTCTTAGAGTGGTCAAAACACAGTAGCCATGAAGTAAAATGAATCAGAGTGAATGAATGAATGGATAAATAACTAAATGAATGGATGTTAGATATTAAAACCTTTACCAAGTATACCTATAGGAGCTTGATTCTTGTTTACCATAAGTATACACTTGTAACACATGGGCCCCCTACTTACCAGAAGTTACAAAGATGGTACAGTTTTTTTTTGTTGTTGTTCTATGATGTAGCTACATAGACTACTCACTTTGATATTTGCTTTACTTGTCTGGTTGAACTCAACAATCCAGGCTTAAGATATGTCTAATTTTTCTAGACAACTTCCTTTTTTTTTAATTTTTTTTTTTCTAGGCATCTTCTTTCAGAGTTTTTTTGTGACATATTGCAGGGCCACTTCTTTTTTATTATTATTATTATTATTATTATTTTGTTGTTGTTGTTGAGACAGGGTCCCACCCTATGCCCCTGAGCAGAGTGCAGTGGGCGTGGTAGCTCACCACAACCTCAGACTCGGGCTGCGGGCACCCCGCTGCCTCAGCCTCCGGAAGCCGCTGGGATTACAGGCGCTTGCTGCGTCGCCCCGCTGGGTTTTTCCATTTTTTTTCACGAGTCGGGGTCTCACTGTCGCTCAGGCGAGTCTCAAACTCCTGAGCTCAAGCGATTCTCCCTCCTCAGCCTCCCACAGTGCTGGGATTACAGGCGTGGGCCACTTCTTTAGTTGGTTCTGTCCCACTAAACTTACACCCTCTCTTATTGTGTATAGCACATTCAGCATCCAGGGACAAGCTTTTTTAAATCATTAGGTAAAATCTTGGTGTTCTTTTTCTAACTATTTCCCATTAAGAATGTTTTGTAAGGATTGTTTTCTAATATTTCTTTTACTGTTTACCAGGGCTTTCTCTTCATACCTGTTGCCTTCAGGCCAAAACATCAGTAATACTCCTCTTTCCCCATCTTTGCTCTCTTGTCACCATTGGTTTTCTACCTGATGTGGGAGCTTTTTTTGGTCTGTATCATAAGACACAGAACCTGAGCTGTTTTTAAAGTTTTTTATGTGAGTATGCTCAGCATTCTGATAGAGAGGGACCTTCCCTTTGCCTCCGTATAATAGAAATTGAAGTATCCTTTTATCCAGTCTTGGCAGGAGAGGATTTTTTCCCATATATGTAAAAATGTCTTATCAACTAAATATCAGAGATCAGAAGAAATGGTTTGAATTTATGACTGTTTGGACAGATTTGGGCTAGAAAATGTAATGCAAGGCATATATCTAGACTTAGTACAGTTTTACATGTTGTCAACATTTTTCACTGATTGTGATGATACACAATGGTTTATTCCTAACACTTCAAGTTTTTCCTTGATTTTCTGTCTTACCTCCTACTAGTCTGTCCTCTGCCACCTTTGTTTACCCCTTCTGACACATTATTTTTAAGATAATACAAGAGAAATGTGTTATTGCCTGTTAATTTATTACTTTGCCAAACACCGAGCATATGTAATCTGTAAGTTTCTAATTCAGGGAGGTTCTGGTGGTACATATATATGTATTAAGTACCTCTTTCATCTGATTATTAGTCACTAGTATCTCAAATTCCTAAAGAAAAATAGACCAAAACCTATCTAAAAATTTTTATAATTAAGCATTTTTTCCTATGCCTTTATATGATTTGTTTGAATTTAGGAGCATTTGGTTATGTGCTACTGTAAATGGCTAACTTAAAATTTGCTTAAGAAACTTGTGAATGTATGCTTAGCTCCAGGGCTTGAGGACCAGTCAATAGAAGTTCCATCTCTTTGCTTTGTTCTTGTGTTTATTTCTATATTATCCATATTCCTTTATCTTTTCTCAGTTCTTCTATGCTGTAGTAACAATTGTGGTGATAACTAAGCAGTTTCCTTAAATACAACGTTTTCTGGTGATTGTATTGAGTTATTCAAAGCATTTGGTAAATTATAAAAAGGAAAATGTCTTAATAAGGTATGAGAAGAATTTTGTAGGTGAAGCTTTATACCATTTTCATGATCTAAACCTTAGTTTTACTCTTATTGTTGCCTTTTTTTTAAATTTCCATTTTTTATGAGAATTCTTTCCTAGACTTGTTCATCTGGCAAAAGAAAGTAGTTTACTAAAAGCTAATTTTAGAAATGGTTAACTTTTTAAGTTGAAGTAAGGCCTAAAGTTTTATAATTTATTATATTTATAAGGTTTGACTTCATACATGCCAACTTCTAGTAAATTTATTAAAGTATGATTGTAATAAAACCACTAAACTGATTATGAAATCAGTACTGTTTGAAATTTAGTTAAAATATTTGTCCTTATGTTGATCAAATTTATATGTTTTTTCTGATATCTGTATTTTTTTAACTTGATTAATTCCCTCTTAATGTCTTCACTTATTAAATATGAGTTATAGGACCATCTGGCTCTCGTAGCTTTTATCACAAGTTTCAGTGTGGTTCTTCGTGTCATTTACGAAAGAGCAATGATACACTGAGTATTAGGTGCATTAATGGCCAACTTTTGGTGTATAAGTTCTTACATTGTTTCTAATTTACTTTTTTAGCTCCCTGTGCTCTCACTTGTGAAATTGTTAGATATTTGTAACCTAAGCTTGCTTATGGAAAATGGAAGTAAAAAAAGAAATAAGAAAAATGCTGAGAGAAAGAGAAGTAAAAGCCTCTTTGAACTCAGCCCTTCCCACTCACTGTTGCATGGTGCTTCTCCGTATTTTTATTCGACTCCACAATCTACCTGCTTTTTTCCTTTTCTTTTTTTTTCTTTTTTGCTCTTCAGAATCAAAATTTTAGAAGTTTTCCAGGGAGGGAGCCCCATAGATGTGTTATAACCTCATAGTGGAACTGGAACTTAGACTTGTTCATTTACAGTGATCTTTATATTAATGTCTTTATAGCATGGGAATTTTTTTTTTTTGTCTTTTTACTGTATAAAGCTAAAAACTTTCATTTATTTTCATTTAGATTTGAAAACACATTTTAACATTTACTGCATCCTAACCTTGCTTTATCTCAATTAAAGAAGCATCTGCAAATTTATTTTTTCTTTTGGACTTGGGTTTTTTCAACGTTTTCCCCTGCATTTATATAGTATCTTTAGTAATTTAGTGTGTTTATGATTTCTAAACAAAATATGCATATTTAAGAATTTTAATTTTTGAAAAGTCAGTATATGGCCCTGCAGAGAATTTGGAACAGGTGCCAACCCACTTGGTTCTCATCCTACATTAAGAATTGTTAGCATGAAATAACAAAATGTAGAGTATGCTTTGTCACTGTATTTTATGTAAAATAACACCTTCAAAATAATTTTTGTCCCTGGCAGTGTACAATTTTTGTCCCTTGGCAACCAGCAAGCAAGAGGATCTTGATTCAGAGATGTATAAAAACATTGTTGGTCCCTTCAGAGCTACTGAATCCCTCTCTCCTGGTAATTCTTCAGCGTCTGCAGCCCAGTTCATTAATTTTTATTTTGCTCCCTTGGCACTTGTTCATAAAAGGGTTTTTTGGAGGGGGAAAGGGGAACTTTTAACCTGATCATCAAGTTCTTTGGCTACTGTGGGTATATAGTTTGAATTTTTCTTTTTGTTCAGGGTTTGTCTGTTTTGGATTTCTTGTCCAGGAAATACTATAAGATGTTTGGAGGAAGCATTTCCTTGGGGGAATTTAGCTCCACTGCTCTGTCAGTGCTTGTTTGGCAGTATTCCTCCACTTCTAACATTAATTCAAAAAGTTATAAAGCCATGTGTGAGCAGCTGTTCACTGTTTTCATTAGGACAAAATAAGAAAGGACCCAACTTTTATCAGGAATGATTAAAGTTAGATTTTAGGAATAACAATGTAGGAATAATCCCCTGGTAGTTATGATATTATAGCTTATTAAAAGTAGAGTTCTCGAAGCAAACATCAACTAGATCCCCAAATCAGGGAAAGACCCAACAAGAAAAGAAAATTATAGACCAATATCACTAATGAATATACATGCTAAAATACTCAATAAGATCCTAACAAACAGAATCCAACAACACATCAAAAAAATTATACACCATGACCAAGTTGGATTTATCCCAGGGTCTCAAGGCTGGTTCAATATACGTAAATCTATAAATGTAATTCAACACATAAACAAACTTAAAAATAAAGAGCATATGATTCTTTCAATTGATGCAGAAAAAGCTTTTGATAATATCCAGCATCCCTTCATGATCAGAGCACTTAAGACAATTGGTATAGAAGGGACATTTCTTAAACTAATAGAGGCCATCTACAGCAAACCCACAGCCAATATCGTATTGAATGGAGTTAAATTGAAATCATTTCCACTTAGATCAGGAACCAGGCAAGGCTGCCCATTGTCTCCATTGCTCTTTAACATTGTAATGGAAGTTTTAGCCATTGCAATTAGGGAAGAAAAGGCGATCAAGGGTATCAACATAGGGTCAGAAGAGATCACTTTTTTTTTTTTTTTTGTAGAGACAGAGTCTCACTTTATCGCCCTTGGTAGAGTGTTGTGGCATCACAGCTCACAGCAACCTCCAGCTCCTGGGCTTAGGTGATTCTCTTGCCTCAGCCTCCCCAGTAGCTGGGACTACAGGCGCCCACCACAATGCCTGGCTATTTTTTGTTACAGTTTGGCCAGGGCTGGGTTTGAACCCTCCACCCTCGGCATATGGGGTCGGCGCCCTACTCACTGAGCCACAGGCACTGCCGAGATCAAACTTTTACTCTTTGCAGATGATATGATCGTATACCTGGAAAACACTAGGGATTCTACTACAAAACTTTTAGAAGTGATCAAGGAATATAGCAATGTCTCAGGCTACAAAATCAACACCCATAAATCTGTAGCCTTTATATATACCAACAATAACCAAGCCGAACAAACAGTCAAGGACTCTATTCCTTTCACAGTAGTGCCAAAGAAGATGAAATATTTGGGAGTATACCTAACAAAGGACACGAAAGATTTGTACAAAGAGAACTATGAAACTCTAAGAAAAGAAATAGCCGAAGATGTTAACAAATGGAAAAACATACCATGCTTATGGCTGGGAAGAATCAACATTGTTAAAAATGTCCATACTGCCCAAAGCAATATATAATTTTAATGCAACTCCTATTAAAGCTCCATTGTCATACTTTAAAGATCTTGAAAAAATAATACTTCATTTTATATGGAATCAGAAAAAAACCTGGAATAGCCAAAACATTACTGAGCAATAAAAACAAAGCAGGAGGAATCACACTACCAGACCTGAGACTGTACTATAAATCCATAGTGATCAAAACAGCATGGTACTGGCACAAAAGCAGAGAAGTAGATGTCTGGAACAGAATAGAGAACCAAGAGATGGATCCAGCTACTTACCGTTATTTGATCTATGACAAGCCAATTAAAAACATTCAGTGGGGAAAAGATTCCCTATTTAACAAATGGTGCTGGGTGAACTGGCAGGCAACCTGTAGAAGAATGAAACTGGACCCACACCTTTCACCATTAACTAAGATAGACTCTCACTGGATAAAAGATTTAAACTTAAGACATGAAACTATAAAAATACTTGAAGAAAGTGCAGGGAAAACTCTTGAAGGAATCGTCCTGGGTGAATATTTTATGAGGAGGACTCCCCAGGCAATTGAAGCAGTATCAAAAATACACTACTGGGACCTGATCAAACTAAAAAGCTTCTGCACAGCCAAGAACATAGTGAGTAAAGCAAGCAGACAGCTCTCAGAATGGGAGAAAATATTTGCAGGTTATACCTCCAATAAAGGTCTAATAACCAGAATCCACAGAGAACTCAAACGTATTAACAAGAAAAGAACACGTGACCCCATCTCAGGGTGGGCAAGGGACTTGAAGAGAAACTTCTCTAAGGAAGACAGACGCAAGATCTACAAACACATGAAAAAAAGCTCATCATCCTTAATCATCAGAGAAATGCAAATCAAAACTACTCTGAGATATCACCTAACCCCAGTAAGAATAGCCCACATAACAAAATCCCAAAACCAGAAATGTTGGTGTGGATGTGGAGGAAAGGGCACATTTCTACACTGCTGGTGGGAATGCCCACTAATACATTCCTTCTGGAAGGATGTTTGGAGAACCCCTAGAGACCTAAAAATAGACCTGCCATTCGATCCTATAATTCCTTTACTAGGTTTATACCCAGAAGACCAAAAGTCACAATACAACAAAGACATCTGTACCAGAATGTTTATTGCAGCCCAATTCATAATTGCTAAGTCATGGAAGAAGCCCAAGTGCCCATCGACCCATGAATGGACTAGCAAATTGTGGTACATGTATACCATGGAATATTATGCAGCCTTAAAGAAAGATGGAGACTTTACCTCTTTCATGTCTACATGGACGCAGTTGGAACATACTCTTCTTAGCAAAGTATCTCAGGAATGGAAGAAAAAGTATCCAATGTACTCAGCCCTACTATGAAGCTAAATTATAGCTTTCACATGAAGACTATAACCCAACTATAGCATAAGACTATGGAGAAAGGTCCAAGGAAGGGGAAGGTAGGGGGGAGGTTTTGGTGGAGGGAGGGTAATGGGTGGGGCCACACGTATGGTGCATCTTAGAATGGGTACAGGCGATTGCACTAATGTACACAGCTATGATTTAACAATAAAAAAAAAGAAAAGAAAAAAGATAAACTGAAAATTAACTATTAAAAGATGACAAAAATAGTCTAATTTCTTAAAAAAAATAAAAGTAGAGTTCTAGAATTAAAAAAATATATGAAATAGTATTTGATGAAAGACAAGAGGTACTAAAAGATGAAGTCGTCTCTTCACTATCTGAAGATAGGATAGTGAACCAGTTAGATTTTGAATTCCCCTTCTAGTTCTAGGATTTTATGATTTCGTGGTTTTCCCATTACTTTCTATGCTATAGGACTCTTCTGTGCAATAGTAAGCTCTTCAAGCTGATTTATATTTATTTTTTAATTATTATCTTAACTACGAAAGAATACTTTATTTGGCTTTAGATACTAACATCAAAGTGCAAAACTGGTTTATCTTTAGTTTTTAAGTGATCAGACAAAAAACAGTGGTAATAATTAAATATTGCTTATTAAAGTACAGATCTAATAATTTGTCTCTTATTTGACTCATGAGGATCATGAGTCCTCAAATATAATCATTTATAATCATTTTTCAGACATTTAAATAAAATATAAAGTGTTTGCTAAGTATTTGCCACTTGCTAGGCTAAGTGAATTTCATGCATACTATCCTGTTTAATTTCTCACAGTGATTCTGAAACCCTAGGTTTTATTATCCCAATATTACAGATGAAGAAGTAGTTTAGAGAAAAGAAATAAATTACCCAGGCTTGGTGCTTGTGGCTCAGTGGTTAGGGTGCCAGTCACATACACCTGGGCTGGCAGGTTCAAACCTGGCCCTGGCCTACTAAACAACGACAACTACAACAACAAAATAGCCGGACATTGTGGCAGGAGCCTGTAGTCCCATCTGCTTGGGAGGCTGAGGCAGGAGAATTGCTTAAGCCCAATAGAGATTGAGGATGCTGTGACCTGTGACACCTACCAAGGGCGACATAGTGAGACCCTGTCTCAAAAAACAAAAAAAAAAAAAAAGAAAAGAAAAAAGGAAGAAATGACCTGAAGTTACTTAGTAATTAGTAGGTCTGAAATTTAATACTAAGACCTTTTCCACTGAATTCTGAATTTTAGAAGACATTTAATATATCAAAAAAATATGATGTTAAAAATAAGCAGAATAGGGGTATTTGCGAAACTTGGTAAATGTAGAATGTAAATGTTTTGGCACAGTAACTGAGATAACGCCAGAAAGGCTATGTTAACCACTGTGATAAAAATGTGTCAAATGGTTTATGAAGCGAGTGTATGATGCCCCATGATCATATCAATGTATACAGTTATGATTTAATTAAAAAATAAATAAATAAATAAATAAAATAAGCAGAATATATAATTGGGAATATGTTATGATCTCTATTAAACCACACATACATACACAAACTTGGATACCCATCTGTATACATTTTGAAGGACTAGAAGCCACTATACCAAAATACTAACAATGGTTACCTTTAGGTGTTGGAAATGGAAGGAATTCTTATATTCTCCTTCATAATTTCTTATAGGCTATACTTATTACATATCAGCAATCTTCATAATCAATAAAGTGGGAATTGCTACTATTTTAATATTCTAACAATTTGATGTAAGTTTTACACATATGCAATTTCTCTGAAGACAGAAATTTGGATTGAAAATTGTAATGCTAATTTTTTCAGTATTTTTTATATTTTGGTGAAGACATTTTATGTATTTCCATAAAGATTATGTCTTTCAGGATGCTTTTTAAATTCCTTTCTAAATAACAGATTTTTGAAGACATTATCTGATCTTTGTGTTATATAGTCTTCAGGAGAAGTCTAACTAACATATAGAAGACATTTCTTTGTAATTGCAATTTGTAAGTGAAATAAATTCAATTTTAAGAAAAGGTCTTCTGCAGGGCACGGTTGGAAATTGTAATTTCAGTATAATAGTTGGAAAGGATAAAGGAATTATAGTTTTAAGAATAAAAGAAATTTGGCTGGGTGCAGTGGCTCATGCCTGTAATCCCAGTGATGTAGTGTTTCAGGTTCTTGGTCTAGGTGATTGGAAGAATGAATCCACGGACCACAGGATCAGTGGTAAGACAGGGTTTATTCACAGAAACAAAAATTACAACTTATAAAAAAAAAAAAACAAAGCTCCTGGCAGAGAGAACCCAGGAGGGGAATAAGCTCTCCTGCTCTCTTTCCGAGGTCTGTTCTTGGGCTCTCTGCTCTGGAGTTTATGTAGTCGCAGGGGGTTGTTTTGCCGGAAGTCATTGTTGACTTTCAGTTACAGCCAGCTGGAACTCTCAGGCCCTGGAAACTCACATAAGGAGACAGCAAGGCACCAGCCATGAAATTGACCAGCCAGAAGTGCGCTGGGAGGAGACAGCAGCAAGGCCTCCGTGTCATCCCTGCAGGTGTCAGGCCCTTCCAGCAAGCTGGTTCCTCTAGCAGCTGCAGTATCAACACCACCAAGGCTAAGGCGGCAGGTCTTGGTGTCCTACATCACCAGCACTTGGGAAGTCAAGCAGGGTGGATTGCCTGAGCTCATGAATTTGAGACTAGCCTGAGCAAGAGTTAGACCCTGTCTCTAAAAAATAGCTGGGCATTCTGGCAGATGCCTACAGTCCCAGGTACTTGGGAGGCTGAGGCAAGAGGATCATTTGAACCTGAGTGTTTGAGGTTGCTGTGAGCTGTGATGCAACAGCACTCTACTGAGGGTGACCAGGACAGACTTTGTCTCACGAAAAAGCAAATAAACAAAAAAAGGAATAAAAGAAATTTGAGGTAAATTCCCTGGTTTTGTGAATCTGAGTGACTTCTCTAACTTCGTCATGTAGTTCTACTAGATGAACGAGCTATTATGTCCCTGGCTGCACTGGGGAGCCATCAAGACTTTTTTCTTGCTGAAATGCAGAGATGGCCCTCAGAACCAAGTTCATGCTTCGTGCTCTTCCTTTCATTTATTTATTTATTTATTTATTTTTTGTAGAGACAGAGTCTCACTGTACTGCCCTCGGGTAGAGTGCCGTGGCGTCACACGGCTCACAGCAACCTCTAACTCTTGGGCTTAAGCGATTCTCTTGCCTCAGCCTCCCGAGCAGCTGGGACCACAGGCGCCCGCCACAACACCCGGCTACAGTTTGGCCGGGGCTGGGTTTAAACCTGCCACGGCCACAGTTCCTAGGATCTCAGCCTCTTTCTTGTCCTCATTATAAAAATCATTCACATATACACACGCGAAATTATAAAAGTAATGCAGTTTCACTGTGGAAAAACTTGATAATACTAGAAATTATGAAGGATAAGGAAGAATTACTTATATTCCTACCACCTTAAAATACCGTTTTAAATGTTTTGGTATATTATCTTCTTGTCTTTCAAAAATGTATGTGTGTATGTATGTTTCAGTTGGGATTAGAATGTATTCAAATTTTACATTCTACTTTTTTATTACATAAATTTTCGTGAAATACTAAATTTCTTCTTACAGTATGTTTAATTTCTTTATAATTATCCTTTTGGTATTCTATAATTCATTTAATAATCATTCAGTGTTTGGCATTGAGGTTGTTTCTAGAGTATATTGGATAAGAAACATTAGAAAAGTTAGTTAAATTTTTCATGGGTGACTGTTAAACTTATAGGCCAAGTTCCAAATCTTCTGACATAGTTAGAATGCTTAAGCATTAGAGTGCTCACTTACAGAAATGATTTATGTGAATTTAGTTTATGTGAATTCTATAGAAATCCTATGTAACTGTTGATTTGTTGTACAATAGGATTGATTGATTTCTACCATAATTTGAAATGTGAAATATTTTGATTGATTTCTACCATATTTTGAAGATCATGAAAGTGTCTGGCTTTTTTGGTTTTGTCTTTTTACTTTGTACTGAACTTACATTATAAAGTTATGAGTCACATACTTCATATGTGTAATCTTAAGTGTGTTAAGAAATAACAGCTATAACTCAAACTTCATCTAACAAACACAAACAACGTAATCTAAACTTATGCACTCTCATATTAATCTGAAAAATGAAATATAAGGAAAAAAAGAAATAATACATTTATTAAAAACAGGTTACGTTAATGGTGGAATATTTACTACAATGTGTGGTCATTTGTAGTTGAAAAGAAATTAAGAAAACGGAATGCATCATTCAAGCCCCAGATAATCTTTTCATTCATCTTTGGATTGATTCCTCCTCACAATTCTAAGTTTTTTCTATTTACTCAAGTCTTATTTACTGCCTTATATATTTTATTTCTTAGTTTCCAAACATGTTCCTTTTTCTCTTTTAATTATTCAGTTGCTCAAGTCTGAAGCCCAAATGTTACCCTTCATTCCATTTGCTTTTTTCACCAATGCTTCTCCAAATCTAATTATCAAGACCCAGTGATTTGCCTTATTTTCTTTCCTCTGTAGTCCCACTGTTATTACTTTAGTGCAGCTTACTACCGTCTCTTATCTAAATTACTGTAGAAGCCTTTTAACTGGTCTTACTATTTCCATTCTTGCCCCTTCCTCTATTCTAATCCCCACTCTACCTTTGACCACAGTGATCTTTCACATTAGATCATGTTATTTCCCTGATTAAATAACTCTATTTTTCCATTACTCTTAGGTTAAAGTCTAAACCTCTTTATACCTGTGTATCTTTTGGTCTGATTGCTCCCAATATTCCTAACCTCTTTTTCTTTTTATTTATTTTTATTGTTTTAGAGACAGAGTTTCACTTTGTCACCCTGGGTAGAGTGCTGTGGCATCACAGCTCACAGCAACCTCCAGCTCCTGAGTTTAGACGATTCTCTTGCCTCAGCCTCCCAAGTAGCTGGGACTATAGGCACCTGCCAACGTGCTCGGCTGTTTTTATGTTGTTGTTGCAGTTGGGCTGGGGCTGGGTTTGAACCCGCCCTCTTTTGTTTATACTCCGCTTCTGCCTCTCTAAATTTTAGCCATTCCAAATTGCTTTTAGTTTTCCTATGATTTAGTGCTTTTTTTCTCCTTCCTCCTCTCCATGGCATTTACTATGACTTGCATTTGGATAATTCCTGTATGTTCATTCTGACCTATCTCATATGGTGCTTTTGAAAAGCTTATTCTGACCACCTACAGTAGAATCTCTGTGAGTTGACACCCAGGAACTATAACAGATCAATATAAGGAGGTGGTCAACATAAGGAACTAGGCCTACTCTATTGATATGTACGTGTGGTACATGTGTGGTCTGTGAAAATTAGGTCAATTTAAGGAGTTGGTCAACTATGGAGGTTTTACTGTATTTAAATTTTGTGACTTCTCTTTTAGCATATAGCATGCTCTATAGTAATTATGAAAATATGACTTTATATGGAAATATTCTATCAGATCAGAAGCTCGGTGTGGGTAGCAATTATTTATTGTATCCTCAGGAACCCCAGTGTATTATGAAATAGACATTTACTCAGTATTAGATCAATTGATATTTCTTTCTGTGGACCTTGTCTTAATTTTTAGAGACTAGACATCTTCTGATATAACTTGAATTCCGTGCTTTCCCACTGACCTTTATTATCTTGACCCTTTTACACTCCTTTATCAAACATCCTGCTTGGGAAATATTCAACTAACTTAAAATATAAAGTGGAGATATAAATGCAATATAAGGGGTATTAACTATCTTCTAAGAAGTTTAGTGGCTATGAAGAAGGATATATGATAGTATTAGGTAGAAACAATATCAAAGCAAAGTGTTGTTTTGAAGAAGAGTGAGAAACTGAATATTTGTAAGCTTAGGGAGGAATATAGTGAAGAATACAATTAAGACAGGAGTAGAGACGGGCTCTGATGAATCAAGAGCCCAGAAATGTGAGAAGTAGGGAACAGGATTGTTTGACTGTTCCACTGATGGTTATGGTCTTTGGGACAGTGGACCAGCTTCTTAGTATAGATTACTAAGAACATGTAGGGGATACTTTTTTGAACTGTTCTGTGTTTGGTGAACATTCAGTTTTCTGGTAAGAGCATTTTAATTTCTTTTGAGGATCAAGCCCTCTCCAACTCTTCAGTCCTAGTGACACAGTTTGACACTACTTCTTGATGGCCTAACTAAAGAGATCTTCCCTTTATGGATTTTCTTATTATTTATTTTGATGATTTTCAAGTTGTGTGTTTCATGGAAATGCTTCATGGGTTCAATATCTGATTTTAATTTCTTTTTAAAACTTTTTTTTTTTTTTTTTTAGAGCCTCACTAAGTTGCCCTCGGTAGAGTGCTATGGCATCACAGCTCACAGTAATCTCAAACTCTTGGGCTTAAGTGCTTCTCCTGCCTGAGCCTCCCAAGTAGCTGGTACTACAGGCGCCCATGACAACGCCTGGCTATTATTTTGTCGCAGTTGTCATTATTGTTCAGACTGTGTTCAAACCACCAGCCTGGGTTTAAATGGCTGGTGCCCTATCCATTGAGCTATGGGCACTGCCTTCTTTTTTAAAATTTAAAAAATGATTGAAGTGGATGGCGCGTATAGTTCCAGCAGCAAAGGCGCCAGCCACATACACCAGAGTTGGCAGGTTCGAATCCACCTCGGGCCTGCCAAACAATGACAACTACAACCCCAAAATAGCTGGGCATTGTGGTGGGTGCCTGTAGTCCCAGCTACTCGGGAGGCAAGAGAATCAGTTAAGCCCAGGAGTTGAAGGTTGCTGTGAGGTGTGATGCCACGGCACTCTACCCAGGGTAATAGCTTGAGGCTCTGTCTCCCCCCCCCACCCCCAAAATGATTGAAGATCAAACATCCTGAAATGTATTGAATATCGTACTTGATCACATTGGAGATTATCAGGTTGCGCTGCTGAGATTATTTAGCTTTGTACAGACTTGAGCAAAACGTCCTCCCTAGCCATTTAGGAGCATATCATTGGATTTTTAAAAAATCATTTATTAGGAAGGATGTAGTTCTGTACTAGCCTTTAAGAAAATTTTTTCTGTATAGGTATACAAATCTAAATTAGTAAGTGAAGTAGTCTGCTACATTCCTGTAGTATTTAATGTGTAACTCCCATGCTGTAAAGGCAGGTGTCCTCAAACTTTTTAAACGGGGCTAGTTCACTGTCCTCAGACCGTTGGAGGGCCGGACTATAGTTTAAAAAAAAACTATGAACAAATTCCTTTGCACACTGCACATATCTTATTTTGAAGTAAAAAAACAAAACGGGAACAAATACAATCACACTGCCTCATGTGGCCCACGGGCTGCAGTTTGAGGACCCTTGCCTAAGGTATGGAAACATCTCTCTTCACAGAGAATGTTTACAGAGAGCATATTCTTTTCAGAATATGTTTAAGTATAAGAATGATAATGTATTATAATAATGTTATAATAATGATATTGTAACAAGTGAATAGCTGGTATATAGTATCATAACACAGTATATATGTGTCTGTGTTATGTGTATCTATGTGTATTCCCTTCCTAAAGGCAAAAAACATAAACTCCTGAGCTGATTAGACTACTTTATTCAGTGACTTTATTGCTAAATCTCCTAACCATTTCTTCTCAATTCTCTCTGTTTAGTTTTTGACTACTATCTTTAAAACTCTCTGTCACGAGTGTTTATTTTTATGAGAGCTATGTTAAAGTATTTAGAGAAAAGGGACATGGTATCTGCAGCATACTTTAAGAGGGTGCAACAGAAAATTCAAAAATTGATAAAATATATGTGTGTGCATGTATTTGTCTATGTATGTGTCCACAGAAAGAGCAAGAGCACACACTAGGGCAAATGTGGCAAATATTTATAATTGGTGAATTTTGGCAGAGTATATAGACATTTATTGTATTAATTTTTCAACTTTTGCATATGTCTCAGATTTTCCAAAATCAGATTTAAAAATTGAAAAGATAAAAGATATCAGAGAGTTTAATCAGGGAACTACCTATCAAGATGTGGTGGTTCTGCTGCACTTCTGCCTGAAGCAGGCCAGATTATGCTAACTGTTGTTCCTTCTGATAAACAGTAAGTTTGATCCTGCCAGTAATAGCTGGATGTAATGAGAGCCTTAAGCTTATATGTCTCAGTCTCGAGTTTAATTTTTAATTTTATTAATTTTTGAAGTTAGAAATCAGAAAAAAGAAAGGCAAAATAAAGTCTGAGGCTGATGATACTGCGGGGAAACTTACATACCTATTGCTGGTGTCATTAAAATAGATAAACTGGTGGGATAGTAAATGGGTCAAGAAAACTGTAAATGTTCATGCCTTTAAATCCAGTAATCTTCTTAAAATAAGTCCTGAAAGAGCAATTTAGTAAAAAGAAATAAATCTTGGATTATGGATTATGGTTGATAATATAGCCTTCTTCTGGATCTATGAACAGAAAACAAAAACAACGAAATTCCCCCTCAAAACGATGTAAATTGGAAAAAGTAATCTTCTGGTGTTAACAAAACCCTCTGTTCTCCTTTGTAGTTGTAAATTGTCTGTTTTCTGGTGTTTCTTCCTGTTGCTTCATCTCCTATCTTTTACATGTTTTCTAAAGACCATGCTCCATTTCTCCATTTGTGCTACTGTACATTCCAAGTGCTCCCTTTTTAAAATTGTTTTTTCCTTTTTGAGACAGAGTCTTGCTCTGTCACCTAGGATAGAGTACATTGCTGTCATGATAGCTTACTGCAAGCTTCAACTCCTGGACTGAAGCCATCCTCCTGCCTCATCCTCCCAAGTAACTGGGACAACCACCTCATGCCACCACACTCAGCTAATTTTTATATTTTTTGTAGAGATGGAGTCTTGCCATGTAGCTCAGGCTAATCTCAAACTTCTGGCTTCCCAAAGTGCTGAGATTACAGGCATAAGTACTCACTTTTGATCTTTTGAGTACCATAAGTTCCAACTCTGTGTGTCCAAGAAAATCTTTATTATTTTCCCTCCTAAAGATACTCTTCCATAGAAAATATGCCTTCTTTCATCATGAAATTTTTAGCTTTAAGTTCCCCCCCACTTTTTTTTTTTTTTTATTCTGTCCTCAGAACCCTCAGTTATAGATTTGTAGTATTTTTCTGGTACGTCTTATTATCTGCATATTGTTACCCTAGTTCAAGCTTTTTTTTTTTTAATATAAATGTTTGTATTCTTAATTGGATTCCCTTGCTAAAGAACATTGTCAGAGGTCTTCAAGAAACACAGATCAGATTGTAATACTTTCTAGGTTAAAACCTTCAAAAACTTCTTAGTATTTATAAAGAGTTATCTTGAACTCCTTCATCTCATCTTCAGGGTCTTTTGATATTAATATGGTTTCAACTTTTCTTTGTTTCCCTTTCTTAAATCTTTTTTCTCTCACCCTCTTTGTACTTCTTTCCTTCTGAGCCTTTTGTTATTTTGTGTCCACCACATGACCATTTCCCTGTTTTGACATTTCCAAATCTCCTCCTTCAAAAATTGTAGTCCCAGCTGCTTGGGAGGCTGAGGCAAGAGAATTGTGTAAGCCCAAGAGCTGGAGGTTGCTGTGAGTCGTGTGATGTCATGGCACTCTACAAGGGGGGGATAAAGTGAGACTCTATCTCTGCCAAAAAAAAAAAAAAAAATTTTTTTTTTGGCTTTTAGATTTGCCTTCCAGATGGAAGTAATCTTTTCTTCCTGGGAACTCCCAAAGGTTTTTTTCTGTTTCTTTGTTATTTCACTTAGTATCCTGTCCATTGGATTGTGGTTATTTATGTGCACATTACTGGTTGTTACTGGTTTAGTTCTTTAAACTGTGGATTCATGTTTCACTCCTTTCTGTTTCCTGTGCATGTTATCTGGTACACAGTTCATTCTTAAGCCATATGTCTTAGTGAACAATATATATAAAGGACAGTTTTGTTTTGGGGGTATTTTTTCATTGAAGAAAAGGAATGAACATTTTAGGATACTTTGTATTATATATGCTAAAGACAAAAAGGATCACATACTCTGTAAGGATTTAAAATATACTTGGAAGTAATTTCACTAAAAAGTAAGAAGTAGTTAGATATGTAGATGAGACCTTAGATCATCGATGCTAACCATTGTCTGATGAAACCGAACTTCTAATAAGGATAGATAATATGTTTAATTATTTAAAGTTAATTATATAAGACTTAAAGCAGAAATATTTTGGTTTTAAGTATTTGTACAATATGCAGCATACATTTTATTTTATGGACTCTTGTTTATTGGCATTCTTCTTAAATGGTTATCTTTTGCACTTTTTTGTTGCTTTTTTTTTTAAGTTCTCTGTTTTTTTTTCTGGCAAAACTTACATTTAGAAACTGTTTTGCTTTGCAGGTATCCTGGTCAGATATAGGAGGACTGGAAAATGTCAAACTGAAATTGAAACAGGCTATTGAATGGCCCTTGAAACATCCGGAGTCTTTCATCCGAATGGGTATTCAGCCACCTAAAGGAGTTCTTCTTTATGGGCCACCTGGATGCTCTAAGACAATGATAGCAAAGGCTTTGGCCAATGAGAGCGGACTGAATTTTCTAGCTATAAAGGTATGGTGCTAAATTTTCCCATGGCTACTCTTTCTCCTGGCTTCCTTCCACCCCATCCTCTCACCCTTAGGAAAACATATAAGGACATCGTAAGAAACAGCTGATTTTTTTTTCTTTGAGGTTGATGGCAATATAATATAGGGAGAAAAGAGATAAGAAATAATGCATGTAATCAACAAAGCATGGAAGACAATGAGAAGACTGTTTTATTAGTTCACTTCTTAATAATTTTTACACACATGTGTAGCAGAAAACAGTTGTGTTTTGTTTTTATGTCTTATAATTATACTAAAGACATCTGTTTAACCAAGATATAATTATAACTATGACAGTGAATTCAATATTTACATACTTAGAATTTTCAAATACATCAAGACACTCTTTATGACAAACTAAATTCTTTAAAAATGCTTTTCCAGTAAGAGAATATATGTGCATTGTTTTTATTCTGAACTACACACAACATTTTATTTATTTATTGCTCTATTTGTTGTTATTTGGGATAAATAATCTTATTTGATATTTAAGTTTTTAAATTTCCTCTAGGACCAGATATTAATTTTGTTGTTAATTTTTATGTCACATGATATATTTAATTACTAAATATACATACATATATAACCAAATTAATTTTCTATCTTAGAACATTGAAATCATTGGCAGTAAGAAAGTATAAAACTTATTCCAGAGGAGTTTGTCTGCTTTTGGCCTACTTGCAATTTATATGGAATCATATTGTGATTAATGTGTTTAAGCTGTTCTTAAAGAATCAGTGTCCTACATTTTTGTCTTAAAGAATCAGTGTCTTACCTTTTTGATTATCTTTTCTAATGGGACTATTGGTGATTAAAAATATGGGAGAGGACCATTTCCACCATAAGCAGTTATGGCAGATCATAACTACAATTTAAGGATGCAGTTTTAAACATTGGAGTTTAAAAGAGCTTTTGAAATTTCCAAAGACATCTGAATTTCTCTCTTTGGCCCTTGTCTTCTTATCATGTGGTAATGGACATGGCTGGTAACTAGCATTTCCTATTGTTTTTAGTGTTATCTCCATTTTTCTATTCTTACCATTCATAGTCTACAATTTTATATTCTAATATTAGGATTTTTCCTGTCTACTAGAAATGTGAAACTTACTTGATAAAGACCTACCTCACAGTTATTTAGACTTGAAATTCAAGGAATAGCACACTTTCTTAGAAACCAGTATCTCTTTTTGTGATCCAGGGTAAATAGTTACAGATGCTACAAAAACCACTTTGTATACTATCCTAGGATTACTTGGGAATATATTAATTATCCTTTTTAAATATAAAACCTTCCATAATTTTAGACAATTTCACTTTTAGTCTTTTTTCCCTATGAGAATATGCTAAATGGTTCTTTGAAAAGTTTAACTTAGACACTACTCATGTAAAATAACTAGCTATATGTTCATTTATTTGAGCTTTTTCATTAAGTTTTTTTTTTTTTTTTTTTTTTAGATAAAGCCTCAAGCTGTTGCCCTGGGTAGAGTGTGGTGGCATCACAGCTCACAGTAACCTCCAACTCCTGGGCTTAAGCGATTCTCTTGCCTTAGCCTCCCAAGTAGCTGGGACTACAGGCGCCCACCACAACACCCAGCCATTTTTTGGTTGTAGTTGTCATTGTTGTTTGGTGAGCCCAGGCTGGATTCGAACATGCCAGCTCAGGTGTATGTGACTGGCTCCTTAGCTGCATGAACCACAGGTGCTGATCCTTTCATTAAGTTTTTAATTCCTTTAGACCAGACACAGAAAAGATAAGTGATGTTGGGCGGCTCCTGTGACTCAAAGGAGCAGGGCGTCGGCCCCATATGCTGGAGGTGGTGGGTTCAAACCCAGCCCCAGCCAAAAAAAAACTGCAAAAAAAAAAGAAATTATCTTAATTGAGTGTATAACTCAGAGATTTTTGTATATCCTAGTTACTTTTATTTAATGTGAATTTTTATTTACTATAGGTTGACAGTATTCAATTTTTGAATCTGAATGGGGATATACATACTTAATGAGCAACGAGTGTTCATTTTTCAGGTTAAGTATCTTTTTATCCTGAATTCTTAGGACCAGATCTAGGAATTTAAGATTTTGGAATGGTTACGTGGTACCTTGGGGGTGAGGATCTCTAATCTGAAAATTTGAAAGCCAGAATGCTGCAGTGAGCATTTCCTTTCAGTGTCATGTTGGCACTCAAAATATTTCAAATTTTGAATCATTTCAAATATCAGTATTCAGATTAAGGATGCTCAACCTGTATATTCTTTTAACTTGCTTACTTGTTTAAAAATTTTCAAAATAAAAGTTGGGGACATGAAAAAATTATTTGCTTTCTCCCGGTATTTTCATTGGTCTTTTCATTTGGTCTTGTTAATGTTTGTGAGGAGTGTTACATCATTCAGCTTATGTATGAGAAAATGAAGTCAAAGAAGTGAGGAATTCACATTCTATTCTATTGAGTTTTAACTTGCTATACAGAAAAAGTTGCCTTTTTGTTTCAGCATACATATTAGGTTTTTAAGGAATTTAAGTTTTATAATTTAATTTGAACTTTTGAAATAATAAGTCTTATGTATTTTGGGGTTTTTTTGGGGGGGGTTGTCTTACATATTTTGAAAGTGATCCAAAAAAAGTAGGCATACATTGAAATTTTCTAGCCAGTTGGGAAGCACAAGTATTTTAGATATATTGACAATCTTTTAACAGTGGTAGGTAGTTACCTTTAATCCCAAAGCTAATCTACAGTGCTTTACTGGTCTTCTTGAATGCTTATAAGCTCTGTCTAACCATGAGAAAAATCTTAGGCCAAACTAAAGTGAAAGACATTCTGTAGGATATCTGACTAGGTGGTACTCCTCAAAACCGTGAAGGTTATCAAAAACAAAGTCTTAGAAACTGCCAAAAACAAGAAGAAACCACTGGGCACAGTGGCTCACACCTATAATCCTAGCACTCTGGGAGGGCGAGGCAGGGATGGCCTGAGCTCGGTGGTTTGAGACCAGCCTGAGCAAGAGTGAGACCACGTCTCTAAAAAAATAAAAAAAAAATAGCTGGGCGTTGTGGCAGACACCTATAGTCACAGCTACTGGGGAGGCTGAGGGAAGAGAATCGCTTGAGCCCAAGAGTTTGAGGTTGCTGTGAGCTAGGACTCCACAGCACTCTAATGAAGGTGACAAAGTAAGACTTTCTTTAAAAAAAAGCAAGACGAGACAAAGAAACATAAGTAAATGTTGTATGATAGTATCCTGGATAGGATTCTAGAATAAAAAGAGGAGGACAGTAGGTAAGGAAACTAAGGAAATTTGAACATCTGTAGATTTTAGTTAATATATCAATGGTGGTTTATTAATTGTAACAAGTACCATGCTAATGGAAGAAGTTAATAATAGGGGAAAACGTGCAGGTGTGGGTTGGATGGCTAGTTATATAGAAGCTCTCTGTGCTATCTGTTGAATTTTTCTATAAATCTCACTAAAACAAAATCTGTAAAAAGTTTTGAGATTAGAATCATAGATCTGGGCATATTGTAGACATTCAGTGAAGTAATTTATTTCAAAAAGGTCAGCTGTGAGTTCTGTACTGTAATGAATAGGATGAATAGAGTACAGAAAAGAAATCTTGAAGATTGTAGGTCCTATGGGTGTGAGCCCTGGAGGACACCTCCCCTATTCATTATCCTCCTTTCTATGATGATAGTGAAAAGTTACTGAGAGAAGAAGCTTGAGGGGGACCTGGATTTGGTCCTGCCTCAAGCTTGCCTTTTTCACTGTACTTCTAAGTTGAAACCTATAAAGGTGTATGTTAGTTCTGGCCCCAAACCCAGACCCCAACACTATAAAGAACTCTTTCTCTTAGTGTTTTGGTTATTTTTTTCTTTCACCTTGGGTGCAGCTTCTAACTTAGGGTCTTACCAGGAACTACGTCCAGTTTTATGCCTTTTGTGGATCCTAAGCCTTCTATGGGTTTGTTACCACTTGAGCTCATCTAGAGTCTGAAAACTTCCGAGTTTCTATTTAATTTTAATTTCCTTTAAGGTTTTGTTTTGTTTCAACTTTAAAATTTACCTTTGTTTCTCCAAATAGAGTTGTATTACATGCATTTTTGTGAATTTGTAGTTATCAGCATCAATATTAAATACATCTATAGTTTTGTCCTTGTTTGGCTATTAGGGAATAACTAGTACTAACCTGTAATTCTTGGGACAAAAGCAATAGTTAATTTTCCTTTGTCAGTTTTACGAATTTATGTAGAAGTTAGATCAGATTTACTTAAATTTGTTATTGTTTGTACAGCGTGCAAACTACAGTGTTAAAGTTGGAGCATCATTTTTTTTTTTTTAAATAACATCTTTATTCAGATACAATTCACACACACCACAATTCACCCATTTAAAGTATACAGTTCAAGACTATACTTTCAGGGATCATTTGTATAGTTTGTTCATTTCTTACAAGAATTGTTTCCCTGAATGTGTAGAAGAGAGAGAGAGTGAAAGTGAGAGAGAGAGGAAAGAAAGGGATGAAAGAAAGAAAAGAAAGGAGAGAGAGACGTGGGCATCATATGTTAAGGCTGTTTATGTTAATTATTTTTTCAAGTTGGGCTTATATCAGTTGATACAACTGATATTTTAAAAAGATGTCTTGACATAAAAATATTCCAGAAATAACATTTAGCTAAAAGCAAAACAATTCTAAAAGAAGTACACTAACAAAACCTTTACTATTTGGAATATAAGAAGACTTAGATTTAGAAAGAGAAGAATGCTTTTAGATTTATAAGAAGTCTAATAGAAAATGATTTTGTTTTAAATTTTTTATTCAGATGTATTAGCTGATGGAGAGATGACTGGTTATTTTTTACATCTTTACATCTTGTAAGTTCTGAAGAGACATGCCGTTTTTGTTTTCTAAATGAATGAAGGGTCAGGAAGGTTTATATTCTACTTTTTGAGAGGAACAACTTGAATTCTGTTCTCTTCCTTGCCAGTTCCTCTCACATTTCAGGTTTTTTATTTGGCCACAGCATTTCTTGCCTACTACTTAATGTGTATTTTCAAACTTTTTGAAGTGTTTTCCCAGAATGGCCTTCTGTATGTGCTGATGCTGTACTTAGTAATTTTCAAGATTATTTACTTACATTACATATACATAATTCCATCTCATGTGAGTTTGAGTTTTTATGAACATATTCCGTAACATTTAACCATAGTTAACACTTAGGTTAACTTGTCTTCCCCAGACATTTTAGAACATATAAAAACTTGATTTGAATTGTAATAGCCAAAAGCACCAGGCAGGTGTCAGACACATTTAAAAAGCCCTTGGGAAGACTGAAGAAAACTTAGTAGTTATTAAAGGGGCAGAATTGTAAGAACATGAGGTGTAAATATTATACTTGAATTTGTGAGTGATACGATGTAAAATAATGAAACAGTAAAAGATAAATCAGGATTAGTTCTCACCAGATAAATAGAACAGCTGGACAAATATTTTCCTATGTATTTATAATATTTTTGTTGTTTCGTAAACTTGAACACTCGAAATCTTGGCCATGGAACGTTAAAAATAACACTTCCAAAATAAGTCAACTCATGGTACTTAACTTATTAATGGAAGTTTTTCTTGATCACTCTTATCAGTGAAGCACATGCTTTCTTTGAGGTAAAATGTAACAGATTGAACATACCAAATTATTTGGTAATTAAATTAGAAAAGAACAATTTTATCTAGTCTTATTTTCAAGTTAACCTATGCTAGCATCTATTTAGAAGGAATGAAACTTCACCCTTCCTACTTGATCTGCTGACCACAAGTACCTTTGAATTTAAATTAGTAGTACTTTGTAAAATCTTAAGGGGACTTTTTTTTAAAGGCTTTGAAGAAAAGAGAAGACATAATTTTTAGAAGGAGAACTCATCTGAAAACCAAGATCTGATATTCTTATCATCATTTTTGCCTTTTAACTTGATCTACGTCTTTTGGTTGTATTACTCAACTTTGCCTCAGATTTTAAGTGAGGTAGTTTATACTAAATGACTCCTAAGGCTCTCCCCTCTCCTTTTTCTTCTGAAACAGAGTCTGCTGTGTCACCTGGGCTAGAGTGCAGCGGCATCTTCATAGCTCATTGTAACCTCAAACCCCTGTGCTCAGTTGACCCTCCCTCAGCCTCCCAGGTAGCTGGGACAACAGCTCTACAATTGAAATCTCTACAATTGAAAGGGTCAGCAAACACAGTCTTGAGACAAAATCTAGCCTGCCCCCTATATTGCTTTGGCCTCCCCCAGCTAAGAATAAATTTTATAATTTTAAGGGGATGTTTAAAATAAAAAGAATATGTGACAGAAGCTGTATGTGGCCTCTAGAGCCTGAAATACTATTTAGTCCTTTACATTTCATATTCTCCATTCCACAATACCTGGGAAAATGCGTTCATGTTTATTTACCTCAATGATGGCTTAGAGTGTACATTTTGTGTCCCTGTTATATAGTCTAACTTGTGTCTAAAAATAAGCTTATAAGATTGATTTATATTATATTTTTGCTATTTCTTCAGTCCTTAAAAAATGAGAGCATTGTACATCAACATAACTAATGCTGTAATGTCTTTAAGTTAAATCTACTTGGGGGCTATTATTATTTAGGAAATTGAGGTAATTAAATTATTGGTGGTAAAATTGAAGTTATGATTGCTTGTACAGACGATTGCTATATTAATTATCAATAATATTTATTCATTGAAAGCACTATGCCAAGTAAGTTTTTATTTACTTACAGATATTTAATAACTTTGTTTACTTAATGTATTCACTGGTTGTTGGAAGATTTTAGTGAAAGATGCAAAAGTATATTAAATAATAGTTTTTAAAAAAGTTATAATTCTTTTCACGTATCTTTCCCCTAATTAGCTTCAAATATTAAACTATATATAATTACTCCTAAATAGTTTTTTTAAAAGATTAATCATCTTGGATTAATTTTTAAAAATCAGGCAAAAAGATAAAAACACCTTTGTCATTACTTAAGGTTTCCTATGTTGATGCTGTTAGATACCTCATCCTAGTGGAACATGATGGATAGAAGCATCCTTGGGGTAGACAGATTTTGTTAACCTGAACATTGATATTTTCTCTCTGTGTTTTAATTTCCTCTTTACTTTTTTATCCTGATTGCCATATGTTCTAACTTACTCATTTGTTATTGTAGTATCACGTTTAAATAATTTGGAAGCAGCCATTGTAGAGGTAGTTGTCTTTGTAACAGAATGCCGTAGACTGAGTGGTTTAAACAACAGAAACTTGTTTCTCAGGTTCTATGCTAGGAATTCCAAGATGTAAGTGGTGGAAGATGTGGTGTTTGGTGGAGACTTGCCTTTTGATTTTGAGGTGGCCATCTTACAGGCTCACTGTGGTGGAGAGTAGTCCACCCCTAAAGAACTGAGGATCTTGGGAATTTAACCATGTAAATGTACTTTATTTTTCACTGTGAATTGAAGAAAAATGGGTTTCTTTTAAAGATTTTTTTAAGATTAGGAAACAAAAAAGAAAGTGAGAAGGAGCCAAATTAGGACTGTAAGGTGGATAGATAATGATTTCCCACTATAACTTTTGAAAAATTGCCCTGATTTGAGGAGAAGAATGAGTAGGACCATTGTTGTGGTGGAAGACAACGCTCTGGTGACTTTCCTGGGTGTTTTCTCTGATAAACATTCCCTTAATAAAAAGATGTTAACATTCTTTGGCTCCTAGAAAGTCAACAAGTAAAATTCTTTGAGAATCACCCCAAACTTGCCATAATCTTTAGTTTTAACCACTCTGCATTTTCTTTGAACTACTTCTACCTCTTGATAGCCATTGCCTTGATTATGCTTAGTTTTCAGGATTGTACTGGTAATGCTGTGTTTCATATAGTGTTAAAGTTCTTTGAAGACATGCTTCAGGATCTTGATGTTGCTTGTTTAAAACTTTAATTGAAAGCTCTGCTCTTGTTTACAGCTGATTTTGGCACAACAACTTTGGTACAACTTTTGGTACTTGTCAAGTGGAAAGTTTGCCCAACTTTAACTTTTTCAGTCAGAATTATGTAAGCTGAACTAATTGAGGTGTCTTTAGTTTCACTATTGTTTGTGCTATTAATAGATGACCCTCTTAAGTTAAGGTGCAAACAAGATTTAATTTTCCCTCATAAATTTATGTGGATAATCTACTACTTCTGTCTTCATCTTTAACATTGTCTCATCCTTTGTTAAAATGAGTTTGCCATTTTTAAATTTCCGATGGAGCATTGTCCTCATTAACTTTTTGTAAAGCATCAATGATTCAAACATTCTTTCACCCACACTTCATCCTAAATTTGGTATTTGTTCTTCAATTTCAGCAGAATTCATGTTCTGATAGGGGCTCTTTTCAAACTGGTATCTTACCCTTAGTGTGTCAAACTAAATCTTGTTCAGACAGTGATGTAACAAGTTAGTATGAGTTCATTTTGATGGAAAAATGTTTTTAAATCTATGCATAGTTTTTTTCATAATGCACATTTTCCATGAACATTTTGAAGACCTCTTGTAGATTGACCTCTTGTTGTGATGCTTTCTTTCTTTTTTTTGGTTTTTGTTTGCATGGAATATCATTTTTTATCCCTTCACTTTTAGTCTGTGTTCGTCTTTATCTGTGAAGTATGCTTCTTATAAGCAGCATATAGTTGACTCTCATTTTTTATTCCATTTAGCCTATCTTTTAATTAAAGAATGTAGTCTATATTCAGTGTTATTGATCAGTGTTATTGATAGGTAAGGCCTTACTATTGCCATTTTTTTTAACCTTTCTGGTTGTTTTGTAACTCTTTCTTACCGTCTTCATGGTTAAGTGATTTTCTTTGGCAGTATGTTTTAATTCTTTGCTTTTTATTTTTAATGTATTTATTACAGGTTTTTGCTTTGTGGTTACTGTGAGGCTTTTGTTGTAGCTATTTTTAATAGTTTTGGCTTTTATTCTCACTAAAGATGTAAATAGTTTAAATGCTGTAATTACAATATTAATATAACAATCACGTTAACATTCTTTTGA
This sequence comes from Nycticebus coucang, assembly GCF_027406575.1. Classification (NCBI taxonomy): domain Eukaryota; kingdom Metazoa; phylum Chordata; class Mammalia; order Primates; family Lorisidae; genus Nycticebus; species Nycticebus coucang. The sequence goes on from NC_069780.1 coordinate 49,215,574, forward strand.
TTGAAGAGCTCCCTTTAGCATTTGTTGTAGGACAAGTCTGTTACTGAAACTTTTTCTTAGCTTTTGTTTGTCTCGGAAAGCTTTATCTCTTCTTCATTCGTAAAGGATAACTTTGTTGGGGATAGTATTCTTCAATGGCAATTTTCTTTTTCTTTCAGCACTTTGAATATATGGTCCCACTCCCTCCTGGACTGTAATGTTTTTTTCTGAGAATTGTGCTTCTGTGTGTTATTTGGTATCTCTTATATGTTATTTGCTACTTTTCTCTTGCTACTTTCAGGGTTCTCTTCCTCTTTGACTGTTTTGTGAAAATCCTGGAACAGTATAGAGAAACTGGCCTCTAAACTGAGAGGGAACCGAGTGAGCAAAGAATGGCTTGAACAAGATCAGCTTGAAGAGTTACATGAGTTTATTATAGTTGCTTACAAGGATGCTTATTCCTGTGCAGCACAGCAATTTCTTCACTGGAGCTTCATGCAAAATTGACCTTTGCCTGCCCTGCAGTGTTGCCTTAAATTATGTCTTCCTAAAGAGTCATACAAAGTTTTTAGTTGTATCTTTGCTTGTTCACAGTAAAAGCTGTCATACAGCCACAGTACCATTGTCATATGCTGTCATGAAACTCATGTTAATGTATTATAGTTTTTCATTAGGTGGAGATTTTAGTATTAATATTAATACTAAAATTTAATACTAAAATTTAGCTAATATTACAGTTAGCTAAAGTGCACTATAGAACCTTCAGAAGGGGGAAATAAATAACCTCCAGAGAATCTACAAAGCAGTCAGGGTCTATCCGAGTGACTATTTCAAGGCAAGAAAGTGCTGGGGCACCCAAGAAAATTTCCCAGGCCCGGTTGTTGTTTTGGTAACTGTCTAGTTTACTTTGTAACAATTTTGCTGAATACTCCAGGCTGGCACAGCACTGTTTCTGCTATGTAGTGAGGATCCTATATTTTCCCCTCATTGACCTTTATTAGTTTTATTATAATATGTATTGGTTTATTCTTATTTGGATTGAATAGGACAACCTTTGACCTTCCTATACTTGGATATTTCTATCTTTCTCCAGATTTGGAAAGTTTTCTGTTGTTTCTCTGAATGAACTTCCTACCCTTTTTGGTAAATTCCCTCTTTAACTCCAATAATTTGAATATTTGTTCTTTTGGCTGTTTGTCTATAGAGTCCTAAGCATCATTCATTCCTTTTTATTCTTTTTTTTCTTATTTGTGTGTCTTCAAATAGTCTTTGAGCTCACTGATTCTTCTGTTTGTTCAGTTATGTTGTTGATGCTCTCCATTCCATTTTATACATTATGTATCAATTTTTCAGCTCTAGCTTTTCTGTTTGCTTCTTTATTATTTCAATTTTTCTGTTTAATTTCCTTGATAAATTTCTGAATTGATTCTCTACTTGATTTTCATTGAGTTTTCTTAAAACAACTAGTTTTAATTCTTTATCTGAGAGATCACAGTTACCCATCGTTTTAGTGTTGGTCACTAATACCTCATTTTGTCTGTTTGTTGAGGTCATATTTCCCTGAATATTCTTTTTTTTTTTTTTTGGCCCGGGCTGGGTTTGAACCTGATACCTCTGGCATATGGGGCCAGTGCCCTACTCCTTTGAGCCACAGGCACTGCCCATTCCCTGAATATTCTTGATGCTTGTGGAAGTGTGACAAGTACACTTTGAGGGATCAGGTATTTATTTTAGTCTTTGTAGTCTTTATAGTTTAGCTTTGTTTGTGTCTGTCATTCTTCAGTGGATTTCCCAGGGATTCAAAGCCAACTGACTGCCGTGTTTCCAGAGACTGTGACCACTGAGCAAACTCAGCATATGAAGATACTCTAAGCCCGAGTTTAATGCAGCTTTTTGGTTCAAATGGACCTGGGAAGGCCCTAGGGCAGTGGTTCTCAACCTTCCTAATGCCATGGCCCTTTTATAATAGAGTTCTTGTGGATCACGACCCACAGGTTGAGAACCACTGCCCTAGGGGCTGTGGAAACACTGGCCAGGGATCTGAGTGCAGAAGACTGTCCAAGTGGCTCAGATGAGTATGCCTTTTATTTTTAGCACATCTCTGCACAAGAGGAGCTGAAATTGAGACTGAGCTGCTTTGAGGTCTGCTGCGGAAAGGAAGCTAGTGGGCTTGTCTGATTTGCCTTGAGTTGCTCAGAGGGGCATGTGCTCTCAGCATCCCTGTATAGACAAAATAGTTCTTTTTTACTGCAGTGGGAGGGCTGGACCTAAGAATAGATCTGCTGTTCAACAGAGGCTAGAGAGCCTGGTTTCAGCTTAAATGCAGTGCCTGCTTTCCAGGAGGATGCTGCACAAATGGGATAGTTCCTCTACTTGAGCTGGAGAGGCTGTTGCTGAGGCTGACCCCCTCAGACTATGCTGTGACATGGAGGCTAGAGAACCCATCTCATTGGCATGCATCTGATAGGCGGTCTCAGTACAGGTGGGGTAGTTTTCCAACTGTAGTAAGAGGTACCAGAGCTGAAATTGGGCCTATCTGGTTTCTGTTGTAGAAGGAGGTTGACAAGCCTGTTAGGAAGGCTCAAACTGGGGCTACTAGATATGGATGAGACTCCCTGTGTTAACCCGTTCTGTGTTGCGATAAAGGAAATATCTGAGGCTGGTTAATTTGTGAAGAAAAAAGCTTTATTTAGCTCACGGTTCTGCAGACAGTACAAGTGTGGTATCAGTAGTGCTCTTGGTGAGGGCTTTAGGGAGCTTTTAGTCAGGGTGGAAGGTGAAGTGGGAGTAGACATGTTTCATGGTGAAGGACGAAGCAAAAGAGGGAGGAGGTAGTACCAGCCTCCTTTAAACAACCAACTCTTATGTGAACTATTAATAATAAACTGGGAACTCACGTGTTATCATGGGGAAGATACCAAGCCATTCATGAGTAATCTCCCATCACCCAAACACCTCCCACCAGGCTTCCACCTCCAACATGGGATTTGGAGGGGCCAAATATTCAAACCATATCACTCTCTCTGGGTCCTTTACAAGCATCTCTGATCAGGGATCTCAATTGGGGAATCCTGGAGCTGTGCCACAGGCCAGCTCTCATGTTCACTTCTGAGACCAATGTAAGCATTTCAGCTGAAGCACTAATAACGTGCAATTCCTTCTGGATCTCTTGGCAGATGGTTTTGGTTGCAGGCTTAAGGCCAAATGTATCTGTTGCCAAGCCAAGCATGGAGGACTAGGCTGTTTCTGGGCTTGGACCCAGAAGCAGGCTCTGCAGGGCAGATCAGCCAACTGGGTGTTGGTCTACACTCTCAAAACAACACTTCCATGTCTTGCTCCATTGGGTTTTCACAAAATCCTACATGAATTCAGAGGCTCCTGTGGAGAGACTCTTGACTATGCATGGGTGCAGGCATCTTGTTGTTATTAGGAGAATATGAATGGATTACCTGCTATTCAGCCATCATGGTGACTTTGTTTTTTTATTTCAGGTTAATATGAGGGTACATATGATTAGGTTACATTGTTTGCATTTGTAAGGTAAAGTCTTGAGTTATAGTGGAGTCCTTGTGAACTATTTATTTGTGAGAATTGCTACACTGAATATATTGAGCACCCTTTTTTTCCTTGATAAATTAAATCATTATCGTGAACATCAAAAATAGTACTATCAAGTCAAATTTGAATTATTCTGGACCTCACTCTCTTTCACCTTCACAGGCTAGCGAGCCTGGTTTCAGCTTACGGGGTGCCTGCCTTCCAGGTACATCTTTGTACCTAAAACAAATTGAATTGATTTTTATCTTTTTGATAGTTTTTGTGGAATAAAAATATCTTCTCATTTCCATTGCACTGTTTTGCCTTAATCCTGTTCCTCATCATTTCTCACTTTCAGTGTTTTAATCATTTTATAACTGGTCTCTCTACTTCTGGCCCCATGTCCCTCCAAACCATCTTTTATTTTGTGGTCAGAATCATCTTTCAGTAAAATCCTTATTATCAGTTACCTTTCCTAAAACCCTTCCCATTGCTTACAGGGTAAAATCCAAACTTGTTTTGTTGAACACTCATCTTCCCACTTTAGCTTTACTGATTGCTGCAATCTCCCTTTCTTCTATCCTTCAACTGTACTAAATTCTTGTATCAGTTCTACTCAAGTGTGTTAGCTTTGTGTATAATTTAAAAGTCAGTGAACTGACTAATGACCGAGAGCTCTTCTACAGTTAAAGTGCATATGGGAGTATTTATTTTTGATCATCAGAAACCTTTTTGATTTCTTCTTAAATCTTAATGTATTTAATGTTTTTGAGCATATGGAATAAATAAACCAACGGAGGACTCACCTGAAATGTTACTTTCTCTAGGAATGAACACTCTTTGACTCAGGAGTTTCTGCTAAATGTTTCAATAGTAGCTGTACATAATTCTGTCAGGGTATTTGTCATACTGTATGCTAATTTGTCTTCTAATATGATATTTTAAGTGAAACTGAATACAGCCTATACCAATTTGTGGGATTGATTGACATTCTTCTAGGGTTTGCCTATATGTCTGAATCAGTCAGATTTTTAAAAATTGATGTCAGTTGTTTGGAAAATACTCAAGCCTATGTCCAGTAACATCCCCTCAATTGTCTGAACTGATGATCTGCATGGAACAGAATACGAATCTTGTGTGAAGTAAGTATGTGTGTGTGTATTGTGTTTGTGCATCTGCAAAGAGGAGAAAGCAGTGTACACACACACACACGTTCATGAGATTTGGGGTTGTATGGGGAACTGTCAACAGGGCTAAATACTGGAAGGAACAATTAGTACACTGAGGGAAGAGTCCCCATGGCTGAGTATTAAGGGAGAAATGTCACATCAGTCTCTGAAGGAAGTAGTTGTGGTTCTAGGGACAGTGTTCTTTTTTTTTTTTTTTAATATTCCATTCTTGGAGTGACTGTGCATCCTGAGAAAATAGGTATGTGGTAAAAAAGAAAGTCTGCCTTTTCTCTTAAAATACTATATATCTGATATTTGAGGTACTTGAGAAAGAAAAATGTTAAAAGTCAGAAATGTTAATGTCAAAACATGTGCATCTTTGAATCTGATAAGTAGACCAGATCAGAACCAGCCATTGGTTAGGCCTGGGAATGGATGTTAACTTTTTGTTGGTCTTCCAAATCAGGCTTTCTATCATTTGTGCCTAGTGCTATGCCTGACATATTATAAAAATACTGAGGGAGGTATACCGGATGTCTAAAGGTATTAAAATATTACATTTAGCCAAAGCCTTTCTTTTGTATTGTTGTGTAGTTTTTGGAACATAGAATGGCTTTACATTTTTGAGGCATAAACGACATCCAGTGAAAGTGAGCATGCTAAAGGAACTAATTTAATTAAAACAGATTTTTATTGCTTTTCTGTCTTTTGTATATTTTTTTCTCTTTCATTGAAAGAAATAAACACGGTTGCATTTATAAAGACACTGAATAGTTGTTTTCTTTTCACACAGGGGCCTGAGTTAATGAATAAATATGTTGGCGAATCTGAAAGAGCAGTTAGAGAGGTAAGAAGATTATGACTTAAGTGGCACTTTGCCTAGGAGAGCCATACTTATGTCCTATGTCATTGCCATTTTGTTCTGGGTAACAGACTTGGAAATTTCCAAATCCAAATTCTAGTGGTACGTATTTTTTTCAGGCCAATAGTATCTTATTATTTGAAAATACAGTTTTGACCACCTATGATACTTTTTTTTTTTTTTTTTGAGACAGTCTCACTTTGTCACCCTCAGTAGATGGTATCATAGCTCACAGCAACTTCAGAGGGCTCAAGCAATTCTCTTGCCTCAGCCTCCCAAGTAGCTGGGACTACAGGTGCCCACCACAGCACCCAGCTATTTTTAGAGACGGGGGTCTGGCTCTGGCTCTTGTTCAGACTAGTCTCGAACCCGTGAGCTTAGGCAATCCATCTACCTCAGCCTCCCATAGTGCTAGGATTACAGGTATGAGCCACTGCGCCTGGGCATGTAATATTTTGGTTTTATTTTTAAACATCATATTACAGCCTTTATTTTTTAAAAATCTACCAGCATTTCTGTTTTTTTTTTTTTTTTAATGATATGTCAGTATCTACAAAGGAGAACACTTAATCCCAGAATGGGATTTAGATCCTTTAAATGAGGTAACTATAAGCCTTTAAATTGAATAAGCTTAGCATATGATAATTTCACTATACTATTCTTATTTTTCTTGTTTTACATCTTCGACCTCTTGGTGATTAGAAAAAGCATCTTTCTCCATCTCTTAAGTTTTAAAGCCAGGACTTTAAAGCCAGTTGCCTAATGGCACTGCTTCATACAGAGGAACACACTCAGTGGGTAAATACATGCAGAGCCAAGGCAACTGGAGTCAGCAATTTGTCCACATCTTTCTTGAGAAAGTATTACGGTCCCTCAACAAGGACCCTATGTCCTCACAGCTGCTGAGTAAGGACAAGAACACACAAACAAGTATGGAAGGCATAGTCCTTATTTTTGAAGTACCAGTGAGGAGATTAAGGATTGGAATACTTTGTCGTAAGAAAAAAATTTAAATGGCTTTTTGTCATATTCTTTCCCCTTAAAATTGTAGATAATGGTAATCATATTAACTGCTGTCCTCAACCCCCGGGCTGCAGCCTGTTAGGAGCTTGGCATCAGAGCTCTGCCTATCCTCACCCACCTGCTCTTCCCCTCTAAAAAACTGTCTTCCATGAAACTAAGGAACCTGACACACAGCAGGAAGTGAGCAGTGGTGGTTCAGTGAAGATTCAGCGAAGCAGCTTTGTCTGTATTTACAGCCACCAGCCAACTGTTTCCCATAATTGGCATCACTGCCTGAGCTCTGCTCACATCCCACCCAACCTCTCATCCCTGAAAAATGTGTCTTATGTGAAACTGGTCCCTGGTGCCAAAGAAGTTGGGGACTTCTGGTAAAATATTAATTGATAATGACAGCATGAAAAAGGCAGTATTTTCTTTTGTAGTTTTATGGTCATACTACTTGTGAACAAAAATAGGGGTCTAGGTTATAAGACACATACAAATTTCTTGCTTATGCTGCCTTTTTCTAGTTCATTTCCACAGGCCTGCCATGGCTATTGGCCAGTCGCTGATGTTGGTAGTTTGGTTGACTTCTGCTGCTGCCAACCTATGCTCTTCCAACTTTTGACCATTTTCTTGTTGTGGCTTTACATCAACCATTGCTTTCCCATGTAGTATTCAAAGAAATAAGTAAGGCTTATGGCTTTTGGGTATATGGGTATTTTATATGCTAGTCTGAGGCTCATTTTACACATTTATGTTTTTCCTTTAAACATATGTTTATAATATTTAATAATGCCAATCATTTATTGATCTCTTACTATGTTCTAGGCATTGTGCCAGATGCTTTGTATTCTTTTATTATTCAGTTCTTAATCTTCTGAGATAGGCCATTTCCATTTTATAGATTGGAAATTAATGTTTAGAGAGGTAAAGTTACCTGCTCAAAGTCCACAGCTACTCTGTAGTGGAGGTGAGATTTTAATTGAGATTGTCTGATTGCTTAACTGAATTGCCTTCTTTTCACCTGTACAAATATGCATTAGTAGGCTTGTCTCTGTAAGCACTGTGGAAGAAGATATCTATTATATCTATTATAATATATATCTATTATAAAGTCTTGGGCATTATACCAAATAATTGGACTGGTTGACTTGTCTGTAATAGATTTGGTTCTCAGTACAATTTTCAAACTAAATGCAGCTACAAAATTTTCTGGAGTTTACTTATCTTTAGCTAATGTGTACTTTTCCCACCAGATCTTCCGAAAAGCAAGAGCAGTGGCTCCTTCCATTATTTTCTTTGATGAACTTGATGCCTTAGCAGTTGAAAGGGGCAGGTAAGAAATACTTAACAGCACTGCCAGTACATAATAATAATGAGTAAATTGCATTTCTTATGTAAATTTTACCTGTTAGTTCATTTAGCCTAAAAGAAAACATGTTTCAATTTGTGTAATTTTTTTCTTTTATAATCCATTAATTATTATATATAATCACTTCCTAAAACTTCTATATCTAACTAATAAAAACACATTGATGTCTGTTTGGGGAATTTGAGTTCATTTTTGTAGTTTATTATCAACAGATTTCTTAGTACTATCTATGAAAATTAAGGTTGTTATAAACATGTAATAATTAAAACTGAATAAAGATGGATTAACTATAGTTATTTCCTATAGTAGAACACAATTATAAGATCTTAATTCAGATTTTAGAATTCTTTGGAATAAACTGTTAAGATAGAATAGAATATAAATTAGTATTAAAAGTTTTGATACCAAATCCAAAGAAGATTATTTATGATGTCATTTCAAACTAATATGTGTATATGAGTATATGTATATCTCAGAATGGTTCATAGGCATATTATTTTGTTTCCCTTATTAATGCGTAGAAATCTTTTAAGTAATATATACTCCATGTACTTCATGTTGGATAATGTAATTTCATGTACTTTGTGCATAGCTTTTTGGGGGGGGTCAGAGAGGATTCATTGAGGTTACAGAGAACCAGGTTACACTGATTGCATTTGTTAGGTAAAGTCACTCTTATAGTTGTGTCCCATACCGAAGAGGTGTGTCACACCCTGTGACCCCCCACCCTTCTGCATAGCTTTTCTTAAATCAGGCCCCAGTTCTGTAGCTTCTGAGCTGTAGAGCCCAGCTGTGCATAGCTTCCTGATGTAATTATTGATTTAAAAATTTTTGGTGAATGCAACATTTAAGTTTCAATATTAAATGTAATAGGAAGCATGCTGCTATCTTTCTTCCTAAGTAGAGCTGTCTCATCAGAGTGTAAGTCGTCACTAGGAAACTATCATTAGGAGATGGAGTGCCCTACTTGCCACTTGTACTATTTCTGAGTTGAGATGATAATAAAGGGTTACGAATAGCTCAAGTTTACCTAACTACAAATGAAGTAAAAGAAGTTGGCTAAAGTATTGTGACGTGCCACATTTATGTGACATTGGAGACATCTGGTTTTGGAGCCTAAAAAGGAACAGGGTGGGATACACTGTTAAATATGAACCAGGCGGGAAGTCAGATATGTAGCGGAGTACTCATAAAATGCTTTTGAAATAAAATGCTGTGAAAAATCAGATAAGGTACTTTGTAAAAATATCCTATTTGTGTAGGGAATTTGGCTCAGTAGGAATTTGCAGACATATTAGAGATACTAATGATTTGTAGCTACTAGTTATCAGTTTTTCTAATATTCTTCATTATATTGAACTTTTTAGGGAACATCTGACTATCTCAGTAGCTTGTTCAAATTGAGAACATCATGTGTTGCTTAATGATGTTCTTATATTCTGAGAATTGCAGTCTTTAGGCAGTTTCCCCATTATGTGACCATCATAGGGTGTCCTTAACACAAACTTAGATGAACATCATAGAGCATATTGACACAAAACGAGATGGTATAGTCTACTACACTATGTATCTTATAGGCCAGTAGTCCCCAGCCTCTTTGGCACCAGGGACCAGTTTCATGGAAGACAATTTTTCCGTAGAGGGAGTGAGTGAGGGTGGAGGTGGAGCTCAGGAGGTGATGTAAGAAATGGGGAGTAGCTACAAATACAAATGAAACTTCTTGCTTGCACTGCTCACCTCCTGCTCTGGTGCAAGTTCCTAAGTTTCATGGAAGACAGTTTTTCCACAGACAGGGGCCGGGGGGAGGGAAGGTGGCACCCGGGCTATGATATGGCCTGGTTTCTGACAGGCTGCAAACCGGTCCTTGTCCAGGGGTTGGGGATTGCAGGTACAGCCTATTGCTATACTATGTGTTAAAGTCTATTGCTCCTGGGCTACTAAATCCTGTAGAACATGGTAATATAATGAATACTGTTGTAGGTAATTATAACACAATGATAAATATTGTGTATCAAAGCATGTCTAAATATAGAAAAGTTACAGGAAAATACAGTATTATAATCTTATGGACCCACCTTTGTTGAAATGGTCCCTTGTTCACCAAAACGTCATTATATGGGAGCATGACTACACAAATAAATGCTGTACTGTTTCCTTTGTATAGAAGAATTTCTGGTCACAATTTGTCAAGTTAATTAATATTCAAGAAAACAAAGATGAAGCACTGATGAACTCATGGAATACTGAGGGGTCCAAAGTAGAGAGTTTGGGTTGTACTTTATTTATGCTGAATCTTACATAGTTTGTTTTTAATTACTGTGTAAGAATCTCATAGAGGCAGGAGAATCGCGTAAGCCCAAGAGTTAGAGGTTGCTGTGAGCCGTGTGACGCCACGGCACTCTACCCGAGGGTGGTACAGTGAGACTCTGTCTCTACAACAACAACAAAAAAAAAAAAAAAAAAAAAAAAGAATCTCATAGAGTGACATTCTATTTTCAGTTTGGGTTTTTTTGTTTTTCCTAAATATGTGATGAACCAGTGTTGCCTAAGAGTAATTGTTTTATCTAATTAGATTGGTATTACTTAAAAACTAATATAAATGAAAGCTTCACATGTATTTTTGTTCTTTGGCAATTTGAATTGAATACAATTAATAGAAGTTTAAACAATAACTATGAAAAGGATATACCAGAAATATAAAATTCCTAAATTCTAAACCAGTTTCATGGATGGTTAAAATTAACATGCATAGAATAGGAAAACAGAAAACGTCCATAAACTAGGAGACATTTCCACATAAAATTCGGCTATGGAATATTCATTGATTTCATTTGCACAAAGCTGTTATTTGTTTTCTGTAATAATATTCAGATCAAATCCAAATAACTAGTCTCAAAATGACAATGCATAAAGAAGTTATGTTTCCAATCAGTATTTTAATTTTCAAGTTCAAAATGTTTAACAAATTGAACAAAGAATTATGATACATGCTAGTCTTTTCTGTCTTGTGCTTGTTAAATCAAACTATTTTGACTATTTAATGTTACTTAAAGAGAAGACATGGTAATTAATTATGAAACTGAGGATTGGAGCCATTTCTTAACCACCATTTTCACAATTGGAGCCAGCATATTGTAAATAGAGCATAGATACACTGTTTGCTTAGCCTTAGAGATCTATGTGCTTTCAAAAAGAGGTATATTTCATGCTTATAAAACTGTAAAATGACGATAATAACCAGTTTTCTTACTCTTCCCTGCCTCATTTAATGATATTTGGGACTTGAAATATATTTAAGCCTGATATTTATTTCTTCTATATTCCTCTTTAAATTATGGGTCCTTTGACTAAGGCCTTTTATCTCATTTTACAGTGTGAGTTAGAGGAAATGTACCATTCTCTTTGCATAGTGTTTTGACTGAAATTGAAAATGCTGCTAAGGGTAGCATATCCCTTTGGAAAATAGATAACATGATAGGGAGTGAGGCATTAGGTAGGGAGGTCAGATAAATTATGGTGGGATAATAATAATATTAGGTAGCATTCTTTTAGTGCTTATTATGTACTACAAACTGTTTTGGTGTTTCATAGGTAAAGAAAAACCTCACAAGAATGTCTCTACAAAGTAGGATGTTACACAGCTGGGAACTGGCCAACTGTGTCTTACCTCCTGGCTCACATAAATTTTTACCATTTTCAAGGTTGTGGTGGGGATGGAAAATCAAGTAGCAGTAGTTCGTCAGTCATCTTTGTCTTAGACAGCAGTCCTATCACCTGAAGTGCAGTGGTGTAGGGTTGGCCTCCTCTCCTCTGACTGAGGAAGTATTCACTAACCTAGAAATTCCTGGAACAACTTTGGTGCGTTCTAGCCAGTTACAGGATCCTGAATCATCCTCAGTACCTGGCATTGATTACTTAGTAGTACCAAATTTTAAGCAGGACTAGACAGATTGGAAATAAGGAATATAACTCTGAAACACAGGGTCTCTAGCCTAAGAGAAGCCTTCTTGTTTATTTTAATTAAGTTAATTACTTTCCAAATAATGTGACTCTGTTTGTTGGGACTCCTCACACTACAGTACAGCCTTTTGCTGTATTAACTCCTCATCTTCACAACCCAGGAGGTGTAGTTCCTGTTCTCGTCTCCTTTTTAGAGGTGAGAAAACTTGATATTAGATGCTTTAATATGCTCCTGAAGCTCATGATCACTAACAGCAGAGCTGAGATTTGAATTTAGGTGAATATGTATCTCCACAGCAGATTTTCTGAGCTGCTTTTGGATTACACCCCGTAGTCCAGCATTTCAGGTCTAAGCAGTTAACTAATCTTTTAAGCCGTGTTTATTGTACATTTACTCTGTGACTGATTAGTAATGACTCCGTCTAACTGGCTGTTAAGGCTCCTTTGAAAGCATTCATTCATTCACTCAGTAAATATTTGTTGAATGCTCATTGTGCAGTAGGCTTTGTTTTAGGGATGAAACACTGAAGAAGACCTGGGCAAGTTCCTTAACCTTCCCACGGCTTAGTTTCTTCATCTGTAAAATGAAGATAATAACAGTAACAAATTTTAAGTTGTTGGAACTAAATACATGTAAGGTGCTTCACATAATACCTGTCATTTAATAACTGCTTTATTCCTCTAGTATTTTTATAAGACACAATAATTTTAATAAAGATTAAAATACAGTAATTGAGGTCGAAATGAATGCGTACTCCAACAGAGCTTAAATACTAGTGGGGGAAACTGATTAAATAAAACATTTTGGAATTAAAAAAAAGTATTTTACAGTTGACAGATAATATGGTATTTTGTCAGTTTGAGATGCCATCAGTTTCAAGACACTGCATTATTTTATGTACCCACACTAAAGGAAAATGCCGAGAAAATGATGGTAAGAAATCACTAAATTCAGGGGACATTTTGATTTCACAAACTTAAAATATGAAAAAATAAATTTAATCTGAGAAAATAATTTTGTTATTTGGGAGAAAGAGAAATCGTCCTTTCTGTTTTGTAACACTAATTTTTTATGTAATAATGCCTTGGAAAATTATGTCTAGAAAATTAAAAAGGTGGTTAAATAAATACAGAGAAAAAATGAAAAAAGTTCAATGCTTACTTAAAAGCTGACTGATTGATATACTCTAAAAGTCGTAGAGAATCTATGGTATTAATAACTTCTTTCTTGTAAAGCTGTTTCTGTACTTAATAGCCCCAAATTGGCTTCCACTTAGAGCAGTTAGGGGAAAAAGTAAGAAGTTCTAAGCCAGTTTTCCTTGAAAATGAAGATTCCAGGCTTAGCAACTTTCTGGAAAGAGGCCAAGTTTTAAAATAACAATCAGGAAATGGGGTAGCCTGTATTGCAGCGTATTCTGATTTCAGTAAGTTCAGTGGATTCATGACACTAAGAACTAAGAGGAAATTTTTGTAAGTATTGTTTCTCTAAGTGACATTTTTCAGAAAGGTTATAAAGTTTTTAAATGTGATTTTTATGGTGGTTTTAAAAATTTCATAAAATCATAAAATTTTATAAATGGAATAGTTCTTTGAAGTCATCTAGGTACATAACTCCTTTGTGACCTGCATAAGACTAGAACCATGTCCTCTGATTTATTTGTTCTTGAATTGTACTTCTGCTACCTTACATATTAATACTATCAGGAGTTAGGGTAGAAAAAATATGTTTATTTCAGGGTAAAAATTCACATATATCTAAAAATTTTAAGAATTTTTTTTTTAAGGCACTCTAATAGTAATCACTTAGTGAATACTTTAAAGCACTGTCATTTTAATATCTATGTTTAAAGTTGCTAAATTCATTGCTTATTTTCTGGTGAACAGTTTTTCTCAATTTATACTTAACTGTCTCACATATAATAGAGTTTTCACATTGGTACACTTTAAATAAACAGAAATGCTAAGGAAAATAGCAAAAGAAGCAATGAAGAATGCATAACAGGTTTTTTTCTTTTCTGACCAACTTGCCATTTGGTAGGTTAACAGATATTTTTTTCTTATAATAGTTTTACAGCCATAGCAGAGTATTATGAATTTTTTTTCGTTCGTGTTTTATCTGTATCTTGTGACTAAGTACTACAGCATACTAAAGCCATAAGAAGAGTGAGTTTCATTAGAGGATGGCCATTTGCAACAGTTTACTAGGAATTAGAAATTACTTTTTGTTGTTTTCAGACAGAGCCTCTTACTGTGGCTATCTTGCCTTTAAAATGAAAATTTGCTTACATTTTACATGCACCATGCATAGGTAATATTCTTGCTCAAAGCAGCATTTGTTTGGCTAGCTATCTTTAGGTCTTTTGTGTGGGGGTTTCTTCCAAGTCATTATTGACTTATGGGAATGTGAGGAAGTAGATTTTAAGAAAACAAATTTAGATGCCTGCTATTTGGAACTCTTCGTTATTTTAAAAATGTAAACTAGAAAAAAAAAATAGGATGCTCATCTATACTTTAGAAACCATAAAAAGAGGTAGTAGGACATGGTATCAGAGGAGTGAAAAGGAAATGAATGTAAATTGTGAAATTTCTAGTATTGAGAAATAAAATGTGTGTAATCATTACCATAATGAAGCTTTTTTAAGATAGAGGTCTGCACATTTTTTCTGTAACAGGCCAGTTAGTAAATATTTTCATCTTTTTGGGCCATACGATCAAATGAATACAGTTATTCATTTCTGTTGCCAAAGTATGAAAGCAGTTATATGAAATGTGTAATCAAATGAAAAAACAGTTGTTGGCTAGATTTGGTTTATGGCTATAGTTTTCTGACCCTTGTTTTAAGATACCGTAATTCCTTGTTGGTCTATGGCACTATATGTCTTTTGAATAGGAATAATTTGGGAAAAGGGGCTTGATTTCTGAAGGGAAAAGAGAATATTTTAGGAAAGTCTGGCTTCAGTATTTTCTGTACCTGATCATTTTTCCTCCATTGTTGTGTTGCCTGCCTTTAGCAGATAATAAAGTTTTATGAAATTATTTCATTATGTTATGATTAAATATTTGGATTTAAACTTTTTCTTGGAGTTCATTTTGATTTACTAGGATGTCAGTTTTATGGTTTTTGTTTCCTACTGAAGCTTTGAAAAGTAGCCAAGAATATTTCTCAGCTCATAAAACATTTTCACTATGCTATTCTCCACCTAGCTCTCAATGATTTGTGGAAATAGAGAACAAAGGCAGTATGTGTAAGAAGAATCCAAAGACTTCCCTTCACCTAATCTTCAGCATTAATTACAGCTGCCATTTCCTCCTACAACAGCTAGCAAATTGGACAAGTTTGACTTCTATTTAGAAGTGCTAAATTGGGGGTGTCAGTCATAAGTTTCTAAACATGAATTTATTTTTATTTATTTATTTTTTTGAGTCAGAGTCTTACTATGTCATCTTCGGTAGAGTACTATGGCATCACAGCTCACAGCAACCTCAAATTCTTGGGCCTATAGCAATTCTCTTGCCTCAGCCTTCTAAGTAGCTAGGACTACAGGCGCCTGCCACAACACCCGGCTATTTTTTTTGTTGCAGTTGTCACTGTTGCTTTAGCTGGCCTGGGCTGGGTTCGAACCTGCCAGCCTCAGTGTAGGTGGCTGGCACCCTACCTAGTGAGCTACGGGTACCACTGAAACATGAATATTTTTATTAGAAATAATGACTTAAGCAGCTTCATTAAGTGCTACATAGAATCACAGAATTTTGAAACTACAAAGACTATATATCTAATTCAGCTCCCTCATTCATAGCTGCCAAAAAGAATGAAATTTTCAGGGGAGCAATAATGTTTTGAATCCTTTATCTCAGATGTCCAGCTCAGTGCCCAGTTAAGAACCACACATATTTTTTTAATAAGGGAATGGAGACTCAGAGAAACCAGAGAAACTCAGAGAAACTAAAATATTAACTCTCTTTTCCCTTTAGAGGTGCTCTCTTAGCTGGTTCACTGTGGTTTAGTGTCGTTTGACTAAATTTTAAAATTCGAGATTTTGAAAATTTTACTATGAGACTGTCTTACACAATTTTATCTCTTGCATTCGTGTTCATAGAAGCATCATTATCTTCATGGTAAAGAATCATTTGTAAGGTTGGAATAATTCACCTCTCAAAAGAATTCATGAAGTTGTGAGCAATGTTAAAAATATTTAATATTTAATAAGATTTTGAACACACTACAAGTGGGTCAGCCTCACAAAACTTTATCAGTTGTTCTAAGGATACAGAAATGATGTTCTTTTTAATGTGGCTAGTAGTAACAGTAATTAAAGGATGACAATAGTGAATATCGGCTCGGCACCTATAGCTCAGTGGCTAGGGTGCCAGCCACATACACTGGAGGTGGCGGGTTCGAATCCAGCCTGGGCTTGCCAAACAACAGTGACAGCTACAACCAAAAAATAGCCAGGTGTTGTTTCGGGCACCTGTAGTCCCAGCAACTTGGGAGGCTGAGGCAAGAGAATTGCTTAAGCCCAGGAGTTGGAGGTTTCTGTGAGCTGTGATACCACAGCGCTCTACCGAAGGTCACAACTTAAGACTCTGTCACAAAAAAATAAAAATAGTGAATATCATATTGTAGGCCAGTGAGAAAACATTTTGAAAAAGACTGCTGCCATCTATGATCATCACGTTACTGTCTGCCTAGAAGGCTATTCAATCACACTTACTTTATTGTAGGAAAATCTAATAGTCCTTTTTCCAGTAAGCAAGCACCTGTGAGCCTGTAATTATAAATGATGCTCTTGAATCTTCAGTGACAAATGCTGTGTAGAATTCTCCCTCTGAAAGCTGATTTCATTTGGAAGACATAAAAGACTAGGGTAGAAAAGACAAGTGAAGAGAACTTCTGGTATAGATCTAAGAAACCAAAGAGATGGGGATTTTCTTCTTGTGCTGTTTCCTGAGCCATGTGTTTCTGCATCTGAGCACATAATCTTATAGTATGCAGTTGAAAATATTTTGTCTGTTTAAGGGGAGTTTACTTTAAAATAAAATTTTTAATTATAACAATACCTGAAAAGTATAAAAATATCTGTATCTGGAAATTTTAGCAATTCAAAATAAATCATTTCTTGAGGACTCTGAGGAGCCAAGCAATTATTGCATTTGAACAGCTAATAAGCAGTTAAGATTAAAATGTTAAATACTCTAGTTGCCAACATATTAATAATTCCCTACTAATCTACTTATATCTATATATATATATGTTTGTTTGTTTGTTTTGTTTTGTTTTTGAGACAGAGTCTTACTCTGTTACCTTAGGTAGAATTTATGGCATCATAACTCACAGCAACCTCAAATCTGGGCTCAAGTCATCCTTTTACCTCAGCTTCCCAAGTAGCCAGGGCTATAGGCACCTACCACAATGCCCCAGCTAATTTTTCTAATTTTAGTAGAGATGGAGTCTCACACTTGCTCAGGCTGGTCTTGAATTGTTGAGCTCAAGTGACCCTTGCTCCTTGGCCTCCCTGAATGGTTGGGTTATAGGCATGAGCCATTGCACCCAGCCTTAATATATCTTGTAGAAACAAAATGTCTATTAAAAGCAAATTGTTCTGGACATGCCTAATTCTTATGAAGGACTTCAGAGGAGCAGTTCTGATTTTACTATTAGGTTGGTGGTTTTCATGGTAAAATTTAAGGAAGTTTGATGCTTTCTCCCATGTTATAAGTAAGGCTATGTAGGGAACTGGCAGTATTAATCTGGATGTATCTGTGCTATTCCTAGGATTTACCAGACATCACATTCATGCTTTATTTCAGTGAATATTTACATGCTGCATACCCATATTAGTTTAATATATTAAGATAATTTAAAAAGATCGTAGATGTCTATATTGGTAGTACTTACAATCATCATGCTCATAACTGTAACCTATTGACGTTTCTCTTGTGCTAAGTTTTGTGTTAGATCCTTTATATGTATTATATAATTTTGAGAAAGTATTAGTCCATTTGGGCTGATATAACAGAGTACCATAGTCAGGGTGGCTTAAAAAGAAAAAACAAATTTATTTCTCACAGTTCTGGAGGCTGTGAAGTCCCAGATAAAAGTGCTCACAGATAGCCTTTCTAGTGAGGGCCTGCGTCCTGGATAGACTGCTGTCTTTTCTCTTCATCCTCACATGGTAGAAGGGGGCAAGGAGCTCTCTGGGGCCTGTCTTCTAAGGGCACTAATCTTACTCATAAGCCTTCACACTCACGACCTACCTTCCTGGAGGCTTACCTTCAGATACTATCAAATTGAGAATTTGATTCCAAAATATGAATTTTGGAAAGACCCAAGGTGCATTCAGTCTGTAACAATATGGTATGCTACTTCCCATGTTTTAACTGAGAAAACTAAGGCTCAGAGACAGCGAACAAGTAAAGCTGGCATTTGAGCCCAAACTTAACCAAACATCAAAGTCCTTTCCAAAATTCAAAGCAGCCTTCTCAACAAGTATGAATCAATGAAGATCTTAATGGAATGATTTTTTTTAAACTTTATATTGTATAATGATTAATTATGATTACTACAGAATTTTTGTTTTCTCTTTTACTATTTCTATAGATCTTGTGATATTAGGAAAAGTAGTATATGTTTAAAGACATTTTCTCTGCTTCAGTTTCTAGATAGCTTACAAAATTTGAACTGGCATGTATTCATGTCTCTTATTATTTCCTTTATTGGATTAGGTACATGATATCAGTGTGTGGAGTTTCAGGATCAGGAAAAAATTTCCTTCAAAATACTGCTTTTGGCAGGATGTAAATTTAACTTTGAGTTTAAGAATCACTGGTTTCTCTTACCCTGTGTTTGACTCAAAACTATACAAATATAATGAGTATTGCCGGTGTTAGCTTGGAATTTTTACTTACAAATTATGGCAAAATGGAAAGATACAGACTTTTATGTCATTCTGTATGTTAGCAATTTATACAGAGCTTCAGTTATGCAGAGAGCCTGTAGTTTATTACAGCTTTATGACAGCTGATGAAGATAACTCACGATGTGTGTCTGGCTACGTTTTATAGGGCATATTATTAATCTAAAATAGGTTCGTTCTGAATGTTGGTTATAATCTCATAGCATAGTTTATCATGTAAATGATACACTAGAAAAATTCAAGGCATTATTGATTTCTGATATTCATCAAATGGTTTTTGCTTTAATTTTTTTAAAGTTTTATTTGTTTGTTCTTCATTGGTATATATTTCTTCAGAATAATTATTTCCTTTCATCTTTAGTAAATAAAGTGCTTTTTATTTTCCTTAATAGTACTGATTTAAAAGATCGCTGTGTTAGATATTTCTGCTTTACTCTGGCACATTGGTATACTTGGTTTACGAAATTCTTTATGATGGAAAGAATATAGGCATTGGAGTCAAGTAAATGTGTATTTAAACCCTGACCCTTTTACTTGCTATTTGTGGCACTCCTTGGTCCCACATATTTTAAACACTGGAAAAGACCATTTAAATTAATAAATCAACATTATAACATATATAACAACCTCATATGCATTTGATTAGTTTGAGTTAGAGGGCTACTGTTCCTTGGATACACAGACTTAAATTTTTGAACTTATAACATATATTGAGGTCTAAATACTGTTATTTAAAGATCCTTTTCACCTTATTATTAATTACATTATGACTGCTGTCACAGGTGCTAAGACACAGGTATGAGGTGTGGCCCCTATTATCTTCTTATTGCCCCAAGTGCATTTGATTGTATTTATGTGTTTAATACACTTAATGTGGTATTTAAATCTATACTTGTCCACTCAGATATTTATATTTCTCAATTCTCAGTAAGTTTAAGGAAATCCAAACTGTTACTAATGAGAATTATAGTTTTAGGTATTTTTTGTGATAACAAGGTTTTGTCCATTAGTAGGACATGTTGAGTTTACTTCTTCAAAATCTATGTTGAAGCATTTTTTGTGGACAAAGGAAATGTGATTAAATTAAAGGGTTATATGTTTAGTGCTGGCTTTTTCATTGATCTGGTATATAAATGAAAGGAAAAACATACATGTTTTCTTTCTTTATTCTCCAGAGATGAGGATTGTAGTGACTACCTACCTGCTGAAGTGTTTAAAAATTTTTTGTAATATTTAAATATATTAATAAATATCAGAAATATCCCATCTGTTATGAGGGTGTAGTGAGTTTTTTGTTTCACATGGATTTCAAGTTTCCTACAAGGAATGGATTTGTATCTTACTTAGTTTTTTGATTCACAATTTCTGTCAATATATATTTGCCATGTAGAATATAAGCATTGGTTAAGTTAAACAATTGTCTTCGTATTTGATGAGCTTTTTAGAACAATCTTATCTTTTGCTTTCCATTGTTTTTACTTTTTATTTTATCTTATTTATAATTATTATTATTTTTTTGAGATAGAGTCTCAGTATGTCGCCCTCAGTAGAGTAATTTGACATCACAGCTCACAGCAACCTCCAGTTCTTGGGCTTAGGCGATTCTCTTGCCTCAGCCTCTTGAGTAGCTGGGACTACAGGTGCCCACCACAACGCCTGGCTATTTTTTGTTGCAGTTTGACCGGGGCTGGGTTTGAACCCACCACCCTTGGTATTTGGGGCCAGCACCCTGCTCACTGAGCCACAGGCACTGCCCTCCATTGCTTTTATGTCTTGACATTTATGTAACATTTCAGTTTTGGAAAAGAAGTAACTTGAATATACAATAATATATTCTGTTGACCACCCAACAGACTGTAAAAATCTGGTCAACATATGGAGGTGATCAACCTAAGGAACTAGGCCTATTGTACTGACATACACATGTGGTGTATACGGTTCTACTGTAGTTAGTTTTTAGATATGATAATTCAATAAGTAATAAATTCTTAAACATTTGCTTTATATTTTGAAATAGAAATAATTTTCCTTGTCATAAATATAGAAACTTTAAAAAATAATATAGTACTTGGAGATAGTAATTAGATTTTTAAACTTGTATTTTAAAAAATCAGTTCTTCAGGTGCTGGGAATGTAGCCGACCGTGTCTTGGCTCAGCTCTTAACAGAAATGGATGGGATTGAACAGCTGAAGGATGTGACAATTTTGGCAGCTACCAACCGCCCAGACAGGATAGACAAGGTAGGAGAGAACGATTGTGAGCATTGTAAAATCAAGAGCTGGATCATTTGATTTTATCAGGTTGCTTTTTTTTGTCAAATTATTTTCTAATCAGTTTTTCATTTGGAGAATATCAAAGGATGTGGGAGCAGTTTCACCATACACTGAATAAACTTGTCTGAGACCACTGAGACGGAACACCCTTGCACACAAGTTATAAGAAGCAGGTTTAGTACTTACAGATAGGCAGCAAGAGACAATAGAAGCCTCTGATTCTTTGCAAGTCAGTCCCCCAAGGTTCAGGAAAGCTGCCCTGGGTAGATGGAGTCTTGACTGCATGTGCCCCCTTCACTGTAGCTGAGAGACTTTGGAAAGCAGCTGTTCTGGGGTAATGCAACTCACTGGGCTAATATGTCAGAGGACATCCTGTCTTGGTGGAGGACTGAACAGAGTCTGGTCTGTTTCAACCAGTTCCTTCCTATCTCAGGATACTGCAGTCCCAGCAGGTTCTGTAGTGATTACTGAGAGCCACAAAGAGGGAGAACTGGGTTGGTCCAAGACCACCCAGAAACCAGTCTTCCGAACGATTTTAAACTAAAGGAAATGAAGAGAATAAAGAAAAGCTTTTATTTATGTTTTTATTGCTTTTAATTCATTATTAATGAAACTTTCATAAGTCTTTAATATTCCCTCCCCCATATTGCATCATACTTTCAGTATCTTTCTCTAAAGAAATGAAGTTTTGAAATTCCTTTTTTATTTGTTTCAACTAATTTATTCTCTTGAAGTTTTCCATATTTCATTTATATTGAAGTAAATTTCTAGCTGTTTAGTACTAGTTACACTCAAATTATCATCAACATAACTTTCTAGAAGTCTTGTCCTAACCATTGCTTTCAAAGTACCTGAATAAAAGAAAAAGATGGATTCTATTTTCCTGCCAAGTTACTTAGGCTATGACATTAAATCAAGTAGTATAGGTATAAAATCAGTTATTCATACAATTGCTGCTACTTTCTTCCCAGGTCATAGTTAATAAAGAAGCTATTAAGTACTCCACTTATATGTAATAGATAATTTTTGTAAGGATTTAAATTGAGAGTAAAAATTTGTTCTCAGAGCATGAACCAAGGCAATAATGCTAACTTTTTTGTTGTTAGCATTGTTGCCTTATGTATATATGACCTTATGAGCTACTTCCTATACATGTATATAAATATTTTCAGTTTTAAAAATGTGATCTTAAAAAATAATATTTTTAAAGTCACGAATGAAGCTTTTGTGAGAAGAAGCTGTACTTCATTTAGGTCTTTTTCTATGTGATAAAGATTCTGGTTAAATTCAGTAGGAAAGCTTTGGACCTTAACAAATCATTTCTTTACTGATAATAGTATTTTATTAGAGGATGGGTGCGTTCTGAGTATTATATGATGGGAGTCAGTGTTGAGGCATTTCTAAAGTTTGGACAAAGGAAAGAACTATATTTTAACAAAGATTGTAGAAGTGCTGAAAGAGCCCTTACAGTTCACCTAATTACACCTCTTCCTTCACAAATAAAGATTCTGAATCCAGAAAAATCATCTTTCTCCTGCTAATAATTCATTGTATTCTTATGACTTTTGTTTCCTGGTTGCCCCATGGCTAATGAGCTATAAAATTTATTAGATTTCCTTTTTACCAAAGCTTAATCTAATAGTGGCCTTCTTGGGTTTCCTAATGTTGATTGTCCTTGTTGTTAGATACATTTCTTGGATTAGGATTTGAGGCCTACAACAAACGTATCTCCATTTTTATAAATCAAGCTGTATAACTTGACCTACTTAGCACTTGTATTTGTTTTTTCTTGGTGTAGTTAGCAGCTTTACTTACTAGTTCACATTTCTGTAAGTTAGAATACAGACACAGTATAACTGGTTTGTTTGCTTAGGGTCTAACTGAAGGGTGAAAACACGGTGTTAGCTGGATTGCATTGTTATTAGGAACTCAGGTTCTTCCAAACTCATATGGTTATATTGGAATTCACTTCCTTTTTAGTGTAGGCTGAGGACTCAAGACTAGATTTCCTTACTTGATGTCAGCTAGGGACCACTCTCGGCTTCTAGAAATAACCTGCATCCTTGCCACGTAGCACCCTCAACCTTCAAAGCCAGCAGTGGAGAATCTCCATTACATTTCATCCCTGTCACGTCTCAAATTTTCTTTGCTAGGAAAACTACAATCCCTTAGGCTTACCTGATCAAGTTAGGCTCATTGAGGAAATATCTTTCCATCTTAAAAGTCAGCTGATTTAGACTCATTTGTAAAAGCTTTACACAGTAGCACATAAGGTTAGCATTTGATTGAATAAGTGGGATAAGGTGGGTGTCCATCAGGGGATCCGCATTTTGGTGCTGCCTTAGAATTCTGCCAACAACGGTGTTCTTCAGCATCTTTCCACTACCCCTATCTGAATTCTTTTCTGGGCACTAAGAACAGTTTCTTTCTTTCTAACATATCCTTACCTGTCATATGATTGACTATAAATCAGCTCTTTTAAAATGTCCTTGCTCTGCAGAATCTGTTCCTTTTTTAGATGGCAGAATTTTTCTGCCAGATAAATTTTTCTTCAAATTATAATCTTCTTTAAAATAGAAAAGGATAGGGCGGCACCTGTGGCTCAAAGGAGTAGGGAGCTGTTCCCATATGCTGGAGGTAGTGGGTTCAAACCCAGCCCTGGCCAAAAAAAAATAATAATAATAAAATAGAAAAGGATAGGTCAATTTAAATTCCTTTTTTAAAGAATGCAATTTTTCATGTTTCTTATTATGTAATACATTGTAAGTCTGATATTCAATACTGTGGGATTGTTGACTTATTATCTGTTTTGCTTTTCCCTCATCAGACCTAAATCGAACCCCAATTGTTGCATTTCACAGTAAGGTATAATCTATTTTCACTGATACCTGATGCAATAGACCTTGAGAAATTTTTGACATAAACAAAAGATTGGAAATTATTCTTGGACCACTCTAGGTTTTGAACCAAATGAATTTTTTCAAGCTTATCTTAAAATTAGTCAAAACCCCAAGATAATGGTAGATGACTTTCATTTTCTTTAAATATGTACTTCAGCCTGCAAACATCTTGGATGTCTTGGTGAAAATGCCTAACCAATTTTGAGCATAACTTTCCAAAGGTTGGAGATTTCAGGGATGGAAGTGGTTTTTGTCTTTTACATTCAAGTTTGATGTTTTGTTGTTACGTGTTTCCTGTCTTCTAATAATACTAGCCTTTAGAAGGCAGATGCTATGTTCCATTAACAGCAACTCATAAGGGACAGTCTTCAATACCACAGAGTTTGAGAAATAAAAATATGGGGAATGACTTGCCAAAATTCTAGTCATATTTTTGATCCTTTAAAAAATATAACTTTGAATGCCCCAGTTGTAAAAACAGCTAATTTTCTCAAAATAGTGTCTTAAATGTCAATATTACTACAACCTGATACCTCTTGACTAATTCAACTTTGCTTCCAGAGGCTTCAGAGAAAAGTGCAGATTTATATCAGCATATACATAGTGTATGTGCTGGTACAACATATGTATGACATATATACATGTAAATATACATATGTTTATGTACATACATAAGTTTTATATACAAATGCACACATACTTTAATTACTTTTTGCAAAGTAGAAATCCAATATTTTTTAAACCACCTAACACTGGAGAAGCACATTTAAGATACTGAAAATGTTTGCTTATTAGATGCAAAGAATTATTTTCATTATGTTAGGGAGTGGCTGTCTTTAATTTAGTATTCAAATTTTTCAAAATTTATGATTTGCAGCAGATGAAATAAAATTATTGAAGCAAAACAAACTTGGTAAATATTTTTTTAAAGTATTTTTAAGCAGTGTAAAAATGGTTTCAAAGTAATAAAATTGAATGTTGTGCTTCAAGTATAGCTTTTGAATTTATTACACAGAACCAGTCTAAATATGCTATATATCAGTAGTCATGCAAAAAACAAACCCTGCTTTAAATATTTAGTGATAATTATGAAAAGTGATAATTATGAAAAAATAATTTTATAGTTAATCCATTTCTATTTCTGGTAGACTTCCCCGTTTATGTGAAACATGAATTTTTTTAACTATCGTTTTGTTACTGTATCAAAAGTCTGTCTTTTCAAGTTCTCAAAAGTTTGTTAAATAAAGCAAATGTTAAAGTTGTTAAATAAAGCAGGTATTTAGTAGTTCTGAAGAGCTACTACAGAGCATCATTTATATATTATTTAATACTACTATATAAAAAGTTTCCATACTTGTATGATTAGGACATGGTGTTCAAAATGTGCCATGACTGCGTGCGGCGGCTCATGCCTGTAATCCCAGCACTCTGGGAGGCTGAGGTGGGTGGATTGCCTGACTCACAAGTTCGAGATTAGCCAGAGCTAGAGCGAGACCCTGTCTCAAAAAAAAAAAAAAGAAGCTGGGTGTTGTGGCAGGCGCCTGTAGTCCCAGCTACTCAGGACGCTAAGGCAAGAGGATCACTTGAGCCTGAAAGTCTGAGGTTGCTGTGAGCTATGGCGTCATAGCACTCTACCAGGGGCGACAGAGTAAGACTCTGTCTCCTCCCCACCAAAAACGTGCCATGAATATGCTTGTAGAAGTAAAACAGTTTGAAGACCATTAAAACAACAATACACTGATGTGAAATGGATATAGTTTTCACCACCTTTGTTGTCCAGAGGAAACTGTAGTGAGAAGAGGTGACAAAGAGTTAAATTTCATGTGTTGATGCTAAAAGTTGGAGATTTAGTTAGGCAGAAACTAAGGGAAAAAAAGTATCCTGGTGTCTGTATATATACATTTAATATAAACATTTAACCTAATATATACATTTAACCTAATTTTGGCTACGTTTAATTAAGGCATTCGTTCTTTAAATTAGCTAGCATAGTTTACAATATTTTTGATTATTAAACCACAATCTCTGTGCTTATGACCTTTTGTTAGTATGTTAGAATAGGGACTGTCAGAGGGGTGAAATTGGTATCTTTTTGTTACCCATATGTTTTGCAGATTTATTGTCTTTTTTGCACAGTATTTCAGATTCATGTAGTCTTAGGAGACTAATGCTGAAGTTTCTTGGGGTTTCTGTGATTCAACAAAGGAAGTGAGCCGCATAGTTCAAGAATCTCAAGTTTTTCTTCTCCCTCCTATCTCATATTTACATACCCAACTCATGAACTGTGATGTTGCACACTAGGCTGAGTGAAATGATTGCTTGTAGTCTGTGGCATCCCAAAGTGTCTCTTATCTCCCTCCTGCTTATGTAAGAGTAAATAGAGGTTGAAATTGCAACCTCAAGTGTCCAGTTTGCTTAAGAATGACAGGACGTGATAGGGCAGATGATTAATGAGATTGTGTGATGTCAGGAGTGCTCATTGTCTTTAGATTGATGGTGGACTCTAGATTTCCTTAGCATCAGGAGACTTTAGAACAGTAAGCAACTAATTTATTATTGATGCCCAAATAATTAAATGCCCAAACTCTTGGAGTTTATATTGTTGTTTATTAGCCTTTTGCTGTATGATCTCTTTAGAAGTGTCTGGTTTTTGATATTTCATGTATTTGTGTTGAATCTTAAGGAAAAAATGTCTTATTTCCCTTGTCTTAAACAGGCCACAAAATAGTCTTAATTTTGTAAATATTCTTGAGTTTAGTACTAAAGCCTACCATGGAATAGACTTTCAATAATAGTTAATAAATTATGAATTTTATCAGGCTTATGAACCTAGTTTTCTTATAATAGTAAATTTGTAGAATTTTGAAAATTTTACATCTATGGAAAAGATTGCCCAACTGAGGAAAATTTTGAAAGTTATGTAGAGATCTTGTGTAATTTAGAGTTGAGAATTAGTTTCTAATGTGTGCTTGACTCATGGAAGTGATAAACTGGTGTTGATTTTCCTTCCAGTTTTTTTGAAAGAGGAAACATGCTTGATGGGTTATGTAAGACATAACATGTTTATTTCTTACAAGTGGCAAATTAAAAGCTTTGTTTGTTTTTTGCGGGGGGTTGTGGGAATTTTTTGGTTTGGTTGGTTGGTTGTTTTGAGATAGATGTCTTATTATTTTTTCTAAGTGGTAGTCCAGTGGCTGTTCACAGGCATGAACATAGCACAAATACAGCCCCAAAGTCTTAGGCGCAAGTGATCCTTCTGCCCCAGCTTCCAGAGAAGCTGAGACTGGGGTCTATAGGCATGTGTCATAGTGCCCAGCTTGAACGTTGGTTTTGTGATTTGGGGGAAATTTAGCAATGTTTGGAAATGTCCAACTTCCAAATGACTTGTGTTCCAAAAATACCTCCAAAAGAAAGGCTTCAAATACATTTGTAGTTGATTTCATTCCTATCTAATATTGTTCTCAGCTACGTCAGAAATTTTAAAAAGCCCAATAGACATTAAAAGTTAAATGAATCATAATCTTTACTTTCCTGAAAGCATTTAAAGAAAGGATGCCAACTAATGTTTAGTATTGTTAATCAAATGATGTGAAGTGTCTTTGGTGAACTGTAGTGTTCTCAAATGTGGAAGGCTTACGTCATTTTCCAACTTCAGCCTTACCATCTTTTCACAAGATGTTTTTGTTATTGTTGCTGGGTTGTGTTTGTTTAAAGCTCTTTCACTGTATTTTGGTACTAAACTCAAGAATATTTACAAAATTAAGACTATTTTGAGGCCTATTTAAGACATGGGAAATAAGACATCATTTTTCCTTAAGATTCAATACAAATATATGAAATACAAATACTATGGCCCACCTTACAGGTTTCAGCTTTGGAGATGGTGAATTAGGAGAGATGAGAGGAGAGAGGTTGGTCAGAGGTACTAAGCATATATGTTTCTTACTTCACTTAGATGTTTATAAGATAAAAAGCATCTGTCCCAGGGGTCAGCAAACTATGTCCTATGAGCCAAATATGGACCACTACCTGTTTTTTATACATCCTATGATCTGAGAATAGTTTTTAGATATTTAAATGGTTGGAAAAAATTTTTAAAATAACAAATTTTGACATGAAAATTATTTCAGAGTTCAACTTTCAGTCTCCACGAATAAAGCTTTATTGGAATGCAAAATGCTGATTTGTTTATGTGTTATCTACGATTGCTTTTGCACTATTGTAGTAAAGCTGAGTAGTCACAGTAGAGATTTATAGCATGTGAAGCCTAAATTATTTACTATCCTGATCATCACAGAAAAAGTTTACTGATCATTGATTTCTCCTTGTAAGCTTTTAGAAGTTTAGTAGTCTTTAATGTGTAGTCATACATAAGCCACAGAGTTTTTCTTTTCTTTTTTAAAGAATATTATTTATCTACTTTAATTGGCAAATAAAAATTATGTGTTTTTATGGGGTACAACATGATGTTTAGATAATAGTCTACTCTTTAAGTTGATCACCCAAAGGGGCTATTAACAAACATGTCAACATAAGGAACTTCCATTGAGTCCCTGTAGTACATGTCTGGTCTATGAAAATGAGGTCAACTTAAGGAGATGGTCAGTGCAGAGAAGTGGTCAGCTATGGATGTGGAATGACTAAGTCAAGTGAATTAACATATATATTGCCTTACATAGGTACCAATTTTTGTGGTGAAGACACTTAAAATCAACTCTCATAGCAATTTTCAAGTATACAACATATTGTTAACTATGATTATCACACTGCACAATAGATCTCTAACTTATTCTTCCTATCTAACTGAAACTTTTGTATGCTTTGACAAACATCTCCCCAATCCCCTTTGATCTCTATTCCCTGGCAACCATCATTCTATTTTGTGCATTTATGAGTTTGACTTTTAAAGATTCCACATAAAAATGCAGTTATACAATATTTGTCTTTCTGTGTCTGTCCTATTTCACTTAGCATAATGTCCTCCAAGTTCATCCATGTTGTCACAAATGACAGGATTTCCTTTTAAATCCATTTTCCACATTTTCATTCATTTTATCCAGTTTCTTTTTCATTCACCTGTTGATGGAGACTTTGATTCTGTATCTTGGCTATTTGTGAATAACACTGTAATGAACATGGAGTACAGATATCTCCTGGATCATACTGATATCATTTCCTTTGTGTAGGAAATGTGTAGGATTGCTGGATAATATAACACTTAATTCTATTTTTAATTTTTTTTAGGATCTGCCACAATGTTTTCTATAATATCTGTAATAACTTACATTCCTGCCAACGGTGTATAGGGTTTCCTTTTTTCCATATCCTCACCAATACATAATCTTTTGGGTTTTTTATAATAATCATTCTAATTGCTGTGAGCTCATATTTCATTGTGATTTTGATTTACATTTTTCTAATGATTAGTTTAAAAATATACCTGTTGGCTAGTTGTCTATTCAAGTCTTTGGCCTATTTTTTAATTGCATTATTTTGTTGCTAGTAAGTTATTTAAGTTCTCTGTGTATTTTGGATATTAACCCTTTATCAGATGTTTGGTTTGGAAATAAATTCTGTCATTTCATATGGTGTCTCTTCATTATGTGTTTTTCTTTGCTGTGCAGAACCTTTATAGCTTGATGTAATCCCATTTGTCTATTTTTGCTTTTATTGTCTGTGCTTTTGGGGTCATATCCAAAAATAGCATTGCTCAGACTAGTGTTACAGGGCTTTGCTCTTGTATTTCTTCTAGCAGTTTTACAAGTTCAGGTCTCATTAACCATTTAAAATATATATATGTATATATTTTAATACTGACCAAATGCAGTGTTGAGAAGAGAGGGAAAGGTACAAGGAGTTTGATCTATAACTGACTATGAGCCATCAATTGAGATAACTCATTATCTTTGGACTAGCCGCATTCAACTCTTTAATTCATTTTGAGTTGAATAATTCACAAAGTTTTTCTAAAGATTTTAAAATATATTTATTGCCTAAATTTTCTGAAGATATGTTACATCATAAATTGTATATGAGTCAACAATATAATGCTGAACTTGATTGAAATAAATTAATAATAGTACAAAGTATTTTTTTTTTTACAAAGTATGGTTTATCATCTTTCAAGTATGTTTCATTTCTTCTTAAAGTTCTCTTACTATTTTAATTTTTAAAAATATATTTGCTTGTACTATATAATATTTCCAGCTGAATGACTTCCCAAAGCCAATAAATCTACAAATTTTATTATTTGAGTAATGTAAATATTTACTCATGGCATCTGAATCTTAAGGCTCCATTTGATTTTAGCTTTTTACAGTTGTGAGTTGAATGCTCTTTTCAGTACCTGTCATCATTAGGATTTTCAGGCTTAAGACAGATTTTGAAAGATTCTGTGTTTAGATACATTTCGTTGGTAAAATATTATAAAATTTGATATGGTCAACTTGTGAATAGAAGCATATTAATTTTTTTTTTTTTTTTTTTGAGACAGAGTCTCACTATGTTGCCCTTGGTAGAGAGCTGTGATGTCACAGCTCACAGCAACCTCAAACTCTTGGACTTAAGCATTTTTCTTGCCTCAGTCTCCCAAGTAACTGAGACTACAGGTGCCTGCCATAATGTCCGTCTATTTTCTGTTGCAGTTGTCATTGTTGTTTAGCTGGCACAGGCCGGGTTTGAACCCGCCAGCCTTAATGCATGTGACTGGCACCGTAATCATGGTGCTACAGGCGCAGAGCCTGTCTTTTCACTTTCTCTTACCAGTCTTTTTCAGTCTTGGTATCTTAGATTATTTCACGTGGCATTCTTTTTCCATCTTTAGCATTCTGATCCTTTTTTCTGAACTATTGTTTATTTGTCCCTTTCTAACATTGTGACTTCCACAATGAATATATGATGATAATTTGTGGTCTGATGCATACAGAGCTTAGTAAAATTCTTACTGCATTTAATCTGAATACTACACTTTTGCTAATGCATTCCAGGATTGTTTATTTGCCAGCAGCATGCTGGGAATGCTGTTGAACTTAAAAGTCATCAAGAACAAAACAAAAAGGTAAAAAATTCAGGTCTGTCTTCAGAGTCTGCTAAGCAATAGCTTCTACAGCTTGGACTTGTGCAGTTCATTTGATTTAAGTCTGAGAAGTTGAGCCACAGTACATACCAGCTGTAGAGCGCTTCCTCAAAAATAAATTCCTCTGAGTTTCTCCTACTTTTCGTAAGATTCCCAGATATTCTTTTCCTTAAGTCCAAGTGATTTTCCAATAATTTCTATGGGTATAATTACGAAGACTTCATGCCTTAGGAATAGAGGAATTAATACTTACTAAATTCGCTTTATTATATTTGATCAATCTTTCTAACTTGTCAAATGTGGGATCCTATTTCTTTGATTCTCTATGTATCCCTTTATGTATTGATAGTAAAGGCACTGTATGTATTAAATATCAAGAATTTATGGAGCATTCTTTAAAAAAAATAAACTATTAAACTGAGACTCTCCAATTTAGGTAAACTAATGAAACATTTAAATGGCGGAGATGATCAGAAGATCAGTCTAAAGAGTAACCAAAAAGAACCTCTGAAGGGAAAATAGATGATTAAGAATATTTATAGAGGAAAAACACTTGAAAGTAAAATTCTCATAATTTACCTTAAGAATACTATCTGGGTAAAGAAATGATTTCTATTTTCTTTGATGGAAGTAGGTTCGTAAGAGCGAACACGGTTTTTTTGTTTGTTTGTTTGTTTTTTATTAAATCATAGCTGTGTACAATAATGTGATCATGGGGTACCATACACTGGTTTCATAGATGGTTTGACACACATTTTCATCACACTGGTTAACATAGCCTTCCTGGCATTTTCTTAGTTATTGTGTTAAGACATTTACATTCTACATTTACTAAGTTTCACATATACTCTTGTAAGATGCACCGCAGGTGTAATACCACTAATCACCATCCCTCTGTCCCCCTCCCCTCTCCCTCCCCTACCTTTCCCTCTTCTCCCTATTCTTAGGTTATAACTGGCTTATAGCTTTCATGTGAAAGCCATAAATTAGTTTCATACTAGGATACTATGAGTACATTGGATACTTTTTCTTCCATTCTTGAGATACTTTACTAAGAAGAATATGTTCCAGCCCCATCCACGTAAACATGAAAGAGGTAAAGTATCCATCTTTCTTTAAGGCTGCATAATATTCCATGGTGTACATATACCACAATTTATTAATCCATTCGTGGATCAATGGGCACTTGGGCTTTTTCCATGACTTAGCAATTATGAATTGGGCTGCAATAAACATTCTGGTACAAATATCTTTGTTATGATGTGATTTTTGGTCTTCTGGGTATATGCCTAGTAGAGTAATTATAGGATTGAATGGCAGATCTATTTTTAGATCTCTAAGAGTTCTCCAAACATCTTTCCAAAAGGAATGTAATAATGTGCATTCCCACCATCAATGTAGAAGTGTTCCCTTTTCTCCACATCCATGCCAACATCTCTGGTCTTGGAATTTTGTGATATGGGCTAATCTTACTGGAGTTAGATGATATCTCAAAGTAGTATTGATTTGCATTTCTCTGATGATTAAAGATGATGAGCATTTTTTCATATGTCCGTAGGTGTGGTCCCACCAATTACCCTCCGTCCATCCCCTCCCCTCCCTTTTCCCTTTCCCCATATTCTTGGGCTATAATTGGGTTATAGTTTTCATATGAAAGCTATAAATTCGTTTCATAGTAGAGCTGAGTACATTGGATACTTTTTCTTCCATTCTTGAGATACTTTGCTAAGAAGAGTATGTTCCAGCTCCATCCATGTAAGCATGAAAGAGGTAAAGTCTCCATCTTTCTTTAAGGCTGTATAATATTATATGGTGTACATATACCACAATTTATTAATCCATTCATGGGTTGATGGGCACTTGGGCTTTTTCCATGAATTAGCAATTATGAATAGGGCTGCAATAAACACTCTGGTACAAATATCTTTGTTATGATGTGATTGTTGGTCTTCTGGGTATACGCCTAGTAGAGGAATTATAGGATTGAATGGCAGATCTATTTTTAGATCTCTAAGTGTTCTCCAAACATCTTTCCAAAAGGAATATATTAATTATATTAATTTGCATTCCCACCAGCAGTGCAAAAGTGTTCCCTTTTCTCCACATCCACACCAACATCTCTGGTCTTGGGATTTTGTGATATAGGCTAATCTTACTGGAGTTAGATGATATCTCAAAGTAGTTTTGATTTGATGATTAAAGATGATGAGCATTTTTTCATATGTCTGTAGGCCGCCTGCCTGTCTTCTTCAGAGAAGTTTCTCTTCAAATCCTTTGCCCAGCCTGTGTTGGGATCACTTGTACTTTTCTTGCTTATATGTTTGAGTTCTCTGTGGATTCTGGTTATTAAACCTTTGTCAGAGACATAACCTGCAAATATCTTCTCCCATTCTGAGGGCTGTCTGCTTGCTTTACTTACTGTGTTCTTGGCTGTGCAGAAGCTTTTTAGTTTGATCAGGTCCCAGTACTGTATTTTTGAAGCTGCTTCAATTGCCCGGGGGGTCCTCCTCATAAAATACTTGACCAGACCGATTTCTTCAAGGGTTTTCCCTGCACTCTCTTCTAGTATTTTTATAGTTTCATGTCTTAAGTTTAAATCTTTAATCCAGTGAGAGTCTATCTTAGTTAATGGTGAAAGGTGTGGGTCCAGTTTCAGTCTTCTACAGGTTGCCAGCCAGTTCACCCAGCACCATTTGTTAAATAGGGAATCTTTTCCCCATTGAATGTTTTTAATTGGCTTGTCAAAGATCAAATAACGGTAAGTATCTGGATTCATCTCTTGGTTCTCTAGTCTGTTCTAGGCATCTACTTCTCTGTTTTTTGTGCCAGTACCATACAGTTTTGATCACTATCGATATATAGTATAGTCTGAGGTCTGGTAGCATGATTCCTCCTGCTTTGTTTTTATTTCTGAGTAATGTCTTGGCTATTCGAAGTTTTTTCTAAATCCATATAAAACAAAGTATTATTTTCTCAAGATCTTTAACGTATGACAGTGGAGCTTTAATAGGGATTGCATTAAAATTATATATTGCTTTGGGTAGTATGGACATTTTAACAATGTTGATTTTACCCAGCCACGAGCATGGTATGTTTTTCCATTTGTTAACATTTTCAGCTACTTCTTTTCTTAGAGTTTCATAGTTCTCTTTATAGAGATCTTTCACGTCCTTTGTTAGATGAACTCCCAAGTATTTCATCTTTTTTGGCACTACTGTGAATGGAATAGAGTCCTTAACTGTTTTTTCAGCTTGACTATTGTTGGTATGTATAAAGGCTACCGATTTATGAATGTTGATTTTGTAACCTGAGACACTGCTGTATTTCTTGATCACTTCTAAGCGTTTTGTAGTAGAATCCCTGGTGTTTTCCAGATATACAATCATATCATCTGTGAAGAGTGAAAGTTTGATCTCTTCTGACCCTATATGGATACCCTTGATCGCCTTTTGTTTCCTAATTGCGATGGCTAAAACTTCCATTACAATGTTAAAGAGAGGAGACAATGGGCAACCTTGTCTGGTTCCTAGTCTTAGTGGAAATTATTTCAATTTAACTCCATTCAATACGATATTGGCTGTGGGTTTGCTGTAGATGGCCTCTGTCAGTTTAAGAAATGTCCATTCTATACCAATTTTCTAAAGTGTTCTGATCATGAAGGGATGCTGGATATTATCAAAAGCTTTTTCTGCATCAATTGAGAGAATCATATGGTCTTTGTTTATGTGCTGAATTATATTTATAGATTTACGTATATTGAACCAGCCTTGAGTCCCTGGGATAAAACCAATTTCGTCATGATGTATAATTTGTTTGATGTGTTGCTGGATTCTGTTAGGATCTTGTTGAATATTTTTGCATCTATATTCATTAGTGATATTGGTCTATAATTTTCTTTTCTTATTGGGTCTTTTCCTGGTTTGGGGATCAGGGTGATGTTTGCTTCATAGAATGTGTTGGGTAGTCTTCCTTCTTTTTCTACATTTTGGAACAGGTAGAGTAATATAGGTACTAATTCCTCTTTAAAGGTTTGGTAGAATTCTGATTGAAGCCATCTGGCCCGGGCTTTTCTTTTTAGGGAGGTTTTGTATGGTTGATGCTATTTCAGAACTTGATATTGGCCTGTTCAACATTTCCACTTGATTCTAGCTAAGTCTTGGAAGGTGACATGCTTCCAAGTATTGGTCAATTTCCTTCAGATTTTCATATTTCTGAGAATAAAGTTTCTTGTAATATTCATTAAGGATTTTTTGAATTTCTGAGGAGTCTGTTGTTAATTTCGTCTTTATTGTTTCTGATTGATGAGATTAGAGATTTTATTCTTTTCTTCCTGGTTAGATTAGCCAAAGGTTTATCTATTTTATTGACCTTTTCAAAACACCAACTTTTTGATTTATTGATCTCTTGTATAATTCTTTTGTTTTCAATTTCATTTAATTGTGCTCTAAATTTGGTTATTTCTTTTCTTCTACTAGGTTTGGGGTTGAAATGTTCTTCCTTTTCTAGTTGGTTGAGATGTCCCATTAAGTTCTTAACTTCCTCTCTTTCTGTTCTCTTGAGAAAGGCTTGCAGTGCTATAAATTTTCCTCTTAGGACTGCCTTTGCGGTGTCCCAGAGGTTCTGATAATTCGTGTCTTCATTGTGGTTGTGTTCAAAAATTTGGCAGTTTCCTTCTTAATCTCATCTCTGACCCAGCTATCATTCAGCATAAGGTTATTTAACTTCCATGTTTTTGTGTGAGTATGCAGATTCCTATTGTTACAGAGCTCAACTTTTATTCCATGGTGGTCCGAGAAGATGCAAGGAATAATTTCTATTCCTTTAAATTTACTGAGGTTAGACTTGTGACGTAAGATGTGATCGATTTTGGAGTATGTTCCGTGGGCTGATGAGAAGTATGTGTATTCAGTTTTGCTGGGATGGAATGTTCTGTAGATGTCTGCTAAATCCAAATGTTGTATGGTTAGGTTTAAATCTAAAATTTCTTTGCTCAGCTTCTTATTGGAGGATCGATCCAACACTGCCAAAGGAGTGTTGAAATCTCCAACTATTATGGAGCTGGAGGGAATTAAGTTGCTCATGTCTGTTAGAGTTTCTCTTATAAATTGAGGTACATATATAGATATTAATAATTGAAATCTCATCATATTGGGTATTACCCTTAACAGATATGAAGTGACCATTCTTATCCTTCCTTACTTTTGTTGGTTTAAAACCTGTTGTATCTGCAGATAAAATTGCAACATCTGCTTTTTTCTGATTACCATTTGCCTGAAATATGGATGACCATCCTTTCACCCTGAGTCTATATTTGTCTTTTAACGTAAGATGTGACTCTTGTATGCAGCAAAATCTGGCCTGAGTTTTTGTATCCCGTCAGCTAACCTGTGCCTCTTTAGAGGACAGTTTAAGCTGTTCACATTAATGGAGAATATTGATAAGTCTGGTAAAATTTTGGGTATTGAGTTTTTCAAAAGTCCAGTGGACATTTTTAATCCTTTTACCACTGTGGAAGTTGGAGTTTGATCAAAAGTTTCTGAGTGAGTTTACTTTTGTGGTAGAGGATTGGGCTTGTCATTATGGAGGATAGGTCTGAGAATATCCTGAAGAGCTGGTTGGTTATGGCAAATTTCGTCAACATATGAATGTCATTAAAGTATTTGATTTCTTTATCATAAATGAAACTCAGTTTAGCTGGATACAGGATCTGGGGTTGAAAGTTATTTTGCTTTAGGAGATTAAAAGTTGATGATCACCTTCTTCTGGCTTGAAAAGTTTCAGCAGAGAGATCTGCAGTCATTCTAATATTCTTCCCTTTGTAGGTAATGGATTTCTTACGTCTGGCTTCTTTCAGAATTTTCTCCTTCATATTAACTTTAGTGAAGTTAATTATGATGTGCCTGGGGGATGTCTTATTGGGATTGAGTTGTGCTGGGGTTCTGAAACTGTGTGCTGTCTGAATTTCAGAATCTCTGGCATGTCTGGAAAATTCTCTTTCATAATTTCATTGAGAAGGGCCTCTGTGCCTAGCGAGACCACTTCATCACTTTCAGGGATTCCATTGAGGTGGATATTAACCTTCTTCGAATTATCCCAGAGCTCTCTGAGAGAATGATCCGTTTTTGCTCTCCATTTCTCTTCCTCTTTGAGAGTTTGGGAGCGTTCAAAGGCTTTGTCTTCAGTGTCAGAAATCCTTTCTTCTGCTTGCTCCACTGTTACTGAGGGATTCTACTGTAGTTTTCCGATCTTTGAGGGCCTCAAATTCTTGCTTCAGTGTGTCAGAATCTTTGGTGGTTTTGTCTTTAAATTTGTTCAATTCTTGAGACAACTTTTGAATTTCTCCTCAAATTTCTAATTCCGACTTTTGAATTGCTGCTCAAATTTCTAATTCCAAATATTCCTCCATTTTATTAATCTTGTTTGCAATCCAAATTCTGAATTCGATTTCTGACATCTTGGCCAGTTGTTTATGAATGGGATCTTCAGTTACATCTGCCGTATCTTTCCTGGGGGGGGGGGGTTTGATCTATTCTGGTTATTCATATTACCAGAGTTTTTCCGCTGGTTCCGCCCCATGATTGTTTTACACCGTTTGATTTTTACCCTGGAGCTGTGTTGAGTACCCGTACAGTGCTATGGCGCGAGAAACTGGGGACCTGTTTGGTGTGGTGGGGCTAAGTGGTTCTGTCTTGTTTTCAACTGGTCTCTGATCAACCCTAGTGAAACAGTTACTCTGAGTTGAAGTCTCAGCTGTGGAGAAATACCAGCAATTAAGTCACCCCGCCCCCCACAGGCAACAATTGGAAAAGGAAAATCAAACCTTCCTACAACCACACACCCAGGGCACCACCTGAATAGTCCTTGGGCGATTGACTGAGTTCAAAAGGTCCAAATCTATTGCCTCAGTTAGCACCTGTCTCAGGTGGGAGAGTTTAAAAGGTCTCTGGCAACTAGATCGTAGGGGTCTGGTGACTACTCTGAAATGACTTGCTCCAGTGCTCCGTGGAGTCAGGAGGGCCCACCCAGCCAATAGATCAGTCTGGGAAGGTTGATGCCTCTTTCCCCACCTTGCACCGCTGTCACACCCAGTCACTGATAGTCCCGCAGGGCTTTGACCCAGTTGCTGTAGTGAATAGATACTCCAGGGGTTTGCACTTGCATGAATCACAAGGAAATCTGTTTCTGCTCAGCCAGGCTGCTGCGCTCTGCCTCTGTCTAGCAGAATGAGGTGAGGCCTGACAACCTCGTGCGTTTGATGGAGGCTGGGAGGTGTTCACTCAGTTTCAGCCCTGCCCCTGATTGATGTTACTGACAGAGCAAAATAGAGCAGAACAACTTTGCGGGAATTTGTTTCTGTCCCTGCTAAATTCCCCTGCAGAAGAGAAGCTGTTTTGAGTTCTCAGAGCCTGTGCCTCAGGCCCTGCAGGTTTGTATTCGGTTACCTGTCAGTTCTAGCCTCCTGTCTTCCTGTGTCTATAGGCTGACGATCCCCTGAAGGCTGGGAGCATCTTAGGCTCAGTAAAGCGGTCCTCTGGGCCAGCCCTGCCCTGGGAACTTCCCGGCTCTGTGCCTGTGTTTCTAGTCCCCTTGCTCCACCCAGGCCGGTACCGCTTCAGCCAAACCCTTTACTCACGGGGCCTGCGTTTCTGTCCCAGATCTGTTCTGTGGTGGTTGCCACCTGAGTAGATGCCTGGCCTCCTCTGGTTGCCCAGGGAGACAGGGGGTGTGGCTTCAGAATATCTGGGAGTGAGCCCTATTGTTGCTAAAAGACGGCCGCTGTTCTGCGCCTCGGGGCACCGCTGCTCTGGTGTGGTTCCCTCTCAGCCGACCATCCTCTCCTCACTCTTGTGCCCCAGACTCAGCACTGACCAGCTGCAGTTTAGGCCCTGTCCACACCCCTCGAGAAATCACCCAAGAATCTGGACTCCTGGGGGACAGGTCTCCAGACGTCAGAGTGAGAGTGGAGGGGAGTGCTGGGAGCTCAGATTTGCAGGTAGAGAATATATACAGTTTTATACAGTTTTATGCCTGGCAGGAGAACACCGTGGCACCCTATTAGGGGAGGTAGGTCCAGTTTTTAGAGGGTCTCTCCCGTGGAGTGTAGTGGGAGGACCTTTGAACTCTGCTCATTTGTTTGTGGGGCACTCTGAGCCGTTCTCATCGGGAAGGGGACTCCCGTCTGCTTGGTGATAGATTTTGTACCTTTTGTTTGTATCCTTGGGGTCGCAGCTTGCCTTAGTGGGGTTGATGTGCGTTCTTCAACCTTCTCTCTTGGTGCAGCTCAAATCCACCAGGTTACTTGCTAAATTTCTGTCCTTTAACTCTCCTTCTGGATGGGAGCCTCTTAAAGTCAGAACATGAGATGTGAAGTGAGGTAACAGATGAAGCGGCAGGTTGAAGCGTCTGGAGCCTATGAACTGTTTCGGTGTTTTTGAACTTGGCACTCAGTTGAACTGCACTGGGGAGAGCTTGAGCAGGAGTGTGGACAAATTTGGGCATTGTCTAGGGCCCCAGACTGAGCCGCTGAGCCCGACGGAGCTAATAGTGTTTGGCTGTGGGTCGCAGGGAGCCATTGTGAGAGAACTGCCGTGAACAGAGTTTTTAATTCATTGTTAAACTTCTTAACTCTAAAGCTTTATTATATATACTGTTAAAGAGTTCAATGTTAATTTGGTTTGACCTTTGTAGGTATTTAAAACCTATTTTATTTTCCGGTAGCTTTAAAATATTGCTGAAGTGCATACTTAATTTTCTGATTACACATCACAGGTTTATAGCTACAGTTTCATGAATTTGTGATATGCGGTATAAGAATTACTGTATTATATGAAGACTTGTATAATACTCTTTCTTTGAGCTGTTTGCTTATTATGTTTTGGGCACAGCTCTTCTCAAACCTTAGTATTCCCAGATGGGTTTTTAGAGAAAATGAGCCTACAGGAAAATGAGATTGAAGTACAAAACAGAGAACAAAGATGATAGGGACCGGAAAAGTTTATGCAGAATGTTGCCTGAAATTGACATTGAAAAGCAATGGAAGAATTAAGGCAGGCAAGCAAATGCAGGGATCTAGTCTCTAATTCTAGCTTTGTTGCTAATAAACTATATTATTTGAAATAGCCTCTCTGGGCTTCTGTTTCTGTACCTGTCAAAAATATACTAGATAATCTCTGGTACAAAGGTAACTATGAAAGTTTTGAGATAGACTGTGTTTTGGCTAATTATTTCACTGTTAACAGCATCCTTTCTGATTGACCTGCACAAATTTCAGCCTGCTCAGCTTATCAGCATTGCTGGGAGGGCCTCATTTGTTTCTGCCCAAGTGGCAATCAGTTGGTGTCATCTATGGAGCTGGGAAGAGAGCATTTTCATGCAATGATTTTCTGTGATTTTAAAAGTGGGTTGAATGAGTGTCAAAGTCTTGAGCATTTGCTTTTGGGCGGGCTTTTGGGTACCTTACTCCTTCCTGTGCAACAATTTTTCAATGGTTTCAAGAGTTTGGAAGAGGCTGAACTTCAATTAAAAATAAGGAGAGGAGTGAGTGTCCACTGACCACAGGGATTGAGGAAGAAAACATCATTGCTGAAGAAAAAATTGTTCATGAAAACAATCAAGTGACATTTAAGGACATTGAAGTGGCTCACCAGCAGTGTCCAAAATCCTGCACAGTTATCTTCAAGCTAGGAAAGTTTCATCCCAAGGGTGCTTCACACTTTGATAGATGGATCAAAAGCACATCTGTGTTGAATGGTGTAAAGAAATGCTGGTCACATTCAAAGGAGGCAAGTCTAGATGCGTTTCTGACATGATGAAATCTAGATTTACCAGTTTGATTCAGACAACAAGTGTCAGTTGATAGTGTGGATTTTTTTACTGATGAAAATCTACCAATAAAAGTGAAGTGGACCCAAAGTGTCAGAAAGAAAATGGTGGCAGCTCTCTTCTCCAGAAGGGGTCATATTGCAACTATTCAACCATTCCTCTGGAGGAACAAAGGACTGTTACTTCTCAGGCTACGCAAAAGTAGGCCTACCAAAGTTTTCCGGAAGCTTCCAAGAATGGCGGCCAAGGACAGTACTGCAGGGGACCATCTTGCACCGTGCCACAGAGCCAACATTACCATTCAGTTCCTGGAGTCCACAGAAGTTATCCACTCTACAGTCCTGACCTGGCGCCATGTGATTATTTCCTGTTCCCTATAATCAAAAATTGCATGTATGAAGGAAGGTTCTCCAGCCCTGAGGAAGCTATTCACATGGAAGTGAGCTTACAGAACTTGAAGAAAATGAGTGGAGAGAATGTTTTCAAAAATGGTTTACAAGAATGTAAAGTGCATAGAATCTTGTGGGAATTATTTTGAGAAAATATAGTAATCAAAATGATTTTATGTTTTTTAATTTTTGTGTGTCTTAAACTTTCATAGTGTCCCTTGTGTATCATTTAAGTTCTACAATTCTCTTGTAACACAGAGACGTGCAATTATGAGAGATTATAAACTCTACGTAAAGGGATGCTGTTTACCACACAAAACCTCAGAAAAGTTACTGAGGTTTTTGTTTTGTTTTGGGGTACCACCATCCCTAACTTTCTTGTTATTGCAAAGTTCCTTTCTTCAAACAGAGTACATAAAGCAAGCAAATATTACCCAGGTGTGCAAAAGTGACTTTTCTTTTGAACCAAGTGGTTTTCAGAAAAAGACGGAAAAACCATAAATCAGCCTTAAGGCTGTTGTTGCATAATAAAAACATTGGTTGACAGTTGAAGAACACGTTAACTTTTTAATTTAAAATTTATTACTCTTTGAAAAAGGAAAACTTGTTGAACTGCATATTTTCTCCTTTCACAGATGTCTACTCAAGCTATATTTTGGTTCTGTTTAATACACATTTAATTTTTTAAAACTGCTAAAATTTAAAAATAATTTTGATTTACAGCAGAAATAGCTAACTATATGATTATTTGATTATTTAAAGTTAAATCACTTTTAAATCTGAAAAGCCTTCTCTTGTACTGTAATGCTCTTAGAGCCAAATGTAGAGTCATATATTATATGTTTTAAAATACATAGAGAGTTTTGACAAAATTGAATTGTCATTTTTGTGCCTGGCATTCATTGTGTATGTTGGTTTGTTTGAAAAGGGGGGAATGTGTAATGCAAAACTGAATTCCTTTCTTTATAGTAAGCACAGTCTAATTTTAAACACATAAATGTTAACACATTAAAATATTAAAACATGAACGATCTATGCTTTGTTTTTACTGATACATGTATCTGAATAGATTTAGGAAAATGGATCTTAGATCTTAACACTTTCTGGTCTCTATCATCTGTGTTCTCTATTTGACTAATAAATTTAGTGTTGTAGTTACTCTTTTTTGACACAAGATGGTGATGCTCACCTGAAATGTTTCCTGAGTACAGGCTCTACCGCTTTTAGAAGCTCCCCTTCTCTATTCAAAGGAAGAGCAGCTTAAGGAAATGAATGGAATTGACTTTGCTTTCAAAAATATTAGTTAAAATTTGTGTATGTGA
The DNA here is from genome assembly GCF_027406575.1 of Nycticebus coucang. Taxonomy (NCBI): domain Eukaryota; kingdom Metazoa; phylum Chordata; class Mammalia; order Primates; family Lorisidae; genus Nycticebus; species Nycticebus coucang. The sequence goes on from NC_069780.1 coordinate 49,258,154, forward strand.
CCTACTATATCATTTATTTAACAAATTATGATTCAAGTTTTAAGTATGGCTTTATGTGAGTTGGGTATAGGAGAGCTTGGGAGCACTGGGAAAAGGGAAAAGTTGGACAGTGGACAACTGGCAGTCATTAGCTATGCACTTATACATTAAGCACCTTACTATGTGTTTTACATGTGATGTCTAATTGATGCTAGTCAAGTATAAGAAATTTACATGTATTTTCCACAATACCAGTGTATTTCTTGGTTTGGTGAATTCTCAAAGATTGGAAGTCCTGTGTGTGTATGCTTGTGTGTGTGCTCTCTTGAAAAACTATCATGTATCATCAGCCAGTGTAGCAGTTTTGTTCACAATTTAAATGAAGTTATCAATAATGTTTTAAATTTTTTAAATAAAAAGTTACTTATATAGTTAATCATTTACTTACCATAGTATGCGCCAGTCTATCTCCTAGGTATTTACCCAAGAGAAATGAATGTATTTGTCCATGCAAAGACCTACATGTAGTATTTATAGAAACTTAGTTTATAACACCTAAACAACCCAAATATCCATCAACTAATGAATGCATAAACAAATTGTGACATGTCTAGATAATGGAATAGTTCTCAGACATAAAAAGGAACAAATTACTGATAGGTGCAAAAGGTATGTAAGTATACTGACTATCTCATTTATATGATGTTCTGGAAAAGGAAGGACTGTAAATTAGATCCAAGGGAAGGATTCACCACACAGTAGCATGAGCACACTTTTTGGGAAGATGGAAATATTCTATATCTTGGTGTTGTAGCAGTGATTTATTAGGGGTGAGATATAAGATACCTTATTTTATTGTGCTTCACTTCATTGTACTTTGCACAGATTATGTTTCTGTGAAATTGAAGGTTTGTGGCAACTTTGTGGATCCATCAGCATGGGTTTTCTAATATCATGTGCTCACTTCAGATTTTGGTAATTCATGCAGTGTTTCAAACTATTTCATCATTATTATATTTGTTATGGTGATCTGTGATCAATGATTGTTTATGTTATTACTGAAATTGTTTTCAGGTGCTACAAACTCTGCCTATATAAGACCACAAACTTAATCAATAAATGTGTATATTCTGACCACTCTACCAACTGGCCATTCCTCCATCTCTCTCCCTCTCTTTAAGCCTCCCTATTCCCTGAGACACAACAGTAGTGAAATTAGGCCAGGTAATAACTCTATAATAGCCTCTACATGTTCAAGTACAAGGAAGAGTTTCATGTCTCTCTTTGTTAATTAAAAGCTAGGAATGATTAGGCTTAGTGAGGAAGGTATGTTGAGAGAGAATGAGAGAAGCCAAAAGCTATGCCTCTTGTGCCAAACAACCAAGTGGTGAATTAAAAAAAAAGTTCTTTAGGGGAAGTAAAAGTGCCACTCCAGTGAACAGATGAATGATAAGAAAGCAAAGCTGCTTTATTGCTAGTATGAAGAAAGTTTGAGTGGTCTAGATAGACTATCATCAAACTGGTGACATTTTCCTAAGTCAGAGCCTAATCCTGAGCAAGCCTCTCAGTCCCTTCAATTCTGTGAAAGAGGTGAAGAAGCTGCAGAAGAACAGTTGGAAGCTAGCAGGGCGAGGTTTAAGGAAAGAAGCACTACGATATAACAGTGCAAGGTGAAACAGCAAGAGCTGATGGACAAGCTGCAGTACGATCTCCAGAAGATCTAACTGAGAAAATTGATGAACAGATGTTCAATATAGATAAAATAGCCTTCTATTAGAAGATGCCACCCAGGACTTCCGTAGTTAGAAGTCAATGCCTATTTTCAGAGCTTCCCAGGACAGGCTTATTCTCTTATTAGGACCCAGTGCAGCTAGTGCTTTAAGTTAAGTCAGTACTCATTTACTATATTGAAAATCTTAGGTCCCTTAAAATTTATGCTATCTCTACTGCACTTGTGTTCCATTAATGGAACAACCAGGCCCAGACAGACTACAACATATCTGTTTACAGCAGGGTTTACTAAATATTTTAAGCCCTACTGTTGAGACATACTATTCAGAGAAAAAGATTTCAAGGTATTACCATTCATTGACAGTGCCCTTGGCCACTCAAGAGTTGTGATGGAGATGTACTAAAAGAATTAATGTTTTCATGCCTAACACATCAATTCTGCAGCCCATGGATCAAGGAATAATTTTGACTTTTAAGTCTTATGATTTAAGATATATTAGGTTGTTAAATATAAAATGTCTGATTTTGAATCAAAAGTTTAGTTTATCTCAAAGAAGCAGTACATGTAATTAAGTATATACTTAAGCTGTTGATATAGATTTGCCTTCTTAAGGGTAGCACATTTATGCCCATGTAAGAAGCTTGGAGAGCAAAAGTGGTGATGAAACTTGAAAGGAGTTCTCTACAGCTTTTGAGAATTGAGTATTTTTCCTTACATGATGTGGTCCAAAGCCTGGAAGAAGTGGTTGTCAGTTGGTGCAAGGTCTGGTGAATATAATAATGACAGAGAGTTTCCAAGTCCAGCTTCTATGGTTTGAGCAGTGTTGTTTGTGCAATATATGATTGAGTATTGTCTTGCAAGAGGATTGACCTATCTCTGTTGACCAATCTTGGCTACTTAATCATAAGCATCTTCATCATTTCATCCAGTTGGTTGCAGAAGACATTTGCTGCAGTCAGTTTGCCAGGTTTCACAAGGTTATAGTAGATAATTCCAGTGCTGGACCACCAAAGAGACACTGTTAGCTTTTGGTGAATGTTTGGTTTTGGACTGTGTTTTGGCACTTCATCTTTATCCAGCTGTTGTGCTGAATGCTTACAATTATCAAGAAGAATCCATTTTCCATACAAGTAACACTACAGTATAGAAATGGTTAGCCTTAAGTTGTGAGAGCAAAGAAAGGCAAGCTTCAAGATGATTTCTCTTCTGATGCTCATTTAATTTATGTGGAACCCATCTATGCAGCTTCTTTGCTTTGCCGATTTGTTTCAAAGGGTCTAATATCATTGTAATAGTAATGCCAAATTTTGCTGCTAATGCACATGTAGGTTGAGATGGATTCGCTTCACTACAGCTTTTAGCTCATCATTATCCACCTTGATCTCAGGGTGCCTCATGGCTCATTTTTAAGATTAAAATCACCAGGATGGAACTTCTCAAAACATTGATGTCCTGTGTGTTCATTAGCCACATTCTTTCTAAATACTTCATTGATATTTCAAGCTCTCTACACTGCATTGGTTTTCATGATGGAGCTCAAATTTGAAAAATAACCAACTTTTTACTCATCCATGGTTTCACAAAAATTGCTCTAAGAAAACATATGAAAGATAATCACAAGCCAAAATGTGGGTTTGAAAGAATGAGGGTATATCTTCAGAATAAAAATAAAGCAAGTGTCAGAGATATCAAAGTTACCTGAAGCAGTAGTAATACTAAGCCTTTTAGGAAAGATTGTATGAATCATCTGAGTCTGTTTTCATCCTGCAGGGGTGGCCAACTTTTTGGCTTCTCTCTGTACCACATTGGAAGAGTAAGACTTGTCTTGGGCCACATATTAAATACACAAACACTAACAGAAGCTGATGAGCAAAAGGAAAAAAAAAAAAAGCTCATGCATAATTTTCATAGTACATATATTCACCACCACAGATAAGCAAAAAAGTCCTTACATAATCCATGTGAGGCCCACAGGCCACGGTTGGACACCCCTGGAACTCATTTTCTCTCTTAGTCTTCTGTTGCGCTTTAATAATACTCAGGTGTTTTTCTATAGTGTTTATTACCATACAGTTTACTTATTTAAAGTGTTTTTGTCTTGTCTCCCCTTGCTCCAGTGCAAAGGGAGAATTTTTGTCCATTATGACAGTTTTTGTCTATTTTGTCCACTAATAGATCCAGGTACTTGGAATACATAGTAACAGTATAAAAGAGACTGCTGTTCACAGTCTTGTTAGACATATTAATGCATTTGGAAAGCATCAGCTTTTTCACTAGTCATCTATAATTTTGCTAGTTCAAAATGCAAATAATTTTCTAAGCTATATTACATCTTTTAAACTTGTTTTTTTTGTGTTCTTCATTGAGAAAATTAGTATTTCCCATGTTTATAATACCTCATTTTATCATGAGTCATGAGTTTTTTTCTCGGAGGTGATAAGTGTCCAGTAACAGTTGTTTGGTAATTTATTTAAGAAATAGAAAGATGCACACTAAGATTAAAGCATGTTTACTACTTTGATGTCTTTTAGGAAGTGATATGATTAAGAGTGTAATCACCATTAAATAATTAAGAATAATTTCTCATAAAACTTCTCTTCCTTTCTGCTATATTTGTGACGGCATTTTGATGATCGTTGATTGCCCTGCCTGTGTAGTTGCAAAACTGGTAAGGAGAACCGTATTCTGCAGCCAAGTTTCCATGGTTGATATTTCACATTCATGTTTGTTACCCAAACCTGTATTCCTGCAGATGGTGAGGAAAGCCAAATGTTCTTTTAAGTAGCAAGGATTTTCTTCATGGGAAACAAAGAAATAAAAGTGTAATCCAAGCATAACTATGATGTGTATACTAAATTTTAGAGATATGTCTATAGAAAGTTAATATTTGCCTTTATGCATTTTATTGCAGGTTTTTTCCTTAGGTATTACGTTGAAGTAAAATCTAAAATAACATACAAAATTGAATTAATGAATAGAATCAGAAAAAAACCCAGAAATATTACTCTATAGATAATAACAATTATTATCAATCTTATCTGAGTGTGTGAGTATACCAGACACTGTGCACCGTGCTTTAAGAATGGTGCACCCATGGGTGGCGCCTGTAGCTCAAGGAGTAGGGCGCCGGTCCCATATGCCGGAGGTGGCGGGTTCAAACCTATCCCTGGCCAAAAAAAAAAAAAGAACGGTGCACCTTAATTACACCTTCTGTAATTCTCCTAACAATCCTGCAGAGTAGTATTTCTGTTTATATTTTGAAGATGAGAAAATTGCTGTTAGCAGAGATTAAACAGCCTGCTATGGGTCGGGAACTAAAGTAATGAAGGCAGTATTATAAGGTCAGGCTTCTTGTCTCTCTAAATACCTTATTCTTGATCCTATAGTATGTCGTTTTCTCAAGTATTGTCATAATGTGTCATCAAGATGAATATCCTTTGTATCCATACTTCATTTAAAAATTTTGTTTTATGAAACATATAGACTTTCATAACTTAAATTTTTGTAATGTATTACAGTATGTCTCTGAGTAACCTAAAGAGTGTGTTACACAAGAGGGAACGGTTTTGCCAAGTCTGTGAAGCGATAAATAACTCCTTGTTTATCATTTTAAGGTTAAAGCTATTGCTTCTAATTTTAAGCTGACATATATTTTTTCATTTCTTTTTACCCTCATAACTTTTATTAAGGTTTATATAGCAGTGAAAGTTTATTATACAAATTGAATCATTCTTGTCATACTCAACTGAAGCTCAAAGGGCCAGCGAGAAAAAGCCACTCAGGACACATAGTACCACCTCCAAGATTTGAATTTTCCACAATCCCAGCTGTGGAAATGGCCTGCTATAACCTAAGACCAGTTTTGTGTAACAGCTGTTAAAATGATTTGCCCTGACTCTAAGGTCAGGTTTACTTACCACTGCCACTCACCAATCCATCTTTGTAAGCTCTGAAAAGTTTCTCTAGTGCTGATGAGCTTTCTTTCAAAACAATGTAAGACATTTATCTTTCTAATAAAACCTCCAACTTTCTCTTTGTTCTTTGGACATAACGAGAGACCGGCTTTATCTGTGTCTATGCCCCAAACTGAAATTCTATGATTCTTAAATATAACTCAACATAGCCATGTGTGTGTGTAAGGAGAACAGTATTCTGCAGCCAAGTTTGGGAATCACATAAAGAAGATTAGGAAAAAGCTTCATTATCCTATAATAAAACTACTTCGCAATAGTACTGTTAAGATTCTTAAGGGTGTGATTTTTTTTATAGTTCACATTTGTTTATCACATTTAAGTCTTATAAAATTTACTTCCATCTTGGGTGGCGCCTGTGGTTCAAAGTAGTAGGGCACTGGTCCCATATGCTGGAGGAGATGGGTTCAAACCTAGCCCCAGCCAAAAACTGGGAAAAAAAAAAAATTTTTACTTTCATCTTTGAAATATCAATTTTTCTTCTATTAGGGAGAATAGTAATATGGAATCATTTTCTCTGGTTAGCTAAAAGTATAAAATGTATGTGTGTGTATATATATCACAATCTTGTATATACACACATATATATGCACATTAATCATCAATATAATTGATTAAAAATTTTTTTAATACAAGTATCTATAAATGCATTACCCAAAGGACATCTTTGTAATATAATTTAACTGCTAAAGAGACTGGGATTTTATATGGTACTTTTTATCACTATAAATTCTTTTGTTCATACTATTAACTAGGACTACCATGCCATGTTAGCCAGGAAATTGAGATGACTTCATTTTATAGTCGTTCACATAAGATTTACTTAGAGTCTTTCTAAATTTAGAATTTTGGTTGTCTAACTGTGAATAATTTGCCTTATTTAATTTTTTTTTCAAAGAATTAAGGTTCTAGCACAGTGGCTGATGCCTATAATCCCAGTATTTTAGGAGGCAAGAATACTAGGTAGACCTTGTCTTTGCAAAAAAATTTTTTTTAATTAGCCAGGAATGGTAGCACGTGTGTGTATCCTAGCTACTTGGGCAGCTGAGGCAGGAGGATACCTTGTGTTCAGGAATTGGAGGCTGCAGCCAACCATGATTTTGCCACTGCACTCCAGCCTGAGCAACAGAGCCAGACCCTGTCTCTACAAAAGGGAAGAAGGAAGGAAGAATTGGTGTTGATTATAATCAGAGAGAATGTGACCTGTGACTAGCATAGACCTGTGACTAGCATAGATCTGATTTAGCATAGTATTTTATATTCTTGGTTAGCATAGACCCCTAAATTTCTGGATATTCCACAGATTTTACATTTAATAGGACATTAAGCCTTTTAATTTAGGCACTTACAAGGATTCATTAAGCCATTCATTTGATGAAAGAGAAACCACAGAGCAGTAAAATCACTAACATTTCTGATAAAGTTTGTGTATTAAGTGAAGTCTTGTGGTGGCATATGAAAAATAACTATTCTGGAAAAATTGGGAGACTTAAATTTTGGTCTACGTATTATACTTAAATTCTGTAACTTCATAAATTGTCTCCCATTCCTATGTCTTATTAATCACAAATTCAACTTTTCTTTTTCATGGTAGATGAAATACTGAGGAAAAAAAATGAAAGATCAATTATGGTAATGTATAGGGTATCCCAAAGGTCACCCCTAAGGTTGGCATACATGGGGAAAATATGCACTACAAAATTTTGGACAATATTTACAAAATATTCTCTATTGGCCACTTGTTTGTAAAATTTTGTAGTGCATATTTTGTAAATCAAGGTACATTTATAGCTATAATTTCCCATTGTCATTATATATGGTGACACTACAGGGGTGACTTTTGGGACACCCTGTAGTAAAGATATTTTGTACATACTTAAATATTATGCAGGTGTTAGTTTTTTTATTATAGTAATAATTATAAGAGGAAAACCTGTGGACACTGTATATTGATACCAAAAATTGCTTTAAATTTTTATCTACTGAATGAATGAATGAATAAATAGAACATTAAATTAAACTAAAAGATAGCTTTATATATATATGGGGCTAAGTCACTTTATAATTGCCAAAAAGAAATTATAGAACATAACTAAAGACAAATAAGAAGATAAAGAAAAACAGAAATAATTGATGAGCTAAATTGTCAATTTTTATTTGTCTTATGTATTCTCAGATTACTGAGATTTAAAATTCAAGTAGGCATTCAGTCTTTTGAGTTACGTGGCATTAGAGTCTGTCATGTTGGTATTCTTTATAACAGGCAAGAGTACTGCTAAGATTCTTAAGGGTGTGATTTTTTTTATAGTCCACATTTGTTTATCACATTTAAGTCTTTGAAAATTTACTTCCATCTTTGTTTTGCTTTTTTTTTTTTTTTTTTTGTAGAGACAGAGTCTCACTTTATGGCCCTCGGTAGAGTGCCATGGCATCATACAGCTCACAGCAACCTCCAACTCCTGGGCTTAAGCGATTCTCTTGCCTCAGCCTCCCGAGTAACTGGGACTACAGGTGCCCGCCACAACGCCCAGCTATTTTTTGGTAGCAGTTCAGCCAGGGCTGGGTTTGAACCTGCCACCCTCGGTATGTGGGGCCGGCGCCTTACCGACTGAGCCACAGGCGCCGCCCTTACTTCCATCTTTGAAATATCAATTTTTCTTCTATCAGAGAGAATAGTGATATGGAATCATTTTCTCTGAATGGTTAGCTAAAAGTATAAAATGTGTAAGGTAGAAACTTCCATACAGTATAGTGAAGTTTTTCCTTAATCTTCTTTATCTGATTCCTAAGCCTTAACATTTTTTCTTTTGTTTTCAGCTTTTTAATGTTTCTTCTAAGAGTACCCCCAAGCTCAGAAGCTTTGTTTAGATTTTTTCCTATGTGCTTTATTTTCTTGATATTTCCTTTTTTGTTCAAATGACATTGCTGTTTACATTTGATTAAGTTAATGTCTGCATAAAATTTTAAGATTCTTATTTCTTATATTTGGGGGATAATTTGAACATTAGATTTAAAAGGCTAGTACAGAGATGGCGTTAGTAGTCAAATCTGATTTGTGACTAACCTATAGTAATTTGGTTAACAGAGGTTAGTGGGGAGACATTTATATATTTCCTGTTTCACATATTTATAAGTATTTGATGATTGTCATTAAAAACTAAGTGACTGTATGTGCATTTTCCAGTGTTTACTTTCATTGGTTTTGAATTTGACTTACTATACTTACTATGTGCATTTACAAAATGGTCTTTCTAAGTCCTTTGCATGGGGTCTTGTGCTAGGAAGGTGATTGACATGGATGCAGAGGGTTGCTTGCTTTACTTTTTATCATTTTCCTAGACAAATCCATGGAGACAGGCTGCTGATAGGATAGAAGAAAAACAACAAAAACAAATACAGAGCTTTGGCCTAGAACTGAATTGTATTATCTGTGCTGTCAGCTAGAGCCTTTGCTCACTTAGCCAGACAATCTCTGCATGGATTAAAAATTCCCCATGCATTAGTGATAGTCTTTAGTGTTGCTACAGCCTCATATCCAGTTTTAAAAAAGAAATCTAGCCATAAACAGTTTTAAATAGTTTGCAAATCCTTACCAGTTCAATCTTCAGGAAGAGTGATTGTGCTGATGAAGCAAACAGAAGTGCCAATAATAAAAAGAATGTAGATTTCCTTTATTCTAGTTTCAGTTTCCACATGTTTCAGCTTCCCACATCCCCTCCAGGGTTGGGTATGATTTAAACAGTTTACATTTTGGGACACAGATATCCTTTTTACTTGTTAAAGATGGGAAGAAAAACATGGGCATATATAGTGATGGATACAATGGCAATTCAAGAGTTATTTTGAGGACGTTTCTCTTTTTTAAAAAAGTTATAATAAGAAATTTGACTCTGCATGAAGGTTTAGAAGGATAGAATTACAGAAACAAACAAAAAAAATCACCAAAATGTTTATTAAGCCAAATGAAAACCATTGGAACCGTCTTCTACATCAAGCAGTGAATATCTGAGTTGCACAGGAGGCTGATTATTCTTTTCTCGATGATTTCTAATAATGAAGATTTTACAACTTTATTCTAAAACCTTATTCTCCCATTCCCTGGACATTTTTGGTTGTCAGGGTTGTGACAACTGGAAGGATGACACTGACATCCAGTGGGTAGGGATCAGAGAGACCAGAGACGTTGCCAAACATCCTAATATAATGCCCAGGAGAGTCTCTCGTCAAGAGAATGTTATCTAGCCTGAGATGTCAGTAGTGCTTAGGTTGAGAAATCATGCTGTATAGTATTTTTTATCTTGATGGGAGTTTTTCTGAATAAATATCCAGATGTTTATAATTGTTTTGTAAAGGAGAGTTTATCTTATTCGTTTGCATTATTAATAAGAGGAAAGAAACTTTAGACCTAATTTGGGGGATTTGTGGATGCAGTAAGCACAAATATTTTTTTAAAAATGTTCATGGAAATAATATGGCGATCTAATGATATGGAGAAGTAAAAAACATATTTTATTATAGGAAGACATGACAAATTTTGCTTTATTTTTTACTGTTGTAGACATGACAGGAAACTTCTACTTTGTAGAAGTGGGGTTATTCAGAATTATTTCTATATTGGTGAATTTTATCATTTAATAAAAAAAGTAATCACAGTATCTAAAATTAATTATCTTAGTAAAATATTCAAGAGCTTGAAGCTCTGGATTAATTTCTTAGTTTGACTGTGGTTAATTTAAGGTCTACGCCTCAGTTAACATGTCTGAAATGTATGGTAATTCATGTACACTTGTCAATAGGTGTTTGGTAATTTGCATTTGCCATTTGTATTGTGCACTCTTCACTACTTTGCTGTTTTCTTCTGTTCTTTTCTTCTTAGCGTATGGGTATTTCCTTATCTTCTTCTTGAAGCTATGAAGCAAAACTACCATAATTCTTCAACCAGTCCTGTATTATTACCAATCTTTTGCCATTACTAACAGTACAACAAACAATAACCTTGTCCAAGTGCTATTTTGTACTCATTCAGGTTTGTGGTAAAAGGGGGATTGCTGTGAAAGGGGTAAATACAGTTGTAAAACTGGCACGTTTTCTTCCATGATAGTTCTACTATTTTGTGCTTTTATCAGGAATTATGCGTGTGTCCGGTTTTCCAGGTTGGTACCAATAGCTAGAAGTTAACTGAAGAAAGGTCAATTAAATAATTTGCTATTCATTTGTTTTAGGAAATATAATTTTCTTTGAGCATAGGCTACTTATTAGAGTTCTATAATAACCTGTTATCTAAATCATATTGTGTTGATTTCATTGTTTGACCTCTGTAGTGAGAACTTAAGGTACTCTGAGGCACTCTTGAGTGTTCTCGTTCTTTTACACATGTTCTACTACTGCAAATTAAATTATTTTAGTTATTCATCTATACTAAATATTTTCCTAAGCATTTGCCTTTGTTTTCTTAGAAATAACATTCTTTTAACAGTTATATTTTGTTGGTTTATGTAATATTTATTTAAATTACATATTTTAATATTAGTTATTAAACTAGAATTTTTGATTCAGGAATTTTACCTGCATTTTGTTTATTGATGCATCATTACCATGCTTATTATGGTGTCCATATTAAGTAATCAGTAAGTCTTAATTGAATGAAAGAGAAAAATGAAAAGAAGGTATGGAAACAGTGTCAACTGATTCTTGGTACATACCCAAAATAAGAAAGCAAGGTTAAGAGAATAGGAATAGGAGGAGGCATAGCAGAGGGTAATTTTATCAGCCAGATGTTTAACCTGCCATGGCTGAAGAGTCTAGGAAGTGATGTCCTTTGCTTTCCAGTTTCCTGACTTCATCTTTGGCATAAAAATTTTAGATGAAACAAATAGAGTAGTATGCAGATTGGATCCATCTTTACCCCTCATTTGGCTCTCATTTGGCTCTCATTTCTAACTTGTTTATTTTTAGAAATCATAACATTTCTTCCAAAACTGATGGGCTACATGTGCTGGGGCTTACAGAGCTTTAGGCTAAATTACAGTGTTAAAGGATGGGTTTAAATAGTAATGTGCTTTTAAGCCATAATTCTGGGATGTTTCCTTGCAGTGACCAGTAATTTCTATCTCTTCCATATTCACAGAATTTATCAACGAAGACCAGCCATTTTAGTTTTGTCTTTAATTATTGCAAGGACTAGTCGAGGGAATGTGGGTAGATCTCTGCAAATTAATCACTTCTGTTGAGGAAACAGTTCCATATATATATAATAAATATAATTAAGAAATAATTAATATAATTTACATATTAAAGTTCTGCCTTTATCTTTGCTAACATCTTCTGTGTTCTTTTTATTCAAATAATTTCTCAGAAAAATTCTTAGAAAAAAACAAAAATAATCAAGGGCTGACAATAAGATGGAGCTTCAGTACACTAGTGGCATGATTTTATCTTTTACAGTTAGCCAATAAAAAATTAGGTAGTATTAATACATATATGACTATTTTTTTCACATCATGTGTGTTATATGTTATTATATATGTGGGCCTCTGGCAAGACAAGACTGAGTTTTGGTGAGTAAAGATTGTAACGACTGACAGATTCAAAATACAGTCATGTACCATATAACTGAGTTTCAGTCAATGTCTGACCAAAACTATGGCTATGACTGTGGTCCTATAAGACTATAGTGGAACTGAAAAATTCCTATCACTTAGTGATCAGAGCCATCATAATGTTACATCATAGCTGTCACGATGTGGTAGCACGATGCTTTACTCACTTGTTTGTGGTGATGCTGGTTTAAACAAACCTACTGTGCTTCCAGTTGTATAAAAGTATAGTGTATACGATTTGACAGTATGACTGTGTTACTAGTTTATGTATTCACTATATACTATACTTTTTATCATTATAGAATATATTCCTTCTACTTAGGAAAAAAAAGTGCTAACTGTAAAACAACCTCAGAAGGCCTTTTAGGAGGTAATCCAGAAGAAGGCATTGTTATCTGAGGAGGTTACAGTTCCATATATGGTATTGTCTCCAAAGACCTTCCAATGAGACAAGATGTGAAGATGGAAGACAATGATACTGATGACCCTGACCTCGTGTAGGCCTAGGATAACATACGTGTTTTTTTCTTAGTTTTTAACAAAAAAGTTTAAAAAGTAAAAAAATAAAATTTAAAAATAGAAAAAATCTTATAGAGTAAAGATGTAAAGAAGAAAATATTTTTGTACAGCTTTACAATTTTGTTTTATGCTAAGTATTATTGCAAAAGAGTCAAAGTTTTTAAAAATCCAGAAGTTTATAAAGTTGAAAATTTATCGTTAGCTAAGCTTATTTTTTGCAAATTCCGCGTAGCCTAAGTTTATAGTGTTTGTAAAGTCTACAGTAGCGTACGCTAATGTCCTAGACCTTCTACTTGCACTCACCATTTGCTCACAGACTTACACAAGGCAAATTCTAATCCTACAAGTTCTGTTCCTGGCGAATATTCTGCACAGGTGTACCATTTTTACTTTTTATATTTTTACTGTGCCTTTTCTATGTTTACATATATTTAAATACATAAATACTTACCATTGTGTTCCAGTTGCCTGCAATATTCAGTACAATAATATGCTGTACAGTTGTATAGCCTGGGACAATAGGTTATACTACCCTGCTTCCCCGAAAATAAGACACTGTCTTATTTTAAGGTGTGCTCCCAAAGATGCGCTAGGTGTTATTTTCAGGGGACATCTTATCTTTCCTGTAAGTAGGTCTTATTTTCGGAGGATGTCTTATTTTCGGGAAAACGGGGTATATAGCCTAGGTGTGTAAAAGGGTAATAGTTTTATGTACATACACTCTGATGTTCACACAATGATGTTCCCTAGAGACGTGTTTTTCAGCACTTATCCCTGATATTAAGTGATGCTTGACTGTACTTTGTTCTGTAACCTTCAAATTCTACAGACCTTATTGTGTCGACTTGGAGTATAATTAACCTTTTCTTCTAAGTGCTTAAAAGATGAATGTATTAAAGACTGGTTGTCACAAAACTTCATAGGGGGCAGATGTGACTTTATTTTAAATTAGTGTTGTCACTAGCATGCCATCACCCTGTATCTTTCATTCCTGATTTAGGGCACATTGTACTCTCCCAGTTGCCTTGTTGTTTTTTTGTTTGTTTATTTATTGTTTTGCTGCCTTTTTTCTACATACCACCCTGTATTTCCAATATATAAATTTAAAACTTAACCTGTTTTAGTATCTAGAGTTAATACTTAGATTGTCAGTTTGGTATTTCCTCAGGATACGTTGATGAGAAAGAGATAGATTTGCTCTGAAATAAATATATTCCTTTTAACTATGCTTCTCTGGACATACATATACTCCTCAACTTATGATAAGGTTCCATCCTGTTAAACCCATCTTACATAGAGAATATTGTAAGTGGAAAATGCATTTAATACTCCTACTAAACATCATAGCTTAGCGTAGACTACCTTAAATGTGCTCACAACATTTACATAATCCTACATTTGGACAGAATCATCTAACACAAAACTTACAATAAACTGTTAAATATCTTATATAATTTATTGAATATTGTACTGAAAGTGAAAAACAGAATGGTGGTTGGGCACTTGCAGCAAGGTTTTTCTTGAGTGTGTTTTGCTTTCATGCTATTGTAAAGTCAAACAATCTTAATTCAAACCATTGTAACTCAGGGAAGATCTCTAACTTTTTTTACTTTTGATGTCTAATTTAGTAATAACTAATGAAGGAAAATTTAGTAATAACTAATGAAGTAAGATTTTTGATGTTATATTGATAAACTATTCTTCATACACATAGGACTGTTAATCTTATTTAATGAATAAAGTATAAATCGGGTTTTTGGCCATATTTCACTTCTGCTTTTCATCTGCATGCATCCTACTTACAGTGTAGATTAAAGTCTGCTTTGCATTCCTGAGTTTAAAATTGTCATTTTTATTATTTTGTCATGTTTATTTTACTTTCTGAAAATTGTTATTCTGGTTTTTTTTTTTTTTTTTTTTTTTTTTAGAAAAAGCTTTTGTCAGAAGAGCTTTCATTGTTTTCAAAAGGCAGTTGCCTTAGGAAACACTATTTTACTTTAGTATGAAAGTAAAAAGCTTACATTTTTTTTTATCACAGTGTGTAAAAATGCGTTCATATAAAAGACTAGAGTATAACAGAGAAAAACCAGTAGCTAATTCTGGTTTCTGAGATTTAGTAACATTATATGACATCTTTTATCTTAAAAGAAATGCCTATTTAACTTTATAAGGAACTTAGTTTGGTTCATTAAGTTATTCATACAATCAACGTAGTCATTTTACAAATACATAAGCATTCTTAATGATCTTTAATCTTTTCCTAGAAAGTAGTAGTGTTATCTTCATATCAATTGTAATATTCAAAATAGTCATGAAGAATAGGCTTTATTCTGAAACAACTGGTGTACTCTCCAATAAGAGTATGTTCTTACTGGACCTATGCATATCCCACTACTTTGTTGTTGTGTGAATGTGAGTTTTATGAACAAACTTCTTTATAGTGATGTACATTTTTTAAAACTGACATTGCATTGATAGAAGATAATGAAGTTGGGCCAGAAGCTTTACAAATGATTTACTATATAAACAAATGAATTAATTAACCTCTAACTTCAAGTATTATACTTTTTTAACAGAATTTTTTTGTTAAAGATAATATCAAATTCAGAAATTATGATTTCTCTGATTTTGTTTAGTGAGTCTAAAACAATTATCAGGAAACATTACTTTTCTGTGACTTCTTATCAACACTTTTAACCTAAGACATGTGAATGTGGTTTACTCTTTATTTGCATACTTGATTCCAGATGTCCTTACATAAATAGAGTTTGGAAAACCTCTCTACTTGTGTGTATAGAAATTGTCATCATTGGGTCAGCTTTGAAATTTTTTATGAAATAGAATATAGATTTTTAAACAGGTACAGAAAAATTAGAAGTCTGAGGTCATCCCGTGGTACTTTCCATTAGAAATTGGGCTTCTGGGTAGAAAAAGCAGTATGAGGTTTTTTTTTTCAAATATTAATCTATCATTCTTCTTTGAGAAATGAACTTGGAAACTATGAGACTGTTTGCAATTCACTTTCCCATGCATTCCCATTTTTAAATATAGCTCTGCCCTGTTATCAGAGAAGGACATTTTCACCCTAAAGTGAATCACTCCTCTTGGTTGCTGTAGCTCATGTCAATTTTTAAAATTTTTAGCTCTCTTGTTCCTCCTGACTGAACAGCCATATTAGAAATGAACTTGTGAAGATTACCAATGACTATCAAACAAAATTTATTGGCTTCTTATTGTCTTCAATTCTATAAATTTGTTTTCCTGCATCAGAAACAGTATTTCTATTAAATTAACTTTTATTAATTAGGCCATTTTTTATTCACTACCCACATCTTGAAACTGTGTACTCTGTTAGCTTTAGTAGCACCACAATTTTTCCTTCTACTAACTCTATCCATTACTCTTCTATTTCTGTTAAGTTTAAGAGTCACTTAATATGGCATAAGAATTGAACAAAAATATCTGAATCAAATTGGGCCTCCAATTTTGATTTTCTGTTTGCTTTTTGCCCTTCTTTTTTTTGGCATATTTTTATCATCTATAACAACAGTTTTATTTATATATATATTTTTTGCTTTTTTTATTATTAAATCATAGCTGTGTACATTATTGCGATCATGGGGCACCAAACACCAGTTTTATAAACCGTTTGACACATTTTCATCACACTGGTTAACAAAGCCTTCCTGGCATTTTCTTAGTTATTGTGTTAAGACATTTACATTCTACATTTATTAAGTTTCACATATACCCTTGTAAGATGCACCGCACGTGTAATCCCACCAAAACGCTCCCTCTGCCCACCTCCCCCCTCCTTTTCCTCCCTTTCTCCCTTCCCCCTATTCTTAGGTTATAACCGGGTTATAGGTTTCATGTGAAAGCCATAAATTAGTTTCATAGTAGGGCTGAGTACATTGGGTACTTTTTATTCCATTCTTGAGATACTTTACTAAGAAGAATATGTTCCAGTTCCATCCATGTAAACATGAAAGAGGTAAAGTCTCTGTCTTTCTTTAAGGCGGCATAATATTCCATGGTGTGCATATACCACAATTTATTAATCCATTCGTGGATCGATGGGCCCTGGGGCTTTTTCCATGACTTAGCAATTATGAATTGGGCTGCAATAAACATTCTGGTACAAATATCTTTGTTACAATGTGATTTTTGGTCTTCTGGGTATATACCTAGTAGAGGAATTATAGGATTGAATGGCAGATCTCTTTTTAGATCTCTTAAGAGTTCTCCAAACATCTTTCCAAAAGGAATGTATTAATTTGCATTCCCACCAGCCGTGTAGAAGTGTTCCCTTTTCTCCACGTCCACGCCAACATCTCTGGTCTTGGGATTTAATTCAAAGTGTATCTTAATTTCTTTTTTCTATTCATTCCCATGGTTATTCTGATTCAGTTCTTTCTTTTATTACTCTTAATGGGATTTTCTGCCTTCGGTCTTTTTATCCTCTATTTCATCTTCATTCTGTTTCTAAATTAATGTCTTCAAGTTATTATACTACTGAGGAATGTACACGGACTCCCTATTGTTTGCCTCATCAAGTCCAGCTTTTCATTCTGATCATCTCAGTTTGCAAAAATAGCTGCCTCTCCCCAATCTCAGCTCCCTAGTCTGTTACCATTTCAGTGTTTTCTGTTTTTACTGAACATTTATGCATTTGTCCTGGCAGTTATGTTCTTCTGGTAATCACATGCTGTGCACCTGCTATGTTCATTTCTTTTCTCCAGGCTTTTGCTTGTTTTGTCTTTCTTCCATTCAAGCCATCCTCATTACTTTTATTCAGTGCCGCAGTCTTAATAACCTTTCCCATGATGTTATTCTTGAGTTTTATTGTTTATGATTTACTAATTTGACTTTATCAATCTTTTATCTCTAGCCTACTTTGTATCACTTAGTTTAGCTTTTGATTATCTAATAGTTCATCTGTTCCAGATTTTTCCTAATAACTTGTAAGTAGAAAGTCAGAGATCAAATCATGTTTTTGATAACTTTCAGATACTAAATATTTCATAAATATTTTCCCCTTGAGTAAAAACAGGACATAGAGATTAAATATTTAAATCTTAGTTTTCACAAGAAGTGAATAATGAATTTAATATCTGAATAGAAACAAGTGCTTTTCAAATAACATTATAATTTTATTAAGTCAACTTTTATAGTTGTAAAAGTTTCACATCAGCAGAGGGCAGTCAAACCAAAGTTCATGTTGCTATCTTACGGAAAATTAAAATTTTTATCTCTATAAGATTTGGTTTACTTAGGAACCTAACTACACTTTATAATCAATGTGTAAATTAATTCCAAAGCCCTTCAAGTGGTAGATTTGTGGATTTGTATAACATTTAGCAATGGGAGATAAATAGGTTTTTGTTTTTTCAATGAAAAAAAAATTTAAATCAGTTTTTATAGGACATGAAATGCTTTGTTTTTGATTGCTTTAATAGAAATTTGTTTTTCCTGCATCAGAAACAGTATTTCTATTCAATTAACTTTTATTAATTAGGCTATTTTTTATTAAAAAATATTAACTTTTTAGAATACCTTTATTTTCCCCTATGAATTTGAGAAAAATCAGTTTTTAATAGAGGCTGTCTTATAATACTAAAGTATAGTTTGACAAGTTCTTCATGTTTTATTAAGTTTTGTTCATGAACTTTTCTTCTGTCCAGCTGCAAACAACTTGTGGTAGATGTGCTTCTTTTCTTTTTTTATTTTATTTTATTTTTTTTATTACTATTTTTTTTTATTGTTGGGGATTCGTTGAGGGTACAATAAGCCAGGTTACACTGATTGCAATTGTTAGGTAAAGTCCCTCTTGCAATCATTCACTTCCTCTTCGTAGAGGTTAGTTAACCTAGTACTTATTAAGGGAGAAACAGTTTATACTAAACAGTGTTTAACGTATACCAATGGTATTATGTATTTCCTGTTTTGTGTTCACCATGAGAGGATTGTGAAAAACTGCTTTTGTGTAAATACTGAAATTCCAGACAAGTATAATCTTGTCTGCTATAGGCAGGAAAGAGTGATGTCCTGGAATGCTGTTGAGAAGGAAATCTCTTTGTGTTCCACAAATGATACCCCTAAACCTTTTAAGAATATAATTTTAAAATGACAGCTCTGTATTTGCTTTTCCTTCCGTTTATTAACTTTGCATACATTTAGTTCAGAAGTGCATTTAGTAGGGGAAAATAATCCATTGTGTCTGAGAAAGAAGTATCGACCTGTTAGTTTAAGGGAAATTATTGGTAGAAACATCACGGGAGAAACATAAAAACAGATTTAGTAAATACTGTTTACATTTTGTTCTCTTAGCTTAAACTTTTTTTGATAGTAGAATCAGGCTTTTGATCATTAAAAGATTCGGTGTACCTTCCAAAACCTTCTCCAAAGAGGTAACTTAAGGAGATAGTTTTTAGAATAAATATGCTTTTAAAAAGTTAGATTTGGAGGGTTTTTGTTATTTTATTATTTAATGTAAATTAGTAAGACCAAAAAAAATCGGTTATGTAGCTTTAACTTTGAATAGTCCAGTGAATGGATATTTATATACTGAATTATGATTGCCAAAGATTCACTTAAAATTATACTAAAGTTTCTATTCAGTAGCTGAAAAAAAATATGGTTATGGTTAAATCCTTAAATAATTGACCAGACATACATCATAGACTTCACCTATGTCTAATTTCTAGGTCAGATGTCCTTTTTCTTCTTTATTACTCCCATTGTTAATATACCTAAGTATCTGCAGTAATTCTCTACTTCACCTCTTGCTCCAAAGCCCACCAAAATGGAGAATCAGCTGTAAGAATTTTCAAACACAAGATTTAAAATGCTGATTGATAACTTTCAAACTTTAGAAAGAATATGCTTTTTGTCAGATAATTCTTAATGTCCTTAATGTCAAAAGTAAATTTTCAAATATATCCCCTTTCATTAATCTACTGTGATGAATCTGAAATGCTAAGGCAGGGAGGGGGAACCTTTTCAAGGTGGAAAGCCACATTCAAGAAACTTCAATTAGGTATATCTGTACACACACTCAATAAATTGATCAAATTTAGTCCAACTTCACTACATTTATCTTGAAAGTTGTTGAAGATATCTATTCCCTGTGTTTGCAAGAGTGCCCAAAGCGAGTAGACTCTTCTTATCAAGGAAAATCTTCTACTAGAATCTGAATGGGGTATAAAAACTGCACCCCTCAGTATTATGAGTTGGTTCACCCATTGCAATTGAATAATGTATATTTTCCTTTTGAAATTTTGCATGAAGTTGTTCTGTTCAGTTGAAGCCTAATTCATGATGCCAAGCAGTAATGCTTCTTCAAAGAGGCAGTTGTTTGTACTTTGAAATGCTGTTGGGGTCCAAACATCCTATACCTTTGATAATGCATTCCTTCAAAATTTCTACATCACTGAATGGCTTCCTTGTTTTTCAGAGTATATAAGCTACTTTATGGGTTGTTTCAATGGCATGCTTTTTAGATGTTATTGCAGCTTGAAAAAATTGTCTTTGCCTTTGCTTTTTATCTTTTAATTTCTGCAATACAACCTTTCACTTCTCTTTCTAATTTGATGTATTTGTGGTGGTGAGAGTTATAATGCTGATGAATACTGAGTTTCTTTACTGTTGATATTGGAGTATGACAAAGCAAGGAAATCATCTTATCTTTAGCAGAGACATGATGATACTGCAATTCCCAATCCTCATAAAAAGTCTGGTTTTTTTGTCCTTTAGCATTCTCTTGGTTTTCTTTGACATGATGGGCTGTTAAGCAGATAGAATTAGAAAATGTTGTCGAGCTGTGCAACTGTTCACAAATTACACTTCAAATAGAAACCCAGTGTACCACTGACATATCCCACCCCCATAAACTCTTGACAACCAGCCTTGTGTTGTAGTGGTGCCTGTCAGGTGGGGGAAAGGTAGAACTAAATTGTGAGTGAAGCAGTTATCAATTTAGCCTTTATTGTTGTACTAATGTTTTCATTATGCCAGTCAATCTGGGAGGATTATTTTCTTGAAACATTTTATTCTTTGATGTTTTAAATACGTGCATTTAAAAAATGAAATAAAATATGAAAGATAAAGAGGTATTAATAAAAATAAAGGATTTGTTCTGTAAAATTTGGATGCAGTCAAAAGGCCACACTTAAGTACCTAAAAGTCCACATGTGGCCTTAAGACCACAGGTTCCCTACCTCTGTACCCCTGTGCATCATCAATAATACATAAGTAATTGTAATGGGTAATTTATCCCAGAAGAAATTTAACACTTAAAACCTTATTGCATATAAGTGACATTTTAAAAAAATTTCAAAATAAGTATATATTTTTCTTAATAACAAGATGATCAGTGAAAGAAGGGAATTCTGTTCCGTTAGTAGAGTGGAAGTTCAAATTCAAGGAGAAAAAAGAAGCAATGTAGGGCAGCGCCTGTGGTTCAAGGAGTAGGGCGCCTGTCCCATATGCCGGAGGTGGAGGGTTCAAACCTAGCCCTGGCTAAAAAAAAAAGAAGCAATGTAAAATTTCTCAAATCTAGCTTTTAAATGGATGGTAGTAAATGGCGCTATGGGTTTAAATCTGTTAAATACATTGGCAGAGTAGATGTAGAAGTCTTATCTTAAAATTTCAATATTTACAGTACCCTGGAAATTATATTTTGAACAACTATTTAAACATGGGTACATGTGAGCAGCAAAAATCTCAATTTTTTAAAGTACAAGTTTGTTTTTTTTTTTTTTGTAGAGACAGAGTTTCACTTTATTGCCCTCCGTAGAGTGCTGTGGCGTCACACAGCTCACAGCAACCTCCAACTCCTGGGCTTAGGTGATTCTCCTGCCTCAGCCTCCCGAATAGCTGGGACTACAGGCGCCCGCCACAACGCCCGGCTTTTTTTTTGTTGTTGTTGCAGTTTGGCCGGGGTGAGTTTGAACCCGCCACCCTTGGTATATGGGGCTGGCGCCCTGCTCACTGAGCCACAGGCCCTGCCCAAGTTTGTTTTTTTTTTAAAGCACTACTTACTAAAAGCTAAATGTGCACAATAATTGAGCTCAGAACTCTACATTTTTGGAGAAAAGGGGAGTGAAGATAGAGATTTTAAAAATTAAACTTCTGGGATGTGGTGAAGAGTGTGTGGTTATAAAATGACTTTTTGGAAGCAAATCAGGCAGACAGGTAAAAGGATCAGAATGCAGATACAGCAGAGGATAATGGGTTGGTCCCTAGCCAGCCTGTAGCAACTACCTTATTATTTTTAATATGTGCCATTAGCTACGTCTCTTGATTCTTTCTTCAACTTTTGCTAAAATGACTATTGTAAGATACCATGACCATGATAGCCTTTTCTAATGCATTATATATTTCTAAAATGGGGTGGGAGACCAGCAATGTTACTTTGATTACCAATAAGTGGTACTCACACTGGTAAAAGTTTATAACATAAAGTTAGTCTCTCTCTCTCTCTCTCTCACACACACACACACACACACTTTTTAAAGCATTTTTAAAAAATTTTACCCTTTATCTAAATTATCACAGTGATTTCACTTATCCTCAGTAAGGAGTTAGAGAAATTACATGCTTGGAAACAGGCAAATGGAAAATCCGGTGATTAAAATGAGATGGATAACACTAGATAAGATAAATCTTTGGTGAAACACTTGGCAAAATTCTAGAAGAAAGGTTTGGAATTGTCTTATTCATAAAATTTACAATAGGTCAATGGAATAAAAAAACACAGGAGGAATATTGTGAAAGAAATTACAGAGGAACTATGGGGAGAAAAATAAAGGTCTGGGGGCTGGAATAAAATAAGAAATAGGGTCAGGATGTTGATAATAAACAGAAAATGAAGGTGAAGATTTTTCCTCTGCTTCAATTTCATACTTTTCAATTACATAATTAATATAGTTAGGCAGACTGAGGGACCTTACCTAACAAATGCAGTGTAACCTGGTTTCTTGTACCCTCAATGAATCCCCAACAATTAAAAAATAATAATAATAATAGTTAAGAAGACTAAAGTTATGTGTTTGCCTAAATCAGTGATTACCACAGAGACTCCAGGGTATACATCTGAGAAATCATGAATATCACAGTATGCAAATGCTCTCTCTTCTTTGTTAGATTCTGATCTAACTTAATGACCTTAAACAATGATTCCCTGTCCCACAAATGCACACATAAAAACCACTGTATTTTGCAGATGGAAATGTGCTGTTTATTTTAATGATATGGAACACTAAATAATGTGACATTCATCATACAGTGGTTACCAAGAATTAGGGGGAGGGAGGCATGAATAGACAGAGTCCAGAGGATTTTTAGGGCAGTGAAACTATTCTGATTGATACCATAATGGTGGTATCACATCATTATACATTTGTTCAAACCCAGACTTTACAATATCAAAAGCTAATCCCAATGTAAACAAACTGTAGACTTGGGGTGACAATATGTATCAGTGTATGTTAATCAGGTATAACAAATATATCACACTGGTTGAGAATGTTGATAGTAGGGGAGGCTATGCATATGTAGGGCCAGGGAATATATGGGAAATCTCTGTAACTCCTTCTCCACTTAGCTATGAATCTAAAACTGCTCTAAAAAAATAAAGTCTAATAATAATAAATATTCACAGAATAATTTTGAGAACTACTTATTTAACTGATTTATAAGTAAAATATGAATGAAGAATTAAGCAGCCAATTGAAGTATACAGTCCCCATCATTTCTTTTTTTTTTTTTTTTTTTTTTGTAGAGACAGAGTCTCACTTTATGGCCCTCGGTAGAGTGCCGTGGCCTCACACAGCTCACAGCAACCTCCAACTCCTGGGGCTTAAGCGATTCTCCTGCCTCAGCCTCCCGAGCAGCTGGGACTACAGGCGCCCGCCACAACGCCCGGCTATTTTTTGTTGCAGTTTGGCCGGGGCCGGGCTTGAACCCGCCACCCTTGGTATATGGGGCCGGCGCCTTACCGACTGAGCCACAGGCGCCGCCCCCCATCATTTCTTAAGGGAAGTGGATACTGGTAGCTGGGTACTGCTTTCTGCTCTGTGCTCTGATGGTTTTGTTGCAGACACATTTGAAAAAGGAAGCTAGTTTGGCCAAATTGCCCACTAAGAGAAGGGGATAGCTGACATCTGACAGGGGAAATACTAAATCAAGTGGAAACTTAGAAGATTTCTTTAAGAGTAGTTATAATTACTAACATTTATTTAATACTATATGTCAGGCACTGTCTTAAATACATATGTTTAATTATTTAATCTTTACATTAACAATCATGTATGTTCCTTATTACTGAGGAAATGTTCTAAATTTTCCTCTCGATTACTTTTATCATTTAGATATTTATTACTTCTCCCCTTATCTGAATCATAATTGAGTCCTGTCCTAGCTTTCTCTTTTAAATGGAAACTTGACAGGCTTAGAAGGTCTACTGTAGCATACCTGTATGTCTGGCTCGTCTGGGGCATTCTCATAGAGTAACTTAGAGCTGTTCCACAGCATTTCTAGAGCATGGGCTTCTCACAGCTTCAGCCATGTTCTAAGATGCAGGATTCAAGCCCTGAAAAGGAAAAGCTAGAGATTACAGAAGGCCCCACTCTGAATTTATACCTTGTCATGTTGCCAATTCTTTGTCTTATTTTTTGGTATAGCATTTCCTAGGGCCAGCAGAGATTCCCTTCTTGATGGCAGGAGTGGAAAAATGTTTACAACCATTTTTAACCCAGTGCGGGTATTATGATGGCTTTGTGTGCTATTATTGTTGTTAAATTCTATTTGTGAGAGCTATCGATGTGTTTTACTTGTAATAACATTAACCTGTTTTTGAGATATCTTGCCTTTGACAGTTTTTTAAGGAATGTTTGATAGTTGTATTAAGATTTTGGTCCTGGGAGGATGGAAAGGGACGAAAGGAAGGGGGAGACCGAATGTGCTTATGTGCAGAGTTGAAATTATCCAAGACTTTTTTCAGCCTGAGTGTTCAGGTATTAAATAACTCTAAGGAATATTAGAACAAGAAAACTTAAGACATTTTATCATTCATTTCTTTTTTTTTTTTAATTGTTAAATCGTAGCTGTGTACATTAGTGTAATCAATGTGCTGGATTCATATATAATCTGAAATATTCTCATCAGACTGTTCAATGTAGCCTTCATGGCATTTTCTTAGTTACTGTATGTAGACATTTGTATTCTGCATTTAGTAAGTTTTGCCTATACCCATTCTAAGATGCACCATAGGTGTGGCCCCACCCATTACCCTCCTTCCACTCTAACCTCCCCCCTCCCTTCCCCTTCCTTGGCCCTTTCCTCATAGTCTTGTGCTATAGCCTTCATGTGAAAGCTATAATTTAGCTTCACAGTAGGGCTGAGTACATTGGATACTTTTTCTTCCATTCCTAAGATACTTTTTCAGAAGAATTATGTTCCACCTCCATCCATATAAACATGAAAGAGGTAAACTCTCCATCCTTCTTTAAGGCTGCATAATATTCCATGGTATACATGTACCACAATTTGCTAGTCCATTCGTGGCTCGGTGGGCACTTGGGCTTCTTCCATGACTTAGCAATTGTGAATTGGGCTGCAATAAACATTCTGGTACAGATGTCTTTGTTATATTGTGATTTTTGGTCTTCTGGGTATAAACCTAGTAAAGGAATTATAGGTTTTTATTACTGTGTTTTTATTACTGAGTAATGTTTTGGCTATTCGAGGTTTTTTCTGATTCCATATAAAACGAAGTATTATTTTTTCAAGATCTTCAAAATATGACAATGGAGCTTTAATAGGAATTGCATTAAAATTATATATTGCTTTGGGTAGTATAGACATTTTAATGATGTTGATTCTTACCAGCCATGAGCATGGTATGTTTTTCCATTTGTTAACATCCTCAGCTTTTTCTTTTCTTAAAGTTTCATAGTTCTCTTTGTTGAGATCTTTCACGTCCTTTGTTAGGTATACTCCCAAATATTTCATCTACTTTGGCACTACTGTGAAAGGAATAGAGTCCTTGACTGTTTTTTCAGCTTGGTTATTGTTGGTATATATAAAGGCAAAAATTTATGGGTGTTGATTTTGTAACCTGAGACATTGCTGTATTCCTTAATCACTTCTAAAAGTTTTGTAGTAGAGTCCCTGGTGTTTTTCAGATATACGATCATATCATCTGCGAAGAGTGAAAGCTTGATATCTTCTGACCCTATGTGGATACCCTTGATCGCCTTTTCTTCCCTAATTGCAATGGCTAAAACTTCCATTACAATGTTAAAGAGCAATGGAGACAATGGGCAACCTTGCCTGGTTCCTGATCTAAGTGGAAATGATTTCAATTCCATTCAATATGATATTGGCTGTGGGTTTGCTGTAGATGGCCTCTATTAGTTTAAGAAATGTCCCTTCTATACCAATTTTCTTAAGTGTTCTGATCATGAAGGGATGCTGGATATTATCAAGAGCTTTTTCTGCATCAATTGAATGAATCATATGGTCCTTATTTTTTAGTTTGTTTATGTGCTGAATTACATTTATAGATTTACATATATTGAACCAGCCTTGAGACCCTGGGATAAATCCCACTTGGTTGTGGTGTATAATTTTTTTGATGTGTTGTTGGATTCTGTTCGTTAGGATCTTTTTGAGTATTTTAGCATCAATATTCATTAGTGATATTGATCTCTAATTTTCTTTTCTTGTTGGGTCTTTCCCTGGTTTGGGGATCATGGTGATGTTTTCTTCATAGAATGTGTTGGGTAATATTCCTTCTTTTTCTATATTTTGGAAGCGGTTTAGTAATATAGGTACTAGTTCTTCTTTAAAGGTATGGTAGAATTCTGACTTAAAGCCATCTGGTCCCGGGCTTTTCTTTTCTTTTTAGGGAGATTTTGTATAGTTGATGCTATTTCAGAACTTGATATAGATCTCTTCAACATTTCCACTTCATTCTAGCTAAGTCTTGGTAGGTGGCATGCTTCCAGATATTGTTCAATTTCTTTCAGATTTTCATATTTCTGAGAGCAGAGTTCCTTGTAGTATTCGTTAAGGTTTTTTTGAATTTCTGAGGGGTCTGTTGTTATTTCATCGTTACCATTTCTGATTGATGAAATTAGAGATTTTACTCTTTTTTTTTCCTGGTTAGGTTGGCCAAAGGTTTACCTATTTTATTGATCTTTTCAAAAAACCAACTTTTGGATTTATTGATCTGTTGTATAATTCTTTTGTTTTCAATTTCATTTAGTTCTGCTCTCTGATTTTGGTTATTTCTTTTCTTCTGCTGGGTTTGGGGTTGGAGTGTTCTTCTTTCTCCAGTTTCTTGAGATGTCCCTTTAAGTTATTAACTTCCTCTCTTTCTGTTTTCTTTAAGAAGGCTTGCAGTGCTATAAATTTCCCTCTTAGGACTGCCTTTGCGTTATCCCAGAGATTCTGGTAATTCGTGTCTTGATTGTTGTTTTGTCCCAAAAATTTGGTGATTTCCTTCTTAATCTCGTCTATAACCCATTTATCCTTCAGCATAAGGTTGTTTAGCTTCCATGTTTTTGTATGGGTATGCAGGTTCCTATTTTTATTGAGTTCAACTTTTATTCTGTGATCGTCTGAGAAGATACAAGGAATAATTTCTATTTTTTTTTAAATTTTCTGAGGTTAGATTTGTGGCCTAGGATGTGGTCGATTTTGGAGTATGTTCCGTGGGCTGATGAGAAGAATGTGTATTCAGTTTTGTTGGGATGAAATGTTCTGTAGATGTCTGTTACGTCCAGATGTTGAATGGTTAATTTTAAATCTAAAATTTCTTTGCTTAGCTTCTTTTTGGAGGATTTATCCAGCACTGGTAAAGGGGTGTTAAAATCTCCATCCATTATGGAGCTGGAGGAAATCAAGTTCCTCATTTCTGTTATAGAGTTTCTCTTATAAATTGAGGTGCGTTCTGGTTGGGTGCATAAATGTTAATAATTGAAATCTCATCATATTGAGTATTACCTTTAACAAATATGAAGTGTCCATCCTTATCCTTCCTTATTTCGGTTGGTTTAAAGTCTATTGCTTCTGTGAATAGGATTGCAATGCCTGCTTTTTTCTGCTTTTCATTTGCCTGGAGTACAGATGACCATCCCTTCACCTTGAGTCTATATTTGTCTTTTAATATAAGATGTGATTCTTGAATGTAGCAGATATCTGGCTTGAATTTTTGTTTCCAGTCAGCCAACCTATGCCTCTTTAGAGGACAGTTTAAACCATTCACATTAATTGAGAATATTCATAAGCCTTTTGAGAGTCTGGTGGACATTTTTAATCCTTTTGCAACTGTGGAAGTTGGAATTTGATCAAAATTTTCTGGGTGGGTTTATTTTTATGGTGGAGGATTATGCTGGTCTGTATGGAGGATAGGTCTGAGAATATCCTGGAAAGCTGGTTTAGTTGTGGCAAATTTCTTCAACATGTGAAGAAATGAAACTCAGTTTAGCTGGGTACAGGATCCTGGGTTGAAAGTTATTTTGTTTTAGGAGATTAAAAGTCGATGACCATCCTCTTCTAGCTTGAAAGGTTTCAGCAGAGATCTGCAGTTATTCTAATTCTTGCACTTGTAGGTGATCGTTTTCTTTCGTCTGGCTGCTTTCAGAATTTTCTCCTTCATACTAACTTCAGTGAAATTGATTATGATGTGTCTGGGGGATGTCTTATTTGGGTTGATTTGTGCTGGAGTTCTGAAACTATCGCTATCTGAATTTCAGAATCTCTTGGCATGTGTGGAAGGTTCTCTTTTATAATCTCACGTAAAAGGGACTCTCTGCCTTGTGAAGTCACTTCATCGCTTTCGGGGATCCCTATAAGACGAATATTGGTTTTCTTAGAATTATCCCAGAGCTCTCTGAGACAGTGATCTGTTTTTGCCCTCCATTTCTCTTCCTCTTTGAGAGTTTGGGAGCGTTCGAAAGCTTTGTCTTCAATGTCAGAAATCCTTTCTTCTGCTTGCTCCATTCTGTTACTGAGGGATTCTACTGTGTTTCTCAGATCTTGGAGGGCTGCAACTTCGTGTCTCAATATGTCAAAATCTTTGGTCATTTGGTCTTTGAATTCCTTGAATTCTTGAGATATCTTTTGGGTTACAGCTTGGAATTCTAATTCGATCTTATTTGCTATCCAGATTCTGAATTCGATTTCTGACATCTCAGCTATTTGTTTGTGCATGGGATTTTGTGCTGTGTCTGCCCCATTGATCCTTGAGGGAGTTTATCTACTCCAATTATTCATATTGCCAGAATTTTTCTGTTGATTTCGCCTCATGATTGTTTTTCACCATTGCCTCTGGCCATCCTCAGAGTTGACTTTGGCACAGAGAGCCCAAGGCTCCTGCAGTCTCTGGCCAGAAGGGCTCTACGCAGAGGCAGGAAGAGCTCCAGAGGGCACCAGAGACCCTGGCCAGAAGAGCGGGGCAGTGTGGAGGCCACAAGGGTATAGGAGGGAGGACGCAGGGTTGCACAGCTCCCTCAGTTCCTGGTCAAGGCATGCGGAGGCCCGGTAGGTGCTGCTCACGGGTTGGGGGTCGTGGCGCAGCTCTTATGGAGGTTCGGGCAGCACTAAGCCCAGGAGTTTGAGGTTGCTATGAACTGTGACACCACGGCACTCTACCCACAGCCGAACACTATTAGCTCCGTCAGCCTCATCAGCTCAGTCTGGGGCCCTAGACAATGCCCAAAGTTCTCCGCACTCCTGCTCAATCTCTCCCAAGGCAGTTCAACTTAGTGCCATGTCCAAAAACACTGAAAGAGTTCACAGATAAGGCCTTTCCAGTTTGCAGTTTCACTGCTGCTTATACTTACGGCTGCTGGTGGGATTAGGCTGATTCAACACACACAACCACTTGCCAGTTTTCCACTGTTTTTTGTCCTCCGCTTGGGGTCCAGAAGTCCCTTGCTGACTTCCGGTATCCTCAAAGGGATGATTATAGGCAGATTCCACCAGCCAGAGACACCTGGAGTCTTATCTCCCCAGACTCACCGTGCCCAGTTGCTGGGAAGCTGTTACTCAGCTGCCATCTTGCTTCACCTGCTCCTCCTACATTTCTAAGAAGGGAAAAGTTTCTATTTTATGGGAGACAAAAATAGACAAGATGGTATTACTTATTGTTGTTTGTATATATCTTTATTTTTTTATTTATATGTGTTTCTTTTTAGTTTTCTCATTGTCATATCTGCCCATATTTTAAAAAGTCAAATAGAACTATAGGGTAAAATAAGATAGGAGTTTTTGTCATGTTTTTCCCCATTCTGAATTTCTCTTCTCCACGGTGAATCACCTTCTATTCTCATATGTTTTTTCTGCCCTTTATATTTTGAAAATACCATGTTTATACTCTTACTTCTTGAAAAAAGAACCAAGTGAAATTTCTAGATCTCAAAAATGCAGAATCTGAAGTGAAACATTTGGTCATTGAGTTTAACAGGAAATTGGACAGTCAGTGTATCAGCCTATTTACAAATGATCCTCTTCAAACTGAAGCACAGAGAAAGCACAACTGAAACCAGTGAAAACAGCAAATCACATACAAATAAAACTAATTAAAAAACCCAGAGGTAACTATTATAGTTTCTTCAAGTATGCTTGCCTTTTCTGTTTTGAACAGGAAAATATAATCATAAAGATGTAATAAATACAACAGAAAAGTTTTAACAGGATCAGAATAATGGAGCAACAACATTAAATGTGGGTTCTAGGATCCTTTTAAGGACCTGTTTTCTATGCTGTGGCTTTTCAATTAATTTCAATAACAGCACCGCTAGCACAAGTTTCTAGATTCCTAATGACCATTTTCAAACATTAGAAGTACCAAAAATTAAATTACAAAGAAACATTTAGAAAATAATCCCTTTGACAGTTGGGAACTGTTTCAGTACCTACTTAAATCGGAAATTCTCAATTCAATCATGGTTTTCCCCAAGATAGCTGGTCTAGTTTAAAACATATGTTTGAGTATTATTTTTAAATTTCTAATTGCCACTATCTCTAATATTTAAAAGGGGACAAACCAACCTGTCTGTGAAATTTTTGCCCTCTGAAGGCTTCATGTTCTCTGTAACTAGTAAAAAGATAAATTAAAAAATTCCTGTTCTGAATGGTTCCATGACATTAGTTCATCTAAACTTAAGTTTCTGTTAATACAGATGGCAAATATACATGGAAAGGAGAGGCTTGTATGGAAGGTGTAATTAACATTACCAGGTATCTTAATCTACAAGCAAGGTTACTTCCTTTCTCAAAATAGAAATTAACCCACAGTGTGAGGCCCAAATGTAGAAACAGCACTGAATGATCTCTCTACAAGCTTTTATTCATCATAACCATACATACACTTAATGTCACATATAGTAAGAAGTGTAAAGCTCTAAATGTGCCTTTTCTGGACTGTGGTGTCTCCATCCCCCTACCAGGTTGTATGGTTTTTATGTTGGTTTCTGTATGAATTACTTCATTATTGCATCCACGTTTTATTTTCCAAATACCATTAGCTCCGTTTGGGTGAGGTTGTTATTTTACATAAAAGATCCTTTTAGTATAAGTGGTCTCAAAAGAAGGATTCCAACTCTTGATTTTCATAGCAAAGTATTAATTACTTAATGGCATTTCAATTAATTAACATAAAATAACATTACAAAATATGTAATCTTTTCTAAAAGCACAGCTTTCTGTATCATTATCCAGTGAAAGTGAACGTTTCCCCATCCATGAAAGAGTAAAACATATTCAACTTAAAGAATGAAATACATTATTGTTGAAAGAGTCTTTTCTATTTATAGAGTCACAGAAAGTGGATGCTAGAAAGGAACTTTAAGATAAATTAGTCATAGCAATGGAAATGAGTGTAAAGCGGGGGTTGGAATGATGCTCCACAGTCCCCCCAACCTGTCTAGCTTTGTCAGGTACACCTGGATGCTTTTTCAAATACACACACCTTTACACTCTTATTTCTTCCCACTTCAGCATTACAAGGGTAGTGAGCTTCTGTGAATGATGAAAGTGAGTAGTGCCTCTGGTGTGTTGAGCCAAAAAATGGGTTGAAACCACTGACAGTGTAAATCTTCATTTTATACATTATGACCGTTTATCAGCTTTAAGAAGATTAAATGACTTCTCCAAAATCACTTTTTACAGGGAAAATAACCTTAATCTCAGATCAAGTTGTTCTCTACTACTTTTGGACATTTATAAGTTTAAAGATCCTCTTGGAATTAATTTGTAACAGTGTATTTGCAATGAAAGGTTAATCTCAGGAATTCAAAGCAAAGATTGTGGTTGCGTATATTTATGTATGCTGGGGAGAGGATACTTACAATTTTAGTACGAGTGTAATTTTATATAAACTCTCAAGTATAAAGTCTAGGTTTACTAAGCCATCTATTAATTTACTTGGCATAATAATAGTAGAGGTGAATAAGACATCTTTGCAGCATTTCATCTCTCTTCATCTTGACCAGTGAAGTTCAGGGTATAGTAATACCTCTCAGAGGCGCCCCACAGAAGTTCACATAAAGAAATACAGGGTACATAGGTAACACATGGACGTGCTTATTGTTGCATTTTGTCAGTGGAAGAAAATACAAAAAGAACATTTGAGCATAACAAATCTCCCCTAAAGAGAGTTTTACTTGCTTCAACCTGTCTGCAGCAATCAGAGGAAGGAAGGAAGCAAGAAAGAGAAAGAATGCCAGGTTGCAAATGCCAAAATGTCTCATCACTTGCAATTTAAGAGAAAGAGCAGATTACTATAACTTAAAACAAGGCTTAAATTCAGCTGCTAAAATTACAATAGTGCCAGATTTTAAAATTCCTTTTTCTGCCTATAAAAGTGATCTTAATCTAAATACCAGTAATAAAAAAGTAAGTGCTAGAGGGGACATTAGAAATCATTTCTAACCTTTTTATTTTCAAATAAGGTTAACATGGATCAGAGCATTATTTGATTCCTAGCCCAGTGTTCTGTCCACTGCATTCAAGAATTATTATTCTAACAAATTACTTTTGAACTCCAGGTAAATCATGCCCCATTAAAAGCACATGTTTGTTCCTTGATTATAACTATTAAGTGGTTCTGAAGAAATAGTAATGAAGGTTTTATAAATAATTTATTAGTTTTTCTTTGTAAAAGTTTTGATGGGTTTTTCATCTGATATTCTCATGCTTTGGGAAGCTATCAAATGTTGCTCTTAAAATCAGTCATATTTCTTGATTACAGTTGCTATAAAGCTGTAATTTTTTGATGATTATGTGGGGGAGTATTTTTGACAATCAAATGGAAGTCATTAAGAGTTACAGTCTAGGAGCAGCACCTGTGCCGGTCCCATATGCCAGAGATGGTGGGTTCAAACCCAGCCCCGGCCAAAAGAAAAAAAAAATGAAAGAGTTACAGTCTAGAGATCATTGACCTTACAAAGAATGAAAATGCAGCTATGATGCACCTCAACACTGACTTCCGTGGTGTTAAAAGGTGAAGAAATGTGTTTCTTACAATCATTGAAATACTATACATAAGAAGTGTTTGGGTAGGGAAGGTAAAGTCCTTTCTCAATAAGGGGAAGCCCAGTAGAGGCAAGGGTACACAATTATCTCTCCTCTGGGGAGAAGGTTGTCTGAAAGCCTGTGTGGACCTGGGGCTGGGAGGTACAGGAAGTTAAGGACACATTGCCCAGACTTGAGCTGATTGTCCTGAGCCTCGGCCTCCTGGTTCTCTTTAGTTATGAACAGGATAATGCATCAGAAATCAAGTCTTAACAATTAAATGGGAGAGCAACTCTCAAAATCTTGAGATTCTTCTAGAATTGAGAAGAAAAATGAAAAGATTGAATGCTAGCTTAAAGCATGTGAGCCTCATTTTTTAAGCAGTAGTGAGCCTCGAGTGAAATAAAGTAAACAGTGTTTTTAACAGATAAATCTAACAAGGGTGTGAATAAGTATAGTGTGCCAAAAATTTTATCTAATTTTTTTCCTTAGCAAATACTTTGGAAAAACAATACTGACGTGATTATCTAGCCTTTTTTTCTTTCTATTTTACCAAGTTGTGCCACTTTGAGAAAAATCCAAGTTCTACACTTGATAGTAAAGAAGCCAGTAGTTATTTATGTGAGATTTTTACCCACTCTAACCTTATATACTCCATGCCAAAACAACATTCTAATTTAGGTTATATCCTTAAAAAAAAAAAAAAAAAAATGATTCACTTTGGTTGAGTACAGACCTGCCCACAGCCATCAGTTTTACTGCAGGCAAAATAAAAGACACACCTCTTCCTGAAAACACAGACAACACAAATTACTGTGGCCAGCTTCTTGAATTAATCATTTTTACATCAGCTCATTCCTAACTGCTAATCACCTAATACTGCAGTGTAAACACTGTCCTTTTAGAGCACCAGTCTTCCTATGGTGGTATTCTAGGATAACCTTTCCTCCTAGTAGTTTCTTCCTTGACATATGTCTTTCCTACAAGATTCTTTAAAATCTGTCAGTGTATTTTATCACCTCCATCATACCACTTTGAACAAGAAACTGCTTTCCTATTTACTTACTAAAATTCCTTCTCATCTTTTCAGAATCAGGTCTTTTAGGTTTCTATGCTTAAAGGAGTTCTGTCTCTCTCTCTCTCATCACCTCCCTCTCCCCTTCCCTCCTTCTCCCCTTTTAAAAAAACAAGTAGTTCTCCCTACTTCCCTGCTGTGCAGACCTTATCTGTAGGGAACACATTCCAAGACTCCTCTCCAATGGATGCCTACAACCAAGAATTGTGCTGAACTGTTTATGTGCTATGTTTTTTCCTATACATACATACTTGTGATAAAGTTTAATTTATAAGTTTTTTAGGCACAGTAAGAGACTAACAGCAATATTTAAAAACTAGAACAGTAGTTACAATAATATACTGGAATAAAAGTTATGTGAAGGCGGTGTCTCTCAATTTTCTGTTGTACTCTACAATAGGTGTACTTTGGGACTGTGGTTGACTTTGGGTAACTAAAACCACAGAAAATGAAATGGGGGATAAAGGGGAGACTACTGCACTTTAGCTCTTCTCATTCTGTTCTACATTCCTTGAGGGTAAGGATGATGTTTCTTCAGAACACAGTAGCTGGTTCATAATACATGATTGTTAAATATTTTTTGATTGATTAAAAGATTGAGATTTATATCACATGTCTAGCTATAAAGTTTGTGTTTACTATAAAGTTAGAATTTAATAGAAAAAACTAATTTGAAGACAAACATGATGTTGTGTTCTAAAAAGAGGCTCAAGAACATTTAGGAAGGACAGACTTTTTTCAGCAGGAGTGACTAAGATAATTATGCTGAGTCTTGGAACAATATTTGGAAAAAAGGAGAGCAGATAGACCTTCCCTATGGGATTAACACTCAAAACAAGGAACATAAACATGAAAGCTAGGAATGTATTATTATATTTGGAGGATGTCGTATATTCTAATTTGCATGGCAGGTCTAATTTGAGATTATAAATAAGATCAGCGGCTGATAAAGCTGTGCTAGTAAGTTGAAATCACATAGATGCATTCAGAATTTAGTAGATAGTGGAGAGATAATTTGTGAGTAGAAAATACTTTCATAAG
The DNA here is from genome assembly GCF_027406575.1 of Nycticebus coucang. Taxonomy (NCBI): domain Eukaryota; kingdom Metazoa; phylum Chordata; class Mammalia; order Primates; family Lorisidae; genus Nycticebus; species Nycticebus coucang. The sequence goes on from NC_069780.1 coordinate 49,293,596, forward strand.
ATTTTTTTAATTTTAAGATTTTAGAGGGCACAAATTTTTTTTGTTACATGGATGAATTGTATAGTGGTGAAGTCTGAGCTTTGGGTATACCTGTCACCTGAATAGTGTGCATTATACCCAATAAGTAATTTTTTCATTCCACATTCCTCTGCCTTCTTCTGAGTCTCCAATGTCCATTATATTCTATATGACCATTCATACCTAAATATATTTTTAATGGCAATAAGAACTTGAAGTTTGTGTGCTCTTTTTAATCTCCGAAAAGACCTAAAATTCTTCTTTTTATTCAAGTTATAGATAATCTTTAATAAACATTAGAGACTTTCATTTTCGCTTGACTTTAAGGTTAATTTTATTCAGAATATCCTGTAGAATAGTGTATTAGGCTTTAGAAAAATTCCTTTTAGTGTAAATATAACTGATAAATTTTATGATTCCTTTTATACAAAATATCCAAATAAAATCTATAGAGACAAAAAGTAGATTATTAGTTGTCATGGGCTAGGGTTAGGAATTGTCTAGGGGTGGTAGGAGAGATTGACTATAGATAAGTATAAGGCAACTTTTGGGGCGGTGAAAATATTCTAAAAATGGATCATAGTGGAGGTAACATAACTTAGTAGATTTCCTAAATATCATGAATTGTACTCTTAAAGTTGGCAAATTTTATGGTGTGCAAATTTTTCTTCAGTAAAGCTGTTGATAAAAAATCACTTATGAAATTATATGGTTACATCTTGTAAAAAAAAAAAAATTTTTTTTTTTTTTTTTTGAGACAGAGTCTTGCTCTGTTACTCAGGCTAGAGTGCTGTGGTGTCTTTCTAGCTCACAGCAACTTCACACTCCTGAGTTCAAATGGTCTTCCTGCCTCAGCCTCCCAAGCAGCTGGGACTGCAGGTGCCCACCATAACACCTGACTAATTTTTCTATTTTTAGTAGAGATGGAGTCTTGCTCTTGCTCAGGCTTATCTCAAACTTCTGAGTTCAAGGAGTCCTCCGCCTCAGGCTTCCCAGGGTGCTAGGATTACAGGTGTGAGCCACTATGCCCCGCCAATTTTATAATAAATTGCCCTTAATTTACATTATGAAATGGAATATTTAGATTGAAATTATTTCATTAGGAAAACTATTGCTACTCTTTAGTTGTATGGATATATGTAGGTTTTATTAATAAATTTATATTGTACTATTTAGTACAATGTTTTAAAATTTGGCTGCTCATATATAAAAATTACCAGAAAATCAGCCTTTGGTTTAGTTTGGTTTGATTAATTGGATTTGTGGTGGGGGCAGTGAGGAGGCAGACTCTTGCCCAGGCTGGCATGCAGAGACATGATCATAACTCATTGCAATCTTAATCTGCTGGGCTCAAGTGATCCTCCCACCTCAGCCTCCTGAGTAACTAGGACTACAGGGATGCACCACAAGACTAGCTAATTTTTCTTATTTTTTTCTTCTAGAGATAGGGTCTCACTATGTTGCCCAAACTGGTCTTAAACTCCTGGCCTCAAGTGATCTTCCTACCTCGACCTTCCAGAGTGATTACAGGCATGCATCACCACACCCAGCTAAAACAATCTTTTTGTTTTATTTTTCTGACTTTTTTATATCCATATAAAGATTATTTTTTATTGATATTTATGTTTTTCTACTCTGAAAATAATAGAACTATCACTTGACTTTTTAAACAATATACTCTACCAGATTGACTATAAAGTGAATATTTTCAAAGGAAATTTTAATTTTTCACATATTTTTAAAATTAGATGTTCATATTAGGGTAAGAAATCAAATTTAGCAAGCTACGAACCTATTGGCTTAAATTTAATCTTTGCTCACCATTCCATCCTCAAAACATAAAAGTTTCCCCTATTTCTGATACTTTTGGCTTCATACTTTTAGCTTCTATTTCTAGATTTATGTTCTTATGTCCAATTAAGCATTAATGCTGATTTTATTTTTTACTTCACAAATATATGCTATCAGAACAGGAAAATTTGAAGCTGCAAGAGAACTTAGAAATCATTCAGTCCAATTTTTTAAATTATACAGGTGATAGGAGACCCTAAATAGTTAAGGAACTTGTTTGGATGTATAGAATTAATTGGTTATATAGTTAGCTCTTAATTGTCCAGGAATATATACCTACAAATACAGAGCTACAAATTCTAGTTGAAGAAACTACATTAATTTAATGCCGTCATTGTGCATGATAGCTTAATGCCAACATAATCAGAAACTCTAATGCAGATTTAGATGCTGAAATCAGGTAAATAGTACTCTACTGTAAGGTATCATTCAATTGATTTAGCATTTTAACTTTTGGAGGTTATCATCAAAATAGAAACACAAATTTTAAACTTATAAAACATCTTGAGACTATTCCGGCAGATTTTAGGATGAGAAATATTGAATCAGCGGTAAAAAATAACCCAGCACACCAAATTAGTTGTTTTATATGTATCCAAAGTTCTGTTATCTCTGTTTGTTTTGATCAGTTGAAATCACTACAGTATAGCACCAGGCCTGGCTGCCAGTGGTTGTATCAACTGAAGCTGATTTGGGTCAGATCATGAATGAACCAGAATAATGCCAGTACAGGGCAGAGCTCTAGGTAGAATAATAAAATTTGTTGAAACCTTTTTGTCTTCCTTTTGTCACCCCACAACATTCTCCTGTCCTAGTCTCTAAATGCTAGATATTAGGGTTCCGATAATGAGCAAGACAAGTATGTTTCTTGAACTCCAAAGAGTGTACAATCTAAAGAGGAAGATGGACAATTAACCAAGCAAATAGAATCTAATGTAATAAATGCTATAATGTGGGAGATCACAGCCTACACATCATTTACTCTGATCTAGGATTTTATTTATTCTGTGTATGTGTGTATAAACAAATGAATTTTAGAATTAGGAATATCTTTCTGGAACTTTTTCTTTTCTAATCTGTCCTCTTTCTGCATACGTATGTTTCTGTAGCATATACTTACTATGCTACCTATTTCTCTTAGTTTGTCTTCTCTCCATTCCCTCATTTCTTTTACTTTATCTGTTTTTGTTACCATACGTGGCCATGATATTGAACAAATATGTATTTATAGTACTTTTATGCATTGTTTAAAAAAACTACCCTGACAAAAACAACGATAATGCTGAAAATACTGTAACAATATGCTTGCCATTGTTATAGTATTTTAGTAAATACTATTGTTAACTTTAGTAAATTGTTTTTATTAAATACTATTGTTTAGTAAATACTATAACAATGCCATACCATTCTAAGCACTGTCACAAGCATTAACCTCATTGTCACAAATATCTCTAAGGTTGGCACCAATATTACTTCTATGTTACAGAAGTAACATAGCCTCTCAGGTGGCTGAGACTACAGGCACACCACCATACCTGACGGATTATTCTGTTTTTTGTAGAGACAGGGTCTCCTTATGTTGCTCTGGCTGGTCTTGAACTCCTGGTTTCAAGTGATTGTTGCACCTTGGCTTCCCAAAGCTCTAGAATTATAGACATGAGCCGCCACACCTGGTTTAATAAATATTTAAATTGAATTGAAAACAAAGCTTTGCAATACTAACTTGTATTTTTTCATGAACTTTTATTCCACATTTTTCTACAGATAGACATTGAATTATTTCACTGTTACATATATAGCCTTGACTATGTGTATTTGCCTTTTACAATATGTAACTTTTTTTATCTTATCCACTATTATGGTAAACATTCTTTATTTAAAATTTTTATTTTCGCTTCAATTTGGATGTCTCCGCCCTTAAAATAAGTACTTATGCTGTTTAATATAATAGTGCTTGTCACATCTTTAGGAAAAGACATTTGTCTTGTTCATCATACTTTATATAGTATGACATAATATACTATAACAGAAAGTTATTTTTTCAAAGTATATTGTTCTTATTGTTTGTAAAGCAGCATACTTGAAGCTGCAACCAGTGGCTTTTGGCCATGCAGTTTTAGTACTTCTTGGAATATTTGGTTTAGGAAGTGGGATAATTAATACATAATTATCATGTAGCAGACCTATTCTAATTAGTGCCTTTTTGCCTAGGTTCAGGGATAAACAAAGAAAGATGCACATCAGCATTCATTCTACAGTTTATAACCATCCTATTACAGCCTTATGTGGCAGCATACTCAAGATAGATTCACTAATGCGGTAGTTGAAATCATGAGCAAGAGTTCCATCATGTTAATTTAATAGTCTTTGCATAATATACTAGCTGCCTAGCTTTGAAGGCTTCCCTTAGTACTTAATAATTATGCAGAAATCCTAAAATTAGCCAACAAAGTATATCCCTAATAACACATCTTTAGCAAAATTTTGCTTCTGTAATGTATACCTTAAACCAATTTCACTATCTTTTTATACTAGTCTTCAGGCAAAGAAGAGCATTATCTTAGACCATCAAAAGGATGTGAAGAGGGGCTTATAAGAGCTGTACATAAGATTATTTGTGGGAGGGTTAAAGAAAGTGGGGCATTGCACTGGATTGTATATTTTAAGGAAGCAGAGATAATTCTGTGATTATCTTAAATATCTGTAGGAGGGAAGAGAAAAATAAACCTAAACATGTAATTGGTAAAGAATTGTCAGTCACTCTTACTAGCTGGTACAGGGAATATGTGTTTATTTGGACACTGCTTGGACACTGTTCATAGTTTGTCCAGACCTGATTATACAGTGGTCTTGTTTTTGTCTTGATCCATTCTGGTCCTAGAATGGCCTTGTCTAATTCGATGTTTTGTGAAATTGTTCATGTTCAACAGAATATCAAGTGAATTTCAGACCATCTCATAACATGAAGGCCTTACTAGTTATACCAGGCCACTCCCAGATGTGCTTTGCTTTTTCTTAGTACTATAATAACACAAGGAAAGCTTAAAAACATAGTAGTGATTGTTGGAAAAGGCTGACAAGACCTATAGCATAGTATTATTTGTGTAAATTAAACACAAATAAAACAATAGTATGTGTTATTCAAAGATGAATATATAATATATAAGGCCCTATACCAAATGCACAGGTTATTATCTCCAGTGGTGTGGAGAGAAGGGGCCGGTACCTTAATATTGGGGCTGACAAGAAATATTAAATAAGAGAAGAGCCTCGTGTGGACTGACGGAATAGTGTGCTGTAGGTTGAGATGTGACAGTTCATTCTCAGCAGCTGAGTCCTTAAAACCAGTTTACACATCAGCAGAAGGGTGGGAAGAGAAGGAGTTGGAGGAGGGCCTGTGGTCAGGCATCTTATTTATATTTCCTACTCTTGATTTGTGAGACCTGGGGGAGGAGGAAAGCCTTCTTTAAGCTTTTCCTAAATCTTTCATTTCCCTCAGCAGGAATGCTACTGTAATGATAGCATGTTGATGCTTGTTGAAATAAAACATGACAAATCAGTGTAAAATGAGAGCATTAATATTTCATGTGGGAACTTGATTTAGCTTTAAATATACCCAAAAGCTTTGGAAGAAGAAAACTCATTTGATAACTTCAGAGAAACCTAGTTTGTTATATCTTAGGTAAAAGATTTCTTTATAAACCTTAAATTTAGTGTCTGTAATAATTTTGTTATGTCATTTACTTTTATCATATGTAGAAAAGAGCTTGTTTTGGGGGGAGTAAAGAGACTTTCCTACCCCCACCCTGGCCTTTTCAGTGATTCTTAAAAAGCGAATGTCCTTTTTGTCTTGAGTAAATTTACTGCAGCGTCCTTAATGCATATATGGCAGTGTGATAGGGAGTCAAAGCATAAATTTAGGAGAGAATGAAAACTTAATTTTGATTTTTACACTTACTTGCTCAGCGCCTCTAAGGAGGCGCTAAGGTCTCATTATGCTTTACTTTGCCCTTCCCAATGTTTCCACCACATTAAAACTCATTGTGTGTTATCAAGATCAGCTAATTAATGCAGCTGTGGAAGCCTTCCTCCTTGTCTCTTACTGTTAGTTCTTTATCTTCATTGGCTGTGTTCTGGAATGGGTGTCTTCACGTTATTTTTTGAAACATTCTTTGGCTTTACTTACATCAATTTATAGTCAGGCAGGGGAACACATGTCATCAAATCATGTTTTATGTCATCGAGTCCTATTTAATAATCACTATAATTATTTATACTTTGTTAATATTATAGGAACAAAAATAGAACTTTTTGTATGAGCATTAAAAAAATGCTGACATTAATTTTTGCTGATAATTATTTTTCGTTATACCCATGGCAGATCTTCAGGTTTTTTCCTTGTCTGTTAGTAACTATGATCAAATTTTTATTTAAGAAACAAATTTATCTTTCTTATATTCTTGAACAGTATCCTAATTAGTGAAATACTCTGGTATCTTGCTTATTAAGACCTCAGGTGTAAAATCTCTGTATTGCAGAGAAAATTTCTGTTTTCTCAGAGAAATCACATCTATAACTTATCCAGACGTATCGAAAGTCTGTGTTTGATCTCTCAAAAAATTTCTGTATTTCATGATTGAATATATGTAGGTATTCCAGATTTATTTTACTTAGATAAGATTAAAAAGGAACTATGTTCTTAAAACTGGGTTCTTTATAAATGGTCTGAATTCACATTATAATCCCTTTTAAGCCCCATAGCATATTATCTTTGCAGTAGAGAATACTAGGAAAGCAATACAGCTGCCAGTCTACAGAGTGCACATGTGGTATTTAATTCCACATGCCCCCATCCTTCCATTAGTAAAACCTACAGATAGGTTTCCCATAGTTCCATGTGGTCCACTCCGGATTTTGAAACTCAAGTTACACTAAAAGATGAACAAAGGTAGATACTGGATCTGTTTTTGAGCTTATGAAACAGAAGGAACTAATGAACAGTATCACAATTTTACACATACATAGAGATCCAATTATTCTTTCCCAAACATATCATTTATGTTTTCTACATCCTTGGACCTGGGCTATAAAGCATAATAAGCCAAAAAAATTGAGTACCTTTTGAGGAACTTTTTCTGAGCTTGGGTATTTAACTGGACAAGAATCGTCAGCAATTTTTCCCTCAGATGCTAGCAATCTTTTAAGAGGAGTTGGATGAGACCAGACAGGTTGCCTGTCTGCCTAAATAACTAATCTGGTTTTCTGTAATACTTCAAACTAATAATTCACGCACCCTATCCCATTCTATCAGGAATAGAATTTGACACAATTTTTCATACATGGACACACACACATAATAAATGTCACCTTTTTGCACCTGCTATAAGAATTAGTGCTTTTAGCATTGGGCATTCTGTTAAAGTCATTAACATGACATAATATTCTTTCCGAAAGAATTTTATCAAAAAGAATATAAGGTGTTTTGAGCATGTGATTCCAAAGGAAAGGGAAAACCATTAAAGAACTTGGTAGTATAACAATTTATTTAGCTATTGGTAAAAAGTGATTTTTTTCTTTTCCAAAATGTCTTTAGCCTCTTTGGCGGTAGGTGACAGATTTCATATTCATAGAGTTTCTTCATATGTGATACATTTGGCTTAAAAAGTAGTTGTGGTTGGCACTGTAATAGGAAGTAATATAGGGTCACTACTGACATCTATATCCCCAGTGTTTCTTCTAGTAGGCATGGACTAGAGTATGATTTGTTTCTTGAGAAGGGGATTACGTATATGTTAGGTAAGGTAAATTCTTACTTTTGGCATTCATATGAGAATTCTTTATTTTGGTTCTTATGTTTTGCACATTGTAGACTAGAAATAAATCCCACTTGACATAATTCTCCAGAGAAATTCCTGAAAAACATGTGTTTAAAACCTGAAATGACTTTATCATAAAACATTTCAGTGTTTTAAAAGATCAAAGGACACCGAATTCTCTCTTTATAAAGGAAGCTTTAACTAAACTTTAAAATTGTATTTTCTTACCTGATTTAACAGGATAGTATGAGTGGTACTCTTTTGTTCTTAGGTCTCTCTCTCTCTCTCTCTCTCTCAATAAAAGGATCAGGAAGGTTTTTCTGTTAAAGGTCAGAGACTATTTTAAACCATATAGGCCACATATGGTCTTTGTAGAATCTCCTCTTCTACCATCCTCTTTCCCTTCTTCCTCCTCTTCTATTTTTTTTTTTTTAACAACCTTTTAAAGGTGTAGTAGGCATTCTAAGCTTTAGCGTCCTATACGAGCGGATTTGGCCCACTGGCTGTTTAAGGGTCGCAGTTTTAGACCCAGTGCTGTCCAAAATAATTGTGCGCTTTTGGACAGTTTATAATATTGACCTCTCCTTTTCTGGCCTTTTTTGTGAAGACTAACCTTAAAGTCTCTTCCAATTTGAAGACTCTATGAAATACCTATATATTTGCTGTTGTTTTCTCAGTTTAGATATACACTAATTATTATAGAAAATAATCTGGTTGTACTCAATTTCATTAATGCTAAAATTAGTATTATCTATGATCAAGTCATGTGACCCTTGAAAGGGCCATATATAAGAAAGTCTGAATTTGGGTCCTTGATTTGTCACTTATTAGACTTTGTGGTCTCAGGCAAGCTCTGAATCTCTTGAGTTTTAATTTCCTCTTTATCAAAGTAAGGAAATGGCACTAACTCTACCTGCCTCTTAAAATGCTTAAATTATTTTCTAATGAAATGTAGATACTGAAAATAAAGTTATTGTCCAAAATTATTTTTGGGACGGCTCCTGTGGCTCAGTGGGTAGGGTGCCGGCCCCATATGCTGAAGGTGGCGGGTTCAAACCCGGCCCCGGCCAAACTGCAACAAAAAACAGCCGGGAGTTGAGGCAGGTGCCTGTAGTCCCAGCTACTTGGGAGGCTGAGGCAAGAGAATTGCCTAAACCCTGGAGTTGGAGGTTGCTGTGAGTTGAGATGCCATAGCACTCTACCGAGGGCAATAAAGTGAGACTCTGTCTCTAAAAAAAGAAAAAAAAAATTATTTTTAAGCTACCATGCTTTTGTAACTGTGAATTTCCCTTTATAGATTCTATTACGGGAATTTTTTTTTTTTTTTTACTTAAAAACCACTTATCAGTAAGGCCAATAATTCTTCTTAGTTAGAGCACCTATCAAATAGGTAGTCAAATGGATAGTTACTTGAGGTGGTAGGAGCTTTTTCCAATCAGAACTTATCCCTAAGTTTTGATTGTGTTACTTGTCTTACTAATCCAACGGTTTCAAATGCTCCCTGAAATATAGAAAACCCAACTCTTAATGTCGTGCCTTCTGTATAGTAGGCACTCAAATATTTGCTGACTTAGACTTCAGTCTGCCTAGGCATCAAAAGTTTCCCATTTACCTATCAACTGTAAAGACTGCATTTTTATACTTAAAAACTATTGGCTTCTCTCTTTTCTTAGTTATTAATATTAAAGAAATCTTCCAGGGCGGCACCTGTGGCTCAAGGAGTAGGGCGCTGGTCCCATATGCCGGAGGTGGTGGGTTCAAACCCAGCCCCGGCCAAAAAAAAAAAAAAAAAGAAATCTTCCACAGGTATTTGTTCCATTCCCTCAATGGTTCTCCTTATTTCTTTTTATTTTATTTTACTTTTTTTATTATTAAATCATAGCTGTGTACATTGATATGATCATGGGGCATGATTCACTAGCTTCACAGACCGTTTACCAAGTTTCACATATACCCTTGTAAGATGCACCGCTGGTGTAATCCCACCAATCCCCTTCCCTTTACCCACCTTCCCCCTCCCTCCCCTCCCTTTCCCCCTTCCCCCTATTCTTAGGTTGTAACTGGGTTATAGCTTTTATGTGAAAACCCTAAATTAGATTCATAGTAGGGCTGAGTACATTGGGTACTTTTTCTTCCATTCTTGAGATACTTTACTAAGAAGAATATGTTCCAGCTCCATCCATGTAAACATGAAAGAGGTAAAGTCTCCATCTTTCTTTAAGGCTGCATAATATTCCATGGTGTACATATACCACAATTTATTAATCCATTCGTGGATCGATGGGCACTTGGGCTTCTTCCATGACTTAGCAATTATAAATTGGGCTGCAGTAAACATTCTGGTACAAATATCTTTGTTATGACGTGATTTTTGGTCTTCTGGGTATATGCCCAGTAGAGGGATTACAGGATTGAATGGCAGATCTATTTTTAGATCTCTTAAGTGTTCTCCATATCTCTTTCCAAAAGGAATGTATTAATTTGCATTCCCACCAGCAGTGCAAAAGTGTTCTCTTTTCTCCACATCCGCGCCAACATCTCTGGTCTTGGGATTTTGTGATATAGGCTAGTCTCACTGGAATTAGATGGTATCTCAAAGTAGTTTTGATTTGCATTTCTCTGATGATTAAACATGATGAGCATTTTTTCATATGTCTGAAGGTCGTGCGCCTGTCTTCTTCAGAGAAGCTTCTCTTCAAATCCCTTGCCCATCCTGCGATGGGATCCCTTGTTCTATTCTTGCTAATGCGTTTCAGTTCTCTGTGGATTCTGGTTATTAAACCTTTGTCGGAGACATAACCTGCAAATACCTTCTCTCATTCTGAGGGCTGTTTGCTTGCTTTACTTACCGTGTTCTTGGCTGTGCAGAAGCTTTTTAGTTTGATCAAGTCCCAGTAGTGTATTATTATTATTTTTTTATTGTTGGGGATTCATTGAGGGTACAATAAGCCAGGTTACACTGATTGCAATTGTTAGGTAAAGTCCCTCTTGCAATCATGTCTTTGAAGCTGCTTCAATTGCCCGGGGGGTCCTCCTCATAAAATACTCGCCCAGACCGATTTCTTCAAGGGTTTTCCCTGCACTCTCCTCTAGTATTTTTATAGTTTCATGTCTTAAGTTTAAATCTTTGATCCAGTGAGAGTCTATCTTAGTTAATGGTGAAAGGTGTGGGTCCAGTTTCAGTCTTCTACACGTTACCAGCCAGTTCACCTAGCACCATTTGTTAAACAGGGAATCTTTTAACCACTGAATGTTTTTAATTGGCTTGTCAAAGATTAAATAACAGTAAGTAGCTGGGTTCATCTCTTGGTTCTCTAGTCTGTTCCAGACATCTACTTCTCTGTTTTTGTGCCAATACCATGCTGTTTTGATCACTGTCAATTTGTAGTATAGTCTGAGGTCTGGTAGCATAATTCCTCCTGCTTTGTTTTTATTTCTGAGTAATGTCTTGGCTATTTGAGGTTTTTTCTGATTCCATATAAAACGAAGTATTGTTTTTTCAAGATCTTTAAAGTATGACAGTGGAGCTTTCATAGGGATTGCATTGAAATTATATATTGCTTTGGGTAGTATGGACATTTTAACAATGTTGATTCTTCCCAGCCATGAGCATGGTATGTTTTTCCATTTGTTAATATTTTCAGCTATTTCTTTTGTTAGAGTTCCATAGTTCTCTTTATAGAGATCTTTCACATCCTTTGTTAGATAAATTCCCAAATATTTCATCTTCTTTGGCACTACTGTGAATGGGATAGAGTCCTTAACTGGTTTTTCAACTTGACTATTGTTGGTATATATAAAGGCTACCGATTTATGAATGTTGATTTTGTAACCTGAGACGCTGCGTATTCCTTGATCACTTCTAAGAGTTTCATAGTTCTCTTTATATAGATCTTTCACATCCTTTGTTAGATAAACTCCCAAATATTTCATCTTCTTTGGCATTACTGTGAATGGGATAGAGTCCTTAACTGGTTTTTCAACTTGACTATTGTTGGTATATATAAAGGGTACCCATTTATGAATGTTAATTTTGTAACCTGAGACGCTGCTGTATTCCTTGATCACTTCTAAGAGTTTTGTAGTAGAGTCCCTAGCGTTTTCCAGATATACTATCATATCATCTGTGAAGAGCGCAAGTTTGATCTCTTCTGACCCTATATGGATACCCTTGATTGCCTTTTCTTCCCTAATCCTTATTTCTTGCTTCAGTGACAGAAGAATGAAAAAAAAGTATTCCCTGGGACTGGATAGTTTCTGTCCAATTAAAAGACTGTTCATTCTCAGTTTACTTTTTTCTTGACTTTCTACAATCAGTTATTTTCAACAACAGCCACTTTAAACAAATTTTATATGATAAAAGGTGTGTTTCAGTTACTGGAAGCTCATCTGTGGAAGCAGCGGGGGGAATCTCCCTAGAAATCTGAGATGGATTTCTGACATTTATTTGGTTTTGTGTTATCCCAGTTTAGGCGGGGGGTGGAGGTGAGAAAGCAGAATAACCTAGTATGGTACTACCCAAAAATCTTGCTGTATTTCATAATCACCAGGTGACCTTTTAAAAATTAAGGCCCTGCCTGGCCCTGCCCTAGACTTACTAAATTAAGATCTTGGAAGGGGTCAGATCTGGGAGTCTATGTTTTTTAGACGACTCAGCCAGGTTCGAGAACCAGTGGATACTGTGGTTTCTAGAGTAAAACAGATAAATGCTTGAAATCTTGGTTCTGTTATCTACTACCTATATGATAAGAAAATGATTTAACCTCTCTTCAAAAAAGTAAAGATAATATGGATAATAAAATTTTATTTAATTGAGGTTGTCAGGGATTAAAATAAGATAATATAGCGTGGTATGTAACAGTCACTCAATAAATCATTTATCATTGTTATAAATGACTATATTATTATTTTCTAGCGATTAACTGTATTCCTTAGGAAAGAATTAAATTTTGAATAGATTTTGTTGAATAGAATTTGAGTAAAAATGTACTTCATGACAATCCCAAATTAGTTATGCTATATGTGAATTTTTGTTCGATTAATAGAAATATGCAGGTATAGGTAGTATAGTATTCACTCTGCAATTTTCTCGTGACAACTTGGCACTTTTTACAGACTGGTATATATGTACATGTTTCCAGAAGGCTGCTAAGAAAACAATCCTATCCATTTGGCAAAAAATATTATAATATTTAGTATTATAACTTAATACACTAGAAGAAAAAATTGAAAGAATTCAGAGTTTTTAAATATTCACTGCTTGACTTGTGCTAGGACTAATGTGATTCTCTTTTTCTTAACTAAAATCACACCTGAGTAGAAGAAAGTTGGCATATACAAAAATATGAGAGATAAGATAAAAATATGTGATATAAGATACATTTGTTAGATTACTCCTTTCTGCCTGTGGGTGCTGCCAAGGAAGCATCATTAATTTTTTTTCTTCTCACTGCTGTCGTGTCTAAGTCACAGTCTCTTAAAGAGCCCAAACAGCTGGGGAAGCTATTTGGGAGGTGTATTATACCTCTTCTACTATTTTTATAGCTTCATGTCTTAAGTTTAAATCTTTAATCCAGTGAGAGTCTATCTTAGTTAATGGTGAAAGGTGTGGGTCCAGTTTCAATCCTCTAGATGCTAAAATTCTAAGCCCCCAAATACATTTTTGTCTAACAGTCTCCTTCTATTTTACCAATTTACCATGTAAGGCGGAATCTGAAGACCTTCAGGAGCCACTTTTTGGGGGTTAAACTTTATGTTCCTTTTCCTTTGGTTCAGAAAAGTAATCATACACCTATCTGTGGTTTTGCCTGTGTATGTGTTGTTTTCTCTTTCTGGAATGCTCTGCTCTTTTCAGCCTTCCTGACAAGCGCCAGCATATTCTACAAAACAAAGTTGATGGCAGTCTCCTTTGTATTTCTGTGTCACTTTGTACGTATCTCTGCTGTTGCCTTCTGTCTCAGTCACTGGGACATAAGCTTCCTGAGGTCAGGGACTAAGTCTGTTTATAACAGTTTAACTGTTATGCTGTGGTTTGCACATAATATAATATTGTTGAATACGTAGATTAAATGACCATATTAGGAATCAGTGACTCAGTGAATGTAATCATACCCCAGGTTCAGGAACACATACCTGATATTTACCTGTATAGTTTAGGTGATCATCAGTTAAGCATTTATTGAGTACACCTTATTTACTCATAGCATGGTAGGATTATTTGAAACAAAGTTGGAAAGAATCTCAGGGAACGAAGTTAAGACAAAGCAAGGAGATGACCCAGATCTAGGCTAGACTGAAATTGGGTATTATGATGTAAAATTTATTAACAAATATAACTGTTTTATTAGATATTAAAGCATATAAGTAAATACAGCAATTTCTACCATAAACAAGCATTATGCCAGGCTTAGTGGTGGATTCTCTGTTCTGAAAAAGTTCATAGACTAGGAAGCAAACATGGGGACATGAGAAATGGTTAAATGTCTCTGCAGTTTGAACATTAGTTCAAGATACAAGAAGAGAGGTCACAGGACGTGCTAAATGATTTTATAAACCATTTTAAAACCAGAAGTAGAAATGACATCTAATATTACTGCTTTTTCCTCAGTAGCAGTGGTTCTCAACTAGTAATGATTTTACCCCACAGGGTGTATTTGACAATCTCTGGAGACATTTTTGGTTGTTGCAGGCCAGAGATGCTGCTAAACATCCTACAGTTCTCCAGACAGCCCTCTCCCAGCCCCAAAGAATTATCTGGCTCCAAATGTTAGTAGTACGGGGATTAGGATACCCCACTCTACAGGATTCTTGCTATTTTATATTTCTCTGCCTTTTATTCCATTTCTTCATTATTATTATTATTAAATCATAGCTGTGTACATTAATGTGATCATGGGGCACCATAAACTGGTTTTATGGACCGTTTGACACATTTTCATCACATTGGTTAACATATCCTTCCTGGCATTTTCTTAGTTATTGTGTTAAGACATTTATATTCTACATTTACGAAGTTTCGCATGTACCCTTGTAAGATGCACCGCAGGTGTAATCCCACCAATCACCCTCCCTCCGCCCATCCTCCCCCCTCCTTTCCCTCCCTCTCCCCCATACCCCTATCCTTAAGTTATAACTGGGTTATAGCTTTCATGTGAAAGCCATAAATTAGTTTCATAGTAGGGCCGAGTACATTGGATACTTTTTCTTCCATTCTTGAGATACTTTACTAAGAAGAATATGTTCCAGCTCCATCCATGTAAACATGAAAGAGGTAAAGTCTCCCTCTTTCTTTAAGGCTGCATAACATTCCATGGTGTACATATACCACAATTTATTAATCCATTCGTGGATCGATGGACACTTGGGCTTCTTCCATGACTTACGAATTATGAATTGGGCTGCAATAAACATTCTGGTACAAATATCTTTGTTATAATGTGATTTTTGGTCTTCTGGGTATATACCTAGTAGAGGAATTATAGGATTGAATGGCAGATCTATTTTTAGATCTCCAAGTATTCTCCAAACATCTTTCCAAAGGGAATGTATTAATTTGCATTCCCACCAGCAGTGTAGAAGTGTTCCCTTTTCTCCACATCAACACCAACATCTCTGGTCCTGGGATTTTGTGATATGGGCTAATCTTACTGGAGTTAGATGATATCTCAAAGTAGTTTTGATTTGCATTTCTCTGATGATTAAACATGATGAGCATTTTTTCATATGTCTGTAGGCCGTGTGCCTGTCTTCTTCAGAGAAGTTTCTCTTCAAGTCCCTTGCCTAGCCTACAATGGGATCACTTGTTCTTTTCTTGCTTATACGTTTGAGTTCTCTGTAGATTCTGGTTATTAAACCTTTGTCGGAGACAACCTGCAAATATCTTCTCCCATTCTGAGGACTGTTTGCTTTCTTTACTTACTGTGTTCTTGGCTGTGCAGAAGCATTTTAGTTTGATCAGGACCCAGTAGTGTATTTCTGAAGCTGCTTCAATTGCCCAGGGGGTCCTCCTCAGAAAATATTCACCCAGACTGATTTCTGCAATGGTTTTCCCTGCACTCTCTTCTAGTATTTTTATAGCTTCATGTCTTAAGTTCAAATCTTTAATCCAATGAGAGTCTATCTTAGTTAATGGTGAAAGGTGTGGGTCCAGTTTCAATCCTCTATAGGTTGCCAGACAGTTCACCCAGTACCACTTGTTAAATAGGGAATCTTTTAACCACTGAATGTTTTTAATTGGCTTGTCAAAGATCAAATAACAGTAAGTAGCTGGATTCATCTCTTGGTTCTCTAGTCTGTTCCAGACATCTACTTCTCTGTTTTTGTGCCACTATCATGCTGTTTTGGTCACTATCGATTTATAGTATAGTCTGAGGTCTGGTAGCATGATTCCTCCTGCTTTGTTTTTATTTTTGAGTAATGTCTTGGCTATTCGAGGTATTTTCTGATTCCGTATATAACGAAGTATTATTTTTTCAAGATCTTTAAAGTATGACAGTGGAGCTTTCATAGGGATTGCATTAAAATTGTATATTGTTTTCTGTAGTATGGACATTTTAACAATGTTGATTCTTCCCAGCTATGAGCATGGTATGTTTTTCCATTTGTTAATTTTCAGCTATTTCTTTTGTTAGAGTTCCATAGTTCTCTTTATAGAGATCTTTCATGTCCTTTGTTAGATAAACTCCCAAATATTTCATCTTCTTTGGCACTACTGTGAATGGAATATAGTCCTTAACTGTTTTTTCAGCTTGACTATTGTTGGTATATATAAAGGCTACCGATTTATGAGTGTTGATTTTGTAACCTGAGACTCTGCTGTGTTACTTTATCACTTCTAAGAGTTTTGTAGTAGAATCCCTGGTGTTTTCCAGATATACAGTCATATCACTTGTGAAGAGAGAAAGTTTGATATCTTCTGACCCTATATGGATACCCTTGATCACCTTTCTTCCCTAATGGTGATGGCTAAAACTTCCATTACAGTGTTAAAGAGCAGTGGAGACAATGGGCAGCCTTGTCTGGTTTCTGATCTGAGTGGAAATAATTTTAGTTTAACTGCATTCAATACGATATTGGCTGTGGGTTTGCTGTAGATGGCCTCTGTCAGTTTAAGATTTTCTTACGTGTTCTAATCATGAAGGAATGCTGGATATTATCAAAAGCTTTTTCTGCATCAATTGAGAGAATCACATGGTCTTTGGTTTTCAATTTTTTTATCTGAATTATACTTATAGATTTACGTATATTGAACCAGCCTTGAGACCCTGGGATAAAATCGACTTGGTCATGATGTATAATTTGTTTAATGTGTTGTTGGATTCTGTTTGTTAGGATCTTGTTGAATATTTTTGCATCAATATTCATTAGTGATATTGATCTATAATTTTCTTTTCTTGTTGGGTCTTTTCCTGGTTTGGGGATCAGGGTGATGTTTGCTTCATAGAACGTGTTGGGTAGTCTTCCTTCTTTTTCTACATTTTGGAATAGGTTCAGTAATATAGGTACTAGTTCCTCTTGAGAGGTTTGGTAGAATTCTGATGTGAAGCCATCTGGTCCCGGGCTTTTCTTTTTAGGGAGGTTTTGTATGGTTGATGCTATTTCAGAACTTGATATTGGCCTGGTCAACATTTCCACTTGATTCTGGCTAAGTCTTGGGAGGTGACATGCTTCCAAGTAGTGGTCAATTTCCTTTAGATTTTCATATTTCTGAGAATGAAGTTTCTTGTAATATTCATTAAGGATTTTTTGAATTTCTGAGGAGTCTGTTGTTATTTCATCTTTGTCGTTTCTGATTGATGAGATTAGAGATTTTACTCTTTTCTTCCTGGTTAGGTTAGCCAAAGATTTATCTAGATAGAGTAATAAACTGTTAGGAAAACAGTTTATTTCTTTTTTCAACCTTTTCAAAACACCAACTTTTTGATTTATTGATCTGTTGTATAATTCTTTTGTTTTCAATTTCATTTAATTCTGCTCTAATTTTGGTTATTTCTTTTCTTCTACTGGGTTTGGGGTTGGAATGTTGTTCCTTTTCCAGTTGCTTGAGATGTCCCATTAGGTTATTAACTTCCTCTATTTCCATTCTCTTGAGAAAGGCTCGCAGTGCTATACATTTCCCTCTTAGGACTGCCTTTGCAATATCCCAGAGGTTCTGGTAATTCATATCTTTATTATCGTTTTGTTCCAAAAATATGGCAGTTTCTTTCTTAATCTCATCTCTGACCCAGCTCTCATTCAGTATAAGGTTATTTAACTTCTATGTTTTTGTAAGAGTATGCAGATTCCTGTTGTTACTGAGCTCAACTTTTATTCCATGGTGGTCCGAGAAGATGCAAGGAATAATTTCTATTCCTTTAAATTTACTGAGGTTAGACTTGTGACCTATGATGTGATCGATTTTGGAGTATGTTCCATGGGCTGATGAGAAGTATGTGTATTCAGTTTTGTTGGGATGAAATGTTCTGTAGATGTCTGCTAAATCCAAATGTTGAATGGTTAGGTTTAAATCTAAAATTTCTTTGCTCAGCTTCTTATTGGAGGATCAATCCAACACCGTCAAAGAGTGTTGAAATCTCCAACTATCATAGAGGTGGAGGAAATCAAGTTTGTTACCCTTAATATGAAATGACCATTCTTATCCTTACTTACTTTGTTGGTTTAAAGCCTATCAGGCTTTTCCAATAATGAAACCTTTTTTCCTTAACAGTTTATTACTCTATCTAAATAAGACAGTCTTCAAAAGCATCTAAAAGAAAACCTCATCAAAAAGACACAAGGGAATAAATTAAGGAAAAGGCTACTGCTCCTTCTGATGAGTACCACCAGCACTAATGGGGAGGCTGGGAATGTAAACCCGGAAGTGTCAGCCTTTCCTAATGCGCAAAGAGTAATTTTTATGGGATATGAACCAAGCCCCAATCAGATTATACATTCTAGCTTCAATATGAGTGTTAACTTCTTCCCATTACAAATCTACCCTCATCATTATTCCCTACCATCACCATCGAATGTCAAACCCTTCAACCTGAAAGCATGTTATCATCCAAAATTTCTTTGCTCAGCTTCTTATTGGAGGATCTATCCAACACTGCCAAAGGAGTGTTGAAATCTCCGACTGGAAGTGGAGCTGGAGGAAACCAAGTTGCTCATGTCTGTTAGAGTTTCTGTTATAAATTTAGGCGCATTCTGGTTGGGTGCATAAATATTAATAATTGAAATCTCATCATATTGCGTATTACCCTTAACAAATATGAAGTGACCATTCTTATCCTTCATTCCTTTTTTGGTTTAAAGCCTATGGTGTCTGCAAATAGAATTGCAACACCTGCTTTTTTCTGATTATCATTTGCCTGAAATATGGACGACCATCCTTTCATCCTGAGTCTATATTTATCTTTAAAGGTAAGATTTGACTTTTGTATGCAGCAAATTTCTGGCCTGAGGTTTTGTATCCTGTCAGCTAACCTGTGCCTCTTTAGAGGACAGTTTAAGCTGTTCACATTAATGGAGAATATTGATAAGTCTCGTAAAATTTTGGGTATTGAGTTTTTCAAAAGTCCAGTGGATATTTTTAATCCTTTCACCACTGTGAAGTTGGAGTTTGATCAAAAGTTTCTGAGTGAGTTTACTTTTGTGGTAGAGGATTGGGCTGGTCATTATCCTGAAGAGCTGGTTTGGTTATGGCAAATTTCTTCAACATATGAATGTCATTGAAGTATTTAATTTCTCCATCATAAATGAAACTCAGTTTAGCTGGATACAGGATCCGTGGTTGAAAGTTATTTTGCTTTAGGAGATTAAAAGTCTATGACCACCCTCTTCTGGCTTGAAAAGTTTCAGCAGAGAGATCTGCAGTCATTCTAATCTTCTTCCCTTTGTAGGTAATAGATTTCTTACGTCTGGCTGCTTTCAGAATTTTCTCCTTCATATTAACTTTAATGAAGTTAATTATGATATGCCTGGGGGATGTCTTATTGGGATTGATTCATGCTGGGGTTCTGAAATTGTCTGCTATCTGAACTTCAGAATCTCTTGGCATGTCTGGAAAATTCTCTTTCATAATTTCATGGAGAAGGGCCTCTGTGCCTTGCGAGGCCACTTCATCAGATTCAGGGATTCCAATGAGGCAGATATTAGCCTTCTTCTAATTATCCTGGAGCTCTCTGAGAGACTGATCCATTTTTGCTCTCCGTTTCTCTTCCTCTTTGAGAGTTTGGGAGCATTCAAAGGCTTTGTCTTCAATGTCAGAAATCCTTTCTTCTCCTTGCTCCACTCTGTTACTGAGGGATTCTACTGTATTTTTCAGATCTTTGAGGGCTGCAGATTCTTGCTTCAGTGCGTCAAGATCTTTGGTGGTTTTGTCTTTAAATTCGTTAAATTCTTGGGACAACTTTTGAATTTCTCCTTGAATTTCTATTTGCGACTTTTGAATTGCTGCTTGAATTTCTAATTTCAAATTTTCCTCCATTCTATTAATGTTGTTTGCAATCCAAATTCTGAACTCAATTTCTGACATCTCAACAAGCTGTTGATGAAAAGGATCTTCAGTTACATCTGTGATATCTTTGCTTGGGCGGGGCTGATCTATTCTGGTTATTCATGTTACCGGAGTTTTTCCACTGATTCCGCCCCACGATTATTTTACACCGTTTGACTTTTCCTCTGGAGCTTTGTCAAGGACCCGTACAGTGCTATGGCCTGAGAAACTGGGGACCTATTTGGTGTGGTGGGGCTAAGTGGTTCTGTTTTCTTTTCAGCTGGTCCTTGTCCGCCCCTAGTGAAACTGTTACTCTGGGTTGAAGTCTCAGCTGTGGAGAAATACCAGTAATTAAGTCACCCCGTCCCCCACAGGCAACAATTGGAAAAGGAAAATCAAACCTTCCTTCAACCACACACCCAGGGCACCACCTGAATAGTCCTCGGGTGATTGGCTCAGTTCCAAAGGTCCAAATCAATTGTCTCAGACAGCACCTGTCTCAGGTGGGAGAGTTTAAAAGGTCTCTGGCACCTAGATCGCAGGAGTCTGCTGACAACTCAGATATGACTTGGTCCGGTACTCCGTGATGTCAGGAAGACCCACCCCAGCAAATAGATTAGTGTGGGAAAGTTGATGCTTTCTTCCTCACCTTGCACCTCTGTCACACCCAGTCACTGATAACCCCGCAGGGCTGTGTCCCAGTTGCCTCCAGTGAGCAGATACTCCAGGGCTCTGCACCTGCCTGAATCACAAGGAAATCTGTATCTGCTCAGCTAGGCTGCTGCTCTCTGCCTCTATCCAGCAGGGGGGAGGTGAGGCTCGACAGCCTCGCGCGCTTGATGGAGGCTGGCGGGTGTTCACGCAGTTCCAGCCCCGCCCCTGATTGATGTTACTGACAGAACAGAACAACTTTGTGGGAATTTCTTTCTGTCTCTGCTAAATTCCCCTGCAGAATAGAAGCTATTTTGAGTTCCCAGAACCTGCGCCTCAGGCCCTGTCTTTGCTCCTGCAGTTTTGTATTTGCATCATGGTTAGGTGTCAGTTCTAGCCTCCTGCCTTCCTTTGTCTATAGGCTGACGATCCCCTGAGGACCAGGTGCATCTTAGTCTCAGTAAAGTGGTCCTCTGGGTCAGCCCCGCCCTGGAAATTTCCCGGCTCTGTGTGTGTGATTTCTAGTCCCCGCACTCCACCCAGGCCAGTACCTCCTCAGGCAAACCCTTTACTCACAGGGCCTGCGTTTCAGTCCCACATCTGTTCTGGGTGGTTGCCACCTGAGAAGATGCCCGGCCTCCTCTGGTTGCCCAGGGAGACAGGGGTTGTGGCTTCAGAATATCTGGGGGTGATCCCTATTGTTGCCAAAGATGGCTGCTGCTCTGTGCCTCGGAGCACTGCCAATCCGGCATGGTTCCCTCTCATCCGAGTATCCTCTCCTCACTCCCATGCCGTAGAATCAGCACTGACCAGTTACAATCCAGGCCCTGTCCACATCCCTCAAGAAATCACCCAAGAATCTGAACTCCTGGGGGACAGGCCTCCAGACCTCGGAGTTAGAGTGGAGGGGAGTTCTGGGAGCTCAGAATTGCAGGTAGAGAATATATACAGTTTTATACAGTTTTATGCCTAGCAGGAGAGCGACGTGGCACCTTAGTAGGGGAGGTAGGTCCAATTTTTAGAGGGTCTCTCCCGTGGAGTGTGGTGGGAGGACCCTTGTACTCTTCTCATTTGTTTGTTGGGCACTCTGAGCTGTTCTCATGGGGGAGGGGACTCCCGTTCACTTGGTGATGGATTTTGTACCTTTTGTTTGTATCCTTGGGGTCGCAGCTCGCTTCAATGGGGTTGATGTGCGTTCTTCAACCTTCTCTCTGGGTGTAGCTCTAATCCACCAGGTTACTTGCTAAATTTCTGTCCTTTAACTCTCCTTCTGGATGGAGGCTCTGTGGAAAGCTGGCTTCAATAAAATAGATAAATCTTTGGCTAATGTAGGAAAAAAAGAAGTAAAATCTCTCATTTCATCAGTCAGAAATGACAAAGACGAAATAAGAACGGACTCCTCAGAAATTCAAAAAATCCTTAATGAATATTACAAGAAACTTTACTCTAAGAAATATGAAAATCTGAAGAAAATTCACCAATACTTGGAAGCACACCACCTTCCAAGACTTAGCCAGAACAAAGTGGAAATGTTGAACGGGCCCATATCAAGTTCTGAAATAGCATCAACCATACAAAATCTCCCTAAAAAGAAAAGCCCAGGACCAGATGGCTTCACGTCAGAATTCTACCAAACCTTTAATGAGGAACTAGTACCTATGTTACTCAACATGTTCCAAAATGTAGAAAAAGAAGGAAGACTACCCAACACGTTCTATGAAGCAAACATCACCCTGATCCCCAAACCAGGAAAAGACCCAACAAGAAAAGAAAATTAAAGGCCAATATCACTAATGAATATTGATGCAAAAATATTGAACATGATCCTAACAAACAGAATCCAATAACACATCAGACAGATTATACACCATGACCAAGTCGGTTTTATCCCAGGGTCTCAAGGCTGGTTCAGTATTCGGAAATCTATAAATATAATTCAGCACACAAATTAAAAAACAAAGACCATATGATTCTCTGAATTTATGCAGAAACAGCTTTTGGTTATTTCCAGCATTGCTTCATGATCAGAACACTTAAGACAATTGGTATACCCTGTTTCCTTGAAAATAAGACGGTGTCTTATTTTAAGGTGTGCTCCCAAAGATGCACTAGGTCTTATTTTCAGGGGATGTCTTATCTTTCCTGTAAGTAGGTCTTATTTTTGGAGGATGTCTTATTTTCGGGGAAACAGGGTAGAAGGGACATTTGTTAAACTGGTACAGGCCATCTACAGCATACCCCCTGCAAACCCAGCCAATATCATATTGAATGGAGTTAAATTGAAATCATTTCCACTCAGATTAGGAACCTGGCAAGGTTGCCCATTGTCTCCACTGCTCTTTAACATTGTAATGGAAGTTTTAGCCATTGCAATTAGGGAAGAAAAGGCAATCAAGGTTATCCATATAGGGTCAAAAGAGATCAAACTTTCACTCTTCGCAGATGATATGATTGTATATCTGGAAAACACCAGGGATTTTACTACAAAAATCTTAGAAGTGATCAAGGAATACAGCAGCATGTCAGGTTACAAAATCAAAACATAAATCCGTAGCCTTTATATATAGCAACAATAGTCAAGCTGAAAAAACAGTCAAGAACACTATTCCATTCACCGTAGTGCCAAAGAAGATGAAATATTTAGACTCTTTCTGGATGTTTAGATGAAATATTTAGACTCTTTCTGTAGTCAGACAGGGTGCGCCCATCTTCCAGCTGCTTCCCAGCAAAGATCAGCCTCTGCTTGTCAGGGGGGATGCCTTCCTTGTCTTGGATCTTTGCCTTGACATTCTCAATGGTGTCACTGGGCTCAACTTCGAGGGTGATGGTCTTGCTGGTCAGGGTCTTCACAAATTTGCATCGTCAAGTAGTGATGTCAGCAGGTGACACTGAGAAACAGCAACTCAGCTCCTGGCTTCGGCGGAACTCCAGAATAAAATTTTTAAATAATACAGTTTGGGGAGCCAAGTATTCTGAGAGGAAAAGTATTAATTCACAAGAAAGAACATTGAATTTTAATTTTAATAAAATGAGCTAAAAAGCAAAAATAAATTAAACACATATTTAAAATTAATCTTCCTCACCTAAGTTCACATCAGGAAATAAATACCAGTATAGCTATGGCGTGAACATCTTTGTACTGAAAGTGTCTTCACATATTTCAAATACTTTGCATGCCAGTTAAACATTTGTCATCAGTTCACCTAGGATTATCAATTTCCAAAAATTATTCTAAATTCTTTCAATAGACCACTACCTTACAAATTGATGAATATGGAGGTAAGAGTCTTTATGGTTTAATTCTGTTGATTGGCTGATATTTAACAACAATCTGCATTTGCCAGGTTCTACTCCAAACCATAAATTGTATTTCTTTTCAGCAAAGCAACAGACACACTAATCATTAGATGAATAGATGACTTTGTTGAGAACAAAGTGATCTGCAAACATATGAAGCTTGAATTTTTTTCATCCTTATCAAGTAATACCCAGTTTCAAGTATGTTTTGTAGAGTAGACATACCTTACTGAGCAAAAATTGGGTGTTTTGGTTTAAGCTTCATGTATTCTTAAGACCTTCAAAACTATTGGCAGAGTTAATCCTGAGTAACAAATCATTTTAAAAGAATATTGTCAAGAGTTTTTCCTACACTTCTAGAATTTTTACCTTTTCATGTCTTAAATTCAAATCTTTTATCCAGCAAGAGTCAACTTTTGGTGAGAGGTGCAAGTCCAGTTTCAGTCTTCTACATGTGGCTAACCAGTTCTCCCAGCACCATTTATTTAATGGGGTTTCTTTTCCCCAGTATATGCTTTTGTTTGGTTTATTGAAGATCAGATGGTGATAATGTGGCTAGTTTCATCTCTAGGTTCTCTATTAAAGTCCATAGATGTGTATCTCTATTTTTGTGCCAGTTTCATGCCGTTTCGATCACTCTAGACTTACAGTATTAGCCTAAAGTGCGGTAAAGTGATGCCTCCAGATTTATTTTTATTTTTTAGAATTGCATTGGCTATTCGAGTTTTTTGTAGTTTCATATGAAATGAAGTACTAGTTTTTCAAGTTTTTTAAAGTATGATGATGTTGGTGCTTTGATGGGGATTGCATAAAATCTGTAGATCACTTTGGGTAGTATGAATATTTTAACAATGTTGATTCTTTCCATCCACAAGCAGGATATGTTCTTCCATTTGTTAACATTTTCTGCTATTGCTTTTCTTAGGGTTTCATAGTTTTTTCTGTAGAGATCCTTCACATCCTTTGTTAGGCATATATTCCCAGGTATTTCATTTTCCTTGAAGCTGCTATAAAGGGTATTGTGTCTTGGATTTGATTCTCAGTTATTGGTGTATATGAAGGCTTCTGATTGTGGACGTTGATTTTTATATCCTGAAACATTACTATATTTTTTTGGTCACTTCCAGAAGCCTTGTGGTTGAGTCCCTGGGGGTTTCTAAGTATAAGATCATATCATCAGCCAAGAACAAGAGTTTGACCTCCTCTGTCCCCATTTGAATACCTTTGATACCCTTCTTTTGCCTGATAACATTGGCTAGAACTTCTAGCACTAAGTTAAATAACAGTGGTGGTAGTGGATATCTTTGTCTGATTCCAGTTCTTATGGAAAGGTTTCAGTTTTACTCCATTCAGTATGATATTGGCTGTGGGTTTGTTACAGATGGCCTCTAACAGTTTTTTAATGTCCCATCTATGTCTATTTTCTTAAGTGTTCTTGTCAGAATAGGTTGCTGAATTTTGTAGAAAGCTTTTTCTGTATTATTAAGAGGATCATATGGTCTTTGTTTTTGTTTATATTTAGGTGGTGAATTACACTTATGAATTTACGTATGTTGAACCAACCTTGCATCCCTGGGATAAAGCCCACTTGGTCATGATGTATATATTTTTTTAATGTATATCTGTAATCTGTGAGGATTTTATTACATATTTTTTGCATTGATATTCATTAATATTGGTCTATAGTCAGATTCTTTCCTGGTTTTGGTATCATAGTGATGTTTGCGTCATAGAAGGAATTGTGAGGGTACCTTCCTTCCCAATGTTTTGGAATAGGTTCTACAATGTAAGTACGAACTCCTCTTTGAAATTTGGTAGAATTCTGATATAAAATCATTTGTTTCAGGACTTCTTTTTTGGAATTTTTTTTTTTTTTTTTTTTGCAATTTTGGTGCTTGATATTGTTTGTTCAAAATTTCCAGTTCTTTCTGACTAAAATGAAACATAAAAGTGTCAGACCATTTCTGGAAGGGATCTTCTAGCAGCTACAAAACCAGGCAGAGGCAAAGTCAGGCTTTTCTCATCCCTGCAATTGAACTCATTGTTAAGTTAAAGTTCACGTCCAGGAATGGAACAGTAGTCCTTGTTCTCTCACCGACGGAGAACCAGCCATGCAGACTTTTGGTGTTCTTAAGGAGTCAATGACTCACCACGAGCTAGGGGTTGGTAATGGATGGCTGAAGCACAGAAACTTGCTAATGGGATCATTGTGGCCATACCAGGCCATCTCCTGGACCACAATGCACAATAAAAACTTTCAGTGTACAGTTATCAATGAGGCTGCTCGTATCTCAGATGTTGGGTTTGAAGAGGAATTAAAGCAGATTATTAAAGTTCTGCTGGTACACAGATAGACTGTGTTCTTTTGTGCCACACAAACTCAAAGTTGAAGACTTAGCAAGGATTTCTCTGAAAAAAAGAACTATTGTATGTTGATGTTGATGATAAAATTAATAAACAGTGAGTAGTCTTGAGCAGGGATATGTTTGTCTCTCTGAAAAGAGATTCCTACTGCTCTGTGCATTCTTTAAGAAGAAAACAAAGAAGAAACTAACGGTCTTCTTTTCATCTTGTAAATCCATGAAATACCACTAGGAGTTGCTGAATGAAAATCAGTGAGACATTGATTTGCCTGTCTTGGCCATTCATGGAAAGCAGAAGCAAAATAATCACATAAACCACATTGTTTCAGTTCTGCAGGGCAGATTCAGTGATATTGTTGCGTACAGATTTGGCAGCAAGAGGGTTAGATGATCCTAACGTGGACTGGATTGTTTAGTATGACCCTCCAGATGACCCTAAGGAATATATTCATTATGTAGGTAGGACGGCCAGAGGCCTGAATGGAAGAGGGTGTGCTTAACTCTTTTGCTCCCTGAAGAATTACATTTCCTGGGAGGTGCCTAGGGCTCACTGCATATGGTCCCATATGGCAGTGGGACCCATATACTGAGGGTGGCAGGTTCGATCCTGGCCCCGGCCAAACTACAACAATAACATAGCCAGGTGTTGTGGCAGGCGCCTGTATTCCCAGCTACTCGGAAGGCTGAGGCCAGAGACTCGCCTAAGCCCAAGAGCTGGACGTTGCTGTGAGCTGTGATGCCACGGCACTCTACCGAGGGCGACAAAATGAGACTTTGTCTCTCTTAAAAAAAAAAAAAAAGGAATTGAGTTTCCTTTATTACTTAAAATTAACTTATAAAAAAAACATTTACTTATAATCTCAGTTTTGTGGTTTAATGCTGAGGTCAGTATTCTGTTACATTATTATAATCATCACCTCTATAATCTTTACAGGGCAAGCCTTTCATAGTCATGGCAAATTAAATTGCCTTTTTAGTATTTAGGCATCCCCTCATATTTAACATCCTAGAAAATCAGACATCCTACTTGAAAAGATTAATCAGGAGCATGTTTCCCAAAATCCTCAACCAATTTCCTAGAAGCTCACTAAATACAGTGAATATCTTTAAAGTAACAAGTTGTGATCTTAGGGTATAAAATGTGTAAACCATGGTTTCCAAATGACTGAACAATCAAATCTAGCTTTTAAGGAAATATTGCTTCATTGACACTCAAAGGCTTTTCCAAAATGTCTATACATTATCTGATCTTTCCACCAATTATATTTGGAATGTACATGAGACTTCTCCCACCACCTCCTTTGTTTAAAGATTCTCTGCAGATGTGCCTATTTTGTTGTTGTTGTTGTTGTTCTGGTTTATTTACGGAATGAAGTAGAATATAACTAACAAGAAGATGCCCAATTAATGCTGTATACCTTAAATATATTCTTTTTTAAATTAATTTTTCAAAGCCATTGCAGCTCCTGAGTTTCTGAGTTGGAATTCAACTATACTTCAATAAGTGACATCCAGGAATAGCTATTAGAAAACTTGAAAAGCAGCAAGGAATACATATTGAAGTGTTGTGTTGTAAACAGATCCAGTGTGGTGGTATTTTAGAGCAAACTCCCTGTCTATACTCTCTATCCCTACAGGAAGTTGCAATCTTGTCTCCAAATGCCTTTATGTGAAATATAATCTGCAAATTCTTTTATTTTGTCATCTGACAATAATTTTTTCTATTGTGCTATATAGTCAGTTTACTCCTCCCCTTTATTTCCCAAACCCATCCTTTTTTAAATGTTTCTGAAGTTAGTATTTGCTACAAAAGAATTTAATAAAAAGTATTGAGATATTTGCTAGACCTTTTTCTCTTGCTTATCTCATGGAATCAAGTTGATAATTTGGCTTTCTTATTATATTTCATTTCCTCAATAACTCTACTCATACTCTAAGTAGAGTTATTCAGTCAATGAGTAGAGTTATTCGGGAAACAAAACCCACACAAAAGTCTACTTCTGTATAGTAGTTGAACCATGCATATTCTAACTGCTATCCTGGAAACATAGGGTACTGAAACAATAAGTCTTTTAACTCTTGTTAGAGAGGAAAAACTGAATTAATGAGGAACAAAGTATGAATAAAGAGTTGAAGCATTGTAGAGAATTCTACTGAAAATTAGCTACTAGGTCATGTTCACATTAACTATTCTAGATAAAAACAATAGGGTATTCTTCCACATGTTAAGTGGAAGAACACTGGCCATCCTATATCATAGACTGTGCTCAAATTACTGTATGTATAAAAACACACGGTCTGTTGTGTTTTTATACATACAGTGAACAGTCTGAAAATGAAATTAAGAAAACAGTTCCATTTATATTATCATCTAAAAAATAAAATAGCAATAAATTTACCCAAGATGAAATACTTACATACTGAAAACTACAAAACATTACAAAAGAAATTAAAGAAGACCTAAATAAATTGAAGATCCATGTTTAGAGATCAACAGACTCAATGTTGTTAAGATGTGGGTACTACCCAAAGTTGATCTACAGGTTCAGTGTAATCACTGTCAAGATTTCAATGACATTTTTGCAGAAATGGGGAGGTCAATCCTCAAATTCAGATATCATGGAAGGGGCTCTGAATAGCAAAAACAATATTGAAAAAAGGACAAAGTTGGAGGACTTACACTCTTCAATTTCAAAACTTACTACAAAGCTGCAGTAATACAAACAGTGCGATACTGGCATAAGGGTAGACTGTGTATAGATTAATTAAATAGAATGAAGAGTCCAAAAAGAAACCCTTGAATATATAGCCAATTGAATATTGACAAAAATGCCATGACACTTCAACTGATGGTGCAGGGACAATTGAATTTCTGTGTGCAAAGAACGAAGTTGGACTCCTGCCTCACACCATATATAAAACTAACTCAAAATGAATCAGTGGCCTAAGTATAACAGCTAAAATCTTAAAACTCTTTGAGGAAAACATGGGGAATCTTAATGTCTTTGGGTGTGGCAGTAGGTTCTTAGATATGACACTAAAGCACAAGGAAGGAACAGGTTTAATGGAACCTCTTGGCTCATAAACAACTCAGACCATAATATCAGAACTATTATAAAAAACAAATTTGTTAGACCTGGGTAAGCAAATTATATAAGTAGCCACTGATTTGGATAAGTACATGAGACCAAATTTTCATATGTTGGCAGTTAACAGTATAATAGCTAACCCCTAGACCAGCGGTTCTCAACCTGTGGGTCTCGACCCCTTTGTAACAATGAAAATACATTGGGGCATTAGGAAGGTTGAGAACCACTGCCCTAGACTCTGCATCAAGAAGCCTTGTCAGACTTTACAGAATTAACCATCAGTGGTTTTATGGATGGATGGTACCAAAGTCTTTGGGGTAACTTATTTGGATAATGAAGAGGATTAGGAATATTCTCCAAAAGAATACTAAAGTGATTCTTACCAAACAGCATTAAAAATAAGCCATTTTTCAGTTTATCATGCTGATTCTTCTCCTCTGTGATATTGTAAATACCACATTTTGCCCTGTATAATGCATTTCCTCATATAAAGCATACCCATGTTTTTGGCCAAAACTTTTAGGAAAAAAATTTTCATGTCAATTTTTTAATTCAAATTTGTGTTTGTTTATGTTTAGGTACTTGTTTGTGGTATCATAAAGGAATTTTAGCATTTATTTTTTAACATATTATGGTATAAGAAATTTTATGTAACAAATAATTACAAATCACAAGAACAGATACAAGGTACAAGAAATTGTATGTACCAGTAGCAAATTTACTATATGTATGCATCATAGAAGGCCAAGAGCTCTTCATCATTGTTAATGTCAGAAGTATTGTCTTCTTCAATTTCTACATTACTGGTGTCTTCTGAAGAGTCACTTTCCTTATCCTGGTAAATTTCATCATCCCCAGTTCCATCCCATATCATTGCTGATGCCACATTTTTAAAACAATTTCACAACCACTTTTTGACCCTGTTTTCTATGATGTTAGGATCCAGTCGCAGACCTGGGCCATGGATGCTTTCTTGATTCTTTCTGTAGGTATTAAGTCTACCAGATGACTGCCTCCACAACATCCACTCTTTTTTCATTGGGGCCTTAATGAGCTTGTTTACAGACACATTAAGAGGTTTTACTTGGCTGGTTAGCTTACCAGGTATCACAGAAAGTTGGGTTTTCAAGTCCATTGCAATCGCTTTTGCAATTTGTGTAACATGGGCTTTGAAGTGATCAAAACCAAGCAAATCTGTTTTTTTTACGTAATCCTCCAGGCCTTTGTGAGCAGACTTTGTTAAACCAGACTTTCATGCCTTCTTTATTCATCCATCATTTTCATGCATGTGGACAATAACTCCACTTGGAATATTTATAGCCTGAAGGCCAGAAGCACAGGTAAAACAACCTAGGGCTTGTGATTGGTATTTGTAGTGGGCCTCAGTCTTGTGGGACTCAGCCCTCAACATGTGGCATCTGGTGTTGTCTCCAGGTGTAGATAGTTTTAGAATTGAGTTGCAGGCCACCCCAGTTGGTGTCTACTGCAAAGCTGACTGACAGCTTGGTGGTGCAGATAGTTTGTGGTCACAGAAATTTTCTGTTGGTTGTTGGGAGAGCAGAAGGAAACAGTTTGAGAGGGGTTTTTCAACTCGTATCCTGCCCCCTCCAATCTCCTCTTTCCTTTATCAGTGTTGTCTGTGTCCATATAAGGAAGGTAAGGGGTGTTGAGGTGCCCCGTGGACTGAATAACCCTGGATTCCATTCCATTGGATTTGGCCATTTGGAAGCATCAACAAGGGGTTTGAAAATAGGAGGAAAAAGAGGTCAGGATGTATCTTCCTGCTCCCTCTCTGCCCTAGAACCTCAATTCTAGCTTTGGCTGTGTCCCTTTATGTCTGTATCTCTTGTCCTTTAAGTCTTTATTCCATTTCCTCAACTGCTTTGTTTGGATTTTAATAATGCTGTTTTCTTCCTTATATTCCTTCTAGTTCCTAAGCAGTAATCACTTCCTGTAATTGCTAGACTTTGGTTCCCTCAGCATCCCATAACTTTTCTTACTCTTCTGAAAATATTGTACAATCCCTGCCAGCACACTGACTAATTTTCTTTCTTTTTTTAAACAAGTAAAGCTTGTATGTATTTATGGTATATATGATGTTTTGTGTATACACTGTACGTTTAGAATGGCTAAATGAAGCTATTTAACATAAACATTATGTCACATATTTATTTGGGGGGAGGTGAGAATGCTTGAAATCTCTCTTAGCAAGTTTTGAGTATACAATATACAGTAGAACCTTCATAGTTGACCACTTGACTGCATTGACCATCTCCTTAAGCTGACCTAATTTCCATAGACTGGACATGCAAATATGTACTGAATGTACGCTAGGTCAAGTTCCTTATGTTGACCACCTACATATGTTGATAAGTTTGTTAAGAGTCCTTTGGACGGTCTGCTTATAGAGGTTCTACTGAATTAATATTAACTGTAATCACCATGATGTGTACAGTAGGTCTCCTGAACTTATTCTTCCTGTCCATGTGAAGAATGGAACTTATTCGTCCTGTCCATTTTGCATCCTTTCGCTAATATCTTCCTAATTCCCTCTCCCTGACCTCTGGTAACCACCATTTTATTCCCTCTGAGTTCAGCTTTTTTTACACTCCATGTGTAAGTGAAATTATATGGTATTTGTCTTTCTATGCCTGGCTTACCTCATGTAATGTAAAGTCCTCCAGGGTCATCCATTTTGGCACAAAGACAGGGTTTCCTTTTTAAAGATTGAATAGTATTTCATCCTGTATGTATGCTACATATTCTTTATCTATTTATCTGTTGATGGACAGGTAAGTTGATTCCATATATTTTTTGCATAAGTCTTCATTTTTAAATGATTATCAGTACAGCAAGTAATACATGTAATAAGTTAATGAATTCTATTATCTAGTAATTTTGATTAAGAGAAACTAAAAGCTACCCAAACAATTATACTAGTATTCATGTTTAACCATTAGCAGTAATGAACTACTTTTAGGCAGGCTTCACATAGGTTACAAATAATTATTTACTACTTTTTCATTGATAAAGCCCCTGACCTTCAAGAAAGCATTAGGGAGAAAATTACTTAATCCCTGCCTTTCTTTAAAAAGTTTGTTTGTTTTTATTAGATCTAAGAAAGAAAAAGCCATAGTGCTTGAGCTAAAAGGCATAAGAAGACAGATTACGTATACCCATTAAATTTCTAAGAAAACAGGTAAAACGATGAAATCTTTATATGACCTCTAAATCTATACAAAGAAGCTACCCTCCCAAAAGTGAAGGTATCTATCAGAAATAATTGAATGCCTTTTATAACTTGAGCTTTGCTAGAGCTTCATACTCCATGAGGGCGTCTAAAATGCCAATCTATGAACAGGCACTGTTTTCTTCTTTTCCTATCCATTTATTCAGTAGTTTTCATGGATTTTTGTCCAGATTATCTCAGACAAGGCCAGGTTACCCAAGACGTCATCTCTGTTCTGATGGAAGTAGATCTGGAGAATGATCATCTTTTGGGCCTCCTCTGCTTCAGTGCTCTGACCTGTGGGATCTCAAGGTCACAACATCCTTGCTCTTGAGCTCTTTCTCCCTTTGAAGGTGGTACTATTCAATTTTAGCCTGAGCTGCTTTGGCCTGCTTCAGCCCATGGTTCTTCAGCTTGCAGACCTCTGATACCTTCTCAGAGGCCACTTCTTGGCCTATGGCAGCTGCTTAATCCCTTGTGACTGACTGCCCATGGTGGCTGTGACTCTCAAGCTGAGGCTACTGACTAAGCTTGGCTTAGTCAGTAAGTTGGCTCAAAGGCCCTTGCTGCAGTGAATATGGGACTGCAAATCTTTTGACTGTGATTTCATTTTCATTTCTTTTCAAAGATTTCATTTTCTTTGGCTGTGTGAGTTTGCCAAATCATGTATATGATAGTTCTATTTTAAATTTTTTGAGGACCCTTTACAATATTTTCTATAATTGCTATACTAATTTATATTCCCATCAACAGCACGATGTCCTCACTAACCCTGACTAATTTTCTGATTTTCCAACTTAGTTTCCTTTCCTTTTGTTTAATACAACTTCAAACCATGATAGATATAGTCTGTGATTATTGTCACTTCAGTAGAAGCCAGAATGTTTTACAGAGGAAATCAGAGATTAAATCTGGGTAATCTGAAATAAACAGAGAGTAGATTAAGAGTGCCCCTCTTATTAGTGAAACTGCCCTCTGTTCTCAAAGTCAACATTTCTCCAAAAAAGATAAAATATTATATACATTATTCAGCATTGTATTCAGAAGATAATTTTACCAGCAAATAAGCTTAATTTTTTTTATTATCATCTTCATTTCCTCCAGTCTCCCAACATACTCCTGTACCACTAATTCTTAACATTCATTTATTAATGCTAAAGGCCATCTTCCCATAAAAGTGCATATATACTTAAGTTTGTTTGAATTTTCAATCTGTTCAACAATCTCTTGACACTCATCCAGGAACTCCAGGGTGAGAATACCTATCTTAACTGTTTTTAAAACTTTCCATGACATGCTTGGTCAGGGGAGAAGAATGTTCTGTGACAAATGCCAGTTCAGTTTTGTTAATGAGGTAGAAAAGACTTTAGAAAGTGCTGTAAAGATAGAAGAAGAACTGTGGGAAGAATTTTTTTTTAACTTAAACTTATAATTTTGTTTCTAGAATCCTAATGAGTAATAAAATAGGATTTTCAAGATTAATTTCCATTTCTTCATATCACTGAAAGTACTTTGCTCTCTTGTTCCCTGAACCCCGTAGAGTAAACCTATGGTTGTCCAGTTGCTAGGTGATGCTTTTGTTTTGTTTGTTTTTGGCTAGGTGATTTTTTTTTTTTTTTTTTTTTTTTTTGTAGAGACAGAGTTTCACTGTACCGCCCTCCGGTAGAGAGCCGTGGCGTCACACGGCTCACAGCAACCTCTAACTCTTGGGCTTACGCGATTCTCTTGCCTCAGCCTCCCGAGCAGCTGGGACTACAGGCGCCCGCCACAACGCCCGGCTATTTTTTTTTTGTTGTTGCAGTTTGGCTGGGGCTGGGTTTGAACCCGCCACCCTCGGCATATGGGGCCGGCGCCCTACTCACTGAGCCACAGGCGCCGCCCGGCTAGGTGATATTTTTAAGATACTATGGGCAAAGACTGACATATTTGTGACCAGCAGATTATAAACAAGAAAGCTTAATCCTATTCTACTATTTTTTAATGGTCAGGTTTTAGATATATCTATTCAATCATAGAGGATATCTGGAAGAAAATACTGTAGTTTCTGTGAAGGGAGATTAATGGATTGAAGGAGAAAATAAGAACTCTTTTCAAATACACTTTTCTCTACTGTTCGGTGTTGCTGCTTTTTTACTGTGAGCGTATTGCTCAATAACAAAAACAAGTGAGGTCAGGAAGGAAACCTTTTTTCTTTTATAGATTATTCTTGCCTCATTCCTCATTCCCTAGTTTTTACTACCTTACTCTATTCTCCAGTAATTTGTTTTCAACAGCCTTTAGGGCCTACCCAAAGTATTTCTTTTACCTTGTCCTCATTAATAACCTCAGTTTATTTTTTCATTAC
Source organism: Nycticebus coucang (assembly GCF_027406575.1). Classification (NCBI taxonomy): domain Eukaryota; kingdom Metazoa; phylum Chordata; class Mammalia; order Primates; family Lorisidae; genus Nycticebus; species Nycticebus coucang. Next base: position 49,328,729 of record NC_069780.1, read on the forward strand.
CTGCACATAACCCAGACCCTCAGATTGAAGTTGAAACCTTCTGCCTTTCACCCCTACACAGAGCACCCACACCTTTTTCTTAACTGTTCTAGTTATTACTTGAAGATTTATTGTTTACAGAGAACTGAAACATTCCTCTTAATTTGCTTTTGGGTATCCTCAGAAGATAATAGTAGGCAAAATAAACACTATAAGAACATACCAAACAAAATTCCTCTATATTAAGTTGAAGAGAACTCCATCTTTTATATATAGTAGAACCTCCTGATCACCTCCCTACATTGACCACCTCCTTAAATTGACCTAACTTCCATAGACTCAGACACATATTACATGCACTAATGTCTAGTTCCCTATGGTGACCACCGCTGTATGTTGACCAATTTATTACAGTCCCTCATGTGGTTAACTTAGAGAAGTTTTACTATAGTTTGAAGTATTGAGAAGTTTTTGTTATGACTGTATGTTTTGAAAAGTTATACAGCTGGACATGGTGGCTCACTCCTGTAATCCCAGCACTCTGGGAGGCCAAGGTAGCTGGATTGCTTCAGTTCAGGAGTTTAAGACCAGCCTGAGGAAGAGCAAAACCCTGTCTCTTAAAAGAAAAAAAAGAAAGAAAGAAAAATAGTCGGGCCTGTGGTGGGCCCTTGTAGTCCCAGTTACCTGGGGGGCTGAGGCAAGAGAATCACTTGAGCCCAAGAGTTTGAGGTTGCTGTGAGTCATGGCACTCTACCAAGGGTGACAAAGTGAGACTCTGTTGCAAAAAAAAAAATTAGTGTTCCTGTTAATGCAGCTAATTTTACTTAGTAATAGTTTTACACACACTGGAGCTATTTTCTATTTTCTGCTTCTTCAAACCTCACAAGCTTGGACATGGGAATACTTTTCATGCTACAACAATTTATAGAGTTTTTAGCATTAATGGTTGAAATAAACATTAATGGGAATTGGAAGGAACAATAATATTGGAACTATTTTTGTATTTTAATGTCTGTGTCCTAGAGAATAGAAAATGGTCAGCTCTGGCCGGGGCTACACCCATGCATATCTAAGTCTGTGACAACAATGAATTATCCATATTGGTTCTTGATATGTCAAGTCAATGCAAAATGTGGGATAATTAATTTACATAATTTCTGTTCATATTTTAATTCCTGTAAATAATATATGTACCTATAATTTAAGCATATGTAAACATTAATATAGAAAAATAAACACTGGTGGTTTGAGTTTAAGGAAAACTTTTTTTTTTTTAACCTATTTTAGGTGGTTAAGATATAATTTTCCTTCTGGATATGTGTGTATGTATATAAAATATTTCTGAAGATAATACCTATCAAGAAAACCTTGGCCCTGTTCCTTAAAATGAAATAAAGCTTTAATAAATAGACATATTTTTTTTTTTTGTAGAGACAGAGTCTCACTGTACCGCCCTTGGGTAGAGTGCCGTGGCGACACACGACTCACAGCAACCTCCAACTCCTGGGCTTATGCGATTCTCCGGCCTCAGCCTCCCGAGCAGCTGGGACTACAGGCGCGCGCCACAACGCCCAGCTATTTTTCTGTTGTAGTTTGGCCGGGGCTGGGTCCGAACCCGCTACCCTTGGCGTATGGGGCTGGCACCCTACTCACTGAGCCAAATGGAAATCTAAACTAGACTTAAAATGGAGTTGTTTTTTTCTAATTGTTAAATCATAGCTGTGTACATTAGTGCAATCTAGGGGTACAATGTGCTGGTTTCATATACAATCTGAAATATTCTCATCAAACTGTTCAACGTAGCCTTCATGGCATTTTCTTATTTATTGTATGTAGACATTTGTATTCTGCCTTTAGTAAGTTTCGCTTGTACCCATTCTAAGATGCACCATAGGTGTGGCCCCACCCATTATGCTCCCTTCACCCTAACCTACCCCTCTCCCTTCCCCTTCCTTGGCCCTTTCCCCATAGTCTTGTGCTATAGTTGGGTTATAGTCTTCATGTGAAAGCTATAATTTAGCTTCATAGTAGGGCTGAGTACATTGGATACTTTTTCTTCCATTCCTGACATACTTTGCTAAGAAGAATATGTTCCAGCTCCATCCATGTAAACATGAAAGAGGTAAAGTCTCCATCTTTCTTTAAGGCTACATAATATTCCATAGTATACATATACCACAATTTGCTAGTCCATTTGTGGGTCGATGGGCACTTGGGCTTCTTCCATGACTTAGCAATTATGAATTGGGCTGCAATAAACATTCTGGTACAGATGTCTTCGTTATATTGTGATTTTTGGTCTTTTGGGTATAAACCTAGTAAAGGAATTATAGGATCGAATGGCAGGTCTATTTTTAGGTCCCTAAGTATTCTCCAGGCATCCTTCCAGAAGGAACATATTAGTGTGCATTCCCACCAGCAGTGTAGAAGTGTGCCCTTTTCTCCACATCCACGCCAACATCTCTGGTTTTGGGATTTTGTTATATGGGCTACTCTTACTGGGGTTAGGTGATATCTCAAAGTAGTTGATTTCCATTTCTCTCATGATCAAGGATGATGAGCTTTTTTTCATGTGTTTGTAGATCTTGCGTCTGTCTTCTTTAGAGAAGTTTCTCTTCAAGTCCCTTGCCCACCCTGAGATGGGATCACATGTTCTTTTCTTGCTAATACGTTTGAGTTCTCTGTGGATTCTGGTTATTAGACCTTTATCAGAGGTATAACGTGCAAATATTTTCTCCCATTCTGAGGGCTGTCTGCTTGCTTTACTTACTATGCTTTGGCCGTGCAGACGCTTTTTAGTTTGATCAGGTCCAGTAGTATATTTTTGATACTGCTTCAATTGCCTGGGGAGTCCTCCTCATAAAATATTCACCCAGGCCAATTCCTTCAAGAGTTTTCCCTGCACTTTTTCAAGTATTTTTATAGTTTCATGTCTTAAGTTTAACTCTTTGATCCAGTGAGAGTCTATCTTAGTTAATGGTGAAAGGTGTGGGTCCAGTTTCAATCTCCTACAGGTAGCCAGCCAGTTCACCCAGCACCATTTGTTAAATAGGGAATCTTTTCCCCACTGAATGTTTTTAATTGGCTTATCAAAGATCAAATAACAGTAAGTACCTGGATCCATCTCTTGGTTCTCTATTCTATTCCAGATATCTGCTTCTCTGTTTTTGTGCCAATACCATGCTGTTTTGATCACTATCAATTTATAGTACAGTCTCAGGTCTGGTAGCGTGATTCCTCCTACTGTGTTTTTATTGCTGAGTAATGTTTTAGCTATTTGAGGTTTTTTTCTGATTTTATATAAAACAAAGTATTATTTTTTCAAGATCTTTAGAATATGACAATGGAACTTCAATAGGAATTGCATTAAAATTATATATTGCTTTGGGTAGTACAGACGTTTTAACAATGTTGATTCTTCCCAGCCGTGAGCATGGTATGTTTTTCCATTTATTAACATGTTCAGCTATTTCTTTTCTTAAAGTTTCATAGTTCTCTTTGTAGAGATCTTTCACGTCCTTTGTGAGGTATACCCCCAAATATTTCATCTTCTTTGGCACTACTGTGAAAGGAATAGAGTCCTTGACTGTTTTTTCAGCTTGGTTATTGTTGGTATATATAAAGGCTACAGATTTATTGGTGTTGATTTTGTAACCTGAGACATTGCTATATTCCTTGATCACTTCTAAAAGTTTTGTAGTAGAATCCCTTGTGTTTTCCAGATATATAATCATATCATCTGCGAAGAGTGAAAGTTTGATCTCTTCTGACCCTATGTGGATACCCTTGATCGCCTTTTCTTCCCTAATTGCAGTAGCTAAAACTTCCATTACAATGTTAAAGAACAATGGAGACAATGGGCAACCTTGCCTGGTTCCTGATCTAAGTGGAAATGATTTCAATTTAACTCCATTCAATACGATATTGGCTGTGGGTTTGCTGTCGATGGCCTCTATTAGTTTAAGAAATGTCCGTTCTATACCAATTTTCTCCAGTGTTCTGATCATGATGGGATGCTGGATATTATCAAAAGCTTTTTCTGCATCAATTGAAAGAATCATATGGTCCTTAATTTTTTAGTTTGTTTATGTGATGAATTACGTTTATAGATTTACATATATTGAACCAGCCTTGAGACCCTGGGGTAAATCCCACTTGGTCGTGGTATATAATTTTTTTTGATGTGTTGTTGGATTCTGTTTGTTAGGATCTTATTGAGTATTTTAGCATCTATATTCATTAGTGATATTGGTCTCTAATTTTCTTTTCTTGTTGGGTCTTTCCCTGGTTTGGGAATCAAGGTGATGTTTGCTTCGTAGAATGTGTTGGGTAATATTCCTTCTTTTTCTATATTTTGGAAGAGGTTTAGTAATATAAGTACTAGTTCTTCTTTAAAGGTTTGGTAGAATTCTGACGTAAAGCCATCTGGTCCTGGGCTTTTCTTTTTAGGGAGATTTTGTATAGTTGATGCTATTTCAGAACTTGATATAGGTCTCTTCAACATTTCCACTTCATTCTGGCTAAGTCTTGGTAGGTGGCATAGTTCCAGGTATTGGTTGATTTCTTTCAGATTTTCATATTTCAGAGAGTAGAGTTTCTTGTAGTATTCATCAAGGATTCTTTTAATTTCTGGGGGGTCTATTGTTATTTCATTGTTACTGTTTCTGATTGATGAAATTAGAGATTTTACTCTTTTTTTTCCTGGTTAGGTTGGCCAAAGGTTTATCTGTTTTATTGATCTTTTCAAAAGAATATCTTTTGGATTTATTGATGTGTTGTATAATTCTTTTGTTTTCAATTTCATTTAATTCTGCTCTGATTTTGGTTATTTCTTTTCTTCTGCTGGGTTTCGGGTAGGTGTGTTCTTCCTTCTCCAGTTGCGTGAGATGTCCCATTAAGTTATTAAGTTGCTCTCTTTCCGTTTTCTTGAGGAAGGCCTGCAGTGTTATAAATTTCCCTCTTAGGACTGCCTTTGCAGTATCCCAGAGGTTCTGGTAATTTGTGTCTTGATTGTTGTTTTTTTCTAAAAATTTGGTGATTTCCTTCTTAATCTCGTCTATAACCCATCTATCCTTCAGCATGAGGTTGTATAGCTTTCATGTTTTTGTATGGGTATGCAGGTTCCTGTTGTTATTGAGTTCAACTTTTATTCCATGATGGTCTGAGAAGATACAAGGAATAATTTCTATTTTTTCAATTTGCTGAGGTTAGATTTGTGGCCTAGGATGTGGTCGATTTTGGAGTATGTTCCGTGGGCTGTTGAGAAGAATGTGTATTCAGTTTTGTTGGGATGAAATGTTCTGTAGATGTCTGTTACGTCCAGATGTTGAGTGGTTAAGTTGAAATCTGAAATTTCTTTGCTTAGCTTCTTTTTGGAGGATCTATCCAGCACTGCTAAAGGGGTGTTAAAATCTCCAACTACTATGGAACTGGAGGAAATCAAGTTGCTCATGTCTGTTAGAATTTCTCTTATAAATTGAGGTGCATTTTGGTTGGGTGCATAAATGTTAATAATTGAAATCTCATCATATTGAGTATTACCTTTAACAAATATGAAGTGTCCATCCTTATCCTTCCTTATTTCTGTTGGTTTAAAGACTATTGCATCTGCAAATAGGATTGCAACATCTGCTTTTTTCTGCTTTCCATTTGCCTGGAGTATAGATGACCATCCCTTCACCTTGAATCTATATTTGTCTTTTAATGTAAGATGGAATTCTTGTATGCAGCAGATATCGGGCTTGAGTTTTTGTATCCAGTCAGGCAACCTGTGCCTCTTTAGAGGACAGTTTAAACCATTCACATTAATTGAGAATATTGATAAGCCTTTCGAGAGTCCGGTGGACATTTTTAATCCTTTTGCGACTATGGAAGTTGGAATTTGATCAAAATTTTCTGAGTGGGTTTTCTTTTGTGGTGGAGGATTACGCTGGTCTTTATGGAGGATAGATCTTAGAATGTCCTGTAGAGCTGGTTTAGTTATGGCAAATTTCTTCAACTTGTGGAGAAATTAAGTATTTAATTTCTCTGTCATAAATGAAACTCAGTTTAGCTGGGTACGGGATCCTGGGTTGAAAGTTATTTTGTTTTAGGAGATTAAAAGTCAATGACCCTCATCTTCTAGCTTGAAAGGTTTCAGCAGAGAGATCTGCAGTTATTCTTATATTCTTCCCCTTGTAGGTGATGGTTTTCTTTCATCTGGCTGCTTTCAGAATTTTCTCCTTCATATTAACTTTAGTGAAATTGATCATGATGTGTCTGGGGGATGTCTTATTTGGGTTGATTCGTGCTGGAGTTGTGAAACTGTCTGCTATCTGAATTTCAGAATCTCTTGGCATGTCTGGAAAGTTCTCCTTCATAATATTATGGAGAAGAGTCTCTGTGCCTTGTGAAGCCACTTCATCATTTTCGGGGATCCCTATAAGACGAATGTTGGTTTTCTTAGAATTATCCCAGAGCTCTCTGAGAGAGTGATCTGTTTTTGCCCTCCATTTCTCTTCCTCTTTGAGAGTTTAGGAGCATTTGAAAGCTTTGTCTTCAGTGTCAGAAATCCTTTCTTCTGCTTGCTCCATTGTGTTACTGAGGGATTCTACTGTGTTTCTCAGATCTTGGAGGGCTACAACTTCTTGTCTCAGTATGTCAAAATCTTTGGTCATTTGGTCTTTGTATTCGTTGAATTCTTGAGATATCTTTTGGGTTACTGCTTAGAATTCTAATTCGATCTTATTTGCTATCCAGATTCTGAATTCGATTTCTGACATCTCAGCTATTTGTTTGTGCATGGGATCTTGTGCTGTGTCTGCCCCTTCGATCCTTGGGGAGTTGATATACTCTGATTATTTATATTGCCAGAGTTTTTCTGTTGATTTAGCCTCATGATTGTTTTTCACTGTTGCCTCTGGCCGTCCTCAGAGTTGGGGAGGTATCTCTCCAAATTAGACCCCACCAGGATCACTCTGTTATTGCTGGATCTTTGTAGAGAGTGACCCTGTGTAGTTCCTCTGGGGCTGCCCCAGCCAGGGAGTTCTGGTTGTGGAAGCAGCTCTGAAGTGTGACACACCTGGATCCAGCAACAGGGCCGGAGGTGGTGCACATGGTTGTGGGAGTGCCTGACACCCACTGACTTTGGCACAGAGAGCCCAAGGCTCCAGCTGTCTCTGGCCAGGAGAAGGGGTCTGTGCAGAGGCAGGGAAGGCTCCAATGTGCACGCGGCTACCAGAGTCACTGGCCGTATGAGCTGGCCGGTGTTGTGGCAGGGAGAGTACAGGAGGGAGGACGCAGGGTTGCATGGCTCCCTCAGTTCCTGGTCAGGGGATGCAGAGGCCCAGCGGGCGTGGGTCGCGGGTCGGGGGTCGCGGTGCAGCTTTTATGGAGGTTTCGGCCACGCCAAGCCCGGGAGTTTGAGGTTGCTAAAGCTATGACACCACGGCACTCTACCCAGGGCAATAGCCCAAGTCTCCAGTGTGCCAAAACCGGTCTCACTCTGCCCCTGAGGGTAAGACTGTAAGGCAGCTCAGTCCCCGCCTTTAGGCTGCTCAGTCACTAGGTTACTAGCTCCCGCCCAATCCTTGCTCTGCGACCCTGAGGGCGGAGCTTGCCAGGGCTGTTCTCTCACAATGGCTCCCTGCGGCCCACAGCCGAACACTATTAGCTCTGTCCTGCTCAGTGGCTCAGTCTGGGGCCCTAGACTATGCCCAAAGTTCTCTGCACTCCTGCTCAAGCTCTCCCCAAGGTAGTTCACCTGAGTGCGAAGTCTAAAAACACTGAAACAGTTCACAGTTAAGGCCTTTCCCGTTTGCAGTCTCACTGCTGCTTGTACTTACTGCTGCTGACGGGATTAGGTCGATAGAACACATGCAACCACTTGCCAGTTTTCCACTGTTTTTGTCCTTCTCTTGGCGTCCAGAAGTCTCTTGCTGACTCCCGGTATCCTCAAAGGGATGATTATAGGCAGATCCCACCAGCCAGATATGCCTGGAGTCTTATCTCCCCAGACTCACCGTGCCCAGTTGCAGGGAAGCTGTTACTCGGCCGCCATCTTGCTCCACAGTCTCAAATGATTCTCTTGCCTCAGCCTCCCAAATAGCTGGGACTACAGGCCCCTGCTAAAACACCTGGCTATTTTTCTGAAATGGAGTTTAGCATATAACTGAACAATAAATTAAAATTTTACTTGAAGCACACCTTTGTTGTCACATATTCTAGTTTCTAAGTTATCTTAGTAGTTTTTTTTGTTATTAAAAAGGAGTTGAATACTTCTTCAGCTGATAATGGTTAAGATGAAGAAAGTTGGTAAGACTGACTTATGAGTTCATGAAATTATATAGTGGCTGAACAACTTGATGAATGTTTCTGGATAGGTTCTTCAGTGAATGTCTCCACATCTAGACCTAGAGCTGCCTACCCATGGCCACATGTGGCTGTAGGGCCCCTGAAATATGGCTTGTCCAAATCAAGCTGTGGTTTTAAGTGTAAAATACATTCCAGATTTCAAAGACTTTGTACCAAAAATCAATGTAAAATGTTTCAAAATAATTTTTACATCAATTTTTAAATAACATTTTAATTATTTTAAACAACATAGATTATTATATTAAATTCCACCCCGCACTTTTGATACAGAGTTTTATTTGTCACCCTCAGTAGATTGCTGTGGCATTGTATAGCTTACAGCAATCTCAAACTCTTAGGCTCAAGTGATCCTCTTGCCTCAGCCTCCTGAGTAGCTGAGTACAGGCTCCTACCACAGCCCTGGTTGTTTTTTAGAGACAGAGTCTTGCTCTTGCTCAGGCTGGTTTTGAACTCCTAAGTTCAACCAATCCACTTGCCTTAGTGTCCCAGAGTGCTAGGATTATAAGTGTGAGCCACTATGCCTGGCCCAATTTTATCCTTTTTAAAAGTTCTTAAAATGTAGTTTCTAGAAAACTTAAAATTATGCTTGTAGCTCACACTGTGTTTCTTTTGTATAGCACTGATGTTTTCATTGCCAGCTTAAATGGATGCTGTATAATCAGATTGGAGATCTCATGTGTTTTAGAACTAAAGAGTTCTGGATCAGAGATGGGCGTTACCTTTTGCTTACCTTTATTTCTGGCCTCAATTGTGCAATGCTTTTTAGAGGAAATACAATTTGTCCTGTGCTAGCAGAATGACAGGATTTTTCTTCAATCCTGTAGATATAGTAAAGTAAGTTAGAACATTATGTCAGGAATGGGTCACACATATAACACTTTTTCAGGTGTCTGTTATTTTAAATTTCAAAATTCTCCTATAAAACTCTGAAATAGGTTTAGCACATGTTTCTCTTTGATCTAAATGATATCACTTTCAAAGACCACAAATACTTAGCACTAATATTCTGGTATGTAATTGCTGCTGAAATCTATATTTCTCAACAAATCCTACGCTAAATAAATGTATAATACATAAAGAAAATTAACATAAGGCACATTATGATTAAATTATATAAAACCAATGATAAAGAGGAAAATCTTTTTCTTTAATTATATTTTATTATGGTGAGAGCATTTAGCTTGAGGTCTACCCTTTAAAAAAAATCTTTAAATACTCAAAAGGGATTAAAGACGTAAACCTTAAAGACGTAAAGAGTCGAAACCGTAAAACTCCTAGGAGAAAATCTTCATGACGTTGCCCTTGGTAACGATTTTATAGATATGACGCCAAAAGCATATGAAACAAAAACATTAATAAGTGGGACTATATCAAACTAAAAAATTTCTGGACAACAAAGGAAACAACAGATTGAAACAGCAAACTCACAGAATGGCAGAAAATATTTGCAAACCATATATCTGATAAAGGGTTAATCTCCAACATACATAAGGAGAGTTCTGGAATTCCACATAAGGAACTTCTAGAACTCAGTTAAAGAAATCCTAATAATTCAATTAAAAAGGGGATAAGGAATTGAACAAACATTTCTTCTGAATTCTGTACAATACAGTATTGTTGACTATAAGTACTTGTTGTATAGCAAGATCTCTAGAACTTAATCATGTTAACTGAAACTTTATGCTGTTAATTAGTAATGCCTCATTTCTGCCTCCCTGGTAACCACCAATTCACCATTTGATTCTATGATTTTGACTATTTTAGCTGCTTCAGATAAGTAGAACGTACTGTATTTGTCTTTTTGTGACTGGTTTATTTCACTTAGCATAATGTCTTCAAAGTTCATCCATGTTGTTTCATATGGCAGAATTTCTTTCCTTTTTTAAGAATGAGCAATATTGTATAATGTGTATATCCCACTTTTTTTATTCATTTGTTGATGAACATTTAGATTGCTTCTGTGTCTCAGCTATTGTGAATAATGCTATAGTTAATATGGGGGTACCAAATCTCTTTTAGATCCTGATTTCAATTCTTTTGGATAAATACCCAGAAATTAGATTGATAAATCATAAGGTAATTATATTTTTAAGTTTTTGAGGAACTTCCTTTACTATTGTCCATAGTGGCTACACCATTTTTCATTCTTTTTTTGCAGTTTTTGGCCGGGGCCAGGTTTGAACCTGCCACCTCCAGTATATGGGGCTGGCACCCTACTCCTTGAGCCACAGGTACCCCCCACCATTTTTCATTCTTAACAACAGTGTGTGTTCTGATTTTTCCACATCCTCACCAAACCTTGCTACCTTTTATTTCTTTTATGAGATGATATCTTATTGTGGATTTGATTGGTATTTCCTTGCTGAGTAGTGATGATGTGCATTTTTTCTTAAACCTATTGGCCTTTATCATCTTTGAAGAAATGTTTGTTCAGTTCTTTATCCCCTTTTTAATTGAATTATTAGGATTTCTTTAACTGAGTTGTAGAAGTTCCTTATGTATATTGGAGATTAACTCTTTATCAGATATACGGTTTGCAAATATTTTCTCCCATTCTGTGAATTTGCTATTTCAATTTGACTGTTTCCTTTGTTGTCCAGACACTTTTTAGTTTGATATAGTCCCAGTTGTTTATTAATGTTTTTGTTTCCTGTGCTATTGGCGTCATATCTATAAAATTGTTACTAAGGCCAACGTCATGAAGCTTTTCTCTTATGTTTTCTCCTAGAAGTTTTACGGTTTCAACTCTTCAAGTCTTTAAGGTTTAGGCCTTTAATCCCTTTTGAGTTGATTTTTTTTTTTTTTTTTTTTTTGCAGTTTTTGGCTGGGACTGGGTTTGAACCCGCCACTGGTGCCCTACTCCTTTGAGCCACAGGCGCCGCCCTGAGTTGATTTTTTTTAAATATATGGTGTAAGACAAGCATCCAATTTCATTGTTTTGCTTATGGGTATTCAATTTCCCCAGCACAGTTTGTTAAAAAGAAAAATAATAAAAACAGCCAGAGAAAAAGGTAGAAAATATACATTAACCAAGTAATAATTCTGCTGATTGCTTATAGAAATCATATAAAGCAGAACACAGTGGAATGACATTGCAGTTGCTGAGTGAATGAATGCATAAAGGTAGTAGATAGCTCTCATTTAACAAGTGCTTATTAGAATCCAGAAATTGTGCTGATTCTTTTAACATGCACCATCTCATTTTATCCTTAGAACAACCCAAACAACTAAAATTAACATATTTTAGAGGTGAAGGCAATGAGCGACTCTTCATCTGCTCGAATTTTATCAGAAGATTGAAGCAATTTAGTGCTATCTTCTGGCTTCACTCTCTAATTACAATTCTCTTGCTATTTCCACCTCATCTACAGTACTTTCCTCCACTGAAGTCTTAAACTCCTCAGAGTTATCCATGAGGGTTGGAAGGACCTTCTTCCAAACTCCCATTAATTTTAATATTTTGACTTCCTCATCTGAGTCACAAGTGTTCTTAATGGCATCTATAATGGTGAATCCTTTCTAGAAGATTGTCAATTCGCTTTGCCTAAACCTGTCAAAGGAATCACTGTCTATGGCAACTATAGGCTTATAAAATGTATTTTCTTAAATCCTAAGACTTGAGAGTTCTTCTATAGGTGGAGTAGATTTAGCATAGTTTTTAAGAGTCTACCATTTTCAAATGGTAAATGAACATTGGCTTCAGCCTGTTACGCCAGCTGCATTAGCCCCTATCTAGAGAGTCAGGCAGCTGTTCTTTGAAGCTTTGAAACCAGGCATTCACTTCTCTCTAGTTATGAATGTCCTAGATGGCAATAGAAGGATGTTTATGCTATTTTGAATATTTATTGTTTAGGGTAACCACCTTCATCAGTTATCTTCGCTAGTTCTGGTAAACTTGCTGCTTTACCTTGTACCTTTATGTTTAAGGAAAGAAGATCACATCTTTCCTTAAACCTCATGACCTCCGCTAGTTTCCCTTTTTTTCCCCCTATATCTTCCTCACCTGTCTCCACCTTTACCAGATTGAAGAGTGTTAGAACCTTGCTCTTGTTAGGCTTGGTTTAAGGAAACGTTTGGCAGGTTTTGTCTTCTAGACCACTCAAACATTCTCCATATTAGCAATAAAGCTGTTTTGCTTTCTTATCATTCACATGTTCAGTGGAGTAATAGCATTTTTAATTTCCTTCAAGAAGTTTTTCTTTGCATTCACAATATGGCTTAATATTTGGCACACGAGGCCTACCCTTTGGCTTTCCACATGCCTTCCTCACAAACCTTAATCATTTCTAGCTTTTGATTTAAAGTGAGTTTGCAAATCTCCTGTTCATGTGAACACTTGGAGGCTATTGTAGGGTTATTAATTGGCCTGATTTCAATACTGTGTCTCAGGGAATAGGGCCCAAGAAGAGCAAGAAAGAGAAACAGTGGGTACGTGTGATTCATGGCATCCCCCAGACAAGTACAATAACAATACCAAAGTTCATTGATCACGGTCACCATGACAGATATAATAATAATGAAAAAGTTTAAATTATTGCAAGAATTCCCAAAATGTTACACAGAGACACAGCATGACCACATGCTTTTGGAATAATAGCTCCAGTAGACTTGCTCAATGTATGGTTGCCACAAACCTTCAATTTGTATCATTTTTAAAAAAGAAAAGAAAAGGGAAAAACACAATTATCTGAGGAGCACAATAAAGTGGAGCATGTGGTATGCCTGTATTTATAGATGGGAATGAATGGAATGGTGAGGAGAAAAAAGAATAGGTCAAATGTAAGCTCTGAAGCAGTGAGGTAAAGGGGAGGAATCAGCTAGCACCTGTCCCTGAGCAAGTCCGCAGGGGTCCTCAAACTACGGCCCACGGGCCACATGAGGCAGTGTGATTGTATTTGTTCCCGTTTTGGTTTTTTACTTCAAAATAAGATATGTGGGGTGTGCATAGGAATCTGTTCATTGTTTGTTTGTTTTTAAACTATAGTCTGGCCCTCCAACGGTCTGAGGGACAGTGAATTGGCCCCCTGTTTAAAAAGTTTGAGGACTTCTGAGTCCAGTAACCAAGAGAGAGGTGTGGTTAAGAACACAGGAGTAATTCAGTGTCTCAGATCCTGCTAAAAGTTTAGGCAAGATACAGACAGAAAAAGCATTTTAAAAAATGTAACAACCCAGAGTTCATTAGTGCTTTTAACAAGAGTCATTGTGGTGGAGTGGACAGACTGGAGTCATCTGAATAAAGATTAACAAGTAAGGAACTAGAGACAGCTAATGCATAAATGATTCTTTAGCCACAAGTGGGGAAGAAGGATGTTGGCCAATAGCTAAGATGGGATTATGTGCTGATCCAAGGTTTTTAGTAGGTAGAAGACACCTGATGGCAAAGAGCAAACAGAAGAGAACTTGAAGATACCACAGAGAGGGGTGATTGCAGCGCAGTGTTCAGTCATGGGGCACTGCGGGATTGGAAGGGATTGCTGTTAGGTAAGAAAAATCGCTGGTCTGAGCAGTGTTCAGTCGTGGGGCACTGCGGGATTAGAAGGGATTGCTGTTAGGTAAGAAAAATCGCTGGTCTGAGCAGTGTTCAGTCGTGGGGCACTGCGGGATTGGAAGGGATTGCTGTTAGGTAAGAAAAATCGCTGGTCTGAGCAGTGTTCAGTCGTGGGGCACTGCGGGATTGGAAGGGATTGCTGTTAGGTAAGAAAAATCGCTGGTCTGAGCAGTGTTCAGTCATGGGGCACTGCAGGATTGGAAGGGATTGCTGTTAGGTAAGAAAAATCGCTGGTCTGATGTAAAGTTAGATAAAACATATAAAAACATACTGTTAAGTCTAAATCAGTTCTTAGCTTCACCATGAAATCATGAAAACCAGGCAAGCACTTTACTATTCCTAAAGGAAATCTTTCTTACTACAACAAAAATGAAAACAAAATAAGTAAATGAAGACACTAAAGTCACTGACATGAAGGAGCAATATTGAATAATTAAAAACAAAGTCAATTGATTCATTTCAAATCATTAAAGTAGAACTGTCTACTTTAGAACTTTATACCCACAGTCCTATTAATTTTAATGCTGAAAGCAGTGTTAATTCCATGGCTCACATGACAGATTTTTAAAAATGCTTTGTTAGAGAATGCGGTAGACTTGTAATTACAAGTTTTAAACTCTTCTTTAAAGATTTGTTTAAAATCTTTGTACACATAAAGAAATCGCTCCCATTGCCCATCCTCAGAGAAGGTTTGAAATTCTATGGCCATATCTGCCAGAGGTGTGCTGTCATCCGTCTGTTCTGGTTATATTTAACTTCCCTTTTCTCTCTACTCACTCTCTCTCCTATTATCCCTAATCTTAAAAAAAAAAAAGTTTTCCTTAGAGAAGGTTCTATTCATCTCACTTGCCCATTGATATAAGGGATTGTCGGCTCTTTTTTTGTTGCTTGCTTTGAGTTCTCTGTAGATTCTAGTTATCAAGCTTTTGTCTGTTTCGTAATATGCAAATATCTTTTCCCGTTCTGATGGTAGTCTATTTGCTTTGGTTGTTGTCTCCTTAGCTGTACAGAAGCTATTCAGTTTAATTAAGTCCCATTTGTTTATTTTTGTTGTTGTTGCATTTGCTGCTGGAGTCTTCTTTATAAAGTCTTTCCCCAGGCCAATACCTTTAATTGTTTCCCCACAATTTCTTCAAGGATTTTTATTGTTTCATGCTTTGGATTTAAATCTTTTATACATCTTGAGTCAAAATTTTTTTTTTTAAGACACAGAGTTTCACTTTGTCAACCTCTGTAGAGTGCTGTGGCGTCACAGCTCACAGCAACCTTCAGATCTTGGGCTTAGGCGGATTCTCTTGCCTCAGCCTCCCAAGTAGCTGTGACTACAGGCGCCCGCCACAACGCCCAGCTATTTTTTGTTGCAGTTTGACCAGGGCTGGGTTCGAACCCGGCACCCTACTCACTGAGCCACAGGCGCTGCCCTTGAGTCAATTTTTGTAAGTGGTGAGAGGTGTGGGTCCAGTTTCAGTCTTTTACAAGTGGTTATCCAGTTCTCCCAACACCATTTAATGACCAGGGATTCTTTTCCCCAGTGTATGTTTTTGTTTCACTTATCAAAGATCAGGTGGCTGTAAGATATTAGTTTCATCTCATGGTTTTCTATTCAGTTCCAGATGTCTATGTCTCTATTTTTGTGCCAATACCATGCTGTTTTGATCACTATGGCCTTGTAGTATAGCCTAAAGTTGGCTAGGCTAATGCCCATGGCCTTATTTTTATTTCTAAGAATTGCTTTAACTATCGAACCTTTTCTAAAGAAGACAGGTGAATGGCTAGCAAACATATGAAAAAATGCTCATCACCCCTAACGATCAGAGAAATGCAAATCAAAACCACCCTGAGATATCACCTAACTCCAGTGAGAATGGCCCACATCACAAAGTCTCCAGCTGCAGATGCTGGTGTAGATGTAGAGAGAAGGGAACACTTTTACACTGCTCGTGAAACTGCAAACTAATACAACCGTTTTGAAAGGAAACATGGAAAGCCCTCAGAGAACTCAAACTAGTCCTCACATTTGATCTTGCAATCCCATTACTGGGCATCTACCTAGAAGAAAAAATAATCATTTTATCATAAGGACATTTGCACTAGACTGTTTATTGCAGCTCAGTTTACAATTGCAAAATTGTGGAAACAACCTAAATGCCCACAAATCCAGGGGGGGTTGGATTAACTCCTTGGATTAATAAATTGTGGTAAATGTGTGCCATGGAATACTATTCAGCCAATAAAAAAGATTGAGACTTTACATTTTTTATATTAACCTAGATGGAGTTGAAACACATTCTTCTTAGTAAAGCATCACAAGAATGGAGAAGCAAGAATCTAATGTACTCAATTCTAATAAGAAGACAATAGACGACCTAATACATGTGAAGGGGTGGGGTGATGGGCGAGTGGAGAGAGGGAAAGATGGGGATGGTGGGGGGGTCACGGTGTGTGACATACCTCTTGTAGGCGGGACACAATTATAAGAGGAACTTTAATAAATGTAAGCACTGTAATCTGGTTATTTGTACCTTCAATGATTCCCCAACAATAAAAATAAATAAATAAGTAATAAAATAAATGCAACCCATGAAAAGAAAAAAAAGTTGAGAAAAAAAACAAATTGTCCCTATTTTCATGTTGAAATTTATGGTGGAAGAAAAGTGGTTATAAAAGCATCTATCAACATAGCACTAACCTGCCAAGGTGAGTATCTAGGTTGGAAATCATGCCCTCTCAATTGCTTATAAACAGGAAGTATCTCTGTTAAGTTACAGATAGCTCCCTGTTGCTGCAAAGAGGAAGGTCTCTTATTTCTTTCTACATTTTTAGCAATAAAATAAGTTTTGACATTTCATGCATGGGAGGTGAGGGGTGCACGTGTAATAGAAAAGTTTGTTTGAAGTGTTTATTCATACACATGCACATCAGTGTACATAAATAAATGTTAAAATATTTTCAAAGGCTTTGAACATAGAACCTCTTTGCACAAGCCAGCCCAGGCACATCTTATCCAACAATTCAGGCAAAACCCGTGGATCTGTCGGAAGCAGCCTATAGGTTTGCACTAGGTGATTAATTGCCAGGAAAATCTGTTTCTATATTTCACTATATATGTTATCTCTTCTAAAGGTGTTCTCTTATTAAGCTAACACCTTAAAAGAGGGGTGATAACACACTCATAACTTAACATTCCTGATGTTTAGCACATGTTACAAAAGAAAGAAAAAAACTTTAACATAATCCACTGACAAAGACATACTTGTCTTGGTTTGTAATCCCTCCCACCCCCCAATTTTTTAGAAAAACTTCAGTATTTTAACCTACTTAGAAATTAGTCTTGGGGTAGCAATATGGAATATAGTTTAGTTATAAGATCTGAGGATATAGAATCAAACCTTAGTTCAAATTCCGGCTTTGATGCTTAAAATCCCATCAACTGTTGCCAGTTCCTCTTCAAGCTTCCGTTTCCTTTTTTGTTAACTGAATATAAGAATATGTGTCTCCTTAATGTTACTGTGGGGACTGCACTAATTACCACAGTAAAACAGTTATTGCAGTTCTGAATATGTAGTAGGAGTTCAATAACATTAACATTTTAAACATTATTAGATTGTTTATTCTAAGCTGTACTCTACCACTGAATCACATGATTCAATAATAATTTTACATAAATATAGAGTTTTGCAATGGAAGAATTCTTCATGTACTGATATCCTGTGATTCTCTCATTATCTTCTTGGCAAATGAAATATTTTCATTTTAGATACAAATTTTTCTTATCCTCCTTATTTATAAGGAAGGTACCTGGCTTCTCTTTACAATGTAATCTTTGCTTTATTTTTAACTGCAACTATTCAAGAAGGTATATTTTGGTGCTGAGTTTAGAATCTAGAAGAGATGGACAAAGTTGCGATCCTGGTTCCACTAATTTACCAGCTGTGTAACTTTGGTCAGTTACTGAATCTCTTCTACTCAATTTTGCTGTCTGTGTAAAGTAGGACTTAATAACAGTGCCTCACAGAGTAGTATGGATTAAATGAGTTACATAAAAGGCTTTGAACAGTATCAAAATATATAAATTTCACATGAATATATTTTTTGTTATCATTGTCATCCTGGAACAGCCTATCCATCGCCTCTTAACTATAGTAGTTAAGTATGGGAACATTATAATTATTTTTTAGATATCTGAATGAATCGGGACTCTTGCTTGCAAGTGACAGGTATACAACACAAATACACTTAATCCAAAAGAGGGCAATTATTGATACTCATAGAAAAAGACCTGGGTAATTTTCAGCATGATTAGATCCAGGTGCTGAAATGGTATCAGCAATTCGTATCTGTTGCTTGGCTCTGATTTCCTCTGCTTTCTTCTGCTATTTCTTTTCTCAGGGTTTTGTTGTAGAGAACCTTCATGTCCTTTGTTATGTATATTCCCTGATATTTCATTTTCTTTGAAGCAATTGTGAAGGGTATTGTGTCTTTAATTTGATTCTCAGCTTTCCTGTTATTGGCATATATGAAGGCTACTGATTTGTGGACATTGATTTTATATCCCAAAATTTCTTTTTTATTTCAGACTGATATGAGGGTACAAATGTTTAGGTTACATTGTTTTCACTTCTAAGGTAAAATTCAAGTTGTAGTTTAGCAGTATAGGAACATTACAATAAAGAGACAAGGGTTTAGTTTTCTCAAATACAGCAGTAAAACCATGAGCTTTGATATATCCTTACTTAGGACTGAAATCACTAACAGTTAAAGATCCATGCACATACTAATAGAGGGAGGGAAAGTATTACAAACTTATATCATGCTTGTTTTATTAGCATTTTTTAATATATATATTTGTGTTATACACAATATATTAATACAAGAATACATGTACATACTTTGTGAGTAAGTATAGGAATATTGGGGTAGGTGGGGAAATGCTCAAATTGTTTTTACTGACATAAAATGATCAAAACGATTTGAAGACAGCTGTCCTGAGCGACAGTATCTTCTCAACTTGACCTAGCTATCAGTCTCAGTTGTCTGCTCTGTACTAGATGGAGATGAATAGATTCTAAAGAAACAAATTAAATTTTTTTTAAGTTCAGCGAATTTGGAAAGACCAAAGCTAATCATAAACATGCAATATGAAATCCAGGTTATTCTAGGTATGTTGACAATTTGGTGTGACTGAATATCAGATGTCTGAGAGATGTCAGATAAATTACTTCTTTTTAGTGCTCATATTTGAACTTGACCATGTAAGAAAATGGTACTTTTCTAAGTGCCCAGAGACTACAAAACCACATTCCTACAGAATAACCAAATTTCTTTCCTGCTTACGTTTAATTGCAATGCAACTGGGGGCTTTCTAACAGATTTTTAACTTTTGTTTTTAAATATTGTTGCCTCCACAATAGTGAGGAAACTATTAATTTTTTTGCCTACTCTGCTTAGAAAGTAACCAGAAATAAGGAAAGCCAATAGATTTTTCTCTTAAATGGATTTGTTTTAAAGCAAGGCCACCAGTATTTGAAAATAATTCACAAGGGACTTTTACTGTTTTTTCTTTTTTGATGTTGTTTGGTTGTTGTTGTTGTTGTTGTTGCAGTTTTTTGGCCAGGGCTGGGTTTGAACCAAACACCTCTGGTATATGGTGCCCGTGCCCTACTCCTTTGAGCCACCGACGCCGCCCTTCACAATGGACTTTTTTTCCCCTAAGAAGTTCTCCTAATGAGTTTGTATGACCCTTGCAGGACATAGATACTTGGAGTACATGCTCCCACCTCTTCTTGAGAGTGTATTCTTTTGGTAATCTGATAAATGTTCTCCCCTGAAAAATAGAAATACAAAATTTTTGCCCATAAAATTTGGCTTACAATTATAACAGTTCACAGATACTTCCCTAAAACTGTCCAACAATGTTTAGATATTTGAGATTCACTAGACCAGCAGTTCTCAACCTATGGGTCACAGCCCCTTTTTTCCATTTGTAACATGGCAGTTAGGAAGGTTGAGAACCACTGCACTAGACAGTGAGAGGGATATAGCTCCAAATGTACTTCAACCCTTGAGCCACTGTGTCATCACTATAGTATTCACTTCCTTTTTCAGGGTTGACTTGAGAAAGCCATTGACACAATTCTTAGCTATATAGTTATGTCATATTTTTTAGCACTTGAAATAATGTTAAAATATGGTATCTTTATTATCTGTTTGTTGTGTAATAGCTGCCTATTATGTGTTAACTATCCAAGTTTTTTAGGAGGCCACATGAGTTATAATCTGAATCTTCCAAAAGAAATAATCATGTTTTATTTTACCACATAAAATTGATTAAAAAACATGCACTTCTCATAGCCAACTTCTCAAGTAGACCCATTTTACAGACGATAAAACTAACACCTTCTGGGGGCAAGACATGATTGCAAGAGGGACTTTACCTAACAAATGCAATCAGTGTAACCTGGCTTATTGTACCCTCAATGAATCCCCAACAAATAAAAAAAAAAAAAAAAAAACTAAGGCCTAACAGCAATTAGAGTGATTTGATTCATTTGTGGGGTGGGAGACAAACCAGCTTCTACATACCATACCTCTCAAAGTCAGGTTTAGGGACACCCTGTGTCAGAGCCAGCTGGCAAGCTTATAACATGCAGGGTCTGACCTCTCCCTCGAGACCTAGTGAATCCAAATGGAGTATAAATGGTGCATAAGACTCTCCTAGACTAACAAATAAGCCAAACAATTCTCGTAACATTGAAATTTTAGAAATTGAAATTTTAGAAATTTAAATCACTGAGGAGTGATTTAACTTTGCCCATTAGAATTTCTTGAAGGGAAAAAATTTGCCTGGACCTAGGCTGATTGAATAAACGTTTCTGAAGGAGGGAGAGTGAGGTAACAAAGTATGGAAGAGTTCACCAGGTGATTGTGATGCACAGTGAGGGTTAAGAACCATTACTCCTGTAATATGCACCACAGGTGTGATCCCACCGATTCCCCTCCCTCTACCCCCATAATCATATCATTATATACAGTTATGATTTAATAAAAAAATTTAAAAAAAACAAACAAACAAACAAAAAAAAAAAACTTTGTTGGGGGGGAGGGGGTGCCATGTCCTAGGAAGGGCACAAAAATCCTTACCCAAAACAACAAACTTTTATGTTGCCTTAGTTTCACTAAAAGAATAAAAATGTTTATACATTAAAAAAAAAAAAAAAAAAAAGAACCATTACTCCAAGGCAGCGATTTTCAGCTGGTGTGCCGCAGAGCTTAGGATACGGGATCTTAGGTGTGCCATGAAAATTTTTAAAGATTGTTAATTAAATTATTTTTGAAAGAAGTTCAAGACACAGTAAGTATATTCCTTTTTTTACTCTTTGTAATTTTTTTTGATCAACACAATTTAAGTGTGCTGTGGAAGTTTAACTATAGGTTCAAGTGTGCCATGAGATAAAAGAGGGTGAAAAACAGTGCATTACTCTAGGGATTTGGCCTGAGGGTAAATATTTGAGGCTTTGCTTTATTTTTAACTGTGACTATTCAAGAAGTCACAGTTAAAAATAACTTGCCTTATGTTTAAGCTGAGGCAAGAGAATCACTTAAGCCCAGAAGTTTGAGGTTGCTGTGAGCTGTGATGAGGTTGCTGTGAGCTGTGACGCCACAGCACTTTACCGTGCCTCACATCTCTTATCCCTTGCAACTACTCAACTTTGCTATCCTATGGGTAGATAAAAACAGCCATAGGTCATATGTAAATGGCTGAACATGGCTATGTTCCAACACAACTTTATTTACAAGAACAGGGAGTGAAACAGATTGTGTTGATAGTTTGCCAAACTGTACAGAAGGACATGTCCCCCACAAGCTCACCGAGCCACTGCTAGACTGTGTTCTAAACCTCAGTGCTCCTGGTTATTTGAAGTAAGGGTTGAAAACTATTTTAAAATTCAATTGGTAAGTACTTAAAATAGAGCCAGAATTTTGAACTATGAAATAGTTAAAATTTAAAAAATACAAGCTTTATAGTATACATTATCAGACAAGGCAGCAGAGACATGAAAAAGAAAGATACACTGAACACCTAAAGCAGCTGTAGGATCGATAGTCACAGAGCTCAGAAGTGGGCCTGAGATGGGGGGGAAAGGCACCAAAGAGGTTAAAACTCTGCACTCTAACATGGTGGGATTGATAAGAAATACACTTTGGCATTTTGTACCTTTAAAAAGCTAGGGATGCATGGCGGGGCCTGTAGCGCAGTGGGTAGGACGCTGGTCACATGTACCAGGGCTGGTGGGTTCGAATCCAGCCCAGACCTGCTAAAACAGAAAAAATGGCCAGGCGTTGTGGCGGGCGCCTGTAGTCCCAGCTACTTGGGAGGCTGAGGCAAGAGAATTGATTAAGCCCAGGAGTTGGAGGTTGCTGTGTGCTGTGACGCCACGGCACTCTACTGAGGCCAACAAAGTGAGACTCTGTCTCAATTAAAAAAATAAATAAATAAAATGTTAGGGATGCCAGGAATGGAAAAGAGAAATCAGATGACAGGCAAGGAAACAGTAGTTGGAGTGGAGTGTTGGAGTGTTGTGTGGCTCAGTAGTTGGAGAAACATTTATTAACTGTATAAGATCACTCAGATGGTGTGCCCACCTCTGCAGGAGGGCTTTGCAGCTCAGCAGTCCTTTGATGCCCAGGAAGTCTATCCATATCCTTATCATTTAATTACTTTAGCACAGAATAATGTTTAATCATGATGGAGGGAAAAAGAAAACCTCGAATCAACAAGACAACATTTGTTTACATATATCATCCATTCTATGTAGTATGTATGAGATTTTTCTTTTAAATTTTTAAAAATGGTCTGTATATTTAATGGGTTAAAAACTCCAGCTATCCAGAAGAGGTCTTATTCTGAACAACATGTTTTTGGTACCACCTGATATCCTACTTATTTCTTAATCTGTTCCTGTACCCAGTAAGTGTCTATTGATAGATCACTTTACATGGTGATGAACTGGGTGTTTTTTTTAAATTGGAAATAATATATGTTCCCTGAATACCTTACAGTCCAGGGGGGTATTAGAATATGTAACACATATTTGGTAATATGTACAAAGAAATGTGAACAATATTTAGAAATAGAGAAGAAAATGACAATTTCCTTGTGTATGCAGAAGTGATTTAAAGGAATAACTAGAGTTTTCCTACAGTATATGGCTGGGAGGGGTGGAGGGCAGTACTGTCAGCCAGAGGGGTCACATGTGGGAAGGATCTACTGTTTTCTGGAAACTCCAAGGAGTTTGCTATCAATGGAATGGAATGTAAAGGGCCTGGAGAGATCAAATAACAGGAGATGATGTTGGGGAAACAAGTAGACAGATTATTTCTCATCATTACCTGTACTCCCTCAGCCCCATTAAGAAGCTACAAGTCAGCTGGCCTGGTGGCTCATGTCTGTAATTCTAGAACTTAGGGAGGCCAAGGCGGGTGGATTGCTTGAACTCAGGAGTTTAAAACCAGCCTGAGCTAGAGGGAAACCCCATCTCTAAAAATGGACAGACGTTGTGGTGGGTGCTTGTATTCCCAGCTACTCAGGAAGCTGAGGCAAGATCACTAGAGCCCCATAGTTTGAGGTTGCTGTGAGCTATGATGCAGCACTCTACCAAAGATGACAAAGTGAGACTCTGTCTCAAAAAAAAAAAAAGAAACTTATAAGTTTATGTATTTTTAAATATTATAAAATATGTAAATATGTTTTTCCCCTTTCTAAAGAGATATATGAAAGATTAATTTGCATTGTTTTCAGTTTTTTCTTCAGTTTTTCAAAAAAAAAAAGGATTCACTTTTTACAAGAGGAAGAATTAGGATTAGTTGTAGATAAAGAATTTATCTTATCAGTAAAAGAGCTGCTGTGTGTGCAGTATGTATGGGCCTGCACTGAATTGTTTTTGATTCTCCTCACTTTTTTGTGCTCATCATCAGTTGTTGCCATTTATTTTGGTACATTTTTCCTGAACACCTGTTGTCAAACGTATGAGGTCTTTTCTTGCACAATGCTACAGGTTTTTACAAAACTGAGGAAGCCCGACATTAGACGGATAGCCTACAGACAGATTGATTTATTTGTTTTAATATACATACTCAGATGTTGATATACAGAAATCCTTTTGAGAGAATTATTTTCCAAAGAACAAAGATCATAACTTTAGCACCTAATCCTGTGCCTGGCACATAGTAGATACTCAGCAAATGCTCGTGGAATTGAACTATTCTGTGAAGCCTCAAACTGAGCACTAAAATTGGGGAGAACTGATTGGCTTAAATAGCTGTAATATATATTGAAATGTTTTAAAAGCATTGCTAGAGGTTGAAAATCATTTGGCAGATATTCTCTTTGTAGAATAATTGTAAATCTGTTCAAAAGGAAAAAATCTGTTTTGTCTTTATCTCTCTTCACACAATGGAGAAGCATTGTCAGAAGGGGAAAATGTCTAATAGTAAGTTGAAAACATCAGGCAGTTCTGCTTCAAAGACATTTATAAAACGTTCTTTTCAGGTTCACTGCCTCAGCTATTATACATGTTCTAATTTAAGACCTCAAGATTGTAGTGGCTTCCTAACTGGAAGTTGTACTTCATTCTTATGCTTCCTCCACATTGCTGTGAGAGTCTTTTACTTTCTTAACCAGAAAATTGAGCCTGTCACTCCCCTGATTAAAAATCTTCTGCAATTTCCTACAGACTTTAAGATAAACTAAACTCCTTGGCATTATCCATCTTATGTAATATAATCAGCCTATGGATTTTTTTTTTCATCTACCTCCTCAATGCCCAATGTTTCTAGGTATTTTCCTTCAGTGCTTCCCAAACTTTTTCTTTCTTTTTTTTTTGAAACAGTGTCATTATGTTGCCCTCAGTAGAGTCTGTGGCATCACAGCTCACAGCAATCTCAGATTCTCAGGCTTAAGCGATTCTCTTGCCTCAGCCTCCAAGTAGCTGTGACTATAGGTACCTGCCACAGTGTCCGGCTATTTTTGGTTGCAGTTGTCATTGTTGTTTTAGCAGGTCTGGGCCAGGCTCCAGCCCACCAGCCTTAGTGTATGTGGCAAGCATCCTACTCAAACTTTTTCTTGGTATGTCACAAATGGAATAATAATTAGACAAAGTGACTGTCTGACTTAACTGAAGTCTCTTTCTTTTCTGGGCCTTAAGACCCTCCTGAGATCTGAAAGAACCAGTATCTTCAGCACAACTTTAACCTATTCCCAGGACAGCTGTTGGGAAGATATGTCCTATAGTGAGACCACAGTAAAGCTTTCATGCTGTCAGGAATGGTTCATGCATTACTGTACCTTTCCTTCTTTGCATATTGTGTTCATTTTGCCTTTTCCCACATTCTCAATCTGGTAAATTTCTCGTCATTATTATTTAAGGCCCAGCTCATTTGGATCAGGAAAATGTTCCTGGATTTCTTTAAAAACATGTGAAGATAAATTGATTTACTGAAATCAATTAATTTTGACTCTTAGAAGTCTCACTTTCCATTTTCTGAACCATTAGTAAATAATGTTAAGGTCAGACAGTTACCTACTGCACCAATAATGATTTTATCTTTTTAAGAACACAAATAAAATTCTTACTTCATTGGCTTTTTGGAAATAGTTTCTTTCTCCCATTGATTATATTGTTCCTGATTTCAAATATATGTATGTCGAAAGAGTTACTTAAGGATGAGAGTGTGTGTGTGCAGTACAAATATATTCACTTAGTTATACTCTAAGTTAAAGGATCCTAAATTGTTTCTTGTGAAAAGGTTTAATAAGCAGAAAACCTAAGAGAATTATGAGAAATTGGCTTCTTTGATTTAACAGAGCCTATTGCTTACTTTAAGTTTGATCTTGATCTCTAACAGATTCCTTTTATAACTATTTCTGCTTTCCTGGAAAAGTTTTATGTGTGTATTAAATGATTAGGTTTTAGCATCAGTTTCAATCAAGTGTAATTTGATTCTTATGTTATCCTTAAATTCCTAGTTAATTTGGTAATTATTGTGTATTTTGTTATCTCTCCTACTATTGTCACAGCTTGTTAATTACAACTTGGAGCACTTAGTTCTGTGTATCATAACTGTTCTGTTTTTTAAGTGTAGTTCTTAAAGGTAAGGACCAGTTTGTTTGTTTGTTTTGTATCCCTGATAGTGTTTTGCATAGGAAAGTGCCTCATTAGGTGTTTCTTAGTTACTTTTTATAATATATCGTGTGAGTAATTAAGATTTTGTTGTTCAGATCTGATATAAAATCTGTTTCTGTTTCCTGATGTCTGTTCAGCAAATACATCCACTGACTTAAGTAGTTTACATTCTTTTTCAATGTCCCAGAAGCTTAATTACCAAATAATATAATGCAGAGTGCTCCTTAAAGGGGCTCACATGGATTTTATGAACTATTGCTTATTTTATTGGTATCTGAAGCCATTCTTCTTATAGTATAATTACACTTTTAAAAATTACTCAGTTGTATAAAAGATATTGTGTTCCTGGAACATTGGGAATTTCAAGCTTTAAAAGATAACAGCCAAAGTTAAAGATAAAAAATATTTCCAGAAGTCATCCTTGTTCATCTGTAGGCCAAGTAATATGCAACAACACCACCAAAAGATTTAATAAATAAGGCATGTTTGGCTCTTTTAGTGATTCCTCTATCAGGTTTCTTTTGAAGAGAGCAAGCTTATTTCTTCTAAGTTCTCCTTTCTCTGTTAGGGAAGGACTATGAATTGACCATTTAAGAGGCTACAGTGAGAAGCAGAGAAAGAAGGAGGCAAGTGGAGAGTTGTTAAATATCAATTCTTCTTAAAAATTGAGATTTAAAAATGTAAATCAAGAATATATATTTTGACTTTTCTATCTGTTATTCAAACCTCCCAGCTGAAAATAGTCATGATTTCATTTATTCAAAAAATATTAACATCTGCCATGTGCCAGGTATTAGGAATTCAGAGATAAGTAATATTGCCTAAATTCAAGGATCTCACAGTCAAGTACTGAGGATAATTATATAGGAATGATAATAATCATAATAGCACTTTGTATTTACTGAGGCATACACGCCTTGTGCTAAGCACTGTGCTGAGCACATTATATATAGAGATTATACCAATTGATTCATAAAATCACCCTCTGAGCAGATACTAGAACTCGTAAGGATTTAAGTTCCTATGAGGTTTAAGTAATTTGTCCACACACACAGCTAGTAAGTGATTGAGCTAGAATTTCCATCAAGTTAGGCTGATTTTTTGCTTTCACATTTAACCTATATCAAATTTTGAGTTTAATATCCATTATGTGGATAACTTATGTGGAAGAGCTATAGACATTTCTATGAAGGAGAAGTCTTTTAAGCTGGAACTTGAACAAGAAGTAGAACTTGCCTGATAGACAAAGAGGGAAAATAACATTTCAAGCAGAAAAATAAGTTTGGCTAATTTGAGCCAATAACACTTTGAGCAGAGAAAAAAAGTTTGGCTCCCAGTACCGGGAGCCACTTGATGTCCAAGTGGTCCTTGGCGTCATGCAAGGAGCAAGCCAACAGTGTAAAATGAAAGTGAGATTGATTTAGAAACTACAGAAATTCTCCACAAACAGAGGTCTGAAATACTGTACTTAAACTTGTACTTCTTCCTTTGATGTGAAATTAAATGATTACTAGGTAGGAAGTTAGGGTATTTGCAATTGGAATGATCGCTTTAGCAGTGATGTAGCTAAAGAGAAAACTAAAGAAAAAGACTGCAGGCAGAACAACAACTAGCAAGGCAGTAATGATATTCTAGACAAGAGATATTGGCTTGACCTCACTGAGTAAACATCTATGGACTGCCTGGCTGAGCTTACAGTTTTGAGTAAAATGAATATGGTTCCTTTTGTCACATACAACTTACAGTATATTGGGAAGGATAGACAGTTAACAAACACAAATATATAATAAAGGAAGTTGAATAGAAGTGACAGTTTCAAGGGAGATCTAGAGATAGCATTAACCATGCTTATTAATCATTTGGATTTCGAAGAAAAGAGAGATGCCTAGAATAAATCCAAGGTTTCTTTGAAATAAATCAGAGATGTTACAAAGGATCCACCTTTCTCTCTGGTTTCTGGAACTATTTTCTCTGTGAATCATGATTCATCGTAATGTTTTTATTAAAGTGTAAAGGCTCAGCACTGCTTTTCTTTCCTACAGAAAGGCACTCCCTGTGTTCTCATATGCACCTTTTTGACCATTTTAAATGAATGTGAGTCAATGGGACCTGATTTTTTTTAAGTGTCTCTTTTAATACTTTTGTCTGAAGAATTATGTCCATGCTAATTAAATTAAATTTGAACATTTGATGGATATATATAAGTATTGGGTTTCAGAATTTATAAAAAGGAAAAGGCAGCCAGCCCTATGAACTGTGGCATAAGGTTGGGCAAGAGTCCTTTATGTACCAGAAAGATCTTGATTCTTTATATAAAGGACAGAAGAAGAAAAGAGTATTGGTTTTTTTTTTGTTTTTTTTATTGTTGGGGATTCATTGAGGGTACAATAAGCCAGGTTACACTGATTGCAATTGTTAGGTAAAGTCCCTCTTGCAATCATGTCTTGCCCCATAAACTGTAACACACACCAAGGCCCCACCCACCTCCCTCCTTCCTTCTTTCTGTTTCCCCCCCATAACCATAATTGTCATTAATTGTCCGCATATCAAAATTGAGTACATAGGATTCATGCTTCTCCATTCTTGTGATGCTTTACTAAGAATAATGTCTTCCACGTCCATCCAGGTTAATAGGAAGGATGTAAAGTCTCCATTTTCTTTAATGGCTGAATAGTATTCCATGGTATACATATACCACAGCTTGTTAATCCATTCCTGGGTTGGTGGGCATTTAGGCTGTTTCCACATTTTGGCGATTGTCAATTGAGCTGCAATAAACAGTCTAGTACAAGTGTCCTTATGATAAAAGGATTTCTTTCCTGCTGGGTAGATGCCCAGTAATGGGATTGCAGGATCAAATGGGAGGTCTAGCTTGAGTGCTTTGAGGATTCTCCATACTTCCTTCCAGAAAGGTTGTACTAGTTTGCAGTCCCACCAGCAGTGTAAAAGTGTTCCCTTCTCTCCACATCCACGCCAGCATCTGCAGTTTTGAGATTTTGTGATGTGGGTCATTCTCACTGGGGTTAGATGATATCTCAGGGTGGTTTTGATTTGCATTTCTCTAATATATAGAGATGATGAACATTTTTTCATATGTTTGTTAGCCATTCGTCTGTCGTCTTTAGAGAAAGTTCTATTCATGTCTCTTGCCCATTGATATAAGGGATTGGTGGCTTTTTTCATGTGGATTAATTTGAGTTCTCTATAGATCCTAGTTATCAAGCTTTTGTCTGATTGCAAATATGCAAATATCCTTTCCCATTGTGTAGGTTGTCTCTTTGCTTTGGTTATTGTCTCCTTAGCTGTACAGAAGCTTTTCAGTTTAATGAAGTCCCATTTGTTTATTTTTGTTGTTGTTGCAATTGCCATGGCAGTCTTCTTCATGAAGTCTTTCCCCAGCCCAATATCTTCCAGTGTTTTTCCTATGCTTTCTTGGAGGATTTTTATTGTTTCATGCCTTAAGTTTAAGTCCTTTATCCATCTTGAATCAATTTTTGTGAGTGGGGAAAGGTGTGGGTCCAGTTTCAGTCTTTTACATGTAGACATCCAGTTCTCCCAACACCATTTATTGAATAGGGAGTCTTTACCCCAAGGTATGTTCTTGTTTGGTTTATCAAGGATTAGGTGGTTGTAAGTTGTTAGTTTCATTTCTTGGTGTTCAATTTGATTCCAAGTGTCTATGTCTCTGTTTTTGTGCCAGTACCATGCTGTCTTGAGCACTATGGCTTTGTAGTACAGACTAAAATCTGGTATGCTGATGCCCCCAGCTTTATTTTTGTTACAAAGAACTGCCTTAGCTATACGGGGTTTTTTCCAGTTCCATACAAAATGCAGAATCATTTTTTCCAAATCTTGAAAGTACGATGTTGGTATTTTGATAGGAATGGCATTGAATAGGTAGATTGCTTTGGGAAGTATAGACATTTTAACAATGTTGATTCTTCCCATCCATGAGCATGGTATGTTCTTCCATTTGTTAATATCCTCTGCTATTTCCTTTCTGAGGATTTCATAGTTTTCTTTATAGAGGTCCTTCACCTCCTTCGTTAGGTATACTCCTAGGTATTTCATTTTCTTTGAAACTATGGTGAAGGGAGTTGTGTCCTTAATTAGCTTCTCATCTTGACTGTTATTGGTGTACACAAAGGCTACTGACTTGTGGACATTGATTTTATATCCTGAAACATTACTGTATTTTTTGATGACTTCTAGGAGTCTTGTGGTTGAGTCTTTGGGGTTCTCTAAGTATAAGATCATGTCGTCAGCAAAGAGGGAGAGTTCGACCTCCTCTGCTCCCATTTGGATTCCCTTTATTTCCTTGTCTTGCCTAATTGTATTGGCTAGAACTTCCAGCACTACGTTGAATAGTAAAGGTGACAGAGGACAACCTTGTCTGGTTCCAGTTCTAAGAGGAAAAGCTTTGAGTTTTACTCCATTCAGTAAAATATTGGCTGTGGGTTTGTCATAGATAGCTTCAATCAGTTTTAGAAATGTGCCACCTATGCCTATACTCTTCAGTGTTCTAATTAGAAAAGGATGCTGGATTTTATCAAATGCTTTTTCTGCATCTATTGAGAGGATCATGTGATCTTTATTTTTGCCTCTGTTAATATGGTGGATAACGTTTATAGACTTGCGTATGTTAAACCAGCCTTGCATCCCTGGGATGAAGCCTACTTGATCATGATGAATGACTTTTTTGATGATAAGCTGTAATCTATTGGCTAGGATTTTGTTGAGAATTTTTGCGTCTATATTCATGAGTGAGATTGGTCTGAAGTTCTCCTTTTTGTTTGGGTCTTTTCCTGGTTTTGGTATCAGGTTGATGTTTGCTTCATAGAATGTGTTGGGGAAGATTCCTTCTTCCTCAATTTTTTGGAATAATTTCTGCAGTACAGGAATAAGCTCTTCCTTGAAGGTTTGATAGAATTCTGGAGTGAAGCCATCTGGACCAGGGCATTTTTTGGTTGGAAGACTTTTTATTGTTTCTTTGATCTCAGTGCTTGAAATTGGTCTGTTCAGGAGCTCTATTTCTTCCTGGCTGAGTCTAGGGAGAGGGTGTGATTCCAAATATTGATCCATTTCTTTCACATTGTCAAATTTCTGGGCATAGAGTTTCTGGTAGTATTCAGAGATGATCTCTTGTATCTCTGTGGGATCAGTTTTTATTTCCCCTTTATCATTTCTGATTGAGGTTACTAGAGATTTTACTTTTCTATTCCTCGTTAGTCTGGCCAATGGTTTATCTATTTTATTTATTTTTTCAAAAAACCAACTCCTTGTTTCATTAATTTTCTGAATGATTCTTTTGTTTTCAATTTCATTGATCTCTGATTTGATTTTGGATATTTCTTTTCTTCTCTTCTACTGAGTTTAGGCTTAGATTGTTCTTCTTTTTCCAATTCCATAAGATCTCTTGTGAGATTGTTGATGTGCTCTCTTTCTGTTTTTCGAATGTAGGCATCTAAAGCGATGAATTTTCCTCTCAAAACTGCTTTTGCAGTATCCCAGAGGTTTTGGTAGCTTGTGTCTTCATTGTTGTTATGCTCAAGGAAGTTAATGATTTCCTGTTTTATTTCTTCCTGCACCCATCTGTTATTCAACAGAAGATTGTTTAATTTGCATGCCTTTGGGTGGGGTCGAGCATTTTTGTTAGAGTTGAGTTCCACCTTTAGTGCCTTATGGTCTGAGAAGATACAAGGTAAAATTTCAATTCTTTTGATTCTGTTGATATTTGTTTTGTGTCCCAGGATATGATCAATTTTGGAGAATGTTCCATGGGGTGATGAGAAGAATGTATATTCTTTATCTTTGGGATGGAGTGTTCTATATGCGTCTTTCAAGCACAGTTGTTCTAGGGTCTCATTTAAGTCTCTTATATCTTTGTTTAATTTCTGTTTAGAGGATCTGTCCAGCTCTGTAAGAGGAGTGTTAAGGTCCCCTGTTATTATGGTATTATCAGATATCATATTGCTCAGACTGAGTAAGGTCTGCTTCAAGAATCTGGGAGCATTTAAATTGGGTGCATAGATATTTAGAATTGAAATGTCTTCTTGTTGTATTTTTCCCTTGACCAATATAAAGTGACCATCTTTGTCTTTTTTGACTTTAGTTGCTTTAAATCCACATGTATCTGAAAATGAGATTGCAACTCCTCTTTTCTTCTGAATTCCATTTGCCTGAAAAATTGTCTTCCAACCCTTGACTCGGAGCTTTAATTTGTCTTTTGAAGCCAGGTGTGTTTCTTGCAGACAGCAAATGGATGGCTTGTGTTTTTTAATCCAGTCAACCAATCTATGTCTCTTCAGTGGGGAATTCAAGCCATTAACATTTATTGAGATAATTGATAAGTGTGGTAGTATTCTATTCATCTTATTTTGTGAGAGTCCATTGCTTAGTTTTATCTTTTGCATCAGTGTGCAGGTTAGGTTCTGTCCTTTAATTTCTTAGTTCTTACGTTGCTGCTGATCCATTGTGGTGGTCAGTGTGCAGAACAGGTTGAAGTATTTCCTGTAGAGCTGGTCTTGTTGTGGCGAATTTCCTCAATGTTTGTATATCCGTAAATGATTTGATTTCTCTGTCAATTTTGAAGCTTAGCTTAGCAGGGTACAGAATTCTGGGCTGGAAATTGTTCTGTTTAAGTAGATTAAAGGTAGATGACCATTGTCTTCTTGCTTGGAAAGTTTCATTAGAGAAGTCTGCGGTCACTCTGATGGATTTGCCCCTGTAGGTCAACTGGCGCTTACTCCTGGCAGCTTGCAGAATCTTTTCTTTTGTCTTGACTTTGGACAGGTTCATCACAATGTGTCTTGGAGAAGCTTGGTTAGAGTTGAGGCGACCTGGGGTCCGATAGCCCTCTGAAAGCAGTGTGTCAGAATCTTTGGTGATATTTGGGAAATTTTCTTTTATAATATTCTCTAGTATGGCTTCCATTCCTCTGAGGCATTCTTCTTCCCCTTCTGGAATTCCTATAACTCGTATGTTGGAACGCTTCATAAAGTCCCATAATTCTGACAGTGAACGTTCTGCTTTCTCTCTCTTCTTTTCTGCCTCTTTTACTATCTGAGTTATCTCAAAAACTTTGTCTTCTACCTCTGAAATTCTTTCTTCTGCATGGTCTAACCTGTTGCTGATACTTTCCATTGCATCTTTAAGTTCCCTAATTGACTGTTTCATTTCCTTCAGCTCTGCTATATCCTTTTTATATTCTTCATATCGTTCATCTCTTATTTGATTCTGTTTTTGAATTTCCTTTTGGTTATTTTCCACTTTATTAGCAGTTTCCTTCATTGTTTCCATCATTTCTTTCATTGTTTTCAACATGTGTATTCTAAGTTCCCTTTCTGTCATTCCTAACATTTCTTCATAGGTGGAATCATCTGCAGTAGCTACCTCATGGTCCCTTGGCGGGGTTGTTCTGGACTGGTTCTTCTTCTTCTTCTGGAGTTTTCTGCTGATTCTTCCTCATGAGTGATTTCTTTTATCTGTTTCCTTGCACTAATTTTCCTTTCACTTCCTCTTGCTCTTTAAGTTCTCGTGCCTGTGGAAGTTGCGGGCGGGTTTAGACGGATTGTGCCACGGACCGCCCTGTCGGTGGGCTCCAGTCCGAGGGAAAGTACCGAGAAGGAACGAGGAAGGTTGAGAGGTCGGCGCAGGAATGACAGTCTGGCACACTATGGGTGAAGTATGCAGCTGTAAATTTACTGGGTACACATGTTGGTATTTATACATTTTTACAGAGCTTGCAATCTTTCTGCTTACGTGCGCGGGTTATCTTTGTGTTTGTAAGTGTGATTTATCATGCATTGTTATGTCTTAAGGTTCCGCTTCCCGGAGGGTAGCGGTTATTAGTCAACTCTGCCCGCTTCTTCCTATCTCAGGAATGTTACTGTCTCTAACTCTTTTCTTAGTTTCTTATTATCTTTTTAGAACAGCTTGATATCTTCTTTATGTTAATGCTTGACTAATTATACATTTACTATTTGATCTTATTGTTATTGATAATTATAATTTTGATTTAGAGTAAATTTTTTGACAAGTATTAGTTTTTTTATTGATTTTTATTATGTGTGACAGCTGGTGAAGTAAGATGTTCTGAACAGGACTTCATGGTGGGTGGATGTGTTTTAGTGACTTTGTAACTTATGTAGATAATTTGTATTTTGTGTCCTTAGGCTTATCGTCTTAGCTCACTGGTATTTATGGTGGGAAAACATCTTTATGTGCTTATTGTTGGTGCCACTGAGTCTAATAGCTCATGAGGTGGTGTTATATCTGGATCAACAGTGTATTGTGTTCATTCTTAAGAAAGTACATATTGATAGTTTATCAGAACAAACAGACTTCTGGTACAGGATGACAAACACATGAGTAGACGCCACAATCTTTAAACTTAAGCGGGTAACTGAGCATGCTAGGCAACATTTCTGATGCTGTGCATACTGGGGGCGCTGGGGGCAAAGCTCCGGGGAGCACAAACCACCTTCCCGTCGTTCTATAACGCGGACAGCACTGCCTCACTACGGCTATATGCCGTGGGCGCGGCAGGATTGAACACACGTGACCACTTGCCGGTTTTCCACTGTTTTAGTCCTCCTCTTGGGGTCCAGAAGTCTCTCGCTGACTCCCTGTATCCTCTCAGGGGTGATGATAGGCAGATCCCACCAGCCAGAGATGCCTGGAGTCCTATCTCCCCAGACTCATGGTGCCCAGATGCAAGGAAGCTGTTACTCGGCTGCCATCTTGCTCTGCCTCTCTAGAGTATTGGTTTTTTAATAAACACATTTTCGATGATGACTATGCAAGGTAAGTTATGGGCATTTTGTTGGGTAAGAATGGCAGTAGAGTCCTAGAATTGTACTAGTATTTGAATTCAAATGTAGTACAGCGAGTCTTAGTTTTAGGTAAATAAGCAGATTTCAGGTGAACTCCCTAAAATTATTTGTGGAATTGGTGGAGCAGGGCGGCGGGGGCTGCGACATGTTTGCATGTATGTAGTTTGAGGGAAATTCTTGTCAGATGCACAGATGCACCTAGGCACCTCTGATTAAAGAGCCACTTTCATTTTTACTCATGATGAAACTGGGGCTGTTAGAGGTATAGAGAACTTGCCCAAGGTCTTGAATAGGTTCTCAAAAATCCAGTTTGCACTATTATTTGGTTTTATTAACAGAATTTTAATGCAAACACCACATAATCCAATATGACTTTGGAGTCAGAAGGGTTCAAAGTATTAGAAAGAAAGCTTTGGCTTATTTTTTTCAGTGAGTTGTCCTATGGTGATTTTAAAATAATAAAGCATACCATCATTCAGAATACATTCTAATTCCTTAATATTCCAGAACTGTATTTTTAGAGGAATCCTAGGAAGGGTGTTAACTCATTCAGAGTTCTGCAGGAAGGAAGGCTCTTTCCTACTATTTTTTAACTTTCACTGACAGGATCAGGCCAAAAAACCTAGCCGGCTTTTGGCACAGACTACATTACATTCATTGAAGTACACTCAACCTGTACTACCTAAGGACAGATACAACTGAAAAGGGGGAAAAAAGAAAGGAACGGATGTGTGCCGAATGTTCCAGTGACTTAGGTGATATGTACGCTTTGCTGTGTTGTTCGTTCAGCTCTTAGATTGGAAATTTTAAAATAGCCCAGAATTTGAGTTTTTGCAAAAAGATGAAAAGAATAACTTACAGTAACCAAGCTATTAACAACTATATCCCCAATAACTAAAAAGGGCCTGGTACATGGTAGATGCTAGATATGCTTTTTAGAAAAATTATATAAATTTATTTTGTTACCCATGTTGTTTTTAATAATGAGAATTTTTTTATTTATTAATAAAAAGTATCAGTACTGGCAGGATAGTAAAATAAAAAGGAACCAGTTGAACATCCAGAAATCCCAGATTTCATCTCAATTTCTATAATTTATTTTATGATCTTGGATTTCATTTTTCTTGTCTTAATAAGGTTATAACAAGATCTAATTCTAAGAATTTGGGAGAATATTAAATGAAAATTTTTAAATGAGAAATATATGTATAAAATATTTTAGAAATTATTAAGGCTTATATACATATTAAAGTTATTTATCCCAGGTGACATTTTTAATAATTTGAAAATATTTGTTTATGCAGTCATCTTAATTTCCTGTATATCTGTTTTAGATAGAGAAGTGGTTCCTGTGATTGAAATGGAGTTTTGAATTCTTTGAGGAAATATATTTCAAGGAAACTAATCATGCTTGATATCTACCTATGAGTTAATGTTAGGTACACAGAATAGTCTGAAAATGATTAAAGCATTTTTTTAAACAAAGGAAATATATTTACTGTACTATTTTAGTTAAATGAATTTTTGCCTGCTAATTAGTACATAACTTCAGAATTAGTACATATTTGGTAGTTACCATCTTCTAGGTATTGTAACATATACAAAAACTATATACAACAACTTTTTCCAAAGTGGAAATGGAATATTAGCTTTTGAGGTGTTTCATGATGAGAATTTGGGAATTGGGAATAAAATTTCTATATATTATTATAGCCTTCTCCTGGAGATTTTTAATGTCCCTTAGGTTACAAAAATTTCTCCATATAGAAACATATTGTACCTTTAATTTTGTTTCTATCCAGTGTTCCCCAAACTTTTTTAAGCAGAAAACATTTTTCTCCATTACATTTGTTATGTAGTCACTGAACAGAGAGAAAGATGTATTACAAAGAGGCAAACTGTCACTGAAATTTTAAGAAATAAGAGATATGATCCTATGAGTTTTAATAATCTATTTGGAACTCTCAGCATGAACATCAAAATAAAACACAAATGAAGAAAAATGCCAAACAAAAAGATTTAGCTATGAAATTGAAATGGTTGTGATACTTGTCATCTATATTCATGGCCAAATCATAGAAATAAATCTGTTAGAAGCTCACTAAGTTTTCTCTTACATGACTTCTTAAGTGGTTTTTTTCCCAACTACTTAATCAAAGAAGATCAGCTTTCCTGATAGAAAAGATCTAAAAATATCTCTATCACCCTTAAATGTAATGACTTATAAATACTGAGAATCCAATAAATGCAAATGACAGATTTTTAAAGTCAGTTTTATTTGGTTACTGTTTATATAAATTGAGCACATCAACATATTTATTAATCAGTTAATGTAGACATTTGTGTGAACCTGTGAAACCACCTCTGCAATCAAGGTACAGAACATTTCCATGCTCCCCCCACCTCCCCAGGTTACCTTTGCCTCTTTGAAGTACATCTTTCTTTGTTTCTCAGGCCACTGGTCTGCTTTCTGTTACTATAGTTTAGATAAACTCTTCTAATATTTTATATAAATGTAATTGTATAGTATACATTTTCATGTTGGGCTTATTTGACTTAGCACAATGAAACTCATATTTTGTTGAGTTGTTTTTAAGTAGTTTGTTCCTTTTTATTGGTGAGTAGTATTACAGATTTTGTTTATAAATTGGTAGACATTTTGGATGTACAGTTCAGCTATTATAAGTAATGCTACTTTGAACATCTGTGTAAAAGTCTTTGTGTGGATATATGGATTTTCTCCTCTCAGGTAAATATCTAAGAGTGAAATAGTTGTGTTTTTATAGTATGTTATATTTTACTTTCTAAGAAACTGCTAAGGCTGGTACAGGGGTTTGTTCTGGCAATCACAGCAATTTGGGAGGCTGAGGTAGGAGGATAGGTTAAGGCCAAGAGTTTGAAACCAGTCTGAGCAATATACTGCGACTCCATCTCTACAAAACAATTTTAAAAATTAACTGGGCATGGTGGCATGTACTTGTAGTACCAGCTTCTCAGGAAGCTGAGACAGGAGGATCCGTTGAGCCCAGGAGTTGAAATTGCAGTGACCTTTGATTGTGTCACTATACTCTTGCCTGGGTGACAGAGCAGGACCCAGTCTTTAAAAAAGAAAGAAAGAAAGAAAGAAAGAAAGAGAGAGAGAGAGAGAGAGAGAGAGAGAGGGAGGGAGGGAGAGGGAGAGGGAGAGAGAGAGAGAGAGAGAGAGAGAAAGAAAGAAAGAAAGAAAGAAGAGAGAAACTGCAAATAGTTTTCCAATGGTTATAATATTTCATTTTCCTATTACTAGTATATGTAGATTCTAGTCACTCCACATCCTTGACCAGTCTTTA
Organism: Nycticebus coucang; assembly: GCF_027406575.1. Lineage (NCBI taxonomy): Eukaryota > Metazoa > Chordata > Mammalia > Primates > Lorisidae > Nycticebus > Nycticebus coucang. The sequence continues at coordinate 49,366,953 of NC_069780.1, forward strand.
GTATTTTTAGTGTATTTAATTTTTGTCATTCTCATGAAAATATAATGGTATTCTACTGTGGTTTAAATTTGCATTGATCAGATGGTGAGTGTCTTTTCGTGTATTTACTTACTGTATACCTCATTTGTGAGGTGGCCATTCAAATTTTTGTCCAATTAGTTGGGTTGTTTATTCTCTTATTTTGTATTCTTGGGATAGTTGTCAGATATGCATGTTGTGAATATTTTATCTTAGCCTGTGGCTTGCCTTTTTTTGTTTTTAGACCATTTTTATAAAGACCAGTTTATCCTTTTTTGTTCTTTTATACTTCTATTAAGTTTTGTGGGGTTTCTGCTTTAATATGGTAATTGACACTGATTGAATTTTGAATGTTAAACCAATCTTGGATTCCTGAGATAACCCTTCCTTAGGACAGTCTTTTTTTTTTATGTATTATTAGATTCTATTTGCTAATATTTTTTAAGGCTTTTTGGATCTGTGTTTATTGAAAGTCATTAGTCTATAATTTTCCTGTTTTGTGATGTCTTTATTGGGTTTTGGACTTAATATGATGATGTTGAGCATCTTTTCGTATACTTACTTACTGTATAGCTTTGTTTGCAAAGTTGGCCTTATAAAACAACTTGAGAAATAGACCTTTTTCTATATTCTAAAATGATTGTAGGGTGTTTTTGTTTTTGTTTTTGTTTTTTGATCAAATTCAGAAGTGAAATAAATCATTTGAGCCTAGGATTTTCCTGGTAGGAAGACTGGTCATATTACATCTAATTTTTTAATGAGTTCAGTTCAGTTTTTCTAAAAGAGAATAGGGCTATTCATATTTTTGTTTCATTTCAGATCAATTTTGATAACTTTTTTTTAAGGAAGTAATTCTTTTTATCAGAGTTGTTGAATTTATAATCATAAAGTTGGTCATAATTTCTTATTTTTTTCTTTTTTTTTTTTTTTTTTATTGTTGGGGATTCATTGAGGGTACAATAAGCCAGGTTACACTGATTGCATTTGTTAGGTAAAGTCCCTCTTGCAATCATGTCTTGCCCCCAGAAGATATGGCTCGCACCAAGGCCCCGCCCCCCTCCCTCCTTCTCTCTCTGCTTTTCTTAATTATTTTTTGTGAAATGTAAGGTCTAATGTTGGTGATTTGAGTTCTTCCATTCTTGTTCAATCTAGCTAGAGTTTAACCAATTTTTTTTTTTTTAATAATTCTTGCCAGAGAACTGCTGTTAGCTTTATCACTTTTCTCTATTGTCTTCTGTTTCATTGACTTCTGCTCTCATGTTCATTGTTTACTTTTTTGTATTTTACTCTTAAACCTTGGGTCATTGATTTTAGATTTTTTAACATTTCTACTACAAGCATTTAAAATTATAAATCCGCCTTGAAACATTGCTTTAACTATGTTCCACAAATTTTGATATGTTAGACTTTTTTTATTTCAAATTGTGTTGTTTAATTTCCATGTGTTAAGATTTTCTTCTTTGTCTTATTGTTATTCATTTCTAATTTAGTAGTCAGAGCACTACCCGGTATGATTTCAGTGCTTTTGACTTTGTTGAGTCTTGTTTCATGCCTCATCATATGGGCTGTCTGGGTGAATATACCTGTGCACTTCAGAGGAAATGTATTCTTCAGGTTTTGGAAGTAGTGATCTTTAAATATCTATCAGGTCGCAGTGGTTGATAGTCTTGTTCAAAGTCTCTCTGTCTTTACTAATTTGTTTTCTCACTCCAGCAAATGTCAAGACAGAAGTGTTAAACCCTTCTATTATGATTGTGGAATTATATATTTATCCTTTTAATCCTGTTATTTTTGGTTTATATATTTTGAGGCTCTCTTATAGCAACGTACATGTCAGGAACTGCAGAGGTTCTGAGGTTTTACCTCCATGCATATGTCTACTTTACCTTGCCACATCTAGAGTCCCTAGAGTACCACCCCTCAACAAAGAGAGAGGCCAGTGATAACTTGTTAGCTTCCAAATAGCCTGCCACAGTTTCATCGAGGGAGGCAAAAACATCAGATACCTGGGTCAGAGACAGAGGACACTTGATTACTCACAGAATTTCATCATTTTATTTGTGCTAGTTTCCTAAGAACTAATTCTCCCAGAGCAACCTCATGAGGTTTTGATGTTTATATTTTCTGTGGTGTTTTCTATACTGTCCTAACTTTATTTGGGAGGAAAGGTTGTTTTGGTTCTGTTTTTAAAATTAGTAGATGCACTTGCCTGGGTTCTGTCTTCCTTACTTTTCGGTACTTGCTTTCATTACTTCCTCTTTCTGGATATTTCATACTCAGAAGCACACAAATAGAAATGTTGTCTTTTCTACTGTTTATAAGTGTCTTCATTTCTGATTCTGCCAGCAATAAAAGTAATTAAAAAAAATTTTTTTTCAGGTAGAGGGTATCTATATTTTTGGACTGTTTTATTTCCAGTGATCTTCATTTCTTCCTGAAGATTCACTTTTCCATCTCATATAATTTCCCTTCAACACAAAGAATTCCCTTTAGTATTTTCGGTAGCATAGGTATGCTAAAAACAAATTTGGGAAATTTTTTTTATTTGTATATCAAAGTTTATTTTTCCCTCCTTATCAAAAGATATTTTCACTGGAAATAGAATTATGGGATAACATTTTTGTTCTTCCAACACTTTAAAGTTGTTCTTGTACTGATTTCTGCCCTCCATTGTCTGTGGGTTTTGTTTGTTTGAGATGGTGTTTTCCTCTGTTGCCCAGGCTAGAGTGCAGTGGCATAACCATAGCTCATTGTAACCTCAGATGCCTGGGTTGAAAATAGTCCTCCTGCTTCAGCCTCCTGAATAGCTAGAACTCTACCAGTGAGTGCCATAGTGTCCAGCTAATTTATCATTATTATCATCATCATCATCCTCATTTGTAGAGACAAGATCTTGCTGTGTTGCTCAGGCTAATCTTGAACTTCTGGCCTCAAGTGATCCTCCCACCTCAGCCTCCCAAAGTGCTAGCATTATAGATAAAACTTTTTATTTTAATTGATTACTTGGTGTTCCATATTTTATTTTATATATTTTATTTTATATATTTAAGGGGTACATAATTCTATCATCTTGAATACTTTTTGGTTGGGGAGTGATAGGGACATGGTCTTATTTGTTGTCCAGGCTAGTCTTAAACTTCTGTCCTCAAGCAATACTCTCACCTTCCCCAAAATGCTGAGATTATAGGCATGAGTCACCACTCTCAGCCTATCATTTCTATTTTGATTTGAGAGTCATTAGTGATTCAAATTTATATCCAGTGTATGTATCAGTTAGCTTTCAAATTTTTCTTCATCTTTGTAGCATTTTAGATTAGATAATTAATTTAATTTTTTTTCTTTATCTTTGGATATAAGCATTTTGACTGTGATGTGTCTAGGTGTGGTTTTCCTTGCCTTAATCCTTTTTAAGATTTGCTAGGCTTCTTGATTATGTAAATCTGTGCTTATTTACCTATTGGGGAAATTTGGGGTTCTTATTTCTTCAAGTATATTTTCTACCCCATTTTTTTTCTTTCCCTCTAGGACCGTAATTATACATGTTGTAGACCTTTCAATAATTGCATCACAAGAGTGATCTTTTAACGTAAACCTTATCATTTCTTCTTTACACGTAGAAGCAGTGGCTTCCCATTACAAGTAGAATACAGTCCATACTCTTTGCCATGTCTTTAATTGTCTTCTGATCTACCCATAACTGTCTCTCTTACCTCATTTCCTGCCTCATTTCTCTTTACTCTTTATGTTTCTATTGCACTAAATTTTATTCTTTTCCTGGAACATGTTATTCTTGCCTTTATACTTGATTTACCTTCAATCCTCTTCCAGCAAATCGTTGTGTGGCTGTCTCCTTTAGATGTCTGCATACGTTACCTCCTAAGAGAGCCTTTCTCTTCTTTATAATTTAGCTAAAAAATCCCTATTCCCTCAGTAGACATGTACACACACTCTTCATACCTACACTTCTTTTTTAACCGCTTTACTGAGATACAGTTTTCATACCATAAAATTCGGCCATTTAAAATATTTAATTCATTGGGTTTTAGTATATTCACAGATATATCTAACGTTCAGTCTTACACATAATCTGTCTTATTCATACTTTTTACTAATACTTAGAACAATCTCTAGTATGTAATATAAGCAGTCCCTGAATTACAAACATCTGACTTACATAAAACTCAAACTTATGAACAGAGGCTATTATAGGTAATAGGTAAATAGACCTGTCCAACTTACATACACATTCAACTTAAGAACCTGTCTCATTTGTAACCTGGGGACTGCCTGTACATGCTCACTAAATTCTTCTGAATAAGTGAATTTATAGGTTCTAGGATAATTTAGGCAGTAGCCTTTAATAAAATATTGGGAAAATTCATTTGATCACATTCAGTTCTAGAAGTCTTCTTTTATCAGATCTATGCTTGTCTGCAGTCTCTCTGAAATAATGTAACAGCTTATCATATTTAAAGAATTATCGAGGCTGGGCACAGTGGCTCACACCTGTAATCCTACTACTCTGGGAGGCCGAAGTAGGAGGATGGCTTGAACTTAGGAGTTGGAGATCAGCCAGAGCAAGAGGAAGACTCCATCTCTACTTTAAATAGAAAAATCAGCCAAGTGTTGTGGCAGGTGCCTGTAGTCCCAGTTATTCAGGAGGCTGAGTCAGGAAGATTGCTTGAACCTTTGAGGTTACTGTGAGCTAGGCTGATTCCATGGCATTCTAGCCTGGGCAAAAGAGTGAGATTCTGTCTCAAAAAAAAAAAAAACAAAAAAAAAACATTATTAAAGGAAGTTTAAAAAAATGCCTTTTGATATACTGAATGTAAATAACACGCACATTTTCCTAAAAGAATAAGTCATTTTTTACTCACTTGACAATTGCTAAGGACCTAAAAGCCTCCCAGAAATACTATTTTTCTACTTTCAAAAGTACCACTGACATTGTTTATGTCTTTGACATAGATTATACCATTTCTAATGCTAATTTACTAGTTAGGATAACAGTGGGTTATTTGTGAGATTCTATACTTCCCCTTCCCATAGATGCCTCTGATGTGGAACAACCATGCTGAGCCTGATTAATCCATGTGGTCTCTTCTTCTTTATAGGCTTTGATGCGGCCTGGAAGAATTGATAGAATTATCTATGTGCCTTTACCAGATGCAGCAACAAGAAGGGAAATATTTAATCTGCAGTTTCACTCTATGCCTATCAGTGATGATGTTGACTTGAATGAACTGATCCTCCAAACTGATACATACTCAGGAGCTGAGGTAAGATAATAATCCTTCCTCAAAATATCACTTTAATGTACAGCACATACACATTTTTTCTTCCCTCAGAATACCTTAGTGGAAGGAAGGAATGGCTTGAGGTCATTTAGTAAAAAGCCCTGGTGGCTGCCAACTGTTTTAACACATTGACCAGCGCGCTACCAAAAAAAAAAAATGAGGCCACAGTGTTTTATTACAAAAATAGAATAAAAATTTCAAAAACAAAATGATCCTTTCTAATTAATGAAAATTTTTTTATTTTTTATTTTCTGTGCATGAGTTATTTGCAATTCACGCGGCACTTGAATCCATTTTACACTGCACACTCTGTGTGTTATATGTGACTCACAACATACTTACTGAATTTGTTTCTAAGAGTTGATTACTTTGTCATTCCACAAGTATTAAGTTGTGTCTGGAGTTGACCTTAGATGGCCCTTGGATGAATGATAACCTCTGAATCATACCCCCTAAGTACCTACAACAGTGTCATGTTGCCACATTCTATTATATTGATATTATTCAAAGAACCACCAGGCAAACATTCAAGGCTAAATGCACAATCAGAAATTATGGTAATCGGAGAACACAGTGGCATAATGTGTGGCTTGGGTGGCATAATGTGTGGCTCACTTGGGCAGGCCACCTGGAGCAGGGGAACTGGTAAGGGACACATGCCAAATGACAGCAAAAACAATGACCAGAGGCTTCACAGCTTCATAAAAACTAGCATGAGTTAAAAACAATTCATATGGTAGGTTTAAGAAATCTTAAAACAGGAAAGACAGTACATGATACATAATTACTAAGTTAAATTCCATCTTATCTGGTCTTTATTATAGCTTAATTGTTTTTTACCTGCTTTTATTATTTCACCCTGCTGTTTTCTCATGGAGATCATAGAAATGGAATTAGCTTATCATGAATATAAAAGGGTTAACAAAAGGATTATATTATTGTCATCTTTTATCATTTTGGAAAATTATCAATGTAGTTTTATATTAACAAAGGTTCTCTTATAAAAACAATAAAAGGGACGATCCGCCCACAGTTGACTATGAAGGTATGCATACTTTTAACAATAACAGCAAGACCTCTGTGAAAATAGGAAAATCACTTTAATGTACAGCACATAAACATTTTTTCTTTCCTTAGCAACTCATAAGCAGTTTTTATTTACAAAATAAATTCCGTGAAATAATTGCGCACTTTTCTTCACGTATTTCTTAAGAAAAGGACTATGTGTACATCAACATAGAAATACCACTGATGTGCTTTTCTTCTGAATACCACCGATGTGGATTTTTACTTGGAACGTAATATTTGTTTTATGTAAAAAGTTACAGATTCTTTTTATTCTGAATTATCCAGTACACTGGGACTCCAGGTCCTACTTTGTTTGCTATTATTTTTGGCCATTTACATAAACAGCAAAGAGATTAACATATAATAGATCATAATGATACTCGGAGAGTACTGTAGGTAAATTTACATGTGGAATTGAACTTTCATGCAGTTACAACTAATAATAATCAAAATAAATCCCAAGTCTACTTATTGTTTTATCTTAAGAAATATGGGTAGAAACAATCTCCAATTTCTGATGGCTCAACTTTACAATTTTTGGATTTTACACTTATTATATTCCTCAGCTTACAATAAAGTATCAAGCTGGAGATAGTGTGAATCAAAAACCTTTTGACTCATGGTATTTTAAACTTACAATGGGCCTGTTGGACTTAACCACATTGTAAGTCAAGGAGCATCTGTATATGATTGTCATCCTGTAGCTTTTTCAAATCTACTGGAAAAAGCCATTCAGCTTGAGAAGCAGTTGAAGTACACTCACCTTAAACTCCTATCTGAAACAATAATCTTTATGAGCATCTCTTTGTCATGACCTTCCATAAACTTAAAAACAGCATTCTGTTAACTGACTAGCATTTCTAGAATTCAGTTTTTACTTGAGACCAAGGGCTGGCATTACATAGATGATCTAGCAACTTACAGGAAACAGCAAGGAGAAGAAACCATAAATCTTTCACTTGAGTTTAATGAAGTGGAAGAGCAGTTAGCAAGGTATAAATGTGTCTTTCTCTCTTTGAAGTAATTCATGGTAATAACATAAAAGTGCAAACCAGAAATAAAAGCCAATGAGATTGTATCTTTCTATAAAGAAAAGAAAAAACTTACTTGGTGCCAGCTATTATTGAACCAGCTCGCTAGTTCGTATGTAGTACACCTATTTGGTATAGCATGTGTAAACACTTAGGATTAATTCTTATCAAATTTTCTAAAAATCATCAGAAAGTAACAGAAAAGTCTGTCCTTCCTTGAATTATATTTTTGTGTTCCATAATGTTTGGGTCGGGGAGGGGATTCTACTGTGATCCTCTTCATAATGAGTATATAACTACAGCTTTGTAGAAAATTTATCCAGTACCTACATTTTATAAGTTCCATAGTTTCTAATTTGGATGAGACAGGTTTCTTCCATGTTGGCTCTTTTTTCTTTCTCTCTTTTTTTTTTGCAGTTTTCTTGGCTGGGGCCAGGTTTGAACCTGCCACCTTCAGTATATGGGGCTGGCGCCCTACTCCTTTGAGCCACAGGCGCCGCCCTTTTCTTTTTCTTTTTTTGGCGGGAGGTGTATCTTCTTTCTTTTTCTTTGGTTTGAGTGTTTATGCAATTCACATAAGCATTTGATGACTATCTTTTTTTTTTTTTTTTTTTTTATTGTTGGGGATTCATTGAGGGTACAATAAGCCAGGTTACACTGATTGCAATTGTTAGGTAAAGTCCCTCTTGCAATCATGTCTTGCCCCCCGTAACACTCACCAAGGCCCCACCCACCTCCCTCCTTCCCTCTTTCTGTTTCCCCCCCCATAACCATAATTGTCATTAATTGTCCTCATATCAAAATTGAGTACATAGGATTCATGCTTCTCCATTCTTGTGATGCTTTACTAAGAATATGTCTTCCACTTCCATCCAGGTTAATACGAAGGATGTAAAGTCTCCATTTTTTTTAATGGCTGAATAGTATTTGATGGTATACATATACCACAGCTTGTTAATCCATTCCTGTGTTGGTGGGCATTTAGGCTGTTTCCACATTTTGGCGATTGTCAATTGAGCTGCAATAAACAGTCTAGTACAAGTGTCCTTATGATAAAAGGATTTCTTTCCTGCTGGGTAGATGCCAGTAATGGGATTGCAGGATCAAATGGGAGGTCTAGCTTGAGTGCTTTGAGGATTCTCCATACTTCCTTCCAGAAAGGTTGTACTAGTTTGCAGTCCCACCAGCAGTGTAAAGTGTTCCCTTCTCTCCACATCCACGCCAGCATCTGCAGTTTTGAGATTTTGTGATGTGGGCCGTTCTCACTGGGGTTAGATGATATCTCAGGGTGGTTTTGATTTGCATTTCTCTAATATATAGAGATGATGAACATTTTTTCATGTGTTTGTTAGCCATTCGTCTGTCGTCTTTAGAGAAAGTTCTATTCATGTCTCTTGCCCATTGATATAAGGGATTGGTGGCTTTTTTCATGTGGATTAATTTGAGTTCTCTATAGATCCTAGTTATCAAGCTTTTGTCTGATTGCAAATATGCAAATATCCTTTCCCATTGTGTAGGTTGTCTCTTTGCTTTGGTTATTGTCTCCATAGCTGTACAGAAGCTTTTCACTTTAATGAAGTCCCATTTGTTTATTTTTGTTGTTGTTGCAATTGCCATGGCAGTCTTCTTCATGAAGTCTTTCCCCAGGCCAATATCTTCCAGTGTTTTTCCTATGCTTTCTTGGAGGATTTTTATTGTTTCATGCCTTAAGTTTAAGTCCTTTATCCATCTTGAATCAATTTTTGTGAGTGGGGAAAGGTGTGGGTCCAGTTTCAGTCTTTTACATGTAGACATCCAGTTCTCCCAACACCATTTATTGAATAGGGAGTCTTTACCCCAAGGTATGTTCTTGTTTGGTTTATCAAAGATTAGGTGGTTGTAAAATGTTAGTTTCATTTCTTGGTTTTCAATTCGATTCCAAGTGTCTATGTCTCTGTTTTTGTGCCAGTACCATGCTGTCTTGAGCACTATGGCTTTGTAGTACAGACTAAAATCTGGTATGCTGATGCCCCCAGCTTTATTTTTGTTACAGAGAACTGCCTTAGCTATACGGGGTTTTTTCCGGTTCCATACAAAACGCAGAATCATTTTTTCCAAATCTTGAAAGTACGATGTTGGTATTTTGATAGGAATGGCATTGAATAGGTAGATTGCTTTGGGAAGTATAGACATTTTAACAATGTTGATTCTTCCCATCCATGAGCATGGTATGTTCTTCCATTTGTTAATATCCTCTGCTATTTCCTTTCTGAGGATTTCATAGTTTTCTTTATAGAGGTCCTTCACCTCCTTCATTAGGTATACTCCTAGGTATTTCATTTTCTTTGAAACTATGGTGAAGGGAGTTGTGTCCTTAATTAGCTTCTCATCTTGACTGTTATTGGTGTACACAAAGGCTACTGACTTGTGGACATTGATTTTATATCCTGAAACATTACTGTATTTTTTGATGACTTCTAGGAGTCTTGTGGTTGAGTCTTTGGGGTTCTCTAAGTATAAGATCATGTCGTCAGCAAAGAGGGAGAGTTTGACCTCCTCTGCTCCCATTTGGATTCCCTTTATTTCCTTGTCTTGCCTAATTGTATTGGCTAGAACTTCCAGCACTACGTTGAACAGTAAAGGTGACAGAGGACAACCTTGTCTGGTTCCAGTTCTAAGAGGAAAAGCTTTGAGTTTTACTCCATTCAGTAAAATATTGGCTGTGGGTTTGTCATAGATAGCTTCAATCAGTTTTAGAAATGTGCCACCTATGCCTATACTCTTCAGTGTTCTAATCAGAAAAGGATGCTGGATTTTATCAAATGCTTTTTCTGCATCTATTGAGAGGATCATGTGATCTTTATTTTTGCCTCTGTTAATATGGTGGATAACGTTTATAGACTTGCGTATGTTAAACCAGCCTTGCATCCCTGGGATGAAGCCTACTTGATCATGATGAATGACTTTTTTGATGATAAGCTGTAATCTATTGGCTAGGATTTTGTTGAGAATTTTTGCGTCTATGTTCATGAGTGACATTGGTCTGAAGTTCTCCTTTTTGTTTGGGTCTTTTCCTGGTTTTGGTATCAGGGTGATGTTTGCTTCATAGAATGTGTTGGGGAAGATTCCTTCTTCCTCAATTTTTTGGAATAATTTCTGCAGTACAGGAATAAGCTCTTCCTTGAAGGTTTGATAGAATTCTGGAGTGAAGCCATCTGGACCAGGGCATTTTTTGGTTGGAAGATTTTTTATTGTTTCTTTGATCTCAGTGCTTGAAATTGGTCTGTTCAGGAGGTCTATTTCTTCCTGGCTGAGTCTAGGGAGAGGTTGTGATTCCAAATATTTATGCATTTCTTTCACATTGTCAAATTTCTGGGCATAGAGTTTCTGGTAGTATTCAGAGATGATCTCTTGTATCTCTGTGGGATCAGTTTTTATTTCCCCTTTATCGTTTCTGATTGAGGTTACTAGAGATTTTACTTTTCTATTCCTTGTTAGTCTGGCCAATGGTTTATCTATTTTATTTATTTTTTCAAAAAACCAACTCCTTGTTTCATTAATTTTCTGAATGATTCTTTTGTTTTCAATTTCATTGATCTCTGATTTGATTTTGGATATTTCTTTTCTTCTCTTCTACTGAGTTTAGGCTTAGATTGTTCTTCTTTTTCCAATTCCATAAGATCTCTTGTGAGATTGTTGATGTGCTCTCTTTCTGTTTTTCGAATGTAGGCATCTAAAGCGATGAATTTTCCTCTCAAAACTGCTTTTACGGTATCCCAGAGGTTTTGGTAGCTTGTGTCTTCATTGTTGTTATGCTCAAGGAAGTTAATGATTTCCTGTTTTATTTCTTCCTGCACCCATCTGTTATTCAACAGAAGATTGTTTAATTTGCATGCCTTTGGGTGGCGTCGAGCATTTTTGTTAGAGTTGAGTTCCACCTTTAGTGCCTTATGGTCTGAGAAGATACAAGGTAAAATTTCAATTCTTTTGATTCTGTTGATATTTGTTTTGTGTCCCAGGATATGATCAATTTTGGAGAATGTTCCATGGGGTGATGAGAAGAATGTATATTCTTTATCTTTGGGATGGAGTGTTCTATATGCGTCTATCAAGCACAGTTGTTCTAGGGTCTCATTTAAGTCTTGTTTAATTTCTGTTTAGAGGATCTGTCCAGCTCTGTAAGAGGAGTGTTAAGGTCCCCTGTTATTATGGTATTATCAGATATCATATTGCTCAGACTGAGTAAGGTCTGTTTCAAGAATCTGGGAGCATTTAAATTGGGTGCATAGATATTTAGAATTGAAATGTCTTCTTGTTGTATTTTTCCCTTGACCGGTATAAAGTGACCATCTTTGTCTGTTTTGACTTTAGTTGCTTTAAATCCACATGTATCTGAAAATAAGATTGCAACTCCTCTTTTCTTCTGAATTCCATTTGCCTGAAAAATTGTCTTCCAACCCTTGACTCGGAGCTTTAATTTGTCTTTTGAAGCCAGGTGTGTTTCTTGCAGACAGCAAATGGATGGCTTGTGTTTTTTAATCCAGTCAACCAATCTATGTCTCTTCAGTGGGGAATTCAAGCCATTAACATTTATTGAGATAATTGATAAGTGTGGTAGTATTCTATTCGTCTTATTTTGTGAGAGTCCATTGCTGAGTTTTATCTTTTGCATCAGTGTGGAGGTTAGGTTCTGTCCTTTAATTTCTGAGTTCTTACTTTGCTGCTGATCCATTGTGGTGGTCAGTGTGCAGAACAGGTTGAAGTACTTCCTGTAGAGCTGGTCTTGTTGTGGCGAATTTCCTCAATGTTTGTATATCCGTAAATGATTTGATTTCTCTGTCAATTTTGAAGCTTAGCTGAGCAGGGTACAGAATTCTGGGCTGGAAATTGTTCTGTTTAAGTAGATTAAAGGTAGATGACCATTGTCTTCTTGCTTGGAAAGTTTCATTAGAGAAGTCTGCGGTCACTCTGATGGATTTGCCCCTGTAGGTCAACTGGCGCTTACTCCTGGCAGCTTGCAGTATCTTTTCTTTTGTCTTGACTTTGGACAGGTTCATCACAATGTGTCTTGGAGAAGCTCGGTTAGAGTTGAGGCGACCCGGGTCCGATAGCCCTCTGAAAGCAGTGTGTCAGAATCTTTGGTGATATTTGGGAAATTTTCTTTTATAATATTCTCTAGTATGGCTTCCATTCCTCTGGGGCATTCTTCTTCCCCTTCTGGAATTCCTATAACTCGTATGTTGGAACGCTTCATAAAGTCCCATAATTCTGACAGTGAACGTTCTGCTTTCTCTCTCTTCTTTTCTGCCTCTTTTACTATCTGAGTTATCTCAAGAACTTTGTCTTCTACCTCTGAAATTCTTTCTTCTGCATTGTCTAACCTGTTGCTGATACTTTCCATTGCATCTTTAAGTTCCCTAATTGACTGTTTCATTTCCTTCAGCTCTGCTATATCCTTTTTATATTCTTCATATCGTTCATCTCTTATTCGATTCTGTTTTTGGATTTCCTTTTGATTATTTTCCACGTTATTAGCAGTTTCCTTCATTGCTTCCATCATTTCTTTCATTGTTTTCAACATGTGTATTCTAAATTCCCTTTCTGTCATTCCTAACATTTCTGTATAGGTGGAATCCTCTGCAGTAGCTACCTCATGGTCCCTTGGCGGGGTTGTTCTGGACTGGTTCTTTATGTTGCCTGGAGTTTTCTGCTGATTCTTCCTCATGGGTGATTTCTTTTATCTGTTTCCTTGCCCTAATTTTCCTTTCACTTCCTCTTGCTGTTTAAGTTCTCGTGCCTGTGGACTAAGGGTTACAGGACCAGAAAGGTGAGAAGGTTTAAGAGCAAAAAAGGGATGAAAGAAAGGTGGACCAAGTGATAAGGAAAAAAAAAGAAAAATAGAGAAAGGAGAGGGGGTGGGTAAAAGGAATATTGACAAAAAGAAGAGAGGCACAGATAGAGGGAGACAGAGCAATATAGGTGTACAGTAGGGTACTTTGGCACAATCTTAAAAAAAAACAAACCTCTGCGGGTGCCCGGTTAAGGGGTTCCCTTGAGGCCAGCAGCTCTTTGCTAACCTGATCAGACACAGTACCCCACCTCCACCAAGTAGAGAGGAAAGACAAAAATGCTATAAATCAAACCAAAACAAGCAAACAGAAAACTTTAAGGGATAAAATTGGCTGGAAAAACGAAATAATAGCGGTAGAAACACTAACAAAAATGAAGTCTAATTATTGAAATAGGCAGCAATGAGATATTATAATTAAACTAGAAAAATTGAGAAAGAAAAAGGATCTGTATGGAAAAAGTTGAACTTAAAAAACAAAACAACAATCCACAACATGAAAGTAAACAAAAAAAAAAAAAAACAACCAAACTAAAAAAAAACACAACCAAAAACAAAGCAGTATGTATATGTTATTGAATATTGTCTGGGCAACACGTGGTCTTCTGGGGTATGAGATGTTAATCACAGTTCTGATACGACTGAAGGCTGCTAGTTTCTCAAACCCCAGCAGGTAGACACCCTAAATCTCTCTTCAGCCCACTTAAAAGGCACTTTGAACTTGTTCACTTACTGAGCAGAAGCTTTCTCAGGGAAGTGCTTGTCGCTGGAATCACTGCTGAAGTGGCTATCCACTTACCGTGTGTGTCAAAACTGGTCACCCGGGGCGGCACCTGTGGCTCAGTCCGTAGGGCGCCGGCCCCATATGCCGAGGGTGGCGGGTTCAAACCCGGCCCCGGCCAAACTGCAACCAAAAAAATAGCCGGGCATTGTGGCGTGTGCCTGTAGTCCCAGCTGCTCGGGAGGCTGAGGCAAGAGAATCGCTTAAGCCCAGGAGTTGGAGGTTGCTGTGAGCTGTGTGAAGCCACAGCACTCTACCGAGGGCCATAAAGTGAGACTTTGTCTCTACAAAAAAAATAAATAAATAAAAAAAAAAAACTGGTCACCCTCTGCCCTGGAGGGTTAGGGCTGCAAGGCGGCTCAGACCCCGCCCTGAGGCTACTTGGTCGCTGGGTTACCAGCTCCCACCCAATTCTGGCTCTGCGACCCTGAGGGCGGAGCTTGCCGGGGCAGATCACTCACAATGTCTGCTTGTGACCCAGAGCCAAACACTATTAGCTCCGTCTGGCTCAGCGGCTCAGACTGGAGCCCTAGACAAAGGCCAAAGTTCTCCACACTCCCGCTCAGTCTCTCCCCAAGGCAGTTCAGCTGAGTGCCAAGTCCAAAGACACCAAAACAGTTCACAGGTAAGGCCTTTCTGGTTTGCAGTCTCGCTGCTACTGAACTTACAGTTGCGGGCGGGTTTAGACGGATTGAACACACGCGACCACTTGCCGGTTTTCCACTGTTTTAGTCCTCCTCTTGGGGTCCAGAAGTCTCTCGCTGACTCCCTGTATCCTCTCAGGGGTGATGATAGGCAGATCCCACCAGCCAGAGATGCCCGGAGTCCTATATCCCCAGACTCACGGTGCCCAGATGCAAGGAAGCTGTTACTCGGTTGTCATCTTGCTCCGCCTCCACCGATGACTATCATTTCTTAAAGTCTTAGCATTAGTAAATAGGAAATTTGGGCAGTAAAATTTAGCTTCAGATAAAATGTAAGATCTTATCTTTTTTCTCTCTCTTTGTATTTTCATTGGAATAAAAATGATGCTGCAATGTTTAAAAGCCAAAATTAGGTTTGGTTTTTAAATAATAAAATGAATTCAAAGTCAAATTCTCAATCACCTGACTCCTACAGACTCAATCCTATACAAACACTGATGTAACTAATTTATTCCCCCTCGGCTCAGGCCCTGTCATTCAGCATAGACCCTACTACACCATGTTTAACAAACGCTTGGTTTGTTTAACAAACAAACCCTAATGACTATAACAGTGTCTATTGAGGGGGGGATTAAAAGTCATATTTAGGAAAAACCGTCTGATATTTCTCATTTGTTATAAAAGGAGCCCTCTAACTCCCTGCCCTAGGCACTGCCACTTCTCTGGAGTTGGAGTGTCTCTCTGGCCACTTTTGGTGTGACAGTGAAAATAGTATCAATTAATTGCTTTCACAGTATAATAGTACAGGCAGTCCCCAAGTTACAGATACCTAACTGACATACGACTTGCACTGATGAACAGAGGCTAATATATGTTATAGGTAAATATATCTGTTCCAACTTACATACAAATTTAACTTAGGAATACGCCTACAGGACTTATCTCATTAGTAACCCAGGTACTATCTGTATATTATATTCAAGATTATATAAAGTGAATTTTATTTAACCGTGTGCTATTCAGAAATAAAAACAAGGATATGGCCAAGTGAGCCAGAAATGAAGAAATTCTTGGCACTCTAATTGTATTTTAGAAACAAAATGTCTAAGTGCAGTGAATATTTTTAGTTTTTATTAATTAAAAAGTTGTACAGGATAATTGAGATAGAGATGATACTGCTATTTTTAATGACTATGATTTGCGGAAATGTTACTTTAAAAAATATTGTCTATCTACCTCATGATTTATGTTACCCAATCAATATCATTCCGTTAAAGCTTACACCGGCTTAGTATTTGAAATAGCTCCTTCTGCCCTCTCTGATTTACTCCATTTTTTCTCCCTGGAGAATGTATGCAGAGAATTAAATCATTTTTTTAAGCCTTAGGAGGGTCTTCAGAAAAAGTTTGTCACCAGCTGCTAGAACACAGTCACTAGGGAGTAGCCTGTGAGGAAAGACTCAAGCAGGTGGCCCCTGTAGCTGTCTCTGCCGCCTGCCACTCACGGTCCTTGTTGCTCTCCTTGTCTGTGGCTTCTTATAGCTCTTAGTTAATGGAAAACCAAGGTGCTATTTAAGAGGGTGGGAATTTAGCTTAGAAGGAAATGCCTTTTTCTATTATCCTTATTTTCTTTTGCTTTGATTTTTGTTTTTCATGTTATTTGTAGCAGATGCCACTTCATTTATTCATTTGTCTTTTAGCAAATTATTCTAGATACTTTAGGAACAGTCTTATCTCTTAACAGGAAATAACTGTCACAAATACTTGCACATAAAAGTTATAACTGGGCTCATTACCCAGTGTGCCCTGTGGTTGAGAACAGAGTTCATGAGAAAGATACATAATTTCCTCTGTGTATAGAAATTTGCTGACACAGGCCAAAGACTGATATCTGTCAAAATTTAGGTTGAATTTTTATTTGCATTTGGATATTATCCTTTTTTTTTATTAGCTATCTCATTAAATGAAATAGGTAATATAGCTAAGAGCCAGGTATCAACTGGGCTTTTTACAAATAGTATAGGCAATCATAGCATTTATTTCATATTAAGGTTTTAGGATTCAGTTTCCAAGAGGTAATAAAGGGAGGGAAAGGATTTTGGTGTTGCAATTGAGTATATCTTAATAGAATCGTAGCTTTTTATTCTGTCCGGCAGTGATTTTACTCCTTTAAACCTTAGTTTTCTCATTTGTAAAACATTTGTGTGACTGAAGTCATTTTGAGGGTTAAATGTATTGACAAATATAAAAGCACCAAGAAATATGCCTAACACATAAAAAGTGCCTCATACATGATATTCATTCATTGTTTTTACTCTTTATCAGTTCGTTATTTATATTTATCACTAAAATATTGGATATGTTACTACAAGATAGTAATATTATTTTTGTAAATAACCAGATAAATAATTTATCTGAATTGAGTTTACCTCCTATTCTTTTCTTTAAAATATAAAAATTTGCTTAATATAGTGGGGTTTTAGTGTAATCTTCTGAATCCAGCCCTAGAAAATCTTTATAAAAGCAATTTGTTAGAGTTAAATACATTTCACATTATTTTCAAAAAGCTTTAACTTCATGTAAGCTTAGCCTATTTATCCCTGTTTTATTAAAATGATCTGTCTTGCCCTGAATTCCATATTGTATAGTTTGTGCTGTCCTGGGTCTAATAATAGCTCCAGGTCTTCGTGCCAGCTTGACATTAAAAAATCACCTTCTAATGTGCCTCATTAAGAGGAAGTCTATTCACTATGGTTGAGCTGTTATAGCTAATGAAAGGAGAGCTTTAAATTACTTTTCTATCTTGCTGATTAATGTTCCTTATGACATTTTCTTTTTCTCCCACACAGTGAAAATAGGAGGAGCAATTAGAGCCATTTAAAACGTCTGTACTCTTCGTATATGAAGTGTTTTGTGACAGTATTCTCCAAACTAAAAAGTCAGGGTCAGTGTATTAGAATCCGGCATAGCTGACTGTTTATCTGGCCAGTCTAACAACACATTTGAAATAAGAATAAGGAAGGAAGAAGGACCCTAAAAGTGGTAAGAACTCCCTTTGGCCTGGTCTTAAGCCCTCCACTTACTTTTAGAAAGCAGCTAGTAGCAATGTACCTGCCTCCAAAGAGAAACAAAGCACCATACGACTTAGCACCTCCTGTAAACTGACTGCAACCTCCTTTCCCAACTCATGAGAAACTGCCAGGAGGTGATACATGCTGAGTTGAAACAGCAGAGTTGATACACGCTGCTGTCATCAAGTGGCCTACTTTGCTTGTTGAATATCTTTGTTATCTCTACTCTTTCTCGTGCCAGAATTTTGTATCTGTACCCTAGAATTTCAAAATGCAATTGGCCCTTCATATCTGCAGGTTCTGCACCTTTGGGTTCAACCACCTAGGAATAAAAAACACCTGGAGTAGGGCGGCGCCTGTGGCTCAGTGAGCAGGGCGCCGGCCCCATATACCAAGGGTGGCGGGTTCAAGCCCAGCCCCGGCCGAACTGCAACCAAAAAATAGCTGGGCATTGTGGCGGGTGCCTGTAGTCCCAGCTACGCGGGAGGCTGAGGCAGGAGAATCGCCTAAGCCCAGGAGTTGGAGGTTGCTGTGATCTGTGTGAGGCCACGGCACTCTACCGAGGGCGATAAAGTGAAACTCTGTCTCTACAAAAAAAAAAAAAAAAAAACACCTGGAGTAAAAAAACCTCAAAAATAACAATACAACAATAAAAATAATATAAATTTTCACATCCAGAATAATCACTATTTACATAGTATTTACATCACATTAGATATTGTAAGAAATCTAGAGATGATTTAAAGTATACAGGATGATGTGCATAGATAATAAATGTTATGCCATTTTATATAAAGAACTTGAGCGTTATTGGATTTGGGGATCTGCAGGGGTAATGGAGATAGTCCACCTTGGATAATGAGGGGCAACTATAATCTTCCCTTGCATGACCTACTGAAATCACTACTTTGTCATTAAACCATTACAACCACCCTACCCTGAAAGAGCCTTTCCTTTTGTACTCTGATACACTTACTTCGTTTTATTTGTTAAGTTGTTAGCATATTTTAACTTGTACTTATTTTAATATGAGCAGCTGCCTCATTTCTCCAAAGAATCTCTTAGGCAGAAACCACATCTTGAAATTCTTGAAATCTAGCAAAGCAACTAACATTGCACATATTGTGGACCTCCATGTTGGATAAGTGGTAGATTTATATGTTCATTCTAAGTTATTTTTCCAACCAAAAATGGTTGGTAGTCACTAAAATGTCACTTCCTAGTTTTATTTGTCTTTTTATATATATAATAAGGCTTGCAGTTTAGAGGGAAAGCCATATAAAATACTAAATTCCTTTTTTTTTTTATTAAATCATAGATGTGTACATTAATGCAATCATGGGTTACCATGAGCTGGTTTTATATACAATTGGAAATATTTTCATCACACTAGTTAACATAGCCTTTCTGGCTTTTTCTTAGTTATTGTGTTAAAACATTTATATTCTACATTTCTTTATAGTGTGTTTAAGTGGCATGGTCTAGTGATGTGCAAAATACTGTAAGAGAAAGCAAAGACAGTAATTCACACTACCCGGGCTTAAAGGAGATAGATGACAATCAGAAGGGAATATTTGATTTGAGTCTTAATGGTCGAATAGGAGTTCCCCTAGAAGAGTATTCCTAGCAGCCAGAAAGGTAGATATGTGTGAAAGAATGTGTTGTGGTCTAGAATCAGTTGAAGGCTGAATATGAATGCAAAATAGCATGTTCCTATGCAAGTAATAGGGGATGAAGCAAAGAAGCAGGTCAGGCTTAAATGTGAAGAAACTTAGATATATATCACCTGAACTTGCTTTTCTCTTTTAAGCAATGAAAAACCATTGGAAAAATATAATAAGCAATGTTATGGTCAGATGTGTATTATTGACGGATTGGTAGCATTTGTGTCCAAAGCCACCACCTGCTAACATACCAAGCACCATTATGTGAATTAGAAAAAGGTGCTCCTTCACCCCACTTGGGGACAGGTTTGTTAGGGCAAAAAGTTTGTCAGACAAACCACAAGCTATATTTCAGCCCCTGTGTGCCCCACTTAGTTGGGTACCCTTGGGTAGGCACAACCTTCACATCTGTACAAAGCTGTTTAATTTTTGTCTTATCCACCGTTATGTTCCTCACAATTCTTAGTACAGCACCTCCTAGAGAGTTGATACGTGTTTATCAAATAAACAGATTTAGAGTATACATACTAAATAGATAAACTATCTTCTATGACTTTAAGATTTTCCCCATGAGCCCTTGGATAAAAATAGACTAGGAATATTAAAGGTGTCTTTTGTGCAACATTAGTCTTTTTTTTTTTTTTTTTTTTTTTTAGTTTCAGGTTAATGTGAAGGTGCAAATACCAAGTCGCAATATTTGGATTTGTTAGGTAGTTATGTCCCACACCCAAAGCTTGCAAGGAGGCACAGCACCTGGTATGAATTGCCAAAGAAAGGTGGATTGTGACCTCTGAACCATATTATGTAACATGTAGCTTTGAGTATAAACTCTGAGTACAAAGACCTTATCCCTGCATCACTGTTTAGTAGCTACCCTGTTGTAAATGAATTATGAGAGGATCCGTCAGAGCAAAACTCAGCATATGCTAAAAGTGGATGTGTAGTACATAACTTTTTCAGCCTATCTTACATCTATCAGTTTATGCCTTTCTAGGTATTTTATGATCTACATGCTAAGTGAAAAACTTGGTAAAAGCCAAAAGTCATCATGGCCTTTTACTACAGTATGAATTTGACCAAATCATTTATCATTTCTAGAAATTACTTTTCATCTTTTAGTAAGGGAGTGGGAATGTGGTCTTTATGATCCTTTCTAACACTAAAAATCTTGTGTGGCTGGACATGGGGTGCGGTGGCTCATGCCTATAATCCTAGCACTTGGAGAAGCTGAAGCAGGTGGATCACTTGAGCTCAGGAATTCAGAGACCAGCCTAAGCAAGATCAAGACCCCATCTCCACTAAAAGTAGAAAAACTAGCCAGGTGTTATGGCAGGCACCTATAGTCCCAGCTACTTGGGAGGCTGAGGTGAGAGACTCGCTTGAGCCCTAGAGTTTGATGTTGCTGTGAGCTGTGATGATGACACCATGGCACTCAACCCAGAGGAGCAGAGTGAGACTCTGTCTCAAAAAATATATATATCTGTATGGCCATATACCTGTCTTAAATTAATTGTATAAGAAATCCATTAGGGGTTGGACCTCCAAGGGATGTGTAATATGGTTATACTTCTTTTACAATTCATTTAGAAAGCTGCAAACTCAGGCTCTTAGTGCCTCTAAATATTTCATTCTGTAGCCTAGAAACCCTAATGATGATATCAGAAGAATCGGAACAAACCTTAAAAGACCCTGACAGTGTATAGAATTCAGATTTTAGTTAAATTCTCTTTAGCAAACTATTTTTCACTGAATGGAAATGAAAGTTTTACCCGTTCAAATTCTAAGACCTACTGATTTTTTTTTTCTAATATCTTCTGTTGTTTTGCTTTTCAGCTTCCTTAACAGCTAGTCAAGTTCAATATCTGTGATTTAGGGGGCACTTGGATAAAAGTGTTATAAAATGGAAATAACACAGCAGCTGACTTTTTCTGTATACTCTCTTTCTTGGGAAAGTAAGTGAAGTTTACAAAGTTATAAAATTAAAAAACTTCTGGAGTGTGAGATAAAATATAACGTACTTCCAGTAAATAGAAATTCTTTTTATTTCCAGACTTCTGCTTTGTAACTTAAATTGGCAACACAAGTATACTCAGCTTACCTGAAGGCTGTTTTAAATAGGATGTTTACACCAAGGCTAATCATCCTGCAGAACACCTTGTGCTGCCATACCTGTGTTACTGACTCCTTGCCAGGTGTTTAAAACTGCTGTCAGCTTACAAGAAGCATTAGTCAGAAAGGAAATGGATGTTGAATGAGAGGCTGGCTGGTAACAAGCTTATAACATTTTGTACCCAAATGTGGAAGCCCCTTCATAGAGAAGAGGTATCCCTAGGCAACAAGTCAATCAGAATCTACCCGGGAATCTAGTCCCCAAGGCTGCTGTCCAGGGTAAATCTGTGTCTGTGGAGCATTACTCAAGCCAACAGTAATGTAGATTTGAACTTACATTCCACCTTATTTCTCCTCTTCCAAATTCTCAGTCTCTCCATTTCTTCATGCTAGTTCTCTTGTATAAATAATTTAATCTTTGCTTCTTTATTTCAGCACCGTGATAAAATTAGGAGGTTCTATCAATTTGTAATAAGCTTATGATTAAATAAAAGTTGTGTAAAATGTGCTGTTAACTTTGTGGTAGAGTCAGACATTTTGTTTGGTTATTTGAGGTGATAGAAGGCTAATTTCTATTAGTCCTTGATTTATATATGAAAAGTATGCCACCAGTATATGTAAAAACCATTTCTTCTTTTAAGAACACTTTTTACTGTGTGAAATTGCATTATGATTAAGTACATGGCTTATGGAGAAAGATGTGAATCCAGATGCCAAGTATGCCCTTTTCCTACTAGCTATGTGACCAATTTTCTCATATGCAAAAAAGGATACTGCAAGTGCCTACTTTATAGAAGTGTTGTGCAGATTAGATGAGGTAATTCATGTAAGGTACTTACCCTAGTCAGCACATAACAAGTGCTCATTAAATAATTTTGTTATTTTCTATGATCAGCAAATCCTGTTTGGTCTCTAATAGTTAAAAAAAATCTATCCTTTGCCTAATTTTTTCATATTTTGTAGCCTTAGATTTTATGAATACTTATACTAAATGCTTCATGTGTTTATCTTGTGTTTTATTGGTGTGTTAACTTCAAATCATATTTTATAGTTAAATGCAGCATTTCAGCACATATTCCATCCAATTTGTATTTACAAGCATTTATAGTCACTATTTTTATTTTTCCATGTTAAAAATGTATGTTTTTCAGTTTTTAAGTGTGTAAAGTTAATGTTTCTTTACAAATTGCATAATGTTCATATTTTGGCATATTCTTTGGTTAATTTCTAGTTCCTCACAGCTTAATTCTAATTTTTCTTTTTTTTACTTATGCTTATCAATTAAAAAGAAAAAAATTAGTGAACCTAGCAAATGTAGAAAGTTGAAGGTTTCTGTTTCCACTAGAATAATCATTTAGGACATAAACATACCAAAGTACTTTGCCCTTTCTATTGAGTTAAGATTGAACCCAAGCGTTTAAGCAGGCCTCAGGACTGCTAAGTTGTGACAAAAGCACCCCATGTCTATTACTCAGTATTTGGTGGACACAGTGCACATGTTCTCGTTCTTCAACCCCATAAGACAGTAAGTCTGAGTTCTAAAAGGTGTTGTTCTTAATTATGCCCTCTGGTAGATTTTGGAGCCTGAAAAACAGAATTAAACCTTGACGAGGCTAGATAATCTGCAAATATTATTTCTCATGCTCTTTAATAATAGCTAGTTCCCTATTTACTATTAAATTCTGGAAAATGGCTTTTACTTTTATTGAAAAGTTACCCATTTACATAGGAGCAAAAATATATTAGGTGTAATTCTCATGCTACTTTACCATTGTGGAAGTTCCTAACCATCAGTTAGGGCATTCTGTCAGTGGTATCAAAAGTAGCTTCTTGGCATAAGGAGTAGTAGTTTTATATTTAAAAGAAACAACTATTTAGTTTGCCTAGATTTAATTTCTTGCCCAAATCTATAAAAAGAAAATAGGTCAAACAAACTCTTAGATATAAAAATAAGTACCAAAAGACTTCACTGTATTTTTTCTGTAGTAGTTTATGGCATGAAATAGTATACAACTATGTTCTTTTTCATTTTAAACTTTTATTTTTGCTACTTCAACAGTGACCCATCTTAAGTACCTCCAAGGGGCTGAAACATAACTTTCCAGGAATCTGAGTAATCAGTTGACTTGCTGCCTGATCTAAATACATCTGTAAAGCTATGTTTAAATATATCTCTGTATCTAAACTGGTCATGACTTGTAAGTGAATCGCCCATGAAGATGGTATGTTTTCTTCCTTGATAGCAGGTACTTTAAACAACCCATCTGTAATTCATGTTTATAGCCATATACTAGACACACAGTATAGAATAAAGTAAAAGGGAATATTGCTCCCCTTATACACTTTACAGAGAAAGCCACAGGCTGAATGAAATTAAAAAAAAAAGAGAGAGAAAAATAAATCAATGCCTAGTAACTAAAGTTTTCTTTCTTCTTTTTTCCCAGTGATAAGTGCTTATATTTTTTCTACTAAGTCTCTTATGAACTGAATTGTACTATCCCTAACATTTCTTTGTTGAAGCCTTAACCCCCACTGTGACTGTAGTTGTAGATAGGGACCATAAAGGGGTACATAAAGTCCTAATCTACTAAAATTGGTGGCCTTCTAAAAGAGAGAAAGAGAATCTCTCTCTACACTTATGTACCCCCAAAAGATAACTAAGCTCAAGAATAAAATTAGTAACCAGTTTCTGCCCTTTGTAAGAAGCTATTCTTTATTTGACATCCTTATGCGAAATTTTTGGAAACATTATGTACAGAAAATATCAAATAAGGAACTTCAAAAGAAAAATATTTAAGAATATTTGGTCACCCTCCCCCCACCCAGGGGATCTAAATATACATGTTGAACATCACTACTTTTTACTCATTGGTTTACAAAACCCGGTAAACCAATTATTTTCTGTTATCAAAGGACGAATTTTTTTCAGTGATACATTTTTACAATTTGAAAGTTATGTATGGGAATCTTATCTCCAAAATATGTCTCACTAGAAAAAAAAATGTTTTTCTTACCATTAGATGGGCTGTTAGCTAGAATTATCTGTTACATGGCATTTTTAATTACATACACACATACACACACACAGCTGAACGTCTATAGTTGACTGCCTCCTTAAGTTGATCTAATTTTCATAGATGAGACACATGAACCACATTTACATTATCAGTACAGTAGGCCTAGTTCCTCATGTTGACCACCTCCACATATCAGCCAGTTTGTTATAGTCCATTGGGTGGTCAACTTACAGAGGTTCTACTTATATATATAATTTTTAGGCTTTTTGGAGCAGTTTTAAATTTATAGGAAAATGAATGGAAAATTCTAAGTTTCCATATACCCCTTATTTTATCCTCCAGTTAAAATTCTAAGAGTTCCCCCCCTTTTCCCCTATTACTATCTCGTATCAATGTCGTATATTTGTTAATAATTGTTGAGCCAATATTTATATATTATAATTATCAACAAAGGCCCAACAAACACACATTCTGTATGTTTTGACAAATGTATGATAACATACATTCACCATTACTGTATCATACGGAACAGTTTCACCGCCTTAAAGCACCCCTGCTGCACCTATTCATCTCTCTCTCCCTGACTCTAAACCCCTGGCAACCACCAATTTTCATTGTCTCCATAGTTTTGCCTTTTCCAGACTGTCGTATTAAGTAGAATCTTCTTTCACTTAGAGTATGCATTTAAGTTTCTTAAATGTCTTTTGTGGCTCGAAAGCTCTTATTCATTTTATCATTGAATAATTCCATTGTATGGATGTGCCACTGTTCATCCATTCATCTAAAGGAAGACATGTTGATTGTTTCTAAATTTTGACAATAAAGCTGCTATAAACATTTGTATGCAGGGCTTTTTTTAATGGACTTAAGTTTTAAACTTTTTGGAGAAAATACCAAGGAGAGTGATTGCTGAATCATATAATAAAGTATATTTAGTTTTATAAGAAACTATCAAACTATCATTTAAAGTTGCTATGTGATTTTGCGGTTCCATCAGTAATGAATGAGAGTTACTATTGCTCCACATCCTCATCAGCAATTGGTATTGGCACTATCCATATATATTCTTTAGCAACCTTCTGTTCACATCTTTCCCTACTTTGTAATTAGATGTTTTTGTATTATTGAGTTTTAAGAGTTCTTTACATATTTTGGATTACCAGTCCTTTATCAGAATATTTTTGCAAAGCTTTTCTTCCAATATATGTCCTATCTTTTCATTCTCCAGTGCCTTTTACAGAGCAGAAATTTTTTATTTTAATAAGTTAATTATTTAAAAATATTTAAGGTATTAAATATATTTTTCTGTTGAACATTATGCCGTATTTGAACCAGATATTCCTGCCTGCATGTATAGAAAACATTCTCAGAAACAGGGACTCCCTACTCGACAGGAGGAATTTTTGACCTTGGCACATTTTTATGTATAGATCACATATCAGACAGCAGCAGTACCATATATTCATGTTTAAAAACGCAGGGTAACTGTAACAACAGCTAACAGACGAGAGAAGAGACAATTTAAATGAAAAAGAACAGTATAGAGAAAAGTTTATATATTTTTTGATTTTATATATTAATTTAAGAACCTCGTCATATCACTTATGAGCAGTAATATAGTAGCGTTTGATTCTTTAAGCTTTGCTGTTACATAGCTTAATGAACTTGGGAAGGTTTTAACCTCCTTTTTGGCGGAGTAGGGAGGAGTGGGGAGTTGTGGAGTTTTGTTGCTGTTGTGTTTTGGGGGGATCCTTTTTGTTTAGGCAGAATCTCACTCTGTCTTTCAGGCTAGAGTGCAGTGGTCAAGACAATTCACTGCAACCTCAAACTCTTGTGATCTCAGGTGATCTTCCTGCCTCAGTCTCCCAAGTAGCTGGAACTACAGGTGCACACCACCATGCCCAGCTAATTTTTCTCTTTTTTTAGCTATATGATCTTGCTGTTTTCCCTAGGCTGGTCTCCAACTCCAGGTCCTCCTGCCTTGACCTCCGAAAGTCCTAGCATTACATGCATGAGCCACCATGCCTGGCTTATTTTTAACCTCTTTAAATTTAAATTTCTTTATATTTAATGAAATTATTCCAGAAAGCTTTTCTGTCTTCAAAATTTTTAGGTTTTGTATGACACTTATATTACATTATTTTTTAAAGCAATTTTAGAACTAACATTAGGAGAAATTACCTGCAGAAAGCACAGGTAGGCCCACATTATACAAAATTTAAATTGAGTATTTTTTTTTTTTTTTGTAGAGACAGAGTCTCACTTTATGGCCCTCGGTAGAGTGCCGCGGCATCACACAGCTCACAGCAACCTCCAACTCCTGGGCTTAAGCAATTCTCTTGCCTCAGCCTCCCGAGTAGCTGGGACTACAGGCGCCCGCCACAATGCCCAGCTATTTTTTGCTTGCAGTTCAGCCGGGGCTGGGTTTGAACCCGCCACCCTCGGTATATGGGGCCGGCGCCCCACCGACTGAGCCGCAGGCGCCACCCTAAATTGAGTATTTTTGTATGTACTTTATTTTTTAATTTTGGAATCTTAAAAGCATATCTATTATAGTAGAATAAATCCTGGGCAATACTAAGCAGCAAAACTCAATCATTCTTTGGTAATTCTGCTGACATTTGAAGAGCTTAAAGCATAAAATAACATCAGTAGATCATGGTTCTCTCTTGTTTGCTCATATGAGGAAAATAGGGGGAAAGCAGGTTCTAAAACTGAGTTACAGATATTAAATGACATCCAGGTGATATAAAAATGTGGCCCTAAACTATTCATATTCTTTTGGCCTAATATTTTCATTACCCACGTTGTTCTTTATTTGATTCTAGCTAGAACTACATTCATAATATTTTCATGATTAGAACTCAAGTTTACTTATCAATTATGGAAGAACCTCTGTAAGTTGACCACCCAAGGGACTGTACCAAACTGGTCAACATATAGAGGTGGTCAACACGAGGACCTAGGCCTGCTGTACTGATAATGTACACATGGTGTGTGTATATTCTATGAAAATTAGGTCAGCTTTAAGAAGGTGGTCAGTGTAGGGAGATGGTTCTGCTGTATATGCAGTGAGTTGTTTGCAGATTCATGTGTTGATGAAGAAGAGCTGTTACCTCCTAAGAAACCCTAAGTTGCTGTTTCTATAAACCAACAACAGATTTGGCTAGCTTAAATATTTTTCAGTGACCTAATATAAGAGCTTGCATCGATCCTCTTTATTTTAAGCAGTTTGTATTTTTAAATCTAAATCTTTCAAGCAAGCTAAGTCATTAAAACTAAAAACTTCAAAAAAGAGTTTCATAAATCATTAGTGTAGAAAAATTAGAAGGGCTATCTATAAAATTTTATAGTTTAAAAACAAAGCTTGGAACTTCAGACATTTATACTTTTCATTTTTTTATTTCAAAGTATTATGGGGGTACAAATGATTTTGATTACATGGATCACTTTTGTAATGTTTGAGTCAGGGTTACAAATGTTGCTGCACTCATATGGTGTTTTCATTGTACCCATTGGGTAGGTTTTGTCCATCCCCTCCTCTTCTCTCCCCCATGCTTGATTTGTATTGAGTTTTACTTCCTTCTGTGCACATGTATGCTTATCAGTTAGTTCTAGTCTAATAGCGAGTACATGTGTTCTTCCATTTTTTTATATACTCCATTTAGCATAATGGTCTCCAGAAACTCTGTCCAAGTTTTTGCAAAAGACATTAAGTCATCTTTCTCCATGTCCAGTAGTATTTTATCCTATACATATGAATATTTTATTAATCCGCTCATGAATTGATGGGCACTTAAGTTGATTCCAAATATTTGCGATTGCGAACTGTGCTGCAATAAACATTCAATTGTAGGTGTCTTTTTGGATGCTTCTTTTCCTTTGGATAAATACCCAGTAGTGGGACTGCTAGATCAAATAGTAGATCTATTTTTAATTATTTGGGGAATCTCTATACTGTTTTCCATAGAGTTTGTATTAATTTGCATTTCTACCAACAGTGTATAATGTTCCTTTCTCTCTGCAGCCATACCAACATAATATTTTTGGATGTTTTAATAAAAACCATGCTAACTGGGGTAAGGTGATATCTCGTTGTGGTTTTATGAGAATTAGCATTTCCCTGATGAGTAGTGATGTTGAGCATTTTTTCATATGTTGATGTTGAGCATTTTTTCATATGTTTATTGGCCATTTATCTGTCTTTCTTCTGAAAAACAGATAAATGGCCATGAAAAGCTTCTGTTTATGTCTTTTCCCCACTTTTTAATGGGATTATTTGATGTTTTTTTTCTGATTTGCTTGAGTTCTTTGTAGATTCTGGTTATTAGCCCTTTATTGTACATAAATTTATGAATGTTCTCCCAACCTATTTGCTGTGTTGATTATTTCTTTGTGCAGAAGCTGTTTAATCAAGTCCCATTTGTTTATTTTTGCTGTTACTGTGATTGCTAGTGGGGTCTTACTTATAAATTATTTGCCGAGCCCAATGTCTAGAAAAGTTTTTCCCACATTTTCTTCTAGAATTCTTAGGGCTTTATGCTTCACATTAAAGTCTTTTATATCTTTTGAATTAATTTTTGTGAGTGGTAAGAGAGATGGATCCTGTTTCACTCTTTGCATATGGTATTCAGTTTTCCCAGCACCATTAATCAAATAGGGATTTTTTTTTTTTTTTTGCCCCAGTGTATATTGTTGTCTGCTTTGTCAAAGATCAGTTGGCTGTATGTGGATGGTTTTATAGCTAAGTTTTCCATTCTATTCCATTAGCAGATATACTATTTTTATTTATTTATTTATTTGTTTGTTTATTTTGTGGGGGAATTTTATTTTATTTATTTATTTTTATTATTAAATCATAGCTGTGTACATTAGTGCAATCATGGGGCACCATACACTGGTTTTATGTACCATTTGACATATTTTCATAACACTGGTTAACATAGCCTTCCTGGCATTTTCTTAGTTATTGTGTTAAGACATTTATATTCTACATTTAGCAAGTTTCACATGTACCCTTGTATGAATCACCATATGTGTGATACCACCAATCACCCTCCCTCCGCCCATCCTCCCCCCTCCTCTCCCCTCCCTCTCTCCCTTCCCCATATTCTTAGGTTATAACTGGGTTATAGCTTTCATATGAAAGCATAAATTAATTTCATAGAAGGGCTGAGTACATTGGATACTTTTTCTTCCATTCTTGAGATACTTTACTAAAAGACTATGTTCCAGCTCCATCCATGTAAACATGAAAGAGGTAAAGTCTCCATCTTTCTCTAAAGCTGCATAATATTCCATGGTGTACATATACCACAATTTATTAATCCATTCGTGGATTGATGGGCATTTGGGCTTTTTCCATGACTTAGCAATTATGAATTGGGCTGCAATAAACATTCTGGTACAAATACCTTTGTTATAATGTGAATTTTGGTCTTCTGGGTACACTGTTTTTATTTAAATAATGAGCCATGTTTAATCTTTGATAATATTTATTAAATTTTAATGACTACTAGCCCTCTTAAGTGAGAATGTTCACAGACTCATAATACCTTAAATTATTTCTGTTATAGTTACTTAAATATTTAGAAACATGATAATAGTCTCAAACTCCCTCTTCATATACTTCCTAAATGATGATAAAAACAGATTCACAAATTAACTTCAAAAGAACTCAATGAGGGCAGCGCCTGTGGCTCAAGGAGTAGGGCACCGGTCCCATATGCCAGAGGTGGTGGGTTCAAACCTAGCCCCGGCCAAAATTAAAAAAAAAAAAAACTCAATGAAATTTAAATTAACACATAAAATATAATGTTAAGTTATTGTAATGGATATACAAAGTCTGACAATTTCATGAACTTACCACTGCACTTATGTTGGTGAATCTGTAAGGTTTCATAACCCTGGTATGTCAGTGCCTCACAGTGGCGTTGTCCTGCTGACTGGCAGTGTCTTGCTGAGTGGCGTTCGTTATTGTTGCATGTTTTTGTATGCCATTGCAAGAATGTCAGCACTTCAGTTAGAGCACAACATATATTCATATTGTTAAACTTGGCAAGAATAGAGGTGAAATCAGGGACATATTAGTCCAAGTTTATGGGGATAATGGCATGAAGTAAACAGCTCTATACAAATGAATTAAACATTTCTCTCAGGGGAGAGAAAATGTCACTGTTCAAGAGAGGTCAGAGCAGCCAGCAAGGAACAGAACTGACAAAAACATTGCAGATTCATTGAATTGTGCATCAAAATTGACTTACTATGAGAAGCATAAAATAAATATCCATAGAGAACCAGGAAAATCTTTTTTTTTTTTTTTTTGAGACAGTCTCATTCTGTTGCCCTATGTAGAGTGTGGCATCATAATTCACAGTAACCTCAAACTCCTGGACTTGAGCCATCCTCAGCCTCCCAAGTGGGACTACAGGCGCCCACCACAATGCCTGGCTAGTTCTTCTGTTACTAATAGAGATGGAGTCTTGGTGTTACTCAGGCTTGTCTTAAACTCCTGAGCTCAAGCGATCCACCCACCTCAGCCTCCCAAAGTGCTGGGATTATAGGCATGAGCCATTGTGCCCAGCCAAAACAAGAAAATCTTAACCAGTAACTCATGATTCTTGCATCATGACATGCACCAGCTTTCACAGCACTGTCTGTGAGGCAGTTTTTAGCCATTAAACAAATAATCCTCCCTAACTGATGTGATCTGGCCCCCAATGAATTTTTCATACCTGAAGATAAAGGAAATATTGAAAGACAATTTGATGACCCTTAGGACATCAAGAGTAATACAACAAAAGCTGTGATGGCCATTCCAGAAACAAAGTTCCAAAATTGCTTTGAGGCTAAGTACATACCTTCCTAAGGGGAGTTCTTCAGAGGTAACTGTAGTAATGCTCAGCAGTGATATATGTAGAATTTTTTCTAGGACGAGTTCATGAACTTAATTGTCAGATCTCATATCATCATTTTACTAAAACTAACTCAGTCTGACTTTATAAACAGAATGATGTCTTCAGTGGTATAGCATATGACAAGTACCACATGATAATTCAATTTTCCCCCAAATAGTCTCAATAATAATAATGATGATGATGATGATGATTAGTGTTGAATACTCTATGTGTGATAGATTTAACAAAAATCGCTACAGTATTTTACCACTCCCCATCAAAAGATGGAGTGTATTTCTTTACTCTCTGAAAGTAGACTGGCCTTATTACTTGCTTTGATTAATAGCAACAAGGCAGAAATTATGTTTTAAATCTCTCAGGAGATTACACTGTAGACTGTATAAAATGAGAAGAGCATTGGGTCCAAAAGGGAAACCTATGACAGCAAAATGCAAAACAAACAAAGAGATAAGGGCTCTGGAAACTAATGGGATGAAGACCATTACCAAATGCAACTGAGAGGCTCAGGTCTATTGGCTTTAACAATATGCAGGTCATTAGTGACTTCATTGAGAGCATTTCAGTGGAGTAGGAAAGGCAAAACTGGATTATAAAGAACTAAAGTGGAAATAGGAGGTGAGATTGTTATTGTGGATATCTCTTTTCAAAAAATTTTAATGAAATCTACCCCACATTAAAAAAGAGAGAATTTTGAATGAAAAAGAGAAGAGATTAGATGGGTAGCTAGGGAGAGTTTAGTGGGGACAGGGGATAGGATGGAAGAGAGTTAAGCATGTTTATAGGCTTAGGAGAGTCAGTAAAGAGTGAAAACATCCAGAAAGAGAAAAAAAGAAAAGGAATATGAAGGAAGATCAGATAATTAGAGTCATGGGCACAAAGAAAGTTTTGCCTTCAGCCAACGAAAGGGAGCCCTTTTCTCTTAAGATTACTCAGAAAGAAGTAAGGATGATTGTGAATATAGATGAATATGTAGGGAGGGAGCTGGAAAATTGAAAAAAGGGGTTGGACTTGGTGTTCTTCAACCCTCAACTTAAAAATCTATTTCATAGGGCCAGTGGTTCACATCTATAATCCTAGCACTCTGGGAAGCCAAGGATTGCTTGAGCTCACGAGTTCAAGAACAGCCTGAGCAAGACCGAGACCCTGTCTCTAAAAAATAGCCAGGCATTGTAGCTGTTGTCTGTAGTGCCAGCTTCTTCGGAGGCTGAGGCAAGTGAATAACTTGAGCCCAGGACTTTGAGGCTGTTGTGAGCTATGATGCCATTGCATTCTACCCAGGGTGACAAAGTGAAACTCTGTCTCAGAAAAAAAAAACAAAAAAAAAACTATTTCATGAATCTTTTATTTGATCCATACTATATAATAAGCTGCCTTAAGATTGAGTTTTACTGTACATTTTGCATTATATAATACATAGAAAGTCTGGTCTCGCTTTTTAAAATATATACAGAGATCTAAACTTTAAAAATATTATGAACATACTGAGTTTGAGGTGCCTATGGGTCATCTTAATGGAGAACTACTTTTCATTTTGTTCTAATGCCTTCCCATTCAAGAAAAGTTGAAAACATTCCCCCTAAGAACTAGAACAAGACTAGGGTACCCACTCTTACCCCTTCTATTCAACATAGTACTGGAAATGTTAGCCAGAGCAATCAGACAAGAGAAAGAAAGAAAACATATCTAAGTCAGGGAAGAGATCAGACTGTCCCTATTAGCTGACAATATGTTCGTGTATCTGAAAAACCCAAAAGACTCTACCAAAACACTGCTAGAATTGATAAATTCATCAAAGTCTCAAGTTAGAGAATCAATGCACACAAATCAGTAGCATTTCTATATACTAGTAATAGTCAAGCTGAGAGTCAAATCAAGGACGCAATACCATTTACAATATACACAAATAAAATACTTAGGAATATACTTAACCAAGTAGGTGAAAGATGTCTGCAATCAGAACTACAAAACTGATGAAAGAAATCGTGAATGACACAGACAGTAGATAAATATCCCATGCTCATGGATTGGTAGAATCAATATGTCCATGTTGCCCAAAATGATTTATTCTCATCAAAATACCAGTGTTTTAATTCATAAATCTGGAAAAAGTAATCCTAAGCTTCATTTGAAATCAAGAAAGAGGCCAAAGAGCCGAAGCAACCTTAGGCAAAAAGAAAAAAGTTGGAGGCATCACATTACCTGACTTCAAATTATACTATAAAGCTATATATAGTAATCAAAACAGTGTGATACTGGTGTAAAGATAGAGACACGGACCAATGGAACAGAATAGCAAACTCAGAAGTAAAACCATATAGCTATAAACAACTGATCTTCAACAAAGCAAACAAAAGCATACACTGGGGAAAAGACACCTTGTTCAGCAAATGGTGCTGGCAACATTGGATAGCCACATGCAAGAAGAATGAAGCAGGACCCCATCTCTCACCAGACACAAAAATTAATTCAAGACGGATTGAAGACCTTAAATGTAAGGCATGAAACCATAACAATTCTAGGAAAAAAAAAAAAGGAAAAACTCTTCTAGACGTAGGCCTAGACAAAGAATTTATGACTGAGCCTCCAAAAGCAAATAAAACAACAACAAAAATAAACAGGACTTAGTTAAATTAAGAAGCTACACAGCAAAGGAAATAAACAGCAGAGTAAACAGGCAACCTACAGAATGGAAGAATATATTTACAAACTGTACATCAGACAATGGACTGATTTTTAGAATCTACAAAGTTAGAAAACACAAGCAAAAAAAAACAACCCCATAAAAAAGTAAGCAAAACCACTTACAAAATTGACTCACGCTGGACAAAAGATTTAAATTTTGTGTGTGTGTGACTTAAAAAATTTTTTTTTCATTAAATCATAGCTGTGTACATTAATGCAATCATGGGGTACAATGTGCTGGTTTTATATACAATTTGAAATGTTTTCATCAAACTGCTTAACATAGCCTTCACAGCATTTTCTTAGTTACTGTGTTAAGACGTTTATATTCTACACCTAGAAAATTTCACATGTACCCTTGTAAGATGCACCGAAGGTGTGGTCCCCCCAGTTACTCTCCCTCCACCCATCCTTCCCCCTTCCCTTCCTTCCCTCTCCCCTTTCCCTGTCTTCTTGGGCTATAATTGGGTTATAGCTTTCATAAGAAACTATGAAACTATGGTTTCATAGTAAGGCTGAGTACATTGGATACTTTTTCTTCCATTCTTGAGATACTTTACTAAGAAGAATATGTTCCAGCTCCATCCATGTAAACATGAAAGAGGTAAAGTCTCCATCTTTCTTTTAGGCTGCATAATATTCCACAGTGTACATATACCATAATTTATTGATCCATTCATGGGTCAGTGGGCACTTGGGCTTCTTCCATGACTTAGCAATTATGAATTGGGCTGCAATAAATATTCTGGTACATATATCATTGTTATAATGTGATTTTTGGTCTTCTGGATATATACCTAGTAGAGGAATTGTAGGATCGAATGGCAGGTCTATTTTTAGAACATCTAAGTGTTTTCCAAACATCTTTCCAAAAGGAACATATTAGTTTGCATTTCCACCAGAAATTAGAATTTTTTATTTCAGAATATTACAAAGATATAAACATTTTGGTTACATAATTTGTTTAATACCATTTAAGTCAAAGTTATAAGTCTGCCCATCACCCAGTGTACATTGTTTCTGTTAGGTATGAATTTACCCATCCCTACCCTCCACCTATTTGAATTTGATGAGTGTTATTTCCATATGTGCACATAAGTATTAATTGATTAGCTTCAATTTAATAGTGAGTATATGTGGTGTTTGTTTTTCTATTCTTTCTTTTTTTATTGTTGGAGATTCATTGAGGGTCCAAAGAACCGGTAAAAGACTTAAAAATTAAGTCATGAAATGATAAAATCTCTAGAAGAAAATGTGGGAAAAATTCTTGATAATAATCAGCCTAGGAAAAGACTTTATGATGAAGACCCCATTGGCATTTATAGCAACACAAAAAATAAATAAATGGGACATGATTAAGCTAAAAAGTTTTTGCACAGCTAAGGGCACAATAAGTGAAACAGGCACCCTTCAGAATGTACTTGCATGCTACAAATCTGATAAAGGGCTTACAAATAGAATCTACAGAGAACTCAAGCTAATCAACAAGAAAAAAGCAAACAGTCCCATTTGTCAGTGGTTAAGAGACATGAACAGAACCTCTTCTGAATAAGACAGGCAAATAAATGGACAACACATGAAAAATTGATCATCATTCTTAATCATCAGAGAAATGCAAATCAAAACTACCTTGAAATCTGACCTAACCCCATTAAGAATAGCCCACATTACAAAGTCCCAAAGCTGCAGATGCTGGTGTAGATGTGGAGAGAAGAGAACACTTCTTACACTCTTGCTGGGATTGCAAACTAGTGCAACTACTGTGGAAAGAAGTGTAGACAATCTTCAAAGAACTAAAAGTAGACCTCCCATTGGATCTCACAATCCTCTTGCTAGGTATGTACCCAGAACAAAAAAATACCATTTTACCATAAAGACATTTGTACTAGAATGCTTATCACAGCTCAGTTCACAACCACCAGGATGTGGAATCAACCCAAGTGCCCATCAACCCATGAATGGATTGATAAACTGTTGTATATGTATACTCTGGAGTACTATTTAGCCATAAAAAGATGGAGAGTTTATTTTGTATTAACCTGGATGGAGTTGAACATTCTCCTTAGTAAAGTATCTCAAGAATGGAAAAGTATTCAGTATACTTCATACTCATATGAAACCAGTAGATGAACAACTACATGCCCACATGAGAGAAAAACAACAATTAAATTAAATTCAAGTAGGGGGAGAGGGGAGAAGGGAAGGCAATTGGTAAGCTCTCAGTGGGCATAATGTAAGGGTATTCTATGGCTAACCTCTTGGGTGAAGGGCTCAACTACAACCTGGACTTCATCTAACAAACAAACTATGTAATGTAACCTAATCATTTGTACCCTCATATTAATTTGAAAGTATTTTAAAAATCTGGTAAAAGACACAAAAATTTTTCTTTTTTTTTTTTTTTTTTTTTTTCCACAATGAAAGTTTATTGCAAGGATACACACAAATGATGATGTGGAACAATTCTCCCACGAAGAACACAATATCCCAGGTCCACATTCTTTGGTCTTCCGGGAGTTAAGAAGTTCCCAAGCTGTTTTACTTGCATTTATACTTCCAAAGGAGAAAATTTTGGGGAGTAGACATAAAGCCATTCCCGGAATGGCCCTGGTCAGAAACCTTTACTTCCCCAACAAACTTTTCTGCTCAAGAGAGAAAGAAGAAAAAAAAAAAAAAAGATTCGCTCAAGAGATAGCAGCTTAAGAGGACAAAACACTTTGAGAAGTTACCTTCTCAGGCAGTGACTATATTAAGGTCAATTTCTGGTATATTTTGCATTCTTGCTTCCTTATCTGTTAAGTAGGGATAATACATCTTATAGTTTTGTTGTAAAGATTTACTTAAAGCACCAAATATATTAATATCAAAACTTATAGAAAGTGGGTGCTCAACAGGTATTATTTTGAGGCAGCGTGGTGTAAAAGAACGTGACTTTACTGTCAGATCTGCATTTTAACAGTCTGCCACTTGAGAATTTCAACTTTCTGCTCTGCAGATAAGACAGTACATCTGCTTTGTGGATGGTTGTTAAGGATCTTTTATTGTGGGACTAAATTTTTAGAACCTTCAATTTCTCTGTAAAAAATGAAACTGGGTTATCTGATAAGGGTGGGGCATGGGATTAAGGAAAGCTAATCCCAGGAAGGTATAAAATAACTGCTGTGGTGATTGTAGGAGGAAATAGACCAGGAACCCATACAGCAGAGGTTCTCAACGCTGTTGCGAATCACAGCAACTGTATAAAAGGGCCACAGCATTAGGAAGGTTGAGAACCACTGCCATAGAGGATTGTGTGCTCCTAGTTAGGACTTAACTGAAGTTGGAGACTTGAATATTTACTGGCATCCATTACACAACTGTTTTTCTCTAGCTGTATGAATGGAAAATAGAAAAAATATATGGAATGACATAAAAAGGAAGCCAAGGATGGCCAATGAAGAAGAGCGATAGAATGATATGCCATGCAGACTGCTGAATAATAAGTAAATTCCACAAAGGAGGAGGAAGCAATACTGAGAAAAGAATAGTGAATCTAGAATAAGAAATCACAGACCAGGTACAGTGGGAACAATGTGGTGTAAAGAGTGGAAGCTGAAATTAGATTATAGACAAGCAGTGAAACATTAAGGTAACCAAAGACTTCATTTTATCCTTTTTATCACCACCACCTCCACCATCTACTTCACATTTGGATTTCCTTTTCCTCAAGTTTGGCTATTCTGCAGAATATGGTCTTCAAGTTTCTCCTTTCCTGATTGCTCCTGAAGACAAGCACACATACTTTCTTTGTTCAAAGGTTTACTGTTCAGCCCAGGAAGACAGGAAAATACTGAGAAAGTAACAACCTGGGGAAATGGTTGAAGTTCCAGAACACAGTAGAATTTTTACAGGTTTTAACTTTCTTCTGTAGACACTAACTTCCCAGAAGGCAGTGCTCAAAAGCCCTATGTTTTGTTTTTTGTTGTTTTTTTTTTTTGTCTGCTGTACTTAGATAACTCCTTTTCCTAGATCCAGCAGAATTACTCCATGTAAGACACAGGCCACAAAAAAAGTTATAAATCAATGCATACTTGGCTCACAGGTGAGCCAGAGCTCCCAGTTTCTGTTGTTTGAGTAGGAACCAACGTCCTGTTGCTGTTACCAACCTTAAAATTATACATACAGACCTGGCTTTAACAAGATGCCCGGAAATTCTGAGGTTTTCCTTCTACATGTAGAAGGCAATTTCTCGGCTGCCAGGGCTGAAGCTAGCATGTATTAAATGACAGAACAAAGGATGGTGCCAATAAAGTAGCCAAAGCTTCTTCCCTGTCCAGAATATAAACCAAACAGAGTGAAGGGGGCGGGGTGTTATTGGCTCCAGAAAAAGGAGCAATGGTACCCAGGTTTCAGGCAACCCCTCATTGTCTATATACAGGATTCATCAAGACTGGGTCCTTCCATGTGAGGGTCCATCCAGTGCCTTCTCTCCTGGGGTTGGGGGTGGCTAGCTGCCTGGAGGCTGGTCTCTGGGCTGCTCAGCAGCAGCAGCAGCTGGCACAGCCGAGG
Source organism: Nycticebus coucang (assembly GCF_027406575.1). Classification (NCBI taxonomy): domain Eukaryota; kingdom Metazoa; phylum Chordata; class Mammalia; order Primates; family Lorisidae; genus Nycticebus; species Nycticebus coucang. The sequence goes on from NC_069780.1 coordinate 49,405,626, forward strand.
AAGCCTCGTAGTCTGCGATGCGGCGCTGTACCAAGGCAGGCATGAGCTGCACGTAAGCGGCCATGAGGCGGTGGTTGGAATGGATCAGCTTCCCAGCACAGCTGTGCAGGCAGGCCTCCTCCTCAGAGTCCAGAGCTCGGTGGTGCAGGCTGGGCACACAGCGCTGGAAGCAGAGTTCTGTCATCCGATTGTAGACCAACAGGAAGTCTCGCAAGTTTCTCAGTTGCTGCTGCTGCTCCATCACCGCAAAAGCATACCCCCGTCACACTTCCGTTACCGCGGCTTGGCGCCACCCCGGAAGTAGTCTCTCGCTGCTCCCCAAGGACTGAGCGACACAAAAATTTTTCAAAAGAAGATAGACAGTTGGACATTAGACTTACGAAAAAATTCTCAACATCACTAACAATGAGATAGCAACTTAATCCTGTCAGAATGGCCGTTATTAAAATGTCACAAAACAACAGATGCTGGTGGGGATGCAGAGAAAAATGAATGCTTATACGTCATTGGTGGTACTGCAAACTGGTACAATCCCTACAGAAAACCGTATGGGGACTCCTAAGAGAACTAAAAGTAGACCTACCACTCAATCAACCAATCCCACAATTTGGGGATTTACTCAAAAGAAAAGAAATCATTTTACCGTAAAGATAGCTGTACTTGAGTATCTATTACAGCACAGTTCACAATTGCAAAGATATGGAATCAGCCTAAATAAATGTTCATCAATTTTTGAGTGGATAAAGAAAATGTGGTATATATCTGTGGAGTATCACTGAGTCTTAAAAATGAATAAAAAATTGTTCTTTCAAAGCAAGTTTGGTGGACTAGAGACCATTGCCCTGAGTGAACTATCTCAGGAATGGAAAAACACCACATGTTCTCAATATCAACTGGAAGCTAAACAATGAGTATACACAGAAAAGATGTAAAGGACATTGGAAACTAAGAAGGGGGAGAGTAGGGAGTGAGAGATAAAAACTTACCTATTGGGTACAATGAGCACTCTCTTGGTGACGGATATATTGAAAGCCCTGACTTTAGTATTATGTAGTGTATCCATGTAACAAAAATATTTGTAACCCCTTAATATTTTTAAATTAAAAATCCCCATTCTATTGAGAATGTGATTCAATATGTAAAATTCTAATATAGATCTATTGCATAAAGGTAAAGGAGAAGCTCTATATTTGTTACATACTTATGGGAGTTTTTAAAATTTAAATTAATACTGTTTTCTAGGCAAGAAAGTAGGATTCAGTATACAAGTTGAACATCTCTAATTTAAAAATTCAAAATCTGAAATGCTTCAAAATCCAAACTTTGACACATGATGCCACAAGAAGAAAAATACCACACCTGACCTCATGTAATGGGTTGCAGCCAAAACTTTGTTTCATGCACAGAGTTATTTAAAATGTATAACCAGCCTGAACAAAAGCAAGACCCTGCCTGTACTGAAAATAGACATCTAAGCTTTGATGTTCTGCTATTAAAACTAAAAAATTAAGCAGGCATGGTGGCATGTACCTATAGTTCCAGCTACTTACGAAGCAGAGGCAGGAGGATTGCTTAAATCCAGTAATTTGAGGTTGCTGTGAGCTAGGCTTAGGCATGGCACTCTAAAAAAGAAAAAAAAAAAAAAAATGGAGACTTTGCATCCTTTATATTAACCTGGATGGAAATGGAACAAATTCTTCTTAGTAAAGCATCATAAGAATGGAGAAGCAAGAATGCAATGGACTCAGTTCTAATATGAAGACAATAGATGACCTAATACATAGTAGGGGGTAGGAGAATGAGGGAGCCGGGAGGAGGGTGGAGGTTGGAGGGTCACGGTGTATGACACACTTCTTGGGGCTGAGACAAAATTATAAGAAGGAATTTACCTAACAAGTGCAATCAGTGTAACCTAAGTTTTTGTACCCTAAATGAATCCCAAACAATAAAAATATATATATACACACACACATATAAAATATAAAATGACCTTCAAGCCATCTCTATAAGACGTACATGAAACATAAATGAATGTTGTATTTCAACTTGGATCCCATCTGCAAGATATCTCATTAGGTATTTGCAAATATTCTGAATCTGAATACATCTGGTCCCAAACATCTTAAATGAGGGATACTTATAGCCTTTACTGAGATAACAGGTGATCCCTTAATTGTCTTTGTTTATATAATACTGTCTGTGTTGGAAGTCTTGTCCATGCAGTATTTTTGCCCAAGTAAAACTTCTACTCTAGCTTTTGCTTTCTGACCTGCTTGACAATCTAGTCTTAAATTCACTCTGACAAAGAATTAGTCCATATAGTATGCTATTTGTAACTCAGTGCATTCTTCAAGGGTTTTCTCAATTATTTTAATATTTGCCATTCTGCAATGATCTGGGAACCATTTCCCATAAGTAATGGATTTGTAATTCAGAGTTAAAGCTTCAGATTCTTAAGAGTGATAATTGATTGAACAAAGAAAGCTAACAGTGTTGACCTGCAATTTATAACTGATAAATGCTTGAGGAATGAAAGACTGAACGTATGCAATTTCATTTTTATGAAAGTTTACCAAACTGAAAACTCTCTGATTTCTTCTGGAAAGAAGTAGTACGTGTTCTTTTTGGAATATCTGAAAAACCATGAATCTTAACTGTAGTAACAGTTACTTTTATGAATCCCAGGTACTTACCAAGGCTAGAGATAAAGAGGCCTAGTTATTTCTTTTTATCTTCGGTATGAGTTTTGATATCTGATAATAAGTTTGGATGGTTGCTAGTTTGGACAAGGTTCAGATTAATTATATGAAAGAGCACATAAGTTTTTAAACCTCTAGCATATCCTGTACCCAATTCTCTGGTACAAGTCTTGAGGCACTGATTTAATCTGGAAATGATAATTTGACTCCCCATCAGAATAGCCCATGCATTTTGAAAGGTCATCAAGTAATGAGAGGATGTCATTCCTATATGAAAGAACATGAAGCAGGAATCCGGAATGAAGAACCATCTGTCTGTCTTTTCAGAGTTCTGACGGTGCTATGAATCTGAAACATTTTAGACAGAGTCAGATTTGCTAGGGTTATAATTTTCTATAAGAAAAATCCTAGGGAACATTGCTTGATGGATAAGAATAACAATATAGCTGACACACTACATGATGAGCAGGTTTGCTGTTGTTTTTGAGTTGCACGTCTCATCCAAGTGTGCTGGAAATGTTTGACTGAATTGTGTTCACCTTCATTTTCACTGTGGTACTTTTTCCTCAAGCAGGCCTTTGGGTTTTCCTCAGGCAGGCTTTTCTTTTTCTTACTTCCTCCAATTTCAGCCATTCTCAGCTCATATGTGTGCCAGTTAAATGTAGACAGCCCAAACAGCTACGCTCTGTAAAACATTTCATTTCTTTCCTTGATTTGATGTGTTCACTTTGCTAGTAAATGATTTTGAGGGCTACAAAGAACAAACGGTGAGACCCCTCAATGTCTTAACAACAATTTTTTTTTTCTTGTTGCTTTGGTCTCTTTGGAACAAGAAAAATAACTTGAGGGAGGGAAAGGGAAGTCTTATGGCAGTCCAGCTATATTCTTAAGTAACTGACTTAAGGGGCTATGACATAACTGGGCTTATGCCTTGATTTTTCACTTACAAAACTTCAAAAATATAAAGCATGTGATAAATGCATAAAGTACAATACTGATGCATTTCTCTTGGATACATACATTTCAGAAATGAGTTATATTTCCATATTAGGGTAAGTTGTCTGCTAAGGTTTTAAGGAGAAATTTTAAACCTTAATCTCTACATTTCTAATGTAAATGGCATCATATGTTTTTTGGACACTGTAATAGACCCCAGGGTTTAGGACCATGGCAAAGAAATCTGAAATGTTTCAGTTTTTGTCTTAGTAGAGTTTCCATTATCTATGGTTGAGAAATTCTTTTTAGAAACTTCAGTTAGAAGAAATGTATATTTTATAAATACATGGGTCACTATGAAAGTTTTAAGACAGTCTGTGTTATTATTTCACTTTCAAGAAACAGTTGACTTCATCCTTTCTGATTCAGGCTCGCAGGTTTCAACTTGCTTGGCTTACCAGTGTTGCCAGGAAGGCTTCATTTGTTTCCATCCATGCAGTTTTTATGTTTCTTGATTTTTGTGTGTCTCAGTACTTTTGCAATAACACACACACACACACACCAGAATGAAGAACATTCTGATAGTACAGCAAAGAGAACTCAGTCTCTGAAATTAGAAAAGCCAAATTTGAGTCCCGTCTCTGACATTTGCTATCTCTGTGGCTCCAGGCAGTTTTCTCATAGGTGCAGTAGCTATAATACTTTCTTCTAGGATCATTGTAAGGATTAAATATATCATCTATAGAAAGCAATTATATATACCTTGAACCAAGGATTATGATTAAATCCAATTCTTCAGTTCACTGGAGAAAAATAGAAGTGATTGTCTAGTGTACAGGTTAGAATAGTGGTTCTCAACATTCCTAATGCTGCAACCCTTTAATACAGTTTCTCATATTATGGTGACCCCCAGCCATAAAATTATTTTCGTTGCTACTTCATAACTGTAATTTTGCTACTATTATGAATCATAATATAAATATCTGATACGCAGGATGGTCTTAGGCGACTCCTGTGAAAGGGTCGTTCAACCCCCAAAGGGGTAGTGATCCACAGGTTGAAAACCTGTGAAGAGTTCAAAAAATGAGAATTGTAATTATCATTGCTATTGTTAACTATAGATCATCATTAAGTAGAAGTTAATTTGTCATTTACCTCAAATTAAATAATACATAAGTTACTAGAAAGCAATATTTACTAAAGGGGTATCATAAAAGTAATACAACTAAGAGATTGAAAATAATATGTATGCATGTACAGAAGAACAAGTGTTTAACTCAAATTTATTTTAATTAGTGGATTAGTTCAAATTTATGATAGAGCCATACGTACTGTATCATGTATAATGCTCGGTAAATGTTATCTTGAGAGTTAATAATAGTGTGCTAGAATCTCCTAAGGAGGCAGGTTTACATGGTGAAGGAAACAGCATTTAGTAGACCTTGGTTCCAATCCTAGCTCTACCATTTATCACCTACATTACATTGAGTAAGCTAGTTAACGTCTGTGAGACTCTGTAAAATGGCGTTAGTAATACTTTACTTTCATAGACATTATGAAGATTGGAAATAAAATGTAGGGTGCTTAATAAATAATAGCTATTGTTATTCCTACTACTATTTTGTTTAATATACTTCATACTACTATTTTAATTAATAAAGTTATATTCATTTGTGTTATGTTAGTTTTCTATTCCTGCTATAGCAAATCCCCACACATATAGCAGCTTAAAACAAATTTATTACCTTAAATTTCCAGAATTGAGAAGTCTGACAAAGGTTTCATTGAGCTAAAAGATGTCAACAGGGCTATGCTCCTTTCTGCAGCCTCTAGAGAACACAATCCATTTCTTTGCTTTTTTCAAGTTCTTGGGGCCCCGTGTATCCCTGGGCTCATAGCCCTTTCCTCCATCTTCAAAGCCAGCAGCCTAGCATCTTCGCATCTCTCTCTGTTTCTGACCTATTCCACCTTTAAAGGACACTTCTGAGTACATTGAATCTATCCCGATAATCCAGGATAATCTCCCTGTCTTAAAATCAGGTGATTAGCAACCTTAATTCCTTGTGTAACTCTAGTTCCCCCTTGACACATAACATTATCAACAGGTTCCAGGGATTAGGAGGTGGACATCCTCAAGGGAGGGGGATTATTCTGACTGCCACAATGACTCAAAAAAGGCAGTTATTGTATAACATTGTACCTGCCTTTTCAATCGTGAGAAACTAGCAATTACAAATCGGTTGATATCATTTTCAAATCCTAATATTTTTATTTGGTTTTTGTTTGCTCTGGTTTTCTGAATGTTATTTTGGTATGTTGGCTAAAACTCCTGTCATTTTGGAAATTCACTTTCTTGGCCACAATAACTCTATTTTACTTTTTATTTAACTCAAGATATCTTTAAGAGATTGAAACATAAAATTTGCGTGAATGTGGGCAAAATTTTGAACCATTTTGTGGATGAAAGGAAAAAGGGATCTGAATGTTTTCTATCATAGTTTTGAGGGGTAATTACAAAGCTAACAGGAAAATGTACCTTCCTTCTAAAATAAAGGTACCTGAATATTTTGTCTCTAACAGAAAAAAGGATATGGCTTAAAAATTTGTAAAAGATGTGGGCAACAAATTCTTTTATAATGCTAGATACAGCAAAAAGCAAATGTGACATTTGGCACATTGAATGCCCTAACCCAGAGACTAGCCAACCTTTACACCTGCAGGCTGCCAGCAAGGAAATCAGTACCTGTAGGTGTTGTCAGATGGTGAAGGGCAGGCACAGACAGATAAATACACCTGGAAGGGAACAATGCCATGTCCATTTTGTAAACTTCTGGTCCTTAGTTGTCTGAATACCCGTTTGGGGGTTTGTATACCCATTTATGGGTTTGTAATTAAGACCCGCTGTCTACTTTTGATGTTCTTTAAAGCAGAAGAAAGAAATTAAAACAAAAGAATGACACTAAAAGCAAGACGGAAACTACAAAGATGTATTTCAATAAACAAAAAACAAAACCATGGAGACAGTAAAAAATCAGTAGTTGCCTGGGCCAGGAGAAGGGAGGCACAGAGGATTTTTAGGGCAGTGAAACTGCTCTGTATGATACTCTAATGATAGATACATGTCACTAGACATTTTTTCAAACTCGAATGTGCAGTACCAAGAGCAAACTCCAATATAAACTCTCTTCCTCATCACACCTATCTCATTTTTAATTTGGCAATTACAATTACAAAGAAATCAAATTGTTGAGCCTCCAATAAATGGTAAGCAGCAATACATTTTAATTTCCCTTTGACTTATTTGTCGACTCTCCTCCCTGTCTGCTTTCCCTTTCCTTTATGCCTTTCATGGTTCCCAAGACCATGCCCTTTTCTCAACATAGTTTGTTTTTAAGGTGGGGGTTAGATCTTGATACATTTTTTGACTTCCATGGAAAGTTCTGTGTTAGTATGTGGTCCCATTTTTAACCTATTTGCAGACACCCCCCGATTATCTAAAATCACTTTCACATGGGGCTGAGGTTAAGCTTTATTTCTCTTGGCATGTTCCTGCCACAGCAGACACTTCCTCCTTGCCTTGAAAGGACAAAACAATGTTCAGCTGTCTGGGCTTAGGCCCAGTATTTGATTTATACATTATTTAATTTCCTCCTGAAAATTGGAAGCAGGACTTTCAGGAATGGAAGTCAGTATTTTTCATTTGTTTAAGAACACTTTTAGGTCTAATATAATCATCAGTAGTAGATTTCGCCATGATTGGGGGTGACTTAAGGTGAAGCAAATAAAATACAAAGGAAAAAATGACAATGGAGGAGATCTGAAGTTTTTGAATAATCATTATTACACATGTTACTAGGTTTTAGGTTTTTTGTGCACTACATTTTAGGGCACCTGTCTTCACTCTGCCCATTGGAGGGGAAAGACTGTTATGTTTCAGTTGCGATTTGAGGGGGGATTAAAAGTTTGAGGAGAACATAATATAACCATTTCAGTAATTTTATAGAAGATTTTTGCTGTCTGAGCTGCTACTGCATTTATCTCCGCAATTAAGTTCATATATATGCCAGGATATGAATGCCAAAATGATTTGAAATTTTAACAGCAGTCAACTCAGGAAATTAAAAATTAACTCTGGAAACACTATTTTATGTTTTATAACCACTTTAGGATAGTGTATTCCTTTTAAAATCTTCCTTAGATCATTGTTACTCATAGGTTACAACCTGTCTCCTTTTTACCACCAGAGTTCTTTAAAGTCTGGCACACCTACTGCCTCCACTTCCTCACTCATTCACTTCTCAAACCCGGCAGTCTGGGCTTTCCCTCCCTCTACACACTACTGAGCTGATCTGTTCCCTCCCTCCAACTCAGTAACCAGGCTAAGTCCTTAACTTCCCTGACCTTTCTGCCACATCTGCCAAAATTCATACCCCCATTCTAAAATCCTCTTCCAGTTTTCTCATGGGACTGTCCCAGTTTCCTCTACTTCTTCCTCTCTTTTATAGATCTTTCTCCCTATTATCAAGCTGACCTTAAGGATTCCCAAAGGAATCCTTCTGCTTCTTGGACCGCTTTTGTTCCCACACTCTTAGCCCTTCCCTTTTCATCTTTTCTCCAACCCTGAGACATCTCAGGAGAGCTTAGAGGACTGCAAACAGCACAGTTTGAAAACCACCTCAGTCCCATCAGACCACTTTTGAGTCCCTCAATACAGCCTCTGTGCTTTCACATCTTTTGAAGCTCCTTCCTATAGGATCTACTCATGGACGTTACCATGCTTCCAGTAAATGTTTTCTCTACCTCATCTGAGCTTTGGTGGGGATAGAGTGTATAGAGAAGAGGTACTGGAGTTATATCTGGACTCACACTTTCCTGTCTGTGTGATGTTGGGCAAATTTACCTAAATGGTTTTAAATCAGTTTCTTCTTCTATAAATTGGGGTGGGGAGCAATTAGACAGGAGAAGGATTTTACTTACTTTATTGGACTGTTTGATAAATTAGGTAATTTACTTGTAGGCATAGAACACTGTGAGTCAGTCAGTGCTGGTGGACGTGATGGTGCTAATAGTGGTAAACTGTTACCGTCATCGCACTAGCAGTTTACGTCCCTTGTATGTCAGATGCTTCACTGTACTCTCTCATTAGGCATTTATATCGCTGTCTTGTTCTCCCTGCTGAATTTCAGACTCCTTGAGCTTGTCTTTTTATTCTCCTATTCCCCACGAGCATCAAACAATGACTTGTGCATAAATTTTCCTAAGAGAATTGAGTTGAATAGAAAGCTCCTCTTCTCCCCAGAAGGAAATACTGGCTCCACAGTGTTCCTGTGATTCAGACCTGCTAAGTTTGTAGCTGTATCTTCACAATTCAATCAGGTAGTAGGATACTAAGAAATTATTGTTGCTGTGATGTATTTTATCACACTGAAGCTCAAAACTAGTCTTTGAAAATTACTGCATTTTAATTCCTGAAAACTTAATGACATATATTTAAATGTAGATAATCTTAAGTAATTCTTATTTTTGAGAGAACTACTTTGTATTTGATGTATAGATTCTATCAGTAGTAAGATATTTAAAGTAAGATAATATATGTTCAAACATTAAACTGCCTTTTTTCTTTTTCTTTTTTTTTTGAGACAGCGTCTCAAGCTGTTGCCCCAGGTAGAGTGCTGTGGCGTCACAGCTCACAGCAACCTCAAACTCTTGGGTTTAAGCAATCCTCTTGCCTCAGCCTCCCAAGTAGCTGGGACTACAGGCGCCTGCCACACGCCCGGCTATTTTTTAGTTATAGTTTATAGTTGTCATTGTTGTTTGGCGGGCCCAGGCTGAATTTGAACCCGCCCAGCTCCCGTGTATGTGGCTGGCGCCCTAAACATTTGAGCTACAGGCACCATGCCTTAAATTGCTTTTGATATTATGCATTTGGTTTTGGATATGCCTCATTTTTTGTTTTATACTTTTTGATTTTGAAAAATCTACTAAAAGTTTTTTTTAGCTTAAATAACCAGCAGTTTTTCTTTTTCGTATGTTTTTTCTACCAAACCCTCTGTCTCTGAACATATTTCTGGAAAGCAGATTTGCTGCTTCTGAGAAACATCACTTCACAAGTCACATTGACCTGGTTATAATAACCTATAACTGCCTTGTTGTTCTACATTCAAGGTTGTAGATTAGGTTCTACTGTTGATTTTTGGAGACTAAAGTAGGGAAGGAGTGGTTATGCTATTGCTGGTCTGAACTATGATAGGAGAGTTCCTAATAGCCAGGAGTTGAGGCCTTAAGAAAATAGTGTAAATTCACATGGAATACTTTTTTTAAAGTACCAGCACACCAAAATCACTAAAATTACTCCCTTGATCAGGCATTTATCAGTCAGAAAACCTTTATGGAGTATCAGTGTTAGAGAGCACAGTATTTGGTGGTATTCTCAGAGTTTTGAACCAGCTGTGCTTCACCCAAGTTAAGGACACCTCTGCGTGAGCTCCTGAAAAGCGTGCTAGGCTAGTGATGGAGTCAAGAAAGGGGAAGACTAATATAAAATAGTATCACAGCTGAGAACTTTATTTAACATTCCTCTTAGCTCTAATTTTTGTCTAATCTCTGTTATTTTGATTTGGTTACTAGGTATTTAGTGTAGCCCCATTTTGTGGAAAGCTGGTCAAGAGCTCACTTCAAATCAATAGTAATCATACCTAGCTCTACTAAACCTTGATTAGAACGTAAGCATACAAATTCAATGGTTCTGAAGTTTGTGAGGTAGTTTTTTTTTTAGTTTTTGGTTCGTCTTACAAGATGAAGTTAAATATAACACCTGTTGTAAGGAAGACATTCCACATTTGATCAACAACTGAATCAGGAGACTGAAGTCCTAACTTCAGTTAACGTTAAATTAAATATTAGATTTTATTCCTTCATTTATTCTTCTCCTTTCCTTCGTGATTATTTTTCATTCATTAAAATATGTCTTTTCTTGTACTATGTGCTACATTAAGGTTCTAGGCCCTGGCATGTATTAGTAAACAAAATAAAAGTCTGTATTTTTTGTGAGCACACAACAACAAAATAAGTTGAAATATAATATATGGTGATAAAAAGGGGAGCAAACTAAAGCAGAGAAGAAAAAATGTATTATAGGGAGAAGCTGCAGATTTTAATAGGGTGGCCAGGCATGGCAAACCTTGCTGAAAAGGTAGCATTTGAGTAAAGACCTGAGGCTGGTGAACTGTGCAGTTATCTAAGGGATGTGTGTTTCAGGGAGAGGGAGCAAGACATACACTCTGAACACAACTGTGCTTTCAATGAGCAAGCTGGAGAAGCTGGAGTAAGGAGAATATAGGGGTGTTCCCATGCCCAGTTAAAGAAAATGGGAGGGGCAATTGGTGTCAGATGTTACTAATAGAGCAAATAGATTGAGAACTGAGTATTGACCATTGCATTAGTAACCATTAGGGAACAATTCAGTGGGGTCATAGGTCCAAGTCTTATTCTAATATACTTAAGTGAGAATGAAAAGAGAAGAAATGCAAAATAACAAAGACAACTCTTCCAAGAAGTTTTGCTAATGGAGATTAAAGCAGATGTGGGGACAAAGAGGGATTACATTTTTAAAATGAGACATTACATGTTGCTATGTTGGGAGAGGTTGATTAGTGGGGAAACTATTGCAGCAGCAGAGTTTGACTCCAGAAAAGATACCCCAGTGAATAAATATGAGGGTTGGTCTTTGGTGCACAGATAGTGCATCTTTTGAAACAGGTTAGAAAGTTAAATATGCAGTACAAGTAAAGGGCAGGGAGTAAATTGAATGGTATAGCATGTTGAAAGTTTTCTGCCATATAACAAATTTTCTTTCCAATGCAATTTGTTCACTATCTCTAGCACTATTTCATACTTGACCATATTATAAATTATTTTTATATTTCTTCCTTTTATTGAACAAAAGCCTGTCTTTTACTGCATTGCTTCCTATAGCTTCCCAAGATGCATAGTTCTAATTCTGCTACAGAAGAGCCTTTCAAAGACTGAAGGGTTGATATGATTCCTAGTGGCAGACCTGATTCCTGCTGACTGTCAGACCTAACCCTTCAGTGTTTCTGCTGTGGTATGGTGTCAGCCCCTCTTACATCTGGGCACTCTGACTCCAGAGAGTGCCTAGGGTATTTAATCCATTTCATTTGTTAATCAAGGCTCTTTTGTCTTGGCCTTTGGGATCTTTTTTTTTTCTTCCTAGACTTGCTTTTTTCTACATACTCATTGTTACTAGCAAATATTCCCATTTGACCAGCGTGCCATTAAGTTTTTGTCCCTAGGTCTGAGACCAATGACAAAGGATAGCCACTAAAGAATCCTTTCCAAACCTATCCTTTACCCATAAGTTAACCCCATCTGGGTAGGATTGTTATTTCTAAGCTTTCACATGACCCCAGGTAAATCAGTATTTAATCCAGGAGTCCTGGTCAGATTACATGGTATGAGGCAAAGAATATGGGACATATTCCAGTGGATTCAAGCCTGGGTGACCAGGAGTGTGGTGTATCACTGAAATGAGTTAATGAGGCAGGCAGTTTTCAGGTCAAGATGGAATATCTAATGTTGGACACTTCAGGTTGTAGGTGTCTAGAGGAGATGCCTGAGCCAAAGATGTATATTACATAGTCATTTGCATAGGAGTGATATTTGAAGACATGAGAGTAGATTCATTCTTTGAAAGATAACATGTAAAGACTAAAAAGCGGGACCAAGAATAACATAGCTACATCATGTATGTCTGTGGCCTGTGAGCATGTGATCTTATGAGAATTAGAGGCTAGTCCTGGCATATTACTATGTACATGAAAAGTTGATGTGAAGGAGCCATACTGATTTTCCTTTTATCACTTCTCTAAGCCTGTGATTGCTGTTTCTCGTAATTAGGAACTGTGTGTGAGCTGACCCTTAGGCCCACAACCAGCCCTATTACCACTGACACCACCTTTACCATTACAACTTAGTATTAGCACCAGTGATCACCAGAAGACTGATCCAGTAGCCTGGTGTAAGCAAAAATCCAGGTCAGTTCTATAGCCTGAAGCCATTTGGAAATATGGAGGTAGAGTTGTGACTAGAGCCTGGTAGAGGCTGGAGGCTTTGGGAAGTTGAGCAATGTGAAAAATGGGAAGAACAGTGGCAAGTAAGGGAGCCAGAAAATATGACTTCTAAGACTTACCTTTTATAAAATTTTGAACCAACAGTGGTTGAAAAGGCAAGATTCTGTAATCATAATCATGCTGCAGTGAATAGGAGGAGCATTTTACCAGGTTCTGTTCTCTTTGCTGAAGTTTGACTTTTGTCCTACTTGAGACTTTGAGTGACATATAAATGACTCTTTAAACAGGAACAGAATACTGGAAATAACTCAAATGTCCATCACATAGGACTAGGTAAACTATGTAGCTGTAAAAGGAATAAGAAATAGCTCAATATACCGCCTATGAAGTGATCTCCAGGATAAAAAGTATGAATAGCATTATCTTAAGAACATGGCAAGAGGGGGTGGGAAAGCTTCTCTTCGTGAATATATCTTGGCTAGTAAATTAAGGAATAATAAAAATAGTACCATTTTATAACCCTTAATGAAATTAAAGTCCTGGACAATCACCAGTTACTACTAAACTGTGAAAAGAGGAGCAACCAGACATTATATGCATTTCAGCATCACCTGTGAAGTACATATTTGTTCAAAAAGGCAAAATCTAAATCTGCTCATCCCTCTAGAACTCATGATATACAAGAGACAGGACATGGGGTGGTGCCTGTGGCTCAGTGGGTAGGGTGCCGGCCCCATATACAGAGGGTGGCTGGTTTGAACCTAGCCCTGGCCAAATTGCAACAAAAAAAATAGCTGGGTGTTGTGGCAGGCGCCTGTAGTCCCAGCTACTTGGGAGGCTGAGGAAAGAGAATCGTCTAAGCCCAGGAGTTGGAGGTTGCTGTGAGCTGTGACGCCACAGCATACCAAGGGTGATAAAGTGAGACTCTGTCTCTAAAAAAAGAGAGAGACAGAACATGTTAAATAATATCACAAGGATGCAGTAAGCAAAAGAATATAAATATAGCAAACTGTATAGGAAACATGATTCGATTTCTTCAATATAAATTTTAAGGGAAAAGAGGGAGAGAAATCCTTTCTACATAAAATATATTAACTGAATGCAATATGTTCCTCCAATTTTGATCCTGATTCAAACAAGCCAATCTGTAGAATATATTTGAATAACTGGTAAAAATTTAACACTATTGATAATATTAAGAAATTACTGCTATTTTTAGTGTGGAATTAAGTGTTTATGCTTTGCTTTAAACATGTAGTCTTTTAGAGAGATATATACCAAAATATTTAGGTTTTAAATATTACGATTCTGGTTTTTGCTTCAAAAAATTTCAGGGCAGTTTTGGGGAAGAGGATTAGCAAATTGATCATTGTTGAGGCTGGGTAGCAAGTGAATGAGATTTCACTGTCTATGGTTCTCTCTACTGTTGTATGTGTTTGAATTTTTCATAGGTTAAAAAAAAATAAAAAATAAATGTCAGTGAGAAGGGGAGAAAAAAGAAGAGAGCAATATTCTTTCCCTAGAAGTTATCATCTTTTCTATCTCCCTTTTCTCCTATTTTCTAGGGAGAAAGAATTGGGCAAGTTTACAAAGGGGGATGGAGCTGTTGTGACAGACACTTCAAATCATTGTTTAGTGACTCAGAATTATAGAGTGAAATCAAAGTTCTGCAAACTTCAGATGCTGTATACTTCATTCTTCCCCTTCTCAAGCCCTGTCAACATACATTTCCAGTATCATGCACGATTTTAATTCAATTTAGGGACTGTTTCCAAATAAAATTTATATAAACTTACGAACTGAACAGCTCCAGATTTGAGCTTTGTACTCTGTTAGCCACTCAGGACCCGCCACACACACAAGCCAAAAAAGTTATGTTTTTGTTTGCTCCCCTCTTCTGATTTTCACTGAGACATCTTTAGTTGCCAAAAAGGAGAACAGATTTAACACAAAGACAGCTTCTTCTAAATTTGACCATGACCTATACTGTAATCATCATCCAACAGTAATGGATTAATTTTTCCTACAGATTCCATAATCATTTTCAAAGAAGTTGATAGGTGGCCCTTGAGGCTTTCAGCTTTATCCTATATTGGATAATACCTGTGGCCTGGAAATCAGATGTACATAGCAAAAGTTTGGCCCCCTAGTGAACAGCATGGTTTAAGAAAATGGCAAATAGGGCAGCGCCTGTGGCTCAGAGAGTCTCAAGCTCTCACATGGGTAGAGTGCTATGGCATCACAGCTCACAGCAACCTCCAACTATTGGGCTTAAGTGATTCTCTTGCCTCAGCCTCCCAAGTAGCTGGGACTACAGATACCCGCCCCAGTACCCAGCTATTTTTTGGTTGCAGTTGTCATTGTTGCTTAGCAGACCCGGGCCGGGTTCGAACCTGCCACCTTAGGTGTATGTGGCTGGCACCCTGCCTACTGAGCTACAGGCACTGCCCAAATAACAGAAGTTCTACCGTGTGTGTGTCTGTGTGTGCATGTATGAATAATACAGTCCGGATAAGCATATCCTAAAAGATAATTATAATAGTTACTTACAGCAGGCATGCTGGCTCACACCTGTAATCTTTGCATTTTATGAGGCCAAGGCAGGGGAATCACCTGACCTCAGGAGTTCTAGACCAGCCTGAACAGAACTGAGATACCTTCTCTACTAAAAACAGAAAAACTAGCCAGAAATTGTGGCAGAGGAGCCTTTAGTCCCAGAACTGGGGAGGCTGAAAAGAGAGGATCTCCTGAACCCAAGAGCTTAAGGTTGCTGTGATCTATGACACCAGTGAAATTAATCCGAGGGTGGCGGGTTCAAACCCAGCCCCGGCCAAACTGCAACAAAAAAATAGCCGGGCGTTATGGCGGGCGCCTGTAGTCCCAGCTACTCGGGAGGCTGAGGCAAGAGAATCGCATAAGCCCAAGAGTTAGAAGTTGCTGTGAGCCGTGTGACACCATGGCACTCTACCCGAGGGCGGTACAGTGAGACTCTGTCTCTACAAAGAAAAAAAAAAAAAGAAAATGGCAAATAGAAACAAATGACCCCAATGCAGCATGCCGAGCACTAGTTTTTGAAAGTATACTACTGGGCATAAATCCCAACATGGTGCCTTTTCAACAGTCCATTCTGATGGAATGTGTTGCCAAGCTAGAACTTGAGAGGAAGCAGTGGCAATTTTTTTTACACCTTCTTCCTCATTCCCTCCAACCAACATAGGCCTGTCTCAAATCTACCCAACCCTCCCAAAAACCTTTACTTCCTCTCTCCCCACCAAAAAAACAGTTGCCATGTCATCGCATTGTGACACCACATACACACATTTCATGTGGTGCAAAAGAAATTACCTGATTTAGTTTGTCCCAGTTATAGTTACTAGATCAGGCTAATCACAGACTTCCTGCAAGATTTATCATTTTTGGAACTGAGAAAATGTGGACTTTCTGGTGTATAAAACATAGGAACTGTGCATGGTCATGTGAAGCCAAAGTACACAGAGAAGCAGATAAAAATTACAGAAAGACAATCGTTATGGTATTTCAGTCCCTGGTTCCAGTTGGTCTGCTGTGGCCCAGCCACACTCCTTCCCTGAGGTTCTGTTAGATCCAATATTATGATTATAATAAATTTCCCCCTTTTGATTGAAATTAGGTTTCTGACCCTAGCAATTGAGCCCTTAATACACAGCAGATGTCACAACTGATTGCACAAATGTGGAGAAATAAGAGCGGCTGAGGCAGAATCTAGTCCATCTCACTCAGCGACATTCACAAATGTAGTGTGAAAACTACTCATGAGTCTCCTATGATTAAAGCCAGCCCACTTGTGTTTGTCATGGAAATTAAAGATACATATCCTTTGAAGTCTTTTCTGGACTTTGTTTCTTAATGAAAACAAATCAAAGGTGTTCATTAAAAGATTGATACTAAAATTTAATAATTTTGAGGTTAACTTGTTTAATGTAATCTTCCATGGGAACATTTGAATATGTATGTGGGGGTTTTAAATTCCACAAATATTAGTAAAATGAGCGATTGGCAGAAAGACGTTTTAAAATATTTTATTTCAGCATGTTAAATCTCGTTTTATTACAGAATTTTTTCGTTAAAGGCACAGCTATGCTGGGTTGGTGCCAGAGTGATGGGATCTTAACAGCCCAATTAATTTTAAAAGATTCACCAGTGCTAGGTCTTGATTAGCTAGTGTACTTGACACTTTCATGCTAAAATTTATACCACATCTAGTGAACTTATTTGCATCTGCAAATAAGTGTGTGTGTATGTGTGCACGCGTACACATGAGATAGTACAAAATTTCTGCTGGCTCTCATATTCTTCAGTATAGTTGTAAAATATGTACAAAAGATACCTTGAATATGGTGTATCAAAGGTGGTCTGTGTCTGTTTCCAGTTAGATGCCAGCATTGCTAAAATGGCGATCTTATTTTCAAGGTGTAGCTTGTCTAAAATTTAGTTAGATCTTCAAATGCAAAGTACAGCCTTAAGAGTAAATTCTTGACACTTGCTCCAATTTTCCTCTCCTTACAACACTATAGGGTGCTTTTATGTGTATATTTTATTCAAATTAGAAGATTACAAAATAGTTTCTATTGTATCGTAATACCCTTGTATCCATCTCCGTGAAAAAAATTCTGCTCAGTTAGAAATGTCTACTGGCCCACCTACTCGGGAGGCAAGAGAATCACTTAAGCCCAGGAGTTGGAGGTTACTGTGAGCTGTGTGATGCCATGGCACTCTACCGAGGGCCATAAAGTGAGACTCTGTCTCTACAAAAAAAAAAAAAAGTCTACTGGTCTCTTTCCAATGGTACATTTTTTGATGGTTAGAAATCTGAAGAAAATTCACTTAGTTTGAAATGACAGGGTAAAGTGTGTAGATACAATCCTAAAATTTGCCAAATACATATAGTATGCACATGCCCTCAATGTTATGTCATTAGATTTTACAAACTAGATGAATAATGTGTCCTTTCAAAGAACGCACTATCACCTGCTGCATTTCCAATACGAAAACAATCTTTTCAAATGATAATTTAATTACACCTTTTAAATGAATTTTTTTGTTGCAGTTTTTGGCCAGGGCTGGGTTTGAACCCACCACCTCTGGTAAATGGGGCCAGCGCCCTACTCCTTTGAGCCACAGGCACCGCCCTTAAGTGAAATTTTTTTAAGACATGATTTATTCATTATCAAAAAGTAGTTTCATCCGCTCTTCTTTTTCCATAACTCTTTCTCCATCTGTGGACTGCTGTTAGGTCTTTCTCATAATTTTTTGTTTAGTTAACACACATTTTGAAATATTTTCTTAGGAGACTTTCTGACTTTTCTCATTGTTGAATTCAATACAAATCTTATTTTCTCATTAGCATTCTTGCAGAGTTTAGGTAACAGTAATTGAGAAGGAATAGCTAGGTTTGATAGTGCACTAAGTAGCAGAATTAATGTACAAAGAGAAAAAAAGTATGAATATTTTGATTAAAGCTTTCATAAACTAAATCATTTTTATTCTTCATCTTGACTGGAACAAAGAGTAACTGTAATGAAAATAATTGTCCTATCTGGCTTTTACAAATATGTGTCATTTAAGTTATATCACATATATAATGCATTATTATTAAACAGCACAAGCCCAGGCACAGTGGCTCATGCTTTTAATCCTAGTACTTTGAGAGGTCAGGAGGGAGGACTGCTTGAGCTCAGGAGTTTGAGACCAGCCTGAGCAAGAGCAAGACCTAGTCTCTGCTAAAAATAGAAAAAATTAGCTGTTCATTGTGACTGGCACCTGTAGTTCCAAATTAGGAGGCTGAGGCAGGAGGATTGCTTGAACTCAGGAGTTCTTAATTTGCTTTTGAATCAGTAACATCAGAGGTTTCCTTTTTTTCCCCATTTTTGTGGACATGTAGGAAATCAAGTTCAAAGTATATCTCACTCCTTATAAGAATTAGCCCACACAGTTTTCCAGATAACGAAATAATTGCCTCACTTTTGAAATACCTGTGTGTGGTGTTATTACCCAAACATTAAAACCTGTATGCATTTAAGTTCATTCATAAATTGATTGAAATTACACATAGTTAATACAAGCTACTTATAAATTCTAATCTTATCTAGAGAACTTGGATTTTGCATTCCTTTACTAGTGTGCTTAAATTTGTAGGCATAGTGCCATATTACTCCAGCTTTTTAAAAAATAAGTTAAAATAGGACATAGACCTTTAGGTTCCCCTTCAAGTCAATAAAGACTTAAGCATTTAGTTATACTCAGGGGCAGCTACTGAAATTTTTTAGGATGCAAGAGAAGAGTCTAAGAAAGTAAAAACTACTCATTTCCTGTATGATCAACTCCATTTTATATTTCTCATATTCCCCAACCATGATCATTCCAGCCAATTGTATTATGGCCTAAGTCATCTGGGAAGGAGAAAATAGGTATTATTATGAAGCATTCATATAATTTAAGAAAGTTTGAAATATATAGTTACTGGCTCAGCACCCATACTCAGTGGGTAGGATGCCAGCCACATACACCGAGACTGGCGGGTTTGAACCAGGCCCGGGCCAGCTAAACAACAGTGACAACTATAGCAAAAAAATAGCCAGGCATTGTGGCAGGCGCCTATAGTCCCAGCTACTTGGGAGGCTGAGGCAAGAGAATTGCTTAAGCCTAAGAGTTTGAGGTTGCCATGAGCTGTGATGCCATGGCACTCTACCCAGAGTGACATAGTGAGACTTTGTCTCCAAAAAAAAAAGTATATATAGTTACTGTAGAGCAGTGGTTCTTAAACCTTTTTGGTTTATGGGTCCTGTTTAGACTATGATGAAACCCTCAAACCCTTGCTCTAGAAAAATCCATAAATATGTATACATAGCTATGTGTTTTCATAGGTGTCAGTATATTCTTAAATCCAGATAGCTACCTATAGACTTTAAATTAAGAACCTTTAGAGTATGGCCAGTAAATACACAAAACTGGTGCAGTACTTGAAATAGTGTCCAGTTCCCATAACAAAGAAGACAGGTTTACTTTATTATTATTTAAGTTAAAGTAATACAATATAAGCTTCTAAACAGATGGCTTATCAATAACATAAGAATTGTGAGTCAGAGGAAACATAGACCATTTAAAATATATAAGAATAAGATATGTGCATCAGAATATCTTGTTTGATGATGTGCTTTCACTTAATTTAAATCCATTTTTATATTATTTATACGCTAGATGGGAAAGAAAGACCTTTCCCATCTTTCAGAAAGAACACTATTGTCAAATGAGAATGACATCATAGAAATATGAATAACCATAACTATATTGCCTTTCACTCCTGGTCATGTGCACATACTGATTGCTCACCAGGACCTATCTTGAGTTGCCCCTTAGCTAGCTAAAGATTGTTAAGTCATTTTTTTTTCTATTTAGCATAGATGGCCGTTAACTCTTTAAATGATTTTAGGGATGCCAAGCAAATTAATGATCACTCAGGCCAACCTGTAGCTGATTGGAAACCGGGAAAGAAATGAAAGAAGCCCTTTAAGGTGTAAGGGTACAAAAGGCTCTAATCTCAATTAGTCTATTCTGCAAGGGCTCAGAGAGTTGAGAATCCTAAAGTGGACTACCCAGGTGAAGCTACAGAGTGTCAAAGGAGGCACCTTTATGTGTCTGTCAGGGGGCAAGATGTATGGGCCGGCGGTGAAGATGGGTGGCAGATGAGGAAACATGGGGTATGTTAAAACCAGTTCAATACTCTTGCCCTCACCCCCTCCTCAGCCTCTGCCTCCCAAGCTCCCAGAACACTGAGAGAGAGGTTCAAACCTTGCAGACTTGGGGAAGAGTCCTGGAGTTCTTCAGCAATATTGCGTGCTTTTCTCTCTCAAAGACATCCCTTGTCCTCTCCTCTTTGGCTAGAGCCAACCTTAAGCTCTCCCATTACAAGGGTGCTTTTACGCAAAGTTTGGTAGGGCTTTGCCAGCATTCTGGTCATAACTTGATCATCAGCCTCCCAAAAGCCCATAGATACACACCTCAATGTAAGATGACTCATTATGCTTGAGACATTTTTGCTTGTTAAGTCCATAGTAGACTGTTATCTTGGCAGCAGTCGTCTCAGGAGGAGCTGTATGTATGTTTTTAGAAGTCAAAAACTAGTTTATATTTGTTCAGAGATGATGTCAACAGGAAACTCTCCCTTTATTTTTTTAACTTAATTTTTATTAAATCATAACTGTATACATTTATGGGGTACAATGTGATGATTTGATATATAATGTGGAATGTATAAATCAAACTAATTAACATAACCATCACCTCATTTACTTAATTTTGTGGTAAAACATTTATAACATACTCTTAGTTGTTTTGAAATGTACCCTTACATTGTGTACATTAGGTAAGATCCTGCCAAATACCCTCCCTCACTCGCCCTCCCCCCCACCCCTCTCCTTCTGCTCCTGTCTTTCTTTCTGGAATATCTTTGTGTTTTATCATTCCTGTGAATATGTAAGTGTATCTATATTGGTTTCATAATAGTATTGAGTATGTTGGATACTTTTTTTTTCCAATACTTTACTAAGAAGAATATGTTCCACCTCCATCCACCTAAACATAAAAGATGTAAAGTCTCTCTCTTTTACTATGCAGCCATAAGAAATTCTCCCTTTATTTGGATTTGCAAAGGCGGTGAGTCAAGGGAGGGACATGCTAACCTGATATTTCGGGGGTAAACAGGCAGGACCAAAGCTATGGGGCCTGTATGGAACTTCTAGTTTGGGGAGGGAGATAGACATTTAACACAAATAACTCTCTATCTTGACAGTTGTGATAGAATAGTACAGAGCACTAGGAGACCATAAAACAAGTGATCCTGCAATAAGCAGGCATGGGGAGGTAGTGAGGTTACCTCTAGAAATGCCTCCCAGTGGAAACATTCACACTGAACCTTAAAGATTAAATAGTTGAGCTAGTGCTTCGCACACCTTGTTCTATGAAAGCAAGACTTTGTTTCTTTACTATTATATTCCCCAGTGCCTAATACCTTATAGGTGGTCAATAAAGACTTCTTGAATAAATAAATGAATGAATAGGGCTCTGAGCATCTGTTTGCCCTCTTGTCCCTCTGGTTCCCTACCACAGTGGTGCCTATTCTCCAGTCCTGTATCAATTGGTGTGTTCTTTTTAAAACTAAAAATATTCCCTTTATCGTGTGCTTCCACAACAAAAGAGTTAGAAACATTTAAAATTCCCATAGATGCAAATGCTGGAACAATTAAATAAAAAGCTCAAATCTTTTCAGCCTCAGAGCTCTATGGAATAATGAATTTTATAAATTTTAAAAAAGCAAAAACTGTTCAGGAAGTTGAGATAGGAAGGTTTCATGAGTGCAGGAGTTCAAGGCCAGACTGGGCAACCTATCGAGACCCCATCTCTAAAATAACAAATTATCACTTGGTCTTTTGGTTAAGAGTGAGTGTAATAAAATAACATAAATAAATAAAATTTTAAAAAGCAGAAACTATTATAGTCTTCTCCATATAAGTAATAATGAAAGGTTATATGTTAGATGTATACATACTTAAGCTATGTATTTTAAAGACCTCCAATTACTTTACATCAGCAAAGTTAAACAACTAAGTGTTCTCCTCCCGTCTTTAATCATTAGGCTTTGAATGTGTCTTTTCAGATTTTTTTTCTTATGTACGGCAATCTAGATATGGCTTTAACATATCCCAGATAAACTAATTATCCTGAAGCTTATTTTGCAGACAATCCACAGGAATTTAGCCCAAGAGCAATAGTTAGGTAATTCCTTCAATCTAAAACCTGTCTTCCAAAAATGTCACTAATTTCCTCACCACTTAAGTTTTCAGTGAAGTAGCGTTTTAAGAAAACTTGAAATAAGTGCTGCTTCCTTCCCTGTGAATGCCTTTCTCCAGCGCCATTTTATTTTCTGAGCTGCTTTCTTGGCAGTTTGGGGCACCCCTCGCTGTTTGTGCCTGTGACAGTCTGACTTCCATCTGCCACTGTGCAGCCAGGACCCTGCTGTGCTCCCTTCAGGCCCATCTTTCATGCCAGGCCATTCAGCCACCTTTCAGGGACTCTCAATGGGCCCGTCCTCTGCAGCCACATGAGCACATAATCTCCCAGGTAGCCTCCTCCTTGAAGCACCTCCAGTGCACGCTGTTCGCAAACAGCGGGGCACCACTCTCCACTGGGCTCCTAATCCCTCAGACACACAGGGAATGGAGGTCGCGGGGCTGTGAAAGTGAAAAGAAAAGCGAGGGGGCGGGAGAGCCAAGGGAAACAATGTCCGCGCCGGGCCCTCCAGCGGCTGCGCCACAATCAGCGCCAGCTGCAGCCCAATTAAGCTCAACAGGTCACAGGTGTTCCAGACTGACGACGCTTTGAACAAAACCACTGTCTTGAAAATACCTAAGACTTTTTAAAGCACTGCAGCCCGTTTCTTTTGGTAAATTCCTTAAAGCTATTTAGTACACTTGAAATACAAAGGCGCTGAGAAGCGCATTCAGGCCTCAGCGGAAGGCGTGCTTTCTTCATGCCGAACAGCAGAGCGGCCGGGCCGGCGCGGCGGAGCCCAGACGCGGCCGAGCAGCTCGGCCCGCCGCGGAGTTGGCGCGAGGGCGTCTCTCCGCGCCGCCTCGGGCTCTGCACATTCCAGCCTTAACTGTGCAGTTCTCCCGCGCACGCAAGAAACTGCTGCTTGGCGGGCCACGTGCTTGCACGTACCCAGACTCTGCGGTCTCTAGGATGCAGTGTACTTGTCCCATGAGCTTTCCAGTAGCCTGGCCATGTGCTGGTTAAACTAGATATGTGGATTCAGCTATCCAGAAAGACTTTTCCTCTTCTGGCTTGTTAATACTGCTGGCTTCATTCTCTCAGAGCTCCAGGCTCCCTGTGCCTGCCTGGGCCGGTGAGGGGTGACGGGAACCACGCAGAATTTCAGGTGGTGGTTTAAGCCCCCTTCAGAATTCTGTGACCCTTCCACTGTTCTTTGAGAATACAGATAATCTTAGAGAAGCAGTTAGGAATTCGGCAGTGAAGGCTAAATCAGAGTTTCCACATCCCGGTTGAAGGCAGCAGCTCTTAGTTGCCTTACTCCCCAGGCCTGCTTGCGGCAGCCGCCTCCTTCCCCAGCTCTGGGCCTCTCCTGGGAATGTTTCCCCGTTGTCATTATTGTGATCTTTCTACACCCAATAGCAGGGGTGTGCTGATACTACCAAGGCCTTACCTGGAAACGGGAGGGCTTAAATCTATTATTCGGTTCCTGAAAAGAACAGGGGAAGAAGTTTTAGCACCCAGGGAATGAATACCCAAAATAATCCTTCCCATTTTCAGCTTTCCTTCCTGTTGATTGGTTTTTGGTAAACAGTCATTGCCTTGAGTGATAGTCTGTATCCCATCATTTTGAAAAATTATTGCTGCCTGCTTAGAAACTGCATTGGTTTTAATTTTCACAGTGTGCTTATTTGTCTTTTGCTAAGCTGAGCCACCTGTTTAAACTATTCTTGTCTCATGGATTGGGGGAAAGAACCATAGGCTCTGTATAAGAGTTTCATTTTTTTCCACAGTGAAGTAAGACATTGTTCTTATTCTTCATGGCATTCAGAATTCTGCACAATTGCCTCTTTTGCCCTTTTGCATTTAAAAGTGAGGTAATTAGATTTCCCAAGGTTCAATGGTCAAGAGGCTCCTCATCCTGGTTAGTTTGCTTCCTTACACTGCTCACAAGTGGAGTTGTCTCACGTAATCCAGTTATTCCTATATTGTTGTCTGAAAGGCACTCTTTTTCAGAGAGCAAGCATAGCATGAAATTTCATAATCATATGTCCCTATGCTTTTGTTGCTGAGTGGTTTCCCCCACACACATTTGAATATAATTACCATTTTATTTAGTGACTTTGTTTTGAGAATTTCTAAACAGTTTCATTAAATAAAAATATTTTCCTTTCCTACTTGTTAGGTAGTCATCTCAATATGACTAAATCTTTCATATAGAGAGTTCCTGCTTGTTGGTTTATGTTTTTGTCAGTTATCTGTTTATCGGATCTATTATTATTACTGCTGAATGAATAGAAAGAAAATTCGTTAATATGTTGACACCCTATAACTTAGTGTCATGACCGCTGAAATAGAAACATGTCTCAGTCTGGCCCTGACAGTGACATCGTGGGCTCACTGTGCTAGTCTTTTGTCTCACTTTCTTATTTCCACAAACAGATAATGTTTTTACCTTGCAGTGGGGGGCGTGTATGTTCTAGAAGCTCGAATATAGATTTTTTAGTTAAAACTGAGTAAGAATATATACTCAGCTTGGGAGAGCCGCCAAAACATTTTTGCGTGACAGCCTAATGGCAAAAGCAATCTTGCTGGTAGTTGGCTAATAATTCATTTAAATGATCTAGTCTGCAATCTATGGGGGGAAAAGACAAGGTGGTAAAGGGATTAGGATTTTGAAAGCTTCCAAAATCTTTTTTGCCAAAGACGTTAAGAAGCTCAAGTGGCCAAGGATTTTCTTTCTAAACAGGTTAGTTTAACATTGCAGACAGTGTGTGATTCAGATTCATCTACTCATCTACATATCTCAGTAAACTTCTTCTATGACCACACGGGAAAAATTCAGCTGAATTCCTCCATCACTGAAACAGTCCCAGACTTTATGGTTTTTGTTTGTTTTTTTTGTTTTATTTGAGAGGTCTCACTATGTTGCCCTGTTGCCCAGGCTAGTCTGGAGCTCCTAAACTCCAGTGATCCTCCCACCTCAGCCTTCTGAGCCACTGGCACTCCAGGCCTGCAAAGCGGCACCTGGCTTCCTCTGGTTTTGAATGCAGTGCTAGCAGAGTGATGAGCTTCTGGCTCTTGTGTTCCCTGGGGTGAGGGGACAGGCACACACACACATCTCATTAGGTTTTCTGAGAAACTTTATACATAGTAAAGAGAAGAGTCTTAGTTTAAATTAAAGGCTTTTCTTCTCAGTTTCTGTAGTATTCATTCCCAACAGAGAGATTATGTTGGCAGATTTATCTGAAAAGACCTCACCTTAACACAGAAAAGAGACCCAGTCTAGATCATATGAAATGTAAGTAAGTAAAAATGCTACACCATTGATGCTGCGTAACTCCATCCAGAAGCCTGGTCTTCCTCCTGTCTCTCTGCTTCTCTCCTCTTGCTAGCCCTCTCTCCTTCTTCTCAGGCCTTAATTATGTCATTTCCTTGTGTTTGTGTCCTCAGCTCCTTTCTTTTTTCTCTCTATTCTGGAATAGGGGAGAGAGAGTAAATAGGTATGAGATAGGCAAGAGCCCTCTTGTGCCTTGAGGAGTTACCTGGTATGGGCCAGCATTTCCCAGTGCATGCTAAAGATCACTAGCAGACCATTTATGGGTGTTCTGCCAAAAATGGGAGAGGAAGAGTTTGATGGGAAACATGGAGTGAGGGTCCTAGTCTGTTCAGACTGCTCTTAACAAAATACCTTAGACTAGGCAGTTTCTAAACAATACAAATTTACTGCTCCAGTCAGTTCTAGAGCCTGGGAAGTTCAAGATCAAATCAAGGTTGGGCGGTGCCTGTGGCTCAGTGAGTAGGGCGCCAGCCCCATATGCCGAGGGTGGCGGGTTCAAACCCAGCCCCAGCCAAACTGCAACAAAAAAATAGCCGGGCGTTGTGGCGGGCGCCTGTAGTCCCAGCTGCTTGGGAGGCCGAGGCAAGAGAATCGCGTAAGCCCAAGAGTTAGAGGTTGCTGTGAGCCGTGTGACGCCACAGCACTCTACCCGAGGGCGGTACAGTGAGATTCTGTCTCTACAAAAAAAAAAAAAAGATCAAATCAAGGCAGCAGCAGATTTGATGTCTGGGGAGAGCCTGTTCCTCACAGGCATACCTTCTCACTGCAGCCCCACATGGTTGAAAGAGCCTCCCCCAGGGCTCTTTTATAAGGGCACTTATCCCATCAATGAAGAATCATCTCCCAAAGGTCTCACCTCTTAGGACTATTGCATTGGAGATTAGGTTATAACATAAGAGTTTGGGAGACACAAAGACTCACACCATTGAGCTGGGTTAAAGAAAAATTCATTATCACTGCTAGGCTTCGCAAAATCTTTAAAATCCTATTGTGCACCATTGGAAACAGAATATTATATAGGCTGAGAACCTCTAATCCAAAATGCTCCAAAACCCAAAACTTTATGAGTGCTAACAAGGACATTTCTCAAAGGAAAGGCTTATTGGAACATTTTGGATTTTCAAACTAAGGATGTTTATCTGGTAAGTATACTACAAATATTTCAAAATCTGAAACACATCTGGTCCCAAGGATTTCAGTAAAGAGATACCTGGTAGAGTGTTGCCTAAAACTTTTTATTTAATCATGGAATACTTTTTTCCCTAATAGCATACCATCGTCCTAAAATTGCCTATAGTATTCAGTACTGTCCAGGTGTGCAGCCTAAGAGCCACAGCATATACCCTATAGCCTAGGAGGATAGCAGGCTAAACCATTTGGATTTGTATAAGGACACCCTATAATATGCACACAGTCACAAAATAGCCTATCAGTGCATTTGTCAGAAGTGACATTTCAGTGGACATGCTGGCATGGGCCATAGCAATGAGTAGGGAAGTTGTACTTTTCTTGGGAAAGAATGTATCTCAGACTCCTGCCAGTAATTGGCGTCCAGAGCAAATAGAAAGGAGCCATGATGAAGCAGATGAATACATGTGTTCCTGGACCCACCTTTTTATTTGGATTAGAGAAGAACTAACCATCCAGTCAATGCTTTTCCTTTTAGAAATTTCTACTAAGAAGCCTTATCTGAAGAAAAAATAAAAACAAAAGGAACCTTCGGAAGTTCTGCTCTGTTAGCTGCTTGAGCAGCCACAGCGTGTGGATGTGGTTCAGGGCTTTAGAGAGGACTGTCACTGACCAGCTTTCACTGTCTGCCGCCCATACAAACTCAGAAAACTCTGGCGTTGTTAATTTTAGTGATATCTGATAACAGAATTATTCTCTCCTTTTAAAAAATTCTCCCATTTTGGCTACTGTGATTAGTTCAGTTAATCCTTGCTCTATTTCTGACTACTTTGCTGTTTCTTTGCTCACTTTCTGCCTTCTAATCAGAATGCCCGTTTTTTTACCTGTATGCATGTCTTTATTCCATCGTTCATACTTTGGTTTGCAAAGTAGTAATTTCCTCCTTCTTTCCACACTAAAGCACTTTCTATTTGCCTCCCTGATGGTACCTGTAATACCATGCCACAGAAGGTAGTTAACTTGCGTGCAGCCCCTGCAGGTTTGTGAGTGTGGAAAGCAGGTGCCATGTCTTGGATATCTCTGGACCTTCCATCTGGCTTCACAGAGTTACTGCACAGAATAGGAAATCAGTGGATGTTGATTGATGAAAGACTGGCTTATTAACCATAGTGTCCTAGTTAGAGTTCTCTAAGTAAATATTACTAAATAAATGGATAGGAAAGTAAAAGTGGCAGAAAAGATTGCCATATTGAATGTTTTTTCAGGTCATCCTTTATAAATAAAAAGAAACAGGGCAATGTTTATGGAAGCAAGTGTTGAATCCAGGCAGTCCTGCCACCGTAGGAAGTACAACCTACACTCCTCCCTCACAGGAGCACACCTTTGTGTGAGGTCCTTGAAAGGCAGTATTCAGCTGCTGTTTCTCTCTTCATTGCCTCTCAGGGACTCTATAGGTCATCCCCATCTCATGGAACATTTTTCAGTGCTCTGGTCAAAACTCTCCATGTTTTCTATATCTCTCAACTTTATAGTTCTACAAATTAGATGGAAATGTTTATTAATGAGTTGGGCCAGTACTATGCATAGTAGGGGAATTTCTCTCAAATGTTAATGTATACTAGAGGGTCCAAGTTACAAGTATCTGCCTTTCAAGTGGTTACTGTTCTCTGACCATAACTCACCTCGAGTGCCCATTTGTCACTACCATGGAAGCTGCCACAAAAAGCAGTGTTTGTATAGCTTATATAGAAAAATCTACAGATGCAGATGTGAAGGCAGGAAGGTCGATCAGCAAAGAGGAATTGCTCAGGGGAGCTTGACCTCAAAGACAGCCTCCTAGGCCCTAATGGTAAGTACTTCCCAGTACCTACACTTTTCTACCCTTCTGTTTTGGTGGTATCTGAGATTACAATGATTAGAAAAATGCAATCATTTCTTCCTCTCCCAGTTCAGTTACTGTGTATTGAGAGAGGTTCCAGGCAGCCTTTTGGTTACCTCTCCTTTTCTCAACTCAACCCAGCACCTCCATCTTCTCCCAGGCCTTCTCCCCCCTTTTTACTGTACCATTCAACCACCACTTCAGACATGCTCATCTGGCCACTCCATTTGTTACGTTCCCATCAAACTTTACTCCTACCTTTATTAGTGAGATCATAGTATTGTGCAGAACCTGGGAACATCAGTCTCATGGCAAATGAATGAGTATAGCAATTAGTATCTGTCTAGCATGGTGGGTACTCAGTAAATGTTCCTAACCATTGTAGGCTGAGCCCTGTATTCTCTGAAGTAAACTTCAGCTATGAAGTGTGCTGTATGTGGCATTGGCCTAGGGGGTAACTTCTCTGTTCCCCTAGCTTGAGGAGAGGAGCTACGCGTCAATGGACATATTCCTTGTACTGTTTGGAGGGCTACTGGGGTGAGTGGGGGGACTCTGCCATCCAGCAGGAAATGCGGTGCTCTTTGCCTCTTCCAGTGATGCGTCAAAGGTTTTGGCCTTGCAACCATTGTTTCCAATTCTTATCTCCATGAAAGAAGTGCTGCCTCAGGTGAGATGTAGGTAGGGACTCTCCCTACTTAGTCCCTTCACCTCCCTTCTTAGAGGTCCCCAGGGACACTGGAAATAGTAAATAGCCAGTTTACCATGCTGGGCATTTCAATGGCATTTACTGTGCTTATTAATTATCACGTTTCTATTTTCAAAAGAACTCTTTTTGCACCAGAACATGTGATACAGTGATTTTACTAATCCCTCAAAGTTTTGTTTCTTCCTTCATCAACCTGGTAGCCACTCTCTTTTGGGAAAGCATTAACATGCATAACCACTATAGTTAACTTCAGTGTTCATTAATGAAGCCCAGAACTAATAGTTACATTGTTGTAATTTGACAAAGCCATCTCAATCTATGCATGTTTTTTGAAAGCTCCCTAAACATGCTGCTAAATCCCCTAAAAAGCTACTAAACTGCTTTGGCAGCCATTAGCCCAGCATAAGCAGAGGAACTCTTTTCAGTAAGTGAACAAACAGAGAAAATATGCTGAATGGCTGGACAAATGTGTTTCAGCTGGCCCTTTCATTTACCAATATAAGGGCGCAGTCAATATCAATCACTGTTTTCCCTGTTGCCCTGAAAATCACAAGATCTCTTTTCATCCCACAAGCTCTTTTCACCACAGTAATGTGTCTTTAGAATGACACTGGCATCAGCCTGCTTCCGCTGTCTGAAGTCCAGAGAGCTTAAAAACACATTTCGGGATTCTTGAGCCTTCCTCTCCTTCCGTTTTCCTGCCGCCTACTCTCTCCTCCCTCCCTCTGCATCCATTCTACCCCCTCCCCAGATTCTTTTCAATTCTTCCATGTTCCTCCCTGAGTAAACAGAATTCACTTCTCTGTTCTAATGCAGCTCACCAATCGGATATTCCCAAGATTTAAGAATTTTTAAAAGAGATACCTATAAAGAAATGCTTGTACATGTTGGTAATACATCAAAGGTTGAAAAGAAATGTGGAAATTTTGTGCTATGACAAGGTGTGCTAATGAACACGACCTCACTCTGTATCAAAAAATCTCCTTTCTCTGCTCTCCCTTGTCACCACACATACTCATCCTCCGCCATCCTGTGTAAAAGTTACGTGTGTGCACATCTACCTACCTTTACAATCAAGAGCAAATGACACATCTTATTGTTGCACTCCTGGTTCTGAGTGCTTAATACATTGTTTTGGAATGAAGGAAAGAACAGAAAGTTCTGTATATGAGTTATTTTTTCTTCTTTTGAAAACTTAAGTGGAATAACTTTTGCAGATAAATTTTAGCAGTGTGCTTATAGTTGTAGCTTTTACCACATATGAATATGGTAAATTGTGTTTCTTAAAAAGAGTAGTGATTGTTTTCTCCTTTTATTTATTTGGTTGTTTTGTGTGTTTTCTGTTTGATTTCAGATTATAGCTGTGTGTAGAGAGGCAGCTCTTCTGGCTCTAGAAGAAGACATTCAAGCCAACTGCATTAGGAAAAGGCATTTTACTCAAGCCTTGAGCGCTGTAACACCTAGAATTCCTGAGTCATTGAGATGTTTTTATGAAGATTATCAAGAGAAGAGTGGGCTACATACACTCTAAGAATATGTACATGTTCATTATGTGAAAAATGCTTTCTGGAGAAAATTCTATTTTAAATTTTTTGTCTGGAGAATGCTTAAAAAAAAAATCCAGTAGGCAAAATATCTGAAATACGTTCACTGGAATTGAGGGGCTTCAGTTCTTATAGATATTTTGAATTATATGTATACATGGTTCAAACTCAGGACATGAGTTTGAATCCATTTTATCTGAAAATGTGTGGTGAGTTTTAAAAAGCAAATATTTAGCTTTTTCAATTTTGACCCAGTCTCTTCATCCCATGAAATGATTTTGTTACTCCAGAATCTGTTTCAGTGTCTTCCTAAATGCCAAACTTGTGGGCATCAATTTTATATAAGAACATAGAACATGTATATGGATAAATGCATGATAAAAAATACTTACAATTTCATTTTTGAAGGCCAGCCAATGTAATGGCCAAATGTACCAGCCAGGCTTATGTGGCCTTATTTCCAAATATGTACATACATGTTTTCATCATAGTTCACACCTACATTTTCGCTTTAGCTTTCTTAACCTCTACCTATGGCAAAAAATTTTAAAAGTTAAGATTTAAGTGTAAACCCAGTCTAAGCCTAGAGCAGTAGGCATGGTTCTTTTCCATAAAGTGCTATTAAGATATCATACGAAGAGTTCATGTTTTAACTTGTACATATTTTCAGGTTACCAGTAAACTTTTCGGTTCAAAGATAAACCAAATTATACTCTTAATCATATCATCTTATGTTGCATTCTAAATATGTGTATTTATACTCCTAATTATTTTATCTTAGGATTTCTTGACACTTCAATATTCTATAAATACCCTTGAAAAAGCTTTTGGAACGTGATTCTCTGACTTTTAGATCAGAAGCTGGCAAGGAAAAGAATGTTCACTTAAACTTGGTCACTACAGATCTTTGAAAATTCCAAGAATGACAAGTCAGACAAGAAATACTAGATAATCAAAATAACAGCTATACAATTTTGTGGTGGCAGATAATCTGGAGTCACATTTCAACTCTTTCTTCCTGTGGCTATCAGAAATAAACCACCCAAGATATGAAGAATATTACTATTTAGAACTACATTGTCAAATATAATAATGACTAAATACACATGGCTATTTAAATTATTTAAAATTAAATAATATAAAGCAGTTTATCAGACATGTTAGCCACATTTCAAATGCTTACTATTTTGATGTGACAAGGGTCTACCATACCAGAAAGAATAGATTACAGAACATGTCCATCATTCAGAAAGTTCTGTTGGACATGAAGACTTACACAGCAAAATATAGAATCTCAAAATTACCTTTTTTGCTCTTCATTTTTAATTAAAAAAGAGGACCTTAACTTCTTCCCTATTAAATGCAAGGCTGAGGGCGCAAGAAAATAGGAGAAAAACTGATCCTCAAAGGCCTAAACAAGAACATTTTTAAAATTTCATTCTCAACAAAATGAAAACCAGAAGCATAAGTTGAAATTACACTGATGCTAGGGGCTGAGGAGGTTAACAATCTCAATCAACAAGGAGTTCAGATGTTAATGGCCAAAGTCTTCAGCACATATGACATATAAAGTTATAATTGAACCTTGCACATAATGCCCAAATCCTCAATGACCAATTCACTGTAAGATAGACTAGAAAAGAACTGCTTTCACTGGCTAGGAAGACCACAAGGAAACTCTCTGACTTGTCCTGTCCTTTGGATTTAAGAAATAAAAAAGCGGCCCCACTGAGGTTTCTGACAGTGGGCTTACCTGTTCGGGTCAAGGTTTGCATTCAGACAACCTTCAAAACCTAGAAGTTAACATGAAAACGTGGCTCTGATAAACAAACATCCTTGGGGTGACTAGCAGTTAAACTAGTTAAAGGAATATCCTCATCTCAGCCAGAGAGGATTCCAACAGCTAACACCCAACCACGACATTTATTTAAAGTTTAAAGCATAAAAAATAATACATGTTGTTTATGGGGACTTTATAGTGAAAGACTACATGATGAGAAAGAAAAATACCAAGTACTAGGGAGGAATTTCCTCATGGGAGACAAGTTGGGGTACTTCAGTGTTATCAGTAATGTTTCATATCTTTAGGTAATGGAAATATGGATGTGGATTTAATAATAGCCTATACATTTTGTATACCTATGTAATTCATGATAATTTTTTAAAGGTGGGCCTTAAACCAACACAATCATATTATCATTCAACCTGAAACTGTGGACTCCCAATACAATCTACACAGTGCCCACAATCCCATTTGTTTGGAAAATCAAGAGGGTTTTGTATGATGGAAGAAAATGCAAGACATCAAGAGATCAAGATTTTAGGAATCAGGAGGCAAGTTGAGAGAAATTCGTTGATACAAGTTAGTGTGTAGGTGATACTCCTGTTACATCGCAGCGGGGGAGATATTAAATCTGGGAGTAAGACATCTGTTTCCATAGCACTATGGTCCTGCAAAGGAGTTGGAAGTGAATAATTGAAAAATATTTTAGAGCACTACATCTTTAATCCATCATAAACCAATTATTTATAACTCCAGATAACCAATTATTACCCTCAGAAAGACATGCTATTCCTTTATTTGAAGTTTGTACTCTTTTTGCAACAGTACCTATGAAAATCTGAATCACATGAAAGAGCAGGTCAGGTGTCACTAATATCAGTCTACTCCAGCTTCATCTCCAGGACTTCTAATTCCAAAGTTTCATGTTGATGGGTTTAAAAGAGTGTATGATCTTGTTTAGGGGGGGTTGCATGTGATAGAATACATGGTGTATAGTTCATGGAAATTTTAAGTTCGGTGAAGAGAGAAAATGACCAGCTTCCTGTCTTAGGAAGACAATTTCCTTTTTGGCATCTGTTTGCTCACAAGTTTGCCTTTGGCCCACATTCTTTTGGAGTGTCAGGGATATTACATTGACATGTCTTTTCAGTGTTCCTAGAGATTTTAATTTGAGTGGTTTAGTTAATTTTTGCTGGTAATGAAACTTAAAAGAATGGCTTCTGACTTTTTTTTTCCCCATGGGCAAGAAACTGCCCCAACTTAGCTTGAAAAATATTTAGTTATATCTTATTTCTAATGTATAAAACAAGTTTTACAAATAATGTATAAGTGTTTTATTTTTGAAAAATTATGATTGAATTTATAGAAGAACCCAACGAGCCTATGTTTAATTTATCTAAATTAGGAGAAGGCTGCACAAAAGTTGTTGTAAAGATAGAATAAAACTATTTCCCTGGTCTGTTGTTAATAAAGTTCTTCAATGTGAGCTTATTAGAGTCTTGGCTTGTTTTATCGTGTTTCCCTGAAGCCTTTCCGTTAAAGATGAGCATACGCCAAAGCATTCTTTCAAATTAACATATGGTTTAAATTAACACTGGTTTCCAAACGAGGTCCACATAGAATTTCTAATGCTACAGATTTATTTACCTGCCTGCCTTGAGTTCTTATGCAATCATGTTCATGCATAGGATTTTTACCTATTGTCTTTACCAAATATATAACAGTTGCACCTTCATCTTTTAGGGCTCACTCTTAGAAAACAGATTCACTCTGGCAAATTTTAGCAGAAAGATTATGTTGGAAGATCTTGAATATCTTACAGAATCATTTGGAAATTTGTATACTCCTCTTTGAAGACTGAGAAACATTTCAGGAATGATGGTTAAGTGTCATAGCAAAACTCAAACGAAAAAGAAAAGAAAAATAGAAAAGTAGAGCTTGTGCTGACATTAGAGAACAAACACAAATTTCAAAGGCTCTTTTGTCAGGTACAACACACTTCGGACCAATTTAAAAAGTACCCATGAAATTCAACATATACTCTTTGCCTGAGAGCACATATGGAGTGACAGGAAATATAATACCTTATTTACCAATTGTGAGACTCACTATTTAAAAAAAATCTTTTTTTTCTTTGGGAAGTACGATAATGATCTTGATTTGAATAATTACTATTACATC